>NC_080783.1:79213866-79859699 GCF_028018385.1 Neofelis nebulosa | reverse complement strand
AATCACCTATGGCTTGGTAATAAGGAATAATTCTTGAGGCAGGTAGTGCTCACAGGGGGAAAGGCCATTTGAATAAGGGAACTTGGAGAAATGAATTTTAGGCACTAAAAGTATGTCAGGAAAGAGTCACACTTGGTAACATGGTGTGCATAATAAGTCATAGAATGGGTACCTGGTTCCTAGAAGGATGAAGTACTCTATGTCAAGGACCTAGTTTAGTATTAGTATACTAGTTACTTACTATACTATCATAAAGTAATAGTATACCATTAGTGTACTAATATAATACTAGTATTATTATACTAGTAAAGCTGATATAGCAGTCCAACTGGTTAGAGCATGCTCCAGAAAATGCATGGGTTCTACCCCCACATGGGCCAAGAATGTTTTTACTATTCCAAGTCCAATGATGTTGTCCTGGGATCTGGGCCAGTTATTCAAAACACATGCCTCTAGTCTCAAAGATAACTAAGTAAGAAAGTATAGATGGGTCAGCAGGAGGCGATATGGTACAACAGGAAGTAATGAGGTTGTCTGGAGTTTCAACTCCACCACCTACAAGGAATTTGATTTTAGACAAGTGGCTTAAGCAACCCACAAAACAGGGATAATGACAATACTTACATCCTAGGATAGTTATGAAGTGTAAGTAAGATAATGCACGTCAAGCTCTTCGCATAGAATTCTCAACACTTCCTAGTTATTCCTGTTATTGTGGTTGACATAAATCCATTTGTGGGGGCAGTCCAACACACATAAACTAAAGGGAGTCACTAACACAACATCATGGGCAGCAAATTATCATATTCCAAAATAGTGGGCCTTGATATTTAGAGCAGTGGTCTGTTCCTCAAGAATCTTCTGAGACACCATGAAAGGTTGATGGTTTTATTCAACCTGTGCTAGACAGCCAGGAGCTGTTATTAAGGGTGCAAGCTTGGGCTAGTAATCACCTCTGGTATAGATCAACTGCCTTCTTTTTCAATCTTAGAAGGGTGAATTATAAAGTCAAGTGTCATATGAATTTTGTGAATATTATATATTAAAATGTTATACAAAGACACGACCTGATTCTCACTGGGAGTACTTAAGTTTATGAGTTATACTTTCCATAAGCATGGCATTAATTTTTAGATCTCCAAGCTTGCAGCTGTACTCTAATAATTTCCATGAATGGATCTTTCTCTGATTTTGGTGGGTCAGTTTTCATTGAACATACTGTATCCTAAAAATTATAAACTGCTTTTTGAACATCGAATTTTTCACTTCCTTCAAAACTAGGTTTTTGAAAAAGCCCATATAAATACATTAGGACATATTTCCAAAGGGTGAGGAAAGTTCTTTTTGAAGATTTAGTTCAGTACAAGTGTCACTTCAGACTGATTATATACTTGGGGCAACACTGAAACTCACATCACTGGCGATGTCCCTGGAGGCCTTGGCCGCCACAATTGGGATGGCATCACTTCGCAGGTCATAGCCTTTCTTCTTTGCTTCTTCATGGGCGAGTTTATACAGACTCTAAATTTGGGCAAAAAAATATATAATTATACATCAGTTCGATGTTGACTTTCATATCCAAAAACTGACAGGGGCCTAAAATAATTCACCAAGTTCTACACAGCTAGGTGCCTATAATAATCTTATTCTGAGAGGTCTAAGCCTTTGCACTGTTTGCTAAAGACTTAAAAATGATACGTATATAGAACACTGCAGCTTTGTTTTGTATTTTAAAACTTATCTTGAGTTAACGAAACATAAATATTACCCACTGTTTCAAAATTTTTTGTTACAACCATGAATCAGGTTTTTTTTTAAGTTTACTTATTTTGAGAGAGACAGAGACACCATGAGTCAGTGAGGGGCAGAGAGAGAGGGAGAAGAGAATCTCATGCAGGCTCTGCAGTCAGCATGGAGCCCGATGTGGGGCTTGAAGTTATGAAACCATGAAATCACGACCTGAGCTGAAGCCAAGAGTCTGACGCTTAACCGACTGAGCCACCCAGGTACCCCCTCATGAATCAGTTTTGAAGAGATCTAAAAAATTAAGCTGAAACTCATGGGCTTAAGGTGGCAAAATGTGGATAAGAGGCAAAGACTTGATCATGGAAATTAATTCACTCTACACCTATTCTGCTCCAACTGTGTGCTGTGAATGTGCTGGGTGCTTGGGAATCAAAGATGAGTATGAGGCCTCTCCCATCATCAGGGTTGCAGGGGGAAGTTATGGAAAGACTGATAACCCACAGAGGAGGCTACCAATAGAGGCGATTTAACCATATTATTAGCAAAGAGCTCCAGGAAGGAGTAATTAATCCTAAATTAAGAATCAGGAAAGTTCCTGCAGTGGGATTGATCTTTGCATTGGACCTTGAGTGATGAGTATGATTTCAGTAGACTGCAGAGGGAGTTGCAGGAATCAAAGCACAAGGAAGTGATGGTGCAGGGGTGTCAAAGGAAGGCAGGGGGGAGCAGTGCCAGGGACAAGTACAAGAGAGGACTGAAAAGAATCTGGAGTTGGACTGAAGGCTTGGTGCTAAAATAAGTTTGTGCTTAATTCCACAGGAAATAGGAAACCATCAATAAACTTTGAGGGAGAGTGACATAATCAAATCTGTATTTTGTCTTCCTATCCTCAATGAGATAAAAATTATCTCATTTTCAAAAGAATTGAACTAAGCTGAGAGAGAAAAGCCCGAGAAAGCAGATCAGGCAGGTTAGGCATTCAGTTCAGGGCGTTCTCCCTGGGTTTCTTCTAACCAACAGCACACTACAGCATCTCTGAACTTTTGCAGCAAAGACAGAGTCCAGAATTCCAGAAATGCTGAGTGGCTAGTTACAGAGGCTCTTTGTCTCCTGAGATTCTAACACATGCAATACATGCTTTCCTGTAACAATACAGGACTTATATCATAGGTTTTGCTAAAAAATTCACTCCTTTTTGCTTTGCAAGTAGGACTGGATGTTTTTCGTTTCTGGTGACAATTGAGAGTTAGTTACGTAAGTGCTAAAATTATAGTTTGCACTCCCCAAAATAAAATGAATTAAGAGGGTGGCTCATCTAGCTAAATCCTCTAATTTATGTCATGCAGAAGAGTAATACATTGTTGACTTATGTTTTCAAATAAACAATATTTTCTTTGCTGGTAGCACAAAGCTGGGAGAAATAACTCATACATCAGCTGACAGAAAAATCAGATTCACAACAATCTCCACGGGCTTAAACCAATAGGCTTAATCTAAGAAGAAGAAATTGTACAGAGATAAATGTTGATCTTTGAACTGATTTTCAACTGAATTTAAGTTGCCAAATGTGTAAATTCAGGCTAGAGGAACCCTAGCTTAAGCCCATGCAAAATGTCTTAGGGTTTCAGTCAATCCCAAGTTCCATGTGCCCTGGCAGTGATATTGCTGCCAATGTGCCCTGAGGCACAGGGTGCAGAAATGGAGGCCAAACGTCCGTAAGAGGCAATATGATGTCAACTATATTCTATACTTGCAGGATTTTGTTTGGTTTGGAGGGTCACATTCTAGCAGGAGTGTCATGTGAGGAATGCCCAGGAGCTGTGGATGTTTGGATTAGAAAGAGAACTTGGGGTGAGGTGGCAGGGAAGGCACCAGAGTAGCTATCCTCATCTCCGTGGAGTTGGCAGAGATTGGTTTTGCACAGCCTCAGAAGACTACAGAAGTCAGCAGAGAGAAATCTTTGACTCAGTACATTACAAGCATCTTCTAATGGAATTTTTCAGAATGAATGGGCTGATTCAGAAGATAAATTCCTTGTCACTAACAACACTTAAGCAAAGGCAGGATGACAACCTGTTGGGTGGGGACTCTAGTAGTAGAAGAGGGGCTGACCTCTTGGGTTAAACATCTGTGGTTCTGACATGAAGGTACATGGTCACATGCTCACAGAGGGTGGAAAGGAAATGGACTCGCTGATATATACCCTGGCAGATCCCCTGTTTCTGTTTCTTTCTCTCAGTGTTATTTGATAATACTGTAATTTTAGTTCCTGACTTAATTTTATACATTAAAAATCTTAAATTTTGACTTTAAACCACAATTTGGAAAAAGGAAATCATATATGGAAGATAGATATAGCACAGTGATACGGCATTAGGAGGAGATAAATGTACAATCTATTGCTATTTTCCCAATTTAAACAAATTAATAAAAGAAAAAGTTTTGATTATTCTTATGGTTACTGCTTAAATCATTAGTTCTTATAATTGTCACTTTGTAAGGGATCATTTGCATTACTTGAAGTTTGATGTTTAGGATGAGGATTCAAAAATGCAGGAGTTGCTATTCACACCAACCAAGAAAAAAGATTTTTATACAATTGTTATTTAGTATTACATCACCTTGGACAGATTAACTGAAATCAGAAATCGCATGCAAACTTCATAGAATTGGTATCTGCTCCTACCTCACTGTAGTTGATTTTGTTCATCCTTGCCAACGTAATTTCTGGTGTGTCTGGCATGATGTGGATCTGGGTCTTGTCTTTGTCCCAGGCTTCCGTGTATAGACGCTATCAAAGAAAATATGTAATGTCATCAGGAAAAAAAATTCAGTTTGTAGTTAATAAGAATTTCAGGGGCACAAGAACTTTATAAACAAAAATAACAAAAGGTTATACGTTTTATACACATTATGTATGGTAGATACATCTTCAAGTAATCAGTTCATAGAACAGATGTTTGAGTGCCTTATGATAATCTGAAATGTATGTTAACAAAAGGAAATTGAGAATATCTTTTATGCAAAGATGATCTTCCATAAAAAAGTCTTTTTCTCAAAACCATAAAGAATTAATGAAGTAAATACTAAATATAAATGACACATATATCAGATAAATAGATACAGATGGATAGATAGATAGATAGTCTTTTGTTGATAAATGCTTTCTTTCTTTTCTTGATTATATTTCTTTTTCTTTGATTTTGCTGTCAGGAGTCCTGCCTTGGTTCTCTGAATTTGAAGCCTCACCTTGTTCATGGTAATGGCATTATTCTTGGCTAACACTTGTTCCAAAGAATCAGTCACACTGGTAAATTTGAATCTGTCTGGAGGCTGGCGATAGACTTTATCACTCAAAATTTCAGATGCCCTTTTGCATTTTTCCACATCCAAAGAGCCAATAGGAACCCAGCCGATGCCTCTCAGCCATTGGAGATCCGACTTGTACATATTCTGTTGACACAAAATAGTCAGTAAAATTTTATCTTTGCATTGGGAAAACATTTTCATCTAAACGATATGAAATAAAGAATACTCTTGAAAATTCAGTTTAATGGACAGGCAGTATATCAGACAATACTCCTTTTTGGTCTGGAAGGTTAAATAATTAATACTCACAAGGAAAGAAGAAATGCTATTCCTGCCTTGCAGGAGCTGGTAAGCTTGGTTCCACCTATTGCTACCTTCTCCAAGGGGTGTTAATTCACTGATTTCCTACCTTTGCACATCATTATGATTCTCAGATACTAACATCACTCTGGAGGTCATAGGCCCGCCGAGCGTGGATGACATCATTCTGGTCAGGCAGGCATGTCCACTCGTGCAGGTAGTTCTTATAGTCTATGTCACTGACTAAGGTCTGGCACTTCTTGGCCAGGACCACCCCCAACATGTCCACCGGGCTGCTGAACTTGGTCTTCCACTTCTCAAAGTCCTTCTTGTACTCCCTGTCACTCTGGATCTTGGCCACATGCATGGACCACATCATCTTGGGGTCATCATGTATTGCTCGGGCACCAATGTGATGGCCAAGCTGTTGACGATAGCCTTCTTTGTACTTGAACTAGAAGAAGAAATACAGACAACTATTTTAGCTTTTAGTAAAAAGCAATTACTAGGCCCCAATTTTCCTGTTCATTAAAAATATAATGATTTCCTCTTGAACATATACATACATGCACTTTGTAAACCGTTTAGAAAATAAAGAATACATATATGTACACAAAAAAAGAAAACAAAGACATTATTCTACCATTCAGTGAAAACCATTATAAAACTGCTTTTTGTAGTGTGTGTGTGTGGGTGTATGACAGAGAGTAAAACTGAATAGGAGTCATATTGTATATACCTGCTTTTTTCATTTATTGCATAAGGATTCCTCTGTGTCATTAAATATTCTCTACAAACATGAATTTTAATGGCAGCAGGTATTACATTATGTTGGTATATGTTAATACTTTTAACCTTTCTCTGATTATTGAACACTTATTTTTAAATTATGATGGTTACCTTCCCATATTTTGGAAATAAAGAAAATATTTTTGACTTTATAGACTAATGAAATAGAAGGATAAACATTTCTAGAAACGTGAGCCAAGCCATCACTTAAAATAAATATTGGCAACCAGTCACTGGACACAGAAGTAAACATATGGTACGTGTGGATGGACTATGAATAATGTGTCCCATTCCCTCAGCCCTTGTAGGTTCACTGGTTCATAAGGCATGTGTTTTTTTTCTGAAGGAATCCTACAATGAGTTCAATTGTATATAAGAATATATCAGGTGGAAAAGCCCAAAGGATGTCTAACTATAGTCAAGTATCTAATGCTTTAATTCAGCAGGAAATGGACAATATTTTGAAATGCATCTATGGACTCAATCATACCTTTGTGTTGAGAATTTCATTACCATTATTAAAAACTATTTACTTAGAAAAAAGACTGTTAGCAAGAACTTTAACCTCATAGCTTACTTGCCCTACTATATAACCAGGAGAGAGAAAGCAATCTTTGAGCCAAAGCCAAGGCAAAGAACTTTTCAGGTGCACTTACTTCACTTGCAATGTCTCTGGAGGCCTTGGCTGCCCTGATGGGAATGGCATCCAGTCGCATATCATAGCCTTTCCTCTTGGCTTCTTCTAGGCCAAGTTTATATAGTTTCTGAGAAAGACATAGATCATCATAGGTTTGATTCATAAAGTGCAGTATAAGCAAAATACATCACGTACCATGAATATATTACTTACCTCACTGTAATTTATTTTGTTTTGTTTAGCTAGTAAAACTTCAGGGGTATCTGGCATAATGTGGACAGTGGTTTTATCTTTATCCCAAGCTTCTGTATAGAGGCGCTAAAACAAACAAAAAAGATGTGACTAGTACAGGCTAGTAATGAATAGATACATTAAAAAAATCTCGTTCTTAATGAGAGTAAGGACAGTCTACTCTGTGAGTTGGTATTTTAGAAAAAAAAATTTTTAATGTTTAATTATTGAGAGAGAGAGAGAGAGAGAGAGAGAGAGAGGAAGGGGCAGAGAGAGAAGGAAAGGGAGAATTCCAAGCAGGCTCTGCACTGTCATCAGAGAGCTTGACACAGGGCTCGAACCAACACATGGTGAGATCATGATATTGACCTGAACTGAAATTAAGAATCAGATGTTTAACCAACTGAGCCACCTGGGCACCCCTGTATTTGTGACACCTTTAGGCCTAGATGTCTCATATCAGTAAGAAGCATACAGCACTTAAATACCACTTTAATATGGAAGCAAAAGAATTAAATATGGTTTTCCTTTTATAGAAACAGATTACCATGTTTACACACACACACACACACACACACACACACACACACACACACACACACTAATACCCCCTTCAAGTGAAGAAAAGACTTACATGGTTCATGGTAATAGCATTGTTTTTTGCCAAAACCATTGGGATGGAGTCCATAAGGCTAGAAAACTTGAATTTATCTGGATGCTGGCGGTAAACATGATCACTCAAAATCTGGGAAGCTCTCTTGTTCTTCTCATCCTCAAGAGAACCACTGGGTAACCAGCCAATGCCTCTTAGCCACTGAAGGTCAGCCTTGTACAAATTCTGAAATTATAAGTGACAAACCAGTAAAGCATAATTATATGCCCCTAAAGAAATAAAATTATGTATTATATTTTACTATACATTTTCATGCTTGAATGCTTGGGACATTTATAAATTTTGGTATGTCTTATGAATCGATGGAATATTCAGATTAGAAGCATATTTTGGAAAACATCTAAAATGGCAGCACAAAAAGAATGATCCAAATCTTCTAGATCAACATATCAGAGTCTTTAACCAAAGCAATGGGGGCTCTGCCAGCTCTTTCTCTGTGGGGTAATGGTGCCTCCAGATGTTTGGGGATTGGATAGGGTGTGGGCATTAATCTAGGGATATAGAACTCAGTTGTGTAAATTCAACTCCCCTTACTTTAGGGAAAATTTGATTCTTAGGAAAGCGGCCACGGTTTTTAGTTGGTCAAAGGAAAATCTTGGACTCACATCACTCTGGAGGTCATAGGCCTGCCGAGCATGGGTGACATCATTCTGGTCAGGCAGGCATGTCCACTGATGTAGGTAATTCTTATAGTCCACATCGCTGACCAAGGTCTGGCACTTCTTGGCCAGCACCAAGCCCAGCATGTCCACTGGGCTGCTGAACTTGGTCTTCCACTTCTCAAAGTCCTTCTTGTATTCTCTGTCACTCTGGATCTTGGCCACGTGCATGGACCACATCATCTTAGGGTCATCTTTGATGTCCCGGGCTCCAATGTGGTGGCCAAGTTGCTTGCGAAAGCCTTCCTTGTACTTGTACTAAAGGAAAAAGATAGGTCTTGAACCTTTCAAGATTAACTTATGTTGCAATTACAAAGCACATTAACTCCCAATATTTCACAAAGCCTAGAGAACCACAGGTTTAAGTTTTTTGAGGAGAAATATTAAATGCTAACTCACGCTACAAGTTTCATTTATAATAAACTTCACACAAATTCCAGCTACAAATACCTTAGTTTATCTTCATCCCACCCTACTTCTCTGGAATCATTTTACTCTGCTTTAATTTGTTACTCCTTGGAAGATTCTGTTCAATTTAAAATTAAAGTGAGAATGCTTTAAAGTGATAAATTGCAATCAAATCAGTATAAACAGGGGATAAAGTCTTACTTCACTGGCAATTTCTCGAGATGCTTTTGCTGCTTTGATTGGTATGGCATCAAGGGGAAGATCGTAACCTTTTTTCTTCAACTCCTCATAACCCATTCGGTAGAGTTTCTGTTAAGAGATGAAAATCACTTTGAGAAAAACTGTTTTCCATAAACAACTATAGCAGAATGAATGCAACATGCTAAATATTTTAAGAATCCCCAACAATAGTATCTGCTCTAGAATATGCCAATGTAATTGGAAATTATGCCCATTGATTGCTACAGATCCTATTTTAAACTTTAAAGCTCTTCAATTACCCAGATCAACAAAATTAAATCTCAGCTCTTCCCAAATACTTCAGTGTATGAGGCAGAAGCAAATTGATAGAGAAAGGAAATAAAACATCATTTAGGTGCCATTTTCCAATTACCTTGGAGTGTTTCATTAGAAGTTTTTGTTAGAAAAGAGCAATGCTTTTAGTGGGGAAAAATTACGCCTGATGGGCTGTCTCTTTCATGTAGCTACAACATTGTAAAATATAGTCTATTTTACAACATAGGGTTGCCCATAGCAGGATCCGCACCTGTAGGTAGGAAACAAAATCCTTCATAATTTTTTAAATCTAAGATTTTGGGGAGGAAACTTTAAATGTTGAATTTAAAAAGTATAAGTGAAACAATTTGTCTCTCCAGATTTGTTACATAATGAAACAAGTGAAAATTTAATGCATTTTATCCAGAAACCAGATTGTTTAAAATGCCTATTGATCTTGGAATGTGTTTATATTTCAGTGATCTGTGGCATTATTCTAAAACATTATTTAATGTTAAAGTCTTTCTATTAGAGTTTAGAATTTGTCTTTAAAATATTTAATTTTTACACCTACAGATTTCTGGAGATCATGCTATGATGATGATAAAAATAAAAATAGAATTCTCCTACATGGTTTTTTAATGCTTGTTCATTTGAAATTTCATGTGTGTTGGGACTATACTAGCTAAACACTGCAGGCCCAATTCCAACAACACAAATTGTCTCTGACTCTGAGAAATACCTGTCCATATAAGGGAGAGCAATATAAACCATTACATTACGATGATATGTGTAATAAAGGACTACAAGGAACAGAGAGCACACACCCTCAACTCTGCCTGAGACAGGGAGTACCAATTAAATATTCAAGTTAAAAGCCACTAAATAAGAAATCTAAGTCACTTGTAGTTTATTAATTAAAATGATTCAGACATTCAAATTTACTTCCAAATAAATTCATTGCCTTAGAAGCAATTAAAATGAGCTTTCTGGGGGCGCCTGGGTGGCTCAGTAGGTTAAGCGTCCAACTTCGGCTCAGGGCATGATCTCACGGTTCATGGGTTCGTGCCCCACGTTGGACTCTGTGCTGACAGCTCAGAGCCTGCTTTGCATTCTGGGTCTTCCTCTCTCTCTGCCCCTCCCCCACTCATTCTCGCTCACTCTCTGAGAAATAAAATAAATATTAAAGGAAATTAAAATGATCTTTCTGGAAATACATGCTGAATTTGGAAACTTACATCACTTGTATTGATTAAGTTTGCTTTAGCCAGAATAATGTCAGGTGTATCAGGCATGATGTGGATTTGAGTCTTGTCCTTGTCCCAAGCTTCTCTATAAAGTCTCTAAAATGTGAAATAAGAGATTTTCAGCAGTTTTGTTAGATTAGTCAATGACATCGTTAACTTTAAACAGGATTACTAAATTCAGCTGAATTAAGCATTTTAACTGACAGCATAAGCAGAAAATAGGTACAGTATTTTTTGATTTGTCTGGGGAATAACTGCCTTTCAAAATATAAAGTGTGGATTACCTTTTTAAATTTACAAATAACCCTGCCCATTAGAAATCAACCCAAGTAATCAGAGTCTTTGCCAAGATCGTCAAATAAAGCAGAAATTCTCCATCTGATTATAAAAGTCTCCTTCGATGTTTAATTGGGAAATAGCCCTTCCCTTCTCAAAAGAAGATGTATTCAAGGTATATCTAGAAATTAGGGAGTTGCATTCTCTACATTTTATTATTTATGGTTATACCTTATAATAATCTGGGGGGATTAGGATCCCAAGAGAATTTGGTATGGAATTTATCCAAAATCTCTTACATGTCCCAGAGCCATCCTCTTTCTTCAACAGAAGAAAGGGAACTCAAACAAAAATCTCATTGATTTACTAACACAAGGGAGTAAAATTTTGATGAAAAACAGGATGCCTACATTGTCAGAGAAATCTCCCCAAAGATACTTATCAATTCCAGAAGATAAAATGGTAATTTGACAGTGGAGAAACCTCGTAACACCATTTTAACCAAATGACCAAAATTAAAATGATCAGTAATGGAACAGACTGGTATCTTGTATCACTGGATATGACACATGGAGGAAGATACCACATGTGTTGTCCTGCTAAGTACAAAGCATGAATGTAATCATGAGGAAACAAAAGACAGACCCAAATGAGGGAGATTCTACAAAATGACTGGCCCATGCTCTTCTCCAATGTCAGGGATTTAGAAGGCAAAGGAATAGTGAGGAGCCAGTCCAGATGACAGGAGACTACAGATAGCACAAGCAAATTTAGTGTGTGATCTTGGATTGAACCCTGGGTCAGAAAATAGTTCTTATTTTGTGTAAAGGACATTTGTGGTAAAATTGAATAAGTTCTATAGACTAGTATTGTTTCAACATTAATTTCCTGATTTTGATTGTCGCACTGTGGTTAGGTGAGAGAAATGTTCTCGTTTTCAGGAAATGCACACTGAAATAGTTAGGGATAGAGAGGCATCATAAAGCAACTTACCTATTTATGAAAGAAAAATAAGGAGGAAAAGTGGGGGGGACGCAAATGTGATAAATGCTAACAATTGGAGAACTGGGGTGAAGATACATATATATACATAATTATATTTATATTCATATTTATGTATTTACTATATATATATGCTTATTTGTACTATTTTTGCAACTTTCCTGTATACTTGAAATTATTTCAATATACACAATTTTGGAACTCTCACTGGTTTTTTGGACTTGCCAATTTCCCCTTGAGGCATGCAGCGTGGGGTACAGGAGCTGGTACTTTTCTCCTTCCGGAACATGCTTACTACATAGTCCAGAGAAGCTGATTAAGATCTTCAGGACCAAAACAAAGCAAGGCTTGTGAATTTGCACATACGCTTATCCTGGTTATGCGCTAACCTTTCCGATTAAGACCAGAGATTCTCAGCCTTAGCACTGCTGGTGTTGTATACTGGAGGATTCCTGGTTGCAGGGGTGCTGTTCTGTACATTTCTGGAATGTTTAGCAGCATCCCTGACTTCTATCCACTAGATGCCAGTAGCATGCCACCCTCAAGTTGTGACAACGGCAAAGGTCTCTAGGTATTGCCAAATGTCCCCTGTGGGACAAAAATATACCTGGCTGAGAACCACTAAACGGGACCATTTCCTCAATGGCATGTGTCACTTTCACCACAACCCCTGCCCTGATCCCTGAAAAACAGAGAAAATGCTAATATTTGTTTATACTGAGATAGAAGTATGGGTCTATTCAAAAGGACAGATAGTAGGCTCAAGGATCAAGTGGCCCTCTTCTGAGGCCTGAGGGGATCAGTGTCTTAGCCTTCCTACAACCAGGGCACACTGTTGAAGAGGTCTGTTGTGAGACATTAATGTTGATAAACTTCATGACTGAGGGTTTTTCTCTTAGCCACCTTATTAGTTCAGAGCTCTCTAAACAGCTCTGCTTCATGGAGAGAAAGAAACTTGGATTCCAAAAGGGGAGATGTTTTACATAAATTTGTTGCTTTATTAGCTTGCTGGATTCAAGTTGCCATCATAAAAACAGAGAGAAGAGATGAAAACTTGAATATTTACAATAAAACTAACAGGTTAGCATTTATTATAGATTTTGGGTGTAAACATTGTGAGTCTGTGAGGGGGTGACTGGGAAAAGAGCAGCTACAATTTATCAAATGCTTATTGTAAACTAGTTACGAGTTTTATATAAACATTTATATGATATGTGTAAAATATATAGATATTGTAAGTATTCGGATTCTTCTAAGACCCAATTATTATATATAAATTTAAATTTTCTTATCAGTTCCAGAATCTCAGTGCACATAATTCAACTTTCTGTAATTTTCAGAGTTATGCTTCTCAATGAACAATGATGAGTAATCTTTCCCCTTCTTGGCATAGAATTACTCTACACTACTATCTTTCATTTATTTTATTCAATAAATATTGAGAGTTAAATGCTAGACACTGGTGTCAGTGCTGGGGAAGGAAATAACTTGAAGATGGGATACACACACATATGGTATATATACATATATGTATATGTGTATGCATATGTATATGTGTATGTCTTCTTTACTTGTCTTGATTCGGCTTAACAAGATGCATTATAATCACCTGGCAGAAAATACACTCTTTTTAACAGTTCTACTTCGTTTGTGCAAAGTACTCAATATACTGCCCTCTCAACACTCTGTCCCAACAACAACACAAAATCTAGGTCTTTAATGCATTCAAATTTCAAAGAAAAAAAGTATGTTCAATAGTTTTCTCATTTTCATAATGGATGGATGGATGGATGGATGGATAAATAGAGAAAAGGCAAGTAAATAAGAAAGAAAGCTTTAGGTGACAAAAATTGGTACTAACTCATTTTACATGATCCAGTACAGGGTAGTTGATAATTCAAATGAAGCAACCAAGTATTAAACATTATGCTATGTTGTGCCACGCGGTATGATATGCTATGCTATTCTACTAATTAATTAAGCAAATGTTACTGAGCTCCTACCAGGTATCAGGTACTATAAATTTTCCTATTTATTTCTAAAGAGTTACTCACATCACTCCTATTTTTGGCATTTGTCTTTGCCAGAACTATGTCCATGGCATCAGGAATGCTGGTGAACTTGTTTCTGTCTGGAGGCTGACGGTATTTCTTCTCACTGATGATTTCTGAAGCCCGTTTGTTCTTTTCTGCCTCCAAAGAACCCAGGGGACTCCATCCTATGCCTCTCAGCCACTCAAGGTCAGACTTATACAGATTCTGTGAAAATACAAGGCACTCCATCAAAACCCCATCCTCATCTGGACCTACAACTCAAGTGATTCTATGTATTACAAACAGATGCACTTTAGATATTCAACAATAATTCCTCTTTTTACTCTCTGTCTCTGACTAAATAGCTACTCAAGTGGCAACATATAAGCTATTGAATTAAAAATAAACTGACCTCGCTCTGTAGTTGATAAACTTTTTTAGCTTGAATAACATCGTTCTGGTCAGGCAGGCATGTCCACTGATGCAGGTGGTTCCTGTAGTCCACATCACTGACTAAGGCCTGGCATTTCTTGGCCAGCACCACTCCTAACATGTCCACTGGGCTGCTGAACTTGGTCTTCCACTTCTCAAAGTCCTTCTTGTATTCTCTTTCACTCTGCATCTTGGCTACATTCATGGACAATACAAGCTTTGGATCATCTTGCAGGCTCCGGAATCCAATATGGTGGCCAAGTTGTTTGCGGTAGCCTTGTTTGTATTTAAACTGAAATCAAAGGAAACAGTTCTTTTATTAGCATAAACAGAGGTCAAGTGAAGCTCAACAATTTGAGCTTAATTAAAAACTCAATTTGCTTTATTTGCATGTTTATTTTCCAAAACTGAAGTGAGAAAAGCGATGTCCATACTAACTTAGTATGAAATATGAAAACTGACCTAGAGGCTTCTAAAAAAAAATGCAACATAGTTCATTATCAAGAGAGGTTAAGATAAAAAAATTAATTCTAACTAAGGGCAAAAATATATGCCATGATATGCTAGACATTGTGTATGTTGACCTCAGGGTAATATTTGTGATAAACAAAGGTAAAGCTCTTGTGATAGCTTTATGGAAATGATGGAAAGGTATGCACTGAATGGCAGAAAAACAAGGAAGGTTCAGGATTTTATGAACAAGCCTAATAGCATAGATTAATTTATTAAGCAGTAGGATTTTTGGTGGTTTGCCATATGGTTATGTCCCATAAACTTGTCCTGTTCAGGATCCATATTTTCATGCACATGTAGCTAAAAATAGCTAAATAGATTAGAAAGAAAACTCCACAAGACCTCAACATATTGCTAAGATGTGTCAAAATGAATTACATAAATTTAAGAAAAGTGAAATCCAGTATTTAGATCAATTGGGAAAAACCTGCATTAATGCTGGATGACAGTAGTAATAGTGACAATAATATGACAGTAATGATAGCATTTACTTGATGCTAGATGCCCAGCACACATTACATTTCATGGAGTTAGGTTCTACTCTCTTGGGTTCTACCCAGCTTCATGGTTATGTATATTAAAAATACTCAGAAGTTTAAGTTGACTATAAGCTTGATATGGGCAATCTTATAAAATTTCTTATAAAAGTAATGTCATGGATTCTGTAGGGGCACAGATAAAAGCAGGTCAGAAACTCATTTACTGTGGGTATTCCTGGGTGGCTCAGTTGGTTAAGCTTCTGACTTCAGCTCAGGTCATGATCTTACAGTTCAGGAGTTCAAGCCCCATGTCGGGCTCTGTGCTGACAGCTCAGAGCCTGGAACCTGCTTCAGATTCTGTGTCTCTCTCTCTCTCTGCCCCTCCTCTGCTTGCACTCTGTCTCTCTCTCTTCCCAAAATAAATATTTTTAAAAATTTTATTTTAAGAAAATTAAAAAAGAAGAAAAAAAGCTCATTTACTCTGACCTGACCTCTTATAACAAGAAAACAACACTACATTTTGGGGCCCAATCTTGAGAGGGGTAATGAAAAAAATATAATAAATCACAGGTAGAGTGAAGGACTTTTAAAGAATATTGAATATTCAGAATATTGTAGGACTTATAACTCTAAAACCAAAGGAGAATAAGAAACTTGTAATATGAAAAGATATCAGGTGGCAGAGGAAATAAGTTCCTTTGTGATGTTCCAGAACACAGAACTAGAGTTGATTGATAACATATTCAAGTTGAAAATAGGGAACTATATAATAAAAATTAGATATGCTCTAACAAGGAAATGACCTGCCCTGAAGGACACAAAAATTCTTATATGCATATGTATCCATAGACCAGACGGCCATCTTTTGGAGATGGAGAGAAGGCAGGACACTGAGTAGGAGACTGAATTAAATAGCCTTCATGTTATCCTCTAACCAAAATCTATGATTCTAATTTATTAAATTAAGTACTCATAAAAATATCTGTAATTTCCTTAAATTTTATAGAATATGAAAACCATTTGAAACTGAGAGGAGATATAATCTCTACAATGGGGGGAAAGTTCACTTAAAGTTAATTTTAGGGGAAGATTTCAAAAGATTACCTAAGAAATTAGGTCCTATCAAATGTGTAGTGAGAAAATCACTGATGTTATTTCTTCAGTTTCTAAATCATCTTCACCTAATGGGGAGTACATAACATTAAATGTTCCTGGGGGAACATTCAAGCATCATTATTGCTGTAGGTTCATCAGTATATCGATTCATTTAAATAAGGAATTGACCCGCAAGCCAATAAGTAATAATAAATCATCTAATTAATTTCTAACATTTCTGGAACGCCACAAATTAACTGATTTAAAGAGAGTCACTGGGTGTTACATGTAAGTGATAAATCACTAATTTCTACACCTGAAACCAGTTTTACCATATATGGTAACCAACTAGAATTTAAATAAAAACTTGAAAAAAGTAAACAGAATTTGCCCTTATATTCTTAGAATTCATGGTGCTGTCTTTAGACATACTTTCTCCAGCCCAAATCCTTGTTTTGTTTTAAAGATTTTAAGAGGTAGTTCTTCCCTCTGAAATTCCAAATTTCTCTGGATTTTTTGAGGCTAATTCTTAGAATTAACGTAATGACATGTTTATCTATACACAGAATATCTAAGTCAAATATTTACAAACATTTAATTAGTCAATAGGAATTACACCTAGTTTATTTACCAAATTAACTACCCTTTTCAATCATAACCAAAAGTGGCCTTGGAGAACAAATACCCAACAGAAAGTTAAGCCCTCTGGACCTTAAACCTAAATTCCTGAAACTTCCTGAATTTTCTATGCCCCTAGCTATTTTAGAATTATTTACATGCAAGAATGGGTTAAATAAAAATAACTGGCAGCTAATTTTTAAATATGTGCATATAAAAATTTATCAACATCAGGTTATTGAGTTTGATTTATTAACTGGCACTTTGGATTTGTCTAAAATAGACAAATAGAAAACAGGAAATTGTTTTCAGGCAAGCAGGGGAAAACTGAAATCTCTGGTTTCTTTGTAATGTCTACAAACATAGCATCTTAGGATAATGGCTTTTTTTTTTCAATATATGAAATTTATTGTCAAATTGGTTTCCATACAACACCCAGTGCTCATCCCAAAAGGTGCCCTCCTCAATACCCATCACCCACCCTCCCCTCCCTCCCACCCCCCATCAACCCTCAGTTTGTTCTCAGTTTTTAAGTCTCTTATGCTTTGGCTCTCTCCCACTCTAACCTCTTTTTTTTTTTCCTTCCCCTCCCCCATGGGTTTCTGTTAAGTTTCTCAGGATCCACATAAGAGTGAAAACACATGGTATCTGTCTTTCTCTGTATGGCTTATTTCACTTAGCATCACACTCTCCAGTTCCATCCATGTTGCTACAAAGGGCCATATTTCGTTCTTTCTCATTGCCCTGTAGTACTCCATTGTGTATATAAACCACAATTTCTTTATCCATTCATCAGTTGATGGACATTTAGGCTCTTTCCATAATTTGGCTATTATTGAGAGTGCTGCTATAAACATTGGGGTACAAGTACCCCTATGCATCAGTACTCCTGTATCCCTTGGGTAAATTCCTAGCAGTGCTATTGCTGGGTCATAGGGTAGGTCTATTTTTAATTTTTTGAGGAACCTCCACACTGTTTTCCAGAGTGGCTGCACCAATTTGCATTCCCACCAACAGTGCAAGAGGGTTCCTGTTTCTCCACATCCTCTCCAGCATCTATAGTCTCCTGATTTGTTCATTTTGGCCACTCTGACTGGCGTGAGGTGATATCTGAGTGTGGTTTTGATTTGTATTTCCCTGATAAGGAGCGACGTTGAGCATCTTTTCATGTGCCTGTTGGCCATCGGGATGTCTTCTCTAGAGAAGTGTCTATTCATGTTTTCTGCCCATTTCTTCACTGGGTTATTTGTTTTTCGGGTGTGGAGTTTGGTGAGCTCTTTATAGATTTTGGATACTAGCCCTTTGTCCGATATGTCATTTGCAAATATCTTTTCCCATACCGTTGGTTGCCTTTTAGTTTTGTTGGTTGTTTCCTTTGCTGTGCAGAAGCTTTTTATCTTCATAAGGTCCCAGTAATTCATTTTTGCTTTTAATTCCCTTGCCTTTGGGTATGTGTCGAGTAAGAGATTGCTACGGCTGAGGTCAGAGAGGTCTTTTCCTGCTTTCTCCTCTAGGGTTTTGATGGTTTCCTGTCTCACATTCAGGTCCTTTATCCATTTTGAGGTTATTTTTGTGAATGGTGTGAGAAAGTGGTCTAGTTTCAACCTTCTGCATGTTGCTGTCCAGTTCTCCCAGCACCATTTGTTAGAGACTGTCTTTTTTCCATTGGATGTTCTTTCCTGCTTTGTCAAAGATGAGTTGGCCATACGTTTGTGGGTCTAGTTCTGGGGTTTCTATTCTATTCCATTGGTCTATGTGTCTGTTTTTGTGCCAATACCATGCTGTCTTGATGATTACAGCTTTGTAGTAGAGGCTAAAGTCTGGGATTGTGATGCCTCCTGCTTTGGTCTTCTTCTTCAAAATTACTTTGGCTATTCAGGGCCTTTTGTGGTTCCATATGAATTTTAGGATTGCTTGTTCTAGTTTCGAGAAGAATGCTGGTGCAATTTTGATTGGGATTGCCTTGAATGTGTAGATAGCTTTGGGTAGTATTGACCTTTTGACAATATTTATTCTTTCAATCCATGAGCAGGGAATGTCTTTCCATTTCTTTATATCTTCTTCAAATATCTTCATAAGCTTTCTATAGTTTTCAGCATACAGATCTTTTACATCTTTGGTTAGATGTATTCCTAGGTATTTTATGCTTCTTGGTGCAATTGTGAATGGGATCAGTTTCTTTATTTGTCTTTCTGTTGCTTCATTGTTAGTGTGACAATGGCTCTTATAGGTCCTCTGACTCAACCTCTATTCAAGAAACCCTTTCTTTGATACTGGATCAGTAAGAAAGAAAAGTGAATTTTTGGTAAACTAAGAGGATAAGAGAAGATGAAGAAATAGTATTGCATTTTGAAAGGTAAGGCCCATCTATAAAAATAGTTACCAGCATTAAGATACCTGATTCAGATAACATATCATAAAAGCCAAACAAGTACTTACATCGCTAACGATGTCTCTTGAAGCTTTGGCCATCTGCACAGAAATTGCATCAACTGGGAGATCATATCCTTTCTTCAAAGCTTCTTCCCACCCAAGTTTATAGAGTTTCTGGAAATTAAATAATTTAGCATTATTCAGTATATACTAAAACCCCAATGAATTACTGAATAACAGTTTACCTAGAGAGTAGACGTCAGATTCTATCATCTCCCTTATCTCTAAAGAAATGGATAAAAACAAATGAAGCTGTTTTTATGAAGCACTGACTTAGCATTACAGGATTTTGCTTCAATTTTCTGACTCTGAGAATACACTCAGTTATGAGATACATATACAATTTTAGAGTTGCTTTTCTGTTCAGACACAATATGGGCATATCAAGTATATTAGGTACTTTCCTCCTGCTGTTAAGTACAGTCTGGGCTCACTATTTGAATCACAGATGTGAAAAAAATTGGTAACCAAAAAAGTCAGGTAACAAAATTTTGATTATCTAAGTGATAAAAGTAGTAGATACTGAAAAGCCTTTTATGAGGCACAATAAATGAATTCATCTTTATGCATGAAATTTATTGAATAGATGCAAGGGGGTTAAAACTGGATAATAATGAAAATAGTTGTAAGTCATCCAGACTTAGTGTGTGTTCAACACAGGTACTGTGTGGGGAGCCTTCCATGGAAATTTCTCATTTGGTCTTCACAGCAATTTAATTTAATGTCATAAGCATTATTATGGTCCCAATTTTAGGAATGAGGAAACTAAGGCTTAGACCCAATGTTATATAATTCATAAAAGCCAAAACCCAAAGCAGGTCTGTCTGCTGCAATTTTTTCCTTTCAACAATTATTTATTGATTTCCTACTCTGTGCCAAGTACAAGGAGTACGGAGATAAATCACACAGGCACAGTGCCTCTCTCCATGGAGCAAAAGAGTCACAGCTAAAGCCCTTCCTTTTAACCGCCATATTTTGCAGCATCTCTAGTTAGCCAGTGTGAGTCATTCATTTCCATTCCTTCTGCATTTACATCAATTATTTACCATTACATCATTTAATAAGTTTAATTAGTTTTAAGCCAAATTTTTATATAACTTTACCTGGCTATACATAGCTTGATTCTGCTTGGCTTGTAAAATATCTGGTGTATCTGGCATCACATGAATCTTGGTTTTATCTTTGTTCCAGTCAATGGTATATAAGTGCTAGGAAGTTAGGGGGAAAAAGACATTTGAAATTTGAATAGCTTTTTAGGACCCACAGGAAAGAAAAAAACTTAACAGAGCATTTGAATGCACTCAATTTGAATTAGATTAATTTTAGTAACTAAAGTCGCTTATGATTCAGAAAAGACACTAAAAACAAACTCAGATTTTTTAAAAATAATATTGTAGGTCTATCTTCTAGAATGGATTAAAAATACTTAACATATAATAATTTTAAAAAACAAATGATTTGTAACTCAATGATAAGATTCAGGGGAAATGGGGCACCTGAGTGGTTCAGTCAGTTAAGTGTCCACCTCTTGATTTCAGCTCAGGTCCTGATCTCACAGTTGTGAGATTGAGCCCCACATCAGGCTCTGTACTGGATGTGGAGCCTACTTAAGACTGACTCTCTCTCTCTCTTTCCCTCTGCCCTCTGCACTTGCGCTCATGCACTCGCTCACCCGCTCTCTTGCTCTCTCTCTCTCTCTCTCTCTCTCTCTCTCATAAAAACCCAAAACCAAACAGGGGAAATAAGTCGGCAGCAGAAAATGATATAGGGACATGCTCTGGAACTGTTTGTCACTGCCCAGAAGTGGTGGACTCCAACCAAATTCCCCAAACAAGAACCAGAGGCTGTTAGCCCTGCCTTCCTGGGAGCTGTATGGAAGGACCTGAATAGAAGGATGGCTGCCTACCTTGTTCATGGTATGTGCATTCTGCTTGGCAAGAACCATGTCCATAGAGTCAGTCAGTTTCTTAAACTGGAAGTTGCTGGGATGCTGGCGATATTTCTGATCGCTGGCATATTCAGTTGCTTTCTTGGCCTTCTCCACTTCTAGGGAACCAGCTGGACTCCAGCCAAGCCCTTTGTACCACTCATTGTAATCCTGCTTGTATTCATTCTATAAAGAGAAGAGACAAATTCTCCTTCACCTTATCAATTACTTTACCTTTGTCAGTTTAGACACAAAAGTATAGAAGACTGTGATCTCCATTCCTGGGCTAGGAATCCAACCATCACCCAGAAAGAAGAGAGACTTACATCACTCTGTATGCGATTCATATTCCTGGTCAGCTCGATGCTCATGGCATCTGGAAGGAGGACATACTTGTGAATCAAGTGCTTGTAGTTGGTGTTGGTGATGTTGGCTTGGGCATCCTTGGCAGCTGTGACACTGAGCATGTCAGCAGGAGTGTGATAGCTGGTCTTTGTCTTCTCATAGTTTTTCTTGTACTCTCGATCAGACTGCATCTTAGCCACTTGCATGGAATGGACCAACTTGGGATCATCCTCAAGACTACGGAAACCAACCATTTTCCCCCTTTCCTTTTCATAATTGTATTTGTATTTATACTGTGAAAAAATTAGAATATTTGTTACAGCAGTTCTTTTGACTAGAAGAATTCTAGTGTCAATATTCTGTATTTATAAAAAGTGATACTTGTGTAGAGTTCTACAGTTTATAAAACACATTTTTCACATTTATTTGTGTAACTTGCTACTCACAACTATATGTTGTGAGGTAGATTACAAAGTTATTATTACTGCCCCAATGTTACAGGTGAGTAAGCTGAGACCCAGGGAGGTGAGTGGCTTGCTAAGGTCACTAAGTATTAGAACCCAGAGCCTGTGATGATATACCACACTGCCTTCCACACATACTCTGTTGTTAGTGTCAAAGAGAATTTCAGTAGGGCAAATGAGTGAAAAGAGCAGAATGTTCTAAGCAGTTTAATGCTGCCCTAAGAAATCATCAGCCAGCCTTTTACGGTTGAGAATAGGCTTAGTTATGGGATATCGTTTTAGAGTAGCTTTGTATTTGTAGAACTCCTTTCCCCTTAAGACTGGCATAATGGGGAAGAAGTTTTATTTATCACTCAACTTCTTTCTACAGAGAGAGGATCCTGATACATGGAAAGTTTTTATTCTGCCTGTCTCTTGTGAGTTTGAGTGTGTGAGTTAGGGGGCAGGAGCTCGGGGAGCCAAATTACTCCAGCATAATAGAGGGAAAAGAATTTGGAGATTTCAGGACAATGTAGTAGTGGCATCAGGATGGACAGGTAGGAAAGATGAAGAGCAAGTATGTAAAATGAGAGAGAAAGTGTCATTGCAGGAGTGGCTAAGGAAAGAGTACTCTGAAATGTGCTCTTCCCATTACCCCCAAATAACTCAGTGCTCACTGTGAGCAGATTTCTTGTGGAAACAACCAAATGAAAGAACTGAATTTCCCACAGGTGATGTGTTATGGCAATGGTGTGTTGGCACACCGGCGATTGGAGGGATAAAAGCCCTCATCTGCAGTGTTTGTCAATTTCTGTGGTGTAAATACTCCCACCATGGCTGATGTCAAGCTACCAAGAATTTAACAACTGGCTTGCAAAATTTCTGATTATTTAATAATCAGTTGTCATGAGTCCAAAATATCAGCACCCCTAGTACACCACACAATGAGACATCCTGTTAGGAGGACAGTTCCTAACAGGCAGGAAGAAAGAACAATCCAAGTCTTTCTGCAGGAAAGCTTGGTGAAGGGCTTTGGATTTCTACAGGCCATAGCCTTGGGGATGGAGTTCAAAGCAAATTCACCTAGATCTCATAAGCTGGGGAGCACAAAGATATGTGGTCATAATGTGGTTAGCATTCTGGTTTTTTCAGAAATACCAGAGACAACAAAAGAGCAAACCTAAGAGGTACTCATTGAATAGGAGGCCATTGCTAGTAGGCATGCTTTGTTCCCCCCCATATTTTATCCATTGAGAGTTTCCAAAACTCAGCCCTTATTATTTTGGTAAATTAGAAAACAAAACAAAACAAAACAAAACAAAGGTGAGTGTTTTCCTGCAGACTTACATCACTTGCAATATCTCTTGAGGCTTTGGCAGCTTTGATAGGAATTGCATCAGTTCTGAGATCATAGCCTTTCTTTTTAGATTCTTCCAAAGAAAGTTTGTAGAGTTTCTGTAAAGAGAGGCAAGGGAATAATTTTCTTCTAAATAGAAAAGCCCGGGCTTATTTTAAAAGAGTAAACACTAGTGCTGTGGCATCATTTTTATTTTTAAGCAGAATGTTTCCTTGGTGGTTCAATGGCTAAATGTTCTTACAAATAACAAAATTGTGTTTGGAAAAAGTCTATTACAAACCCAAACTTATCTTCAAGAAACCATCAGAAAAACAGCTAATGATCTCTTAGGTTGTAAATATGCTTTTTAAAACCGCTAAAGCCCAGCAGATTCTAATTGATAACGTTTTTATCAATTAAGAGTCAAGGAAAGACTGCGAAACAACCATTCTCTTAGATCAAAAGAAAACTTCACTGTTTTGCAAGTGACACTTTTATTTACGTAATTGTGTGGATTTTACGATCCAAAAAGGAGTCATCAATCCTAAATCCTTATGGAATTCAAAGAGAAGAAAAAACACTGGTAGGATTGGAGATTTTCTAGCAACTATGGTTAGGTTGAGAAAGGAAGTGAAATGAAACACCTACGCATTTTCTAACACTAAGTGTGGAACATTCCTTGTTATGGAGCTTGCTCCAAATTCTTCAAAATGTTCATCTTCCCTTTCCATTTAACTTTCCCTGAGACCCCCCTCTTTAGGACCATCTCAAAGGCTTGGTAGAGAGACCACAGGAAACGAGCCCTAGGATTTTCACTTCCTTTTTCTCTTCTGGGAGAGGGAGGGGGCAAGCCCTTCTCTTCCTGCCAGGTCTCTTAGTTTGAGGAGGCATACCCGCCCCCCAAACAAAACCCAAGTGCCCTTCAGATTCCTAACTGCTGGGCCCAAGTCTCATTGACAGGCCTGCTCCAACTCGTAGCAAATCAAGGTTAGAAAGAGAAAGATTGTCATTTGTGGATTCCTCTTATTTTAAAAACATTCATTCTTCATAGTTGAGACATTATTTGTTTATACTGGTTCAAATAAACCAGGGGGGATTACACTTACATCACTCATATTAATTGCATTTGCCTTTGCCAAAATAATCTGGGGGATATCAGGCATAATATGGACTTTGGTCTTATCAGCCTCCCACGCTTGTTTGTAGAGATGCTGGAAAATTTAAAAAAGAAAAAAAAAGGAAAAAAGGAAAGTTAGTATTTACAAATCTTAAAATGTGCTCATTTAATATATATATATATATATATATATATACACATATATACATATGTATATATGTATATATATATACATATGTATATATGTATATGTATATACACACATCAATATTTTAAGTATTTTTATTAACTCGATTTTATTTTTTTTATGGAAAAGATACTCATTCAAACAAGACAGTAGAGATTATGTAAGATGGAAAGTAAAATGATACCAAGATGAGAATCATAGAAATAGCAAATGCTACACTGAGAGGTATCTTGGCGGTCATCAGTTGAATCCTTTTGTTGCCGATTTGAGGAAATTATGGCCCAGAGAAGCAATGTACCTTGCCTAAAGACACGCAGCAGGTCTGGGCTATAATTTCCACAACTTTGCAATAAGAGGATGAAGATTCTTACTTTAGCATCATTATTCTGAAATGGTTAATAAATCATTAATGCTGAAAAAGAAATGAAAGGTTTATGTGAGCTTGTCAGAGTTTAAATACTAAATCTTAAAAGAGGCACTGAGATTTGTGCCTTGTCTTTTAGGCAAGTCCCTATCAAAGGCAACGGTCATCTTGACCAATCAGTTTTCTTTCTCAGAAGACTCCAAGGGATTTACTCAGAGACTTAGTATAATACAGCTCTCTCTAGTACAAGTAGAACCATAATTTTATGCGACTGTTTAATGTTAAAGTCCAAATAGTTTTTTTTTCCTCTTTTGCTAATCAATGGCATTTCAAATCGTGATCCACAACAATGCTGCTGCAATTATTTTATTTGTAACTTAGAGAAGTACCAGGTTGATGTGTTTGTTGGTCCCGATATTTATTATGGCTAACAAATTTTTAAAAATACAGTAAGCCTTTTCTAAAGGGTGGAATAATTAATGATCCAAGGGACTACTGATGGGAGAACAATTGCTCTCATGATTTGCCCACAGAAGGTCCCGGCTCCAAGTGCTGCCATAGCCACATAATCTAAGAGTCTTCTTCAATTCCACTGACGCAGCTAGGAAACAGGGTGGGCTGCAATACCCAGTTGTTATCAGGCAAACAATGTGCTGATTCAGCATCATGAACTTCTACTCAACTTCATCTTAGACAAACAAGATTTTGTTACAAAATGTGCATGAAAAGAAACAATTCATATTTATTTTGTTATGTCTGTTGGGAAAAATGGTTCACTAAACATTTGGGAGGCCACGAATTAGGACTGACTTCTATCATTTTTTTAAACCACAAGTCCCCCCTTTTAAAAAAATTTTTGTGTTTATTTATTTTTGAGAGAGACAGAGCATGAGCAGGGAAGGAGCAGAGAGAGAGGGAGACACAGAATCTGAAACAGTCTCCAGGCTCTGTCTGAGCTGTCAGCACAGACCCCAACTCGGGGCTCAAACTCATGAACCTGAGATCATGACCTGAGCTGAAGGTGAATGTTTAGCCAACTGAGCCTCCCAGGCGCCCCAACCACAAGTTCCTTTTGCAAAGTTGAATAAACATCCATTGTGATGCCCTAAAACTATTAGCAAAACCCATAGGTCAAATGTAAGAATGCCTGGCTTTTTCCCGGTGCTTAGGAACTATCACATTATGAATGACTTACTTCATTCATAATTTTTGCATTATTCTGGGCCAGAACCATGTTCATTGAGTCCATCAAAGTGGAATACTTCAAAGTGTCTGGGTGCTGGCGGTACTTCTTTTCACTGATAATCTCCATGGCTTTCTTGTTTTTCTCAGCTTCTAGGGAGCCCAGAGGGAGCCATCCAATGCCCTTCATGAAGTCAACATAGTCAGCTTTGTACTGATTCTGCAAAAGAGGAATGGTTCATGGATGAGGAGAAACCCAAACTTCCAAGGACTATGAGTGGGTGTTTAATATTCCCTAAGTGTTCAACCAACAGCATAACAAACTTCAACTCTTTTTGTCCCCAAACAGTATCTTTTCACATTTTCTTGCACGAACAATTAAAAACAAGCAGTAATATCTTTGTGATTTATTTTCCGCAATGCCTTCATTAAAGAAAAAATGCTAAGAAATACCAACTAAACTACTACATGACTATTCTCTCAAGAAAAGGAATGATGCTGGCCTTTCTTACAAAAATTCCCAAGTTCCCTTGGTTGACCGAGGACTCACTGGGACCCTGGTTCTCTCTTTCATTGTAAGTTTTGCTCACCCACCACTGTTACAACTCTCCCAGGTATGCCAGAAACCTCACTGGTACTCTATGCAAATTTTATGGTCCACCCCCCCCCCCCAATTCTGATATTGCCCTCTACAACTCTGCCATGGTTGGTTTTATATGAGCACTTAATTGCCAGGGGTGGGGTACATAATAGCTCAGCTCAAATATTCCCAAAGAGAAACACATGCTTGGTGTGGCCTGCCTTTGGTTTGTAATTTAAATTCCCTTCTCACAGCCACCAAATAAATGGTCTCTCTAGCTGAATTCTGTTCCTTCCTCACATTCATTCCAGTAGCTGCCTCAGCCCTCACCTCCTCAATGTTTCATCAGCAAGTTGCAAAGTTGGAAGGAGTGGAATGAAAGCTGGTTAGGAGTGAGGGGCAGGAGCTACCAAGTTATCTGACTTTCTGCCTTTCCCCTTACTTCTGTATCAGAAGCCATATGCTTCTGACTCTCTTTGCTAGACAGGTTTCCTTCAGCATGCTCTCTGCAACAAAATTTCATTTGCGATTGCTGGATCCAGCATTCAACAATCCTCACAGCAAGAATGGTGGAAAATAAGACTTTAGTTTCTAGAATTTATCCCCTTTTGTTAAATAAATTCAATCTAAGTTAAAAAATATATATAAACAATTTGGTGGGAAACTACACATGAATTTCTTTCAGGATTTTCATAATGATTTAGGGTCATTAATGATCCACTTATTATCCAGAGTAAATGTTCTACAAATGATATGGCTATCACGTACATCACTTTGAATCTGCATCATATTTTTGGCCAGTTCAAAGCCCATGGCGTCGGGAAGCATGTTGTAGGTATGGATCACATTTCTGTAGTTGGTGTTGGTGGCTGCTTCCTGAGACTTCTTGGCTGCCACCACACTGAACATGTCCACCGGGGTGTGGAAAGAGGTCTTGGATTGCTCATACGCCTTCTTATATTCCCGATCTGACTGCATCTTGGCCACCTGCATGAAGTGCACCAACTTGGGGTCGTCCTCTAGGCTCCGGAAGCCAATGTGTTTCCCTTTGGCTTGTTCATAGGCTTGCTTGTATTTGTACTGCGGATGGGAAAGAAAGCATGGTGATGAAGTTAGTGAAGGAAAGAGAACAAAATGTAATTCATTAGATGCCATGAGATTTGTCATAGGTGTACAGTTTTAGAGCTACTGTACAATTAGAGAGAAGCTCATGGGGGCCGTGAACAAAATCTTTTTACTTCCAATTTCTTGCCAGACTTGACTCCATTGAAAGAAAATGATCTCAGAACTAATCAAAGAGATGCATAAATGAGTTGTTTTAGGGTGCTTTAGAAAGCAGCTTTCCTCACTCAGGTGTCTAATCAGAAAAGGCTACAGGCACAATTTCTCCTGGTGCATCTTTAATTCAGGAAAGAGCCAGATCATGGGTCTCTTGGGTAAAACGTGTAGATTGCATCCCTACATTCACCCAGGATTGCCTATAAATGATCTGAATACTCTAAAAGCAACTTGTCTTAACATGACCCAGTTACTTTTTACATCAATGAACAAATGATTAGAGGGTCCTTGGACTGGGTGAAGGAAAGTGTCTTGTGTGTTCCATGGATGATAATCCCACCAACACTAGGTAGAGTTGACTGCAGCTCTTGAATATGCACAGGAACTTGGCTCATTTGTGTCTCATTTGCTGAGCCTAAAGAAAGCCCAGTGGAAGTACTTACATCACTGGCAATGTCTCTACAGGCTTTTGCAGCCCTTATTGGAATGGCATCAGGCCTCAGGTCATATCCTTTCTTCTTCTCCTCTTCCCAGCCAGCTTTGTACAGTTTCTAAATGACAAAATAGAATAACACCTGCAGCTTGTTATTTGGGTTCGAATGGGAATCCTGAGTTTGAAGCAGTTGGTATGTAAAAGAGAGGCATCCCATAAATATTAGTTCCCTCCAACCCTCTCTCCCACTTTGTTGCTGTCAATCTACTTACATCACTCATGG
Organism: Neofelis nebulosa; assembly: GCF_028018385.1. Classification (NCBI taxonomy): domain Eukaryota; kingdom Metazoa; phylum Chordata; class Mammalia; order Carnivora; family Felidae; genus Neofelis; species Neofelis nebulosa. The sequence continues at coordinate 79,830,849 of NC_080783.1, read as the reverse complement.
TGATTTGGTTTATTCTGGAAAGCAAAATGTCAGGAGTGTCTGGCATGACGTGAATGGTGGTCTTGTCTTTGTTCCACTTTTCAGTGTAGAGCCTCTGCAACAAGAAGGACAGGCACATGACTGTAAGGCAGGACAAGTTTGTGAAAGTGGTATCAGGAGAAACAGACTCACATCTCCATGATAGAAGAAATTAAATCTGATATTGGGAAATGGATAAAATGGCAAGAAGATGGGGTGATGAGACTGAACACACGAGGGAAAAACCTATCAAAGAAGGGAGTCTCCTTCCACTGAAACAACACATGCCATGTTGCCCCAACCTCACACCACATGGAGTTTTGCAGTTCTGTCACACCCTCTGAGTAGTGCACACAGATGGTCTGAGGATCAGTGTATGTGAGAGCTCTCTAGACATGATGAAAGTTACAGAATTCCGCCTCTCACCACCACCAAGACCATCACAAAGATTAAAAATGCTGATGAAGATTATAGTGGCACTGCCAGGCTCATGACTTGAGTGCTATGAGGGTTCTCGGAATGAGGCCAGCAGTTGGGTTCTTACCTTATCCATATTCAGTTTGTTGCTTTTGTTAAGTGCTTGTTCCATTGTGTCCATGGCATAGGTGAACTTCAGCTTCTCAGGATGCTGGCGATACTTCTTCTCACTAAGAATCTCTCCTGCTTTCTTCGCCTTCTCCACCTCCAGTGACTCTATTGGGACCCAGCCGATCCCTTTCATCCAGTTGGTGAAGTCGGATTTATATAGATTCTTTACAATGAAAAAGGACATTTTCATTTCAGAAACAGAGCGTGAGTTTCTTTGGCTAGATAATTTACTCATTATCAAAAAGGAAAAAAAAAGAGGGAAAAGAGAGTAACCTGCTTTTTATTCCCTGCCATCTTTTGGAAAAGAAACCAAATTACAAAGTGATTGAATTCTTGGTGATTTTGAACAGGAAAACCTGACCCAATAATTCCTTTTTAAATTTAACTTTCTTGGAGGAAAAGGTAGAAGAATTTTACACTGGAAAGACAGTATATTGCACTCATTTGAACCTCTTAGCTTTTCACAGAATATATCATATACTGTGTCTAACACACACACACACACACACACACACACACACACACACACAGACACACACACACACACACACACACTAACTAAAACAAAAATGTTAAAGCTATATATAGTTCACATGAGTGAAATTCTAAAACTCCAAATTCTGGAGAGGATCCCTAATTATAGTGAGTCCGGCCAGGTTTAAGATGAAGTAAATGGAATTGCCAATTTCTTGTTTGTCCCTCCCACCGGCTATAAACGGATAACTAATTCTATGCCCACAATGTATTGACTGTTACGTACATCGCTTTGGATCTGCATTGCATTCCTGGAATGCTCCACATTCAAGGCATCAGGCAGCAGAGTGTAGCTGTGGAAGGGTTGTCTGTAGTTGGTGTTGGTAACAGCCTCCTGAGATTTCTTGGCTGCTGTCACGCTGAACATGTCCAAGGGTGTGTGATACCTGGTCTTGCTGGCTTCATAGCCCTTTTTGTACTCACGATCTGACTGGATTTTGGCTACATTCATGTAATGAACCAGTTTAGGATCATCCTGAAGACTGAGAAATCCAATTTGCCTGCCTTTGGCTTTCTCATAAGCCTCTTTATACTTGAACTATATTAAACAGAAAGACAAACAGACAGAAGGTTGATAGGGTCAATTATAGGAAATACTAAAGTGTTATACTGAATTTACGTAACAAATTAAGCAATAGCCAAATTTGGTCTGAATGCAGGTAACATCTAAGTTTTTTAGTATTTTAAAATTTTTTTTTTCAACGTTTTTTATTTATTTTTGGGACAGAGAGAGACAGAGCATGAACGGGGGAGGGGCAGAGAGAGAGGGAGACACACAGAATCGGAAGCAGGCTCCAGGCTCTGAGCCATCGGCCCAGAGCCTGACGCGGGGCTCGAACTCACGGACCGCGAGATCGTGACCTGAGCTGAAGTCGGACGCTTAACCGACTGCGCCACCCAGGCGCCCCAGTTTTTTAGTATTTTTAAATAAATAACTAGGAAAGTATTTCTAATGGAGGGTCTTGAGATTTGCTCTGGGGATAATTAAGAATGGGGTAATTTGTGGTTTACATCTAGATTATTTATAAGTAGATTCTTTGAGTATTCTCAAAGGTTCCTGAAAAGTTTAGTAAGGATTTGGTGTATATATATTTTTTAATAATCAATTCCAAAAAGAACTGCATTATTTTATAAAGTACTTGTGTAATCCTGAGTAAATTTCAGCAGAGCTCTTATACAAATTAGTGTATTCAACTCCAAATGAATTTTTACTCTACCAAGTTATTATATCAACTCATAGAAAATATAACTTAACTTATAAAAAGTAAATAAGTAGGTAAGTAACTAAAATCCTCTCATTTAAATCTATAATTCTTCCTGGTTTTCCATATTTTATCAGTTTAAAAATTTTTTTTAATGTTTATTTTTTGAGAGAGAGACAGAGACAGAGAGAGTGTGAGCAGGGGAGGGCAGAGAGGGAGGCAGACACAGAATCCGAAACAAGCTCCAGGCTCTGACCTGTTAGCACAGAGCCTGATGCAGGTCTCGAACCCATGGACCATGAGATTATGACCTGAGCCAAAGTCGGATGCTTAACCAACTAAGCCACCCAGGTGCCCCTATATTTTATCATATTTTTTCTTTGTGAAAATTACGTTAAAAAATTTTATTCTTTTAAAATACTTGGAGACTTTTTTTTTTGACTTAGTGACATTTTAGTATGCCAAAGTTTTTTTCTTGAAAAAAAAATTCAAATAAAAAGCAGTTTCCAACTTCAATGAGAGTACCAAACATTTTTCACAGTTTAAAAAATTTTCTTTTTGTATTGAATTTCTAAAGATTTTAGGGGCGCCTGGGTGGCTCAGTCAGTTAAGCGTCCGACTTCGGCTCAGGTCATGATCTCGCAGTCCGTGAGTTCAAGCCCCGCGTCGGGCTCTGTGCTGACAGCTCAGAGCCTGGAGCCTGTTTCAGATTCTGTGTCTCCCTCTCTCTCTGACCCTCCCCCGTTCATGCTCTGTCTCTCTCTGTCTCAAAAATAAATAAACATTTAAAAAAAATTAAAAAAATAAAGATTTTAAAGCAAAGTAATGTAATTCATTGGCACTTAGGATGTTAGGAAATATTTTAATACTATAATATTTTATTTCCTAATTTACCTCATATATCCTCGTATACCATGTAAAGGTTTTAAAAATAGAAGAAGAGTTTTCTACTTTCAGATTAGACTTACATCACTAGCAATATTTCTTGAACTTTTTGCAGCAACAATTGGAATGGCATCTGGTCTCAAATCATAGCCCTTAGCAAGAGTTTTCTTCCAGTCTGCTTTATAATGAGCCTTGAAAAAAGGAAAGAGTATTTTATTATTTTATTATTCTACTTGAATATATTTCTACATTTTCAAACTTTTCTATAATAAGCATGTAATACTTTAATTTTCTTGTATTTTTTATAATGAAGCAATTTAATCTTATAGAAAGGTATGAAAACTAAAATAAAAAATTCAGATGTAGTACCACCCAGATTTAATTAATGCTTAAATATTACTTACAAAAGCAGAAAAAAATTTAAATAAACCAAAAGTATAGAAATGAGTACCAAAAAATTTTATTTGGAGACAAAAGAGCCTAGAATGTTAGGAAGAATGACTAAGACATCTTTTAAGAAATGAACAATTTTATCCAGGTTTGATTACATTTTTAAGTTAGAATTTACCAACTTTTTTTAAAGCAAAAGGAAAAAATTCATAATAGTGAATTTAAACATCACCACCAATTATGTATCTAGACTACCCAAGAGGCTATTTATATGCAAAAAAAAAGAGTTTCTAAAGAAAATTAATAAACTTTTATACAAATTTTAATGACTGAAACAAAAATTAGACAAAGCAATACTTGTGCTTATTACAGACTATTCATTACTGTTGAATGATTTAAAAATTGGCCCCCATACATGGAGGGCAAGGTGAGACCGAACAAAGAGGGAGACCACTGCAGATTGGCAGGTGACAGGTTTAATAAACAAGGGAACTTACACACAAGGCTTGTCGTGGGTGGCCATGAGACAAGTAGATCTCCTCACCTGCCCACCACAATCTTTAAAGTTTATACAGAGGTCTTAACTGGGTTCAGTCACGTATGCCAGTCAGATGGTCCCAACAACATACTGCTCTATCAAGGCTGCATCCTTGAAAATGTCTCCTACTGTGGGAATGGTGGGCAGAATGGACATTCCAAGGACAGGGGAGGGGGTGAGGAGCCTCAGGTTTAACCAGCAGTCATGTTTTCACAATGACTTTCCAACAGAGACTCAAAAGGTCCATACTCCTTAAAATTCTCACTGCTAGAATTATACAGAACTGGAAAGAGGAGGCCCATGTTAGCAATATTAGACTGGCACCAGGCCAAATACTCACATCACTCATGTTCAAGGCGTTGACCTTGGCCTGAATAAACTGAGGCAATTCAGGGTCCATAGTGTACTTATGCTTCCGTTTCTCTCCCTCTATTTTGTAGTTCAACTACAAACAAAGGAGGCAGCATGCAAATGTCATTAGTTAACATAATGTAAGTTTCATCAAGCACACACTCCTTTAAAAAGGAAGGTTATCATTCATGTTTTGCCATATGCAAGTCAAAAACCTGTACTATCAAATGGCAGGATGTTAGCAGACCTATCCATTTGCTTATTCCACCAATATTTACTGGGCAGCACTATGGGCTAGGTAGGGGGATAGGTTTCTGCGTATAAATTGTTGAAAAAGGCAGACATGTCTTCTTGAAGGTTATAGTGCAGTAGAGGAGACAGAGAATAAAAATGTAAACTGGAAGAGCTAGAGTGTATGATGTGTTGTAAATAGAATAACTTTAGGAAAGAAACAAGGATGGTCAGCAAAGGCTCTCTAAGCAGGTGACATTTATGCCCAGACGAAGAAAGGGGAGGAGTCTAGGCCAAAGCAGAGCTCTCAAGTCTGGAAAGGGCACGGCCAGAGTGAGGGACTGAAGGCAGCCTGTGTCACAGGGCTAGAGTGTGCTGAGGGAGTCTGGCAGACTTCAACAGGATGGGGAACATGGCCACAGAACTGAGGGCCTTTTCAGCCAAGGTAACAAGTTTAGATGTTCAAGGAGCAGTTACTAAAAAGTTTAAAGTGTAAGAGGGATGTGATTTATATTTTAAGATAGCTCTTCTGGTGGTCATGGGTGACCCCAGACAGGGAGTCCAGATACCATGCAAGTGTCCATGAGAGATATGGAAGCCCAAACTAGGACTGTGGGCAGCTGGAAGACAGAAAAGTGCTCCATAGGACACTGGGAGAGATTTAGGAGGCTAGCTCAGCAGATGCATTGATGGAGGGATCACACAGGGAGACATCAGTAATAACATCCAGGTTTCTGGCTTGAGTAACTGGGTAGATGTTGATGGCATTTATTGGGATGGGGAAGACAATTAGTGAGTGTGCAGTTCTCCTAGCTCACTGGAAAAACACAGTGAGTCTCTCACTCAGTACAAAAGAAATCAAAAGAATTTACACATTTATTGCCACTAAAAAAGAATTAATCTCAAAATATCCATGGTAATGTGAAAGCAGAGACTGGCCTGAGAAAATCCACAGATAATCCTCAGATCTGAGCCAAGCAAAGCATTCCCCACCTTCTAATATCTGGGGCTAAGAATACACATCTTTGCTTTTTACTTACTCTTGTCTTTCTGGTGGAGGTATTTTAACAGAACTTGAAATTATCAAATGAGATGAAGCACCAAATATTGTGATTAGGCTCTACCAAGGGTAGAGATAGCAAGGGTCCAGATAGACCTGGGCTCAGAAATGAGACTCAGCTGACTCTGAAAGTAAACTGCTTATCTCTTCCCCAGAGGCCTCTCTCAGGATTGCTTTTCAGAACACAGAGCTCTTATGCAAGAGGATTAGGACATTGCTCCTTCTCCCCGTGTAACCAGGTAGAACGGTTGCAACTCAGAGCAATAAATAGCTTGGTTTACCATTCAGATGGAATTACAGATGATAAGAGTAATCATTTTATTTCATTTCATGTGTATAATGATAGGGGTCTGCTTATAAATAGTACATATTCTCTATATTTGGAAAATAAAGCAACTTTGGAAAATCCTCCTTCTCCCTTCCCTGTTCTCTTTATGTTCAAGTTCCAAGTTGCTTCAAAAGTGAAACCTTCCTATTCTACCCTGAAAGCAGTTGATATGCTAACACAGATGCACCTTCAAGTGTTGGATTAAAGAAGGATGGTGGAGTGGGTGTTATTCATGGACAAACCCTTTTGAAGGGAAACTACTTACATCGCTTAGCTGCTTTGTGTTCTTCTGAGCCAAAACCATGCCCATGGAATCAGGCACACTTGTGAACTTGATGGTATCTGGGTGCTGTCGATACTTCCTCTCATTTAAAGCATCACCTGCTTTCCTGACCTTCTCAACCTCTAGAGAACCAATAGGGATCCATCCAATGCCTTTGAAGAAGTTGTTATACTCGTCTTTATATACATTCTGTAAAAGAGTAATCTCATGTGAGGAGATATCCAACAGAATACTCAAAAGATGTCTCTGAAACCTTCAATTCTATCCAAAGGAAATGAATGGCAACACTTTCAGCATGCTCATGTCTATAAAGAAGCTTTTCACTATGTCTGCCACTGAGCTTCTTACCCAGAATTTGGTAATAAGAAAAAGCAGTCTGTTGTTAGAGTGCATTATACAGTGCAGAGAGAATCTAGGCCACATATTTCCATGGGTAATACTAAAAAAAAAAAGGATTTCTCTTTCAACAATAAATTGGGCTTTCTTTTTGATTTCACTGAAAACCCCACCACTTTGAATTTCACCCATACTGCCCACCTGGGCTATTCCTGGTCTCAGCTGGGGAGAGACACCTTTATTAAGCAACTATAAATGAATACCATATCTTCCCTTACAGAGGATGATTCTTACAGAAATCTGGTTCCTGCAGAAGGAAATGCCCTGAATATTAAACATCCTCCCCATGCAGCTCTCCATGAATCATGCTGCAATCACAAAGCCTTCCTGGTTCATTTTAGATGACTCATTACATAGATTAACATGCATGAGAGTGCGATTTTTGGTTAAAAAAAGAAAAAAAAACTTTTCTGGGTTCAGAAGAATAAAGAATATCAGCACTTAAGCAGCAACCACTTCCTCTTGTTGAGAATCAAGGTGGTTTATATACTTAGTGGAATAAGTTTTACCTTTGATCCATAATAAAGACAATGTCAATGACTTCAATAGAAACACAGAAAGCCAGGAAAAACATAGCTTGTCTACCATGCATTTGTTAGTCTTTCGATAATGATTGTTTATTATATATATTTTTTTTCTTTTGAGACAGAGAGAGAGAGAGAGAGAGAGAGAGAGAATTCCAAGCAGGCACCATGCCAAACTGGACCTGGGGCTCAATTTCATGACTATGGATCATGACCTGAGCCAAAATCAAGAGTTGGACACTTAGCTGACTGAGCCATCCAGGTGCCCTGAAAAATGCACTTTTCAAATATCACTGTATTGTGAAGTCAACTAAAATGGGAGGAAATGATTGTCCCTCAAGCACCAACATTTCTGGGTCTGTTATGTTATACATACTTACATCACTCTGAATTTGATTCACATTCCTGGTATGCTCAAGACTCATGGCATCGGGTAGGTATGTGTAATGATGTATCGGCTGTTTGTAGTTGACGTTGGTGACAACATCCTGGGCCATCTTTGCAGCAGTAATGCTAACCATGTCCCCAGGGGTATGGTAGCTGGTTTTGGTGTTCTCATAGTTCTTCTTGTATTCACGATCTGACTGCAACTTTGCCACGTTCATATAATGGACCAGCTTGGGATCATCCTGGAGGCTTCTAAAACCCACATGCTTTCCCTTTGACTTCTCATAAGCTTCCTTGTATTTATACTGCAAAGGAAAATTTGGTTAGCAAAGTCCTAGGCATTGATAGGTATAGCAAGTATATTCATACACAAAGGCACTTAGAACATTGTGACTTCCTGGGAGATTATACAAGAAGTGCAAAACATACCCACCCACCCCCATTTGCCTCCAGAAAGTTCAGACTGAAAACATTTATATCCAATACTGCTGGGTTACAAGTGGGTAGCATGATAAATTCAAGCCCCGTTTCTTTCTTTGCTATAAATCCTACAAATGCATTTGCATGTAGAACTTTACGTAAAGCCGGTTGAATTTTCATGCTTAGTATAAACAAGACACATTCAAAATATAAGACCAATACCTCTTGGTTTCCTAGGGATGTGAATTTTCTCAAGCCAATATATTATCACCATCATAGAATGTTATCATACATCACAGAATATTAGAAATTAAGAAAATCTTCCATTTGCTGTTCCCATTGGCCAAGTGATATGTATGTAACAGATGCAGAAGAAACTCTAAAGGATTCCATGTGCAAGTTCACACTCAGTTTTTCTTGGGGTGGGGGTAGAAAACATTATTTTGTTGTCTCAGGCTGACCAAATAAAATAAAAACCCTCTTCTTTCTAGGTGGCATCAATTTAGATGCTTGGGCAGGGAGCTGGGCCTTCCCCACCCATTTCTCAGCAGGTACTTTCCAAGCTCACTGCTGAAGCAGCTGCAGAGGAATTAAAGAGCTGCAGTAAGGGCAGGAATGGCTGTGAGCTTTCCCCATCAGTAAAGACCTAACTACAAAAGCTCTGCAGCCCATGGTATCTCACTGTTGGAACTGGCAATGGGATGTAGATTGAGTCGTACTGTATATAACAGGTCAAAACCTCAATTTTTAGGTAAGCGAATGCAAATCCACCTAAACTCTGCAGATACCCTGCTCTTGTCACATATGCACTGATTTATAAATAAGAGTTTAGCAGGCAATCGGATTATCAAGACATTTCATTTCTAGGCATGTTAGACAAACCTCTGTGCAAGCTCTAAAAAAAATAAAAATAAAAATAAAAAAATAAAAAAGATAATGTCGTACTTTAGACTTTCACTTTGTCCTTAAACTAGAAATTTATTTCAAAACAGTGTACAAATCTTTGACAAACACATTTTCAGTGGCATCCCTACAAGGAAAGTTGTAGAATTCTTACACCGCTAGCTCCCAAGTGGTCTGTACACATGGGTGGTTTCTTTCTCCTCTTTTCCTAAACCGCGATTGTAGCCTCCAAAATAGTATGTGACAGTGAAGTCTACAGGGCATGCTTGCTTGTTGAAATTTTTGAGTTTCAATGACGGGAAGAAATGTAAGTGTATACTTTTCCTATTACAGACGAAATGGGCATCAATTTACATAAGCCAAAATTATATTCTAGAAAAATGGGCCTTTTAACCATTTGGTTTATAAGATCTTTACATTTTATATAACATCTTTGCAATCTTTTTAATACAATTATAATGCAGGCAGTCATCTGAATTTAATGTGTTAGTGCCAGTTAGGGTGTTCACACTGAAAATAAATGTGGGCTGTAGGGTAATGTGTCAGTAAAGGTAATTTGGGCTATGAATCGGGGAGAAAGTGGCTTTCAGATTTATGACAGCTCTACCAAGTGGGGTCAACTGAAAAGAATCACAGAATGTTGAAAAAGTGACAGGTTTTCAAAACAATATTTTGTGGAGAATTTGAATGTCATTAATTCAACATACTGTTTTATCATTTAGACAAGCACACATTTAATTACCGTTTAAAAAGGCAATCACCCACATTTCACCTAAAATTTTTACTTACATCGCTGGCAATGTTTCTGGATGCTTTGGCTGCAGTGATGGGAATAGCGTCACCCAGCACATTGTTGCCCTTGGCTATTAAATCATGCCAGTCCCGTTTATAACAGACCTGGGATATAAAAGGAAAAAGGATGTCAGCATGCTGTGTATTAATCAGCCAAAGTGATTCCTCAGTTGCTGGGATTGTTTTATTCTTTTCCAGCTATACAGTAAAGGAATCTCCTAACGCATGTTCTGTTTTAGGAAGTCACGTTAGCAAAATATCACACTTTGTGTAGCATGAAATTATAGGACTCTGTACCAATTACTCACCCAAACCTGGTTTGGCTACCTACTGAAGCAGAATACTGAGAAACTGGAGTGGATCTAGAATAAAGATTCTGGAAACCATGGTATGTGAGGACCAACTGCAGAAAATGAAGTTGTCTAGTCTTATGAAAGGAAGGTCAAGGGAAGACCAAGTGGTTAGCTTTAGAAACTTCAGTATTATTGTAATAAAAGGATTTCATTTATTCCTATGTTTCTGCAGGAAAATAACTTTCTCTATTTGCAAAACTAGGAAAAATAAGCCGAAGTTTTAGAGGAACAGATGTTGGGCTCCATGTAAGGGAAAATGGTATATCCTTTTGAGTTTTCTTGCCCTGGAAAAGGCTGACTCAAGAGGCGAGAGCCATCATCAGGAGATAGGCTTCATACGGGGTGTGTAGGAAACTGACCTAAATAATTAGCAAGGCCCCATTCTACTCTAAAATTCTATTATTTTACCATCATGTCTGGATTTCACACACTACCAAAAACCCTACTTACATCACTTATATTGTAAGCGTTGCACTTGGCCTGGAGAAACTGAGGAAGATCAGGACTCATAGTGTATTTATGCTTCACATCTTCTCCTTTAGCTTTGTATAAGATCTGCAACACACAACCCCAAAAATAAAATGCATTAAAGATAGCACAAAAATGGAAAAGGCTTTAATTGCACACTTAGCACAGTCCACCACGATTCCTATTGTTAAAAATCATGAAAGGTATTTTCCTATTTTTAAAAAACTCAAACATTTTGTCTTTAGAAAGATCCCAGAGCTTTGTGTATTAAAATAGAGAGAAAAATAGAAAACAGGAATCTTTGACTGAGATGAATAGAAAATAAGTTCAAATGTGAAACCCTATTATGAATAAACAGGATTCACCCAAGCCAGAAACGTTCAGTGTTTGCTAGTGGCATTAAAATTTCTTAAGGTCTTAGAAAATGGCAGTTAGAATGAGTCTTTCACTTCTGCTAAAAAACTTTCCAATTATAATTGCAGCGGTAAAACCACATAGTAACTTCTTCAGTATATGAAGGCACTTATACATAAACCCAGAGTACTCAAAAGGTTTACCATTTCATATTTACCGTACTTTATCCTTTTACAGATGTGTGAAAGACATCTAAGTGCATGGTATAGAACTTGTATCCTCCTCTTGGTAATAGAAAAGAAATTGCTTAATTTCTAAAACTAAAACCCAACTGAAATCACAAGTAGATTACCAATCTCGACTGTCATTAATCCTATAAATCCCTAGGCATGTCTATGTACAACATCACATATAAACCGGTATGCATTTATCATAAAGTCTAACGTGGCTGATATCTATTTGAACCTTCAAATACTAAATAATTCATTCCAGAAATCCAAGAGCTATCTTTACTTCCTCACTGCCTGTAGAAACCATAGCTAAGCTTTCACAGCATTCACAGAATCTCATCAGTTCTACCTTCCACACATCTCCTTTCCCATTGCTACTGCTTTAGTTGAAGCCCAAATGAGCCTTCTGTTAGATTTCTGTCAGAGCTTTTAATCCACCCCCTTACCTCCAATCTCTCCCCTCAACAATGCAATCTCAGCACTTGTCAGAGCTATCTTTTAGAACACAAGTCTGAAAATGCAACTCCAAGGATTAAGATCTTCAATACTTCCCATTACCCACCCCACAACGTCCAGAGTATAAATTAGGACACAAGACCCTCAATGATGAAATAACAATCCCAAACCCTTCATTGTCCTTCCACTCATTACCTCTTGACGGTCATTCTGTTTTTTTCTTTTGCCAAGAATGCACCCTTCCCTTATTTGCCAGGGAAGCCTTGGCAGGCAGTTACCTCTTCCCTTATATTTATTCGGCACATACCTCTCCTGTAGCGTTCACCTCTCAGTAGGACAATGCTCTGGTTTCGTCCATGCCATTTTATACTCCTATCTTATATCTTTGTCATATCCTATATCTCACTAATCTTTGTCTATGTCATCTTTATACCCTCAACATATAATACAGTGCCTGGCACAGGGAAGGTATTCAAAAACGTTCATTCAATAAATTAATAAATTAATGCTTTTTATATCCCTTTAATTCTTCTATCTAACTTTCCTTTGGATCTCACTTTAGCCAGATCATATACATTGTTCATGGATAGGCAGACAAACAATATACTAATCTCTAAGACCTAAGGTTTTGAAAGTCTCTATAATATTTATATATGATGAATTCTGAGACGCAAAATCATATACCCATGTGAGTTACTTCCCTGTGTTAGTATTTTACATATGAAAAGCAAATATAAGCAACTTAATATAGAATTGAATATGATATATTTGCCAAAGTGTCTGGGACTTAAGCTTAAGTTTTGTGTGTATGTGCACACAGGCACACGTGTAGTACTACAGAACTTGGTCATCATGACAAATTTATCCAATAGCAGTATCTCAAAGGAAGCTAAAAAGGAGGTTTTAAAAAGGAAAGAAAATAGCAAGATAGAAGAAAGTGAAAATATTAGTGCCCAAACTAAAAATAATTTTCATTTTTATTTTTAAATTAAATAAAAGGAAAATTATTGGCTCAGAAGAATAAAAAAATTGAGCGGCTGTTTATTTTGTTAAAGCCTCCCTCCGTTCTTTGCCCCCTTTCTTTCATTGTACTTACATCACTGATTTGTTTTGTGTTCTGTTTTGCCTGGACCATAACTGGGGAGTCCACAATGCTCGTAAATTTGAGGGTGTCTGGATGTTGTCTGTACTTCTTTTCGTTCAGGGCATCACCCGCCTTCTTAACTTTTTCTACATCCAGACTGCCAATAGGTATCCAGCCTATGCCTTTCATCCAGGTGTTGTAGTCTTCCTTGTAGGCGTTCTACAGCAATGGGAAAGAAGAGGAGTAAGTGCCCTGAGTGGTAGGATCTCACACAGGTTCTGACCTCAGAGGGGGACTGTCTGGTGGAGTGTCACTTACATCGCTCTGTATGTGCATCATGTTTTTAGACAACTCCAGGTCCATGGCGTCAGGCAGGTAGGTGTAATGATGGAGAGAATGCTTGTAGTTGACATTGCTGGCAACGTCCTGAGCCTTCTTAGCTGCCACAACATTGAACATATCATGGGGCGTGTTGTATTTCGTCTTTGTCTTCTCATAGTCTTTTTTATACTCCCGGTCTGACTGCATCTTGGCCACATTCATATAGTGAACCAGTTTAGGATCATCTTGGAGACTTTGGAAGCCAACCATTTTCCCTTTGGCTTTTTCATAATCTTTTTTGTACTGAACCTATTGGAAACAAAAGTGGGCATATTTTAAAATGTAGTTATGAAGATTTTACTGAACAATGAGACCATGATTTAAAGCAATGGAGCTCCCCAGAAATTACTTCAATAACCAAACAATTAGATATTCATTTGTATACAGTTTGAAATGTAGCCTGGTAAAATTAAAATGTTATATCGAGCCCATTTGATTGTCTATAGCTACTTCTGCTACCCAAGAGAGGTTGGGATGGGAGTGTTAACCATAATTCACGTCAGTGACAAGATAGAATTATAGTAGCAGTGGAATTTTAATGAGTCTTTGGATATCCAAAGAGAGACCCAGAACCAGTTGTATGTAAACACGAATCAGCTCTGAATAAGAAGGTGAGAAGAAGTGAACTTGCTCGGGGAGATCTGGGAAGAAGCATGGGAAACTGAGAAGCAGAGACGTGAAGGAAGGATTGTGTGTATGTGTCGGGGTGGGGAGTAGCTGGAGGAGTACCCACATAGAAAGGGGGTGGGTAAGAAATTTTGGATGGCAGGGCTTTTAGGATACAGATATTTATTATTCAATTGTAACTATTTACACTGGTGCAAAGTCAACTTCATTTCAAACAATCGGTGAGGTTGTGCTTGGGACTTAAGGGGAATCCAAAACAGAGGACTGTGTTCCATCTCTGGATCATGCAGACCAGAAAGAGAAGTGAATCTAGAGTAGGAGAGTCCAGGTGAGCCAGAGCAAAATCATCACGTGCAAGCCAGGAGCTGGAGTTATGAAAAGACAATAAACCTCAGAATAGCTGCAGCAAGCTGAGGGGGAGGGTACCCCATCAGCTCTAGGTCAAATGATAGGGGCTTGAGTCAATTTGATTTAACTCTCAAAGAGGAAAGTAACTAGTTCACAGCTGGGTGAAAGTAAGATAAGGAAAAGAAACAAAGACTAACAAAATTCCTAACTTTCATGAGCCTAATGATTACTGTGAAACTTGGGGCCAATTCATCCATCTCTGGAAGCAATGAAGTAAAAAGAAGTAAGGCAAAGAGGGAATTCATATAAATTAAGCAAGTTTTGAGATAAAATCTTACTACCAGGAGGCTATAAGGATTTAAACAGTGAATGACTTATTTCCACGAGAGAAATAACGTGAATCTGTGTAGCAATATGGATGAGACCTTTAACTTAGGGTGTTTGATGAGAATTGGCCATTAAAGATTCTACAAATCCTAACCCCCAGGAAAACTCAAGTCTATTTAGGGAATTTCCCCTTCTCAATAGTTTTCAGAAGGGCTCAATTCCAATTAGGGACAACAGACATGGTGACTTGGGGATAACAAGTCCACCCTGCCCACACTTTCTAGTTACACACAGGTGACCACCGGCTCGACTTACATCACTCGCCGCCTGCCTGGCAGCTTTGGCAGCTTTGATGGGAATCGCGTCCGATCTCAGGTCATATCCCTTCTTGCTCAAATCTTTCAAGTCTGTTTTGTACATACTCTGAAAGAAAAAAAGTCATCTGAATACAACTCAGGCCACATTTAGAGAGGGCTTCACATGCAATCAGCAGCTGAGCTCATGTGCACACCTCACTGATATTGTAGGCATTAACTTTAGCCTGGATGAACTGGGGCAGGTCTGGTGGCAGACTGTATTTGTGAAGCACTTCTTCTCCTTTGGCTTTGTAGGCAACCTGAAAGAGGGAAAAAGTGCATAAACAAACAAAGTAGGGAAGAGGGGTTAAATGAGACAGGAAAATAACTTCAGAGTGATCATGTTGCAGAGAGTTGCTTTTTATGAAAGACATTCCCTGTGTCACCCCCACATTCACCCGCAAAGATCTGTAGGCCTTCAAAGTCTCATATGCAATGTACAGGGTCCCCTATCTTGGTGCCTGTTCGGCCCTGGCAAAGTCCTTAGGTATGCCTGAGGAACCTCTGGATTTTGTTAGGGGCACCTCATGGAAGTTAGCCCAGGGAGGTGACCTGATAAAAATGTTAACCTGCAGACACTTTGGTCAGCACAGAAGAGGCTAACTGGGTAGGATACACAAACCATCTATATTATATCTGTGGGTTACCGATGGGATTTAGGGGTAGTTTATATGATGTTTGTCTTAGCTCTGACTTACAATGTGACTCCACCATAAGATGTATTGCCTATGTTCATTTTCCTGGTCTTTTCTAGAAATAGGTTTGTAGTGTTTTTTGTCGTCAAGAGAAGTCCCTCTTACCTTCTCCTTGGACGGCAATGTTAAATGGTTGAAAGGACAGTGAACTTAGTATACATAATACTCTAAAGATATGAATTAGGTATGCTTTATTAATGAAAGGCTGGGAGAATTACAGTTGCTCACAAAACTGAGTCTCCTCAGACTGCATAATAATTACAGGTAATCAGTATAGTAGGAATACAAATGTACTTGTATTAATTAATATTTATTAAAATACAGATAGGATTAATACTTACATCACTTCTCTGAGCCTGGTTGATTTTAGACTGTACTATAATCGGAGCATCTTCAATCGAGGTAAACTTGAGAGTGTCTGGATGTTGGCGGTATTTTTTCTGTTTGGTGAATTTAAAAAAGAAAAACAATAATTTTACTCTCACTGAAGGCTAATATATAAAAAATCCTTGAAATTTATTTTGGAGAGATGAGGATTTTTCCTGATTTTAAAATGTAAACAGATTCTTGGTTGGCTTGGGGGAAAAGATGAATACAATACAAAAGCCAGTGTTTTAAAAATTGGCTTAATTTTGGATTGTCTGGGGCAGTACAGCCCAATACAACTTTCAGGAACCAGACTTTGTTTCTTGCTTATGAAATGAAAAATGAAACGAAAGAGGGTATTCTCAGCTAAACAGAACCCGGAAACACCACAAAGTTTTCTAAAGGATTACCAGAAAAGCACACAAGGAAATCTGGATTGTCTTTGCCTGTCACTAACAGGTTCTCAAGTTCCTGTCACTCCAACCGAGGTGGAGAAGTAAAGAAGCTCTCTGGCTGAGGGAGGAGGAACAGAAGAAATAGGGTAACAGCGAGTGGTTCCTGTGGGAGAGGGAGGACTTTTGTTCTGCAGCCCCCGTGTGCTTAGTACACAGGTTGTCACTAAAGTGCTGAGGAGCCACAGGAGAGACAATGTTGGAAGGTATTCTCATCGGAAGCTGGCAACTGCTAGCTACATTCCTATATTCTTCTCCATCTAGTCTCCCGGTCGTCTTCCTTTGTGCATATTACACATCCCACTTCTGTGTACAAAGTAGCACCACCCAGCTTCAGACTTCTGAAAACTACCAACCTAGAACTTTTTTGAAAAAATCTGATAAAATGTTGCTCACCAAAAGCAAGCAAAAGCACAGAACAGAAACTTGAGTGGGAAGAAAACCCTCACTCAGCACCTCTATTCCTTCTTTATTTGGCTACCCTCCCTGATGATGGATTTGCCTGACAGCAATGGGAATGTTCCACTGTTAGACAACCAAACTGCAATATAGCTATACAAAGGAATACTACTCAGTAATACAGAAAATATTGCAGACCCATGCAAAAACATGGTGCTAAGTGAAAAAAAAGTCTAATACAAAAGAAATTTCTAGAAAAGCAAAACTATAGAGACAGAAGGCAAATCTATGGTTGCCTGGCGTTGAAGATGGAAGCAGGAATTTTTCAAGGAAGCTTTGGTATACTACAAGCATTTTAAAATTCAATTATGGTGATGACTGTGCAACTATACGAACTTATTAAAACTTGTCAAGGTGTGCACTTCAAATAGGTGAATTTTATGGTACGCAAATCATACCTTGATAAAGTTGTTTAAAGATATTTTTATCATGAATGGTTAAATGATTTTGGTGACATAAAAGGGTATGCTTATCTACCTGGATAATTCATGCATATAGTACGTTGTTTGTTTTTTTTTAATCTCAGCACAATTACTAGAGAATGAAGCAGTAAAGAAGGTGCTTGCGTGGTTTTGGGGGCTTTAACATAGCACGTTCCCAACTCTCTCTCTGTATGTAGCACATAGGACGGCTTTACCTCATTCAGGATGTCTGAAGCTCTCTTTGCCTTTTCCATTTCCAAGGACCCAAAAGGTACCCAGCCACAGCCTTTCATCCAGCTGTTGTAGTCGGCTTTGTATTCAACCTACAACACCAAGAGAAAGGTTACTGTTCTTTGCTCAGCATCATCCTTACTCATAAAACCATTAACATTTTACCCAAAAGGATGTTTTTAGGATTTCTGAAAAGCTTCTTCCTCTGTACATTAAGGTTATTTAAAAAATTTCCTTCGTGAGAGATTTTAACAGCCCTTAGGTTATCACTGCTCTTCTAGCTGGCATATATTCCATTTGATCCTTATTTCCAACTGAAGGGAAGTTTATGGAACTCAAGTTGCAAACTGGACAAATGCTACCCCACAAGCTGTATTTCAAAGAAGAAATAAAATTGTTATATTTAGATAATCAAATGTGAAATGTTTGCTCGCTAGAACTCTAAGTCAAATTAGGGCTGAAGGCCACATTGAAGATGGATAATTTCGCTCATTTTCTAATTAGATAAGATTTGATAGTAGTTAATTTGCAATATGTGTTTGCACACATTGCCCTTCATATGTAATGGTTAGTTTAGGAGTGTTTCTGCACTGATTAACAATGCGCATTAAAATAGTCACACTCATTAATTTGTTTATAGAAGGTCATTATCATTTGGAATTACTCCTATTTTGGGGACAGTTACTCAATGTTATTAAAATAATAGGCCACTCTTATTGTCTGGCTATAGGAGGTGCCTAAAACTCACATTCTAGATACAAAATTCAAATTGCTATTTAGTGTGGGCCTTTTTAATTGGAATAAAAAAAAAAAATCAAGAAACTATTTGTTTCCTGCCTTTGAGAGGCTTACAATCTACTTAGGAGAAAGAAACATAGCAAAATTAAAGAGCTAAATAAGATAATAATGCATAAAGTAAGATTGTTAGTAATGGGAATTTCAAATTGTGCAGTTGCTGTAAAAAATAGTAAAGTGGTTCCTCAAAAAATTAAAAATAGAATTACCATGTGACCTAGCAACTCCATTTCTGAATGTATACTCAAAAGAATTGAGAGCAGGGTCTCAAATAAATATTTGTCATCTACATTCATAGAAGCATTATTCGCAGTAGCCAAAAGTTGGAAGCAAACCAAATGTCCACTGGAAGATAAATGGATAAACAAAACTTGGTATATACATATAATGGAATATTATTCAGCCTCAAGATGGAAGGAAATTCTGACACATGCTGCAACATGAATGAATGTTGAGGACATGACATTAAGTGAATTAAGCCAGTAACAAAAAGACAAATACCAAGTGACTCTACATGTATGAGGTCTATAGAGTAGTCCAGCTCAAAGAAACAAAAAGTAGACAAGATAGCTACCTATATAAAAAAAATTGTTGATAATAATGAAGGAGATCTTTGTGACATTGGTGATGATAACAGCGAATGTTTACTGAGACTTCACCAGGGCCTGACACTAAGCTAGGTATTTCGCATGAATTCAAATTCTCAAAACAATTCTTTTATTCTAGTTTTACAAGGAAGGGATATAGTGATGGGTTCATGCTAGAGTCACGTCTCTCTAACTCTGAAGGGCATGGTCTCATAGAACCACAAAGGTCATCTTCCCATTACATACTTGCTACATACAGAAGACAACGCAGACACTTCTGAGAATTGTCAAAAACATGACTCCACTTAAAGATTACTTCAGTTTCTACCTTAGAAAGAGGGAATAGAGAAAAACTGATTACTCACATCACTCTGTAGTGCATAAGCCTTCTTGGCAAGATCCACGTTGATGCTATCGGGCGGGTAGCTGTAATTGTGTAAGATGTGCTTATAGTCCACATCACTGGCAATTTCCTGAGATTTCTTAGCTTGAGTGACTTGGAGCATATCAAGAGGTGCAGTGTAGATGGTTTTTGACTTCTCATAGTCTTTACGATATTCACGCTGTGAATAGGAAATTTCCATTTATTACTGCAAATCTTCAAAGGATTTCCAGAAAAGCACAGAAATCGCTCATACACAACCAACGCGAGTTGGAGAAACACATTCAAACATCTGAGTACTTATTTTTTCCTATTATTTGTTCATATGTTGCACATTACTGAATGCTTTCTCCCCCCCAAAAAAATCATACATGGACAGATTTTCTCAAATCTCTCTTTAGCTCAAAGAGCAATGTCAGACATTAGGAGCCCACAGCTTCTGCTTCAACCAGGTATTACTTTATTTTAAAACAGGGGTTTTCAAGGACTTTTAACAAGAATTATTTTTGCCAAAGCCATCTCAACTTTGAATTGTTTTCGAATAAGGAAGTATTTTTTAAATGATGAGAATTCTATGACAATCATTTCATACTTCTGATTATATAAAATAACTACTTCATGAATAGAGCTGTACATTTAACTGCTTGGCTTTTCTAACATCATCTTTAAATGGCTACTGATTTTTCAACCTGACTATGCTTCTGACAGTAGATAAGCTCCACTGAGAATCCCAAATGTTTTTCATACCAAGCTTAATTTTGGTAACAATTTAAAAGAAGCTTCAGATTGCAGCAGTAATAAGACCTCAGAGGAGAAAAGTTTGTGAAACTGAGCCATTAAAGTAACCTTGGCACTTATTACAGTGTTCTCATAAACCAAACGCCTTGACTGGGCCTCAGAAGGCGCTTTCATTGGCTGGTTTTCTGGAATGTTAGGGTGCTAATTAGGTCAAAGCCCCAGCTTTATCATGTCCATTCACCAATTACCTTAAGAGAAAAATTCTGACCCAGTGCCTCTAGGAAAATTCTAAACCCATTATATCTCCCCATAATCACATAAGCATTAAAGACAGTGACCTAGGCTAGTAAGTATAAATATGCCTTATAAGTCTTCTGTAGAAATTCCTTTTGCAAATGATCTGATCTTTTAGCTTTCTTAGGGAATACGATCTTCTTTCTAAATATTTTGTGGGCAGTTACTTTTACTGAATAAACTTATCACTTAATTATAAAACCTAGACTTTGGTTTATAAAAATAAAATATGGAAATTTTCTGACAGTATGCATGAACACTGAAAAACCGATAAAGCAATGTCACAACAGGATTAGTGTGGGGAAGTGTTTTTGACTAAATTGTTTTGACTCTTTTGTTCATGCTCATACCAGTTCACACATATCTGCGTCTATAAAATGCTGTCAAAAGGTCCAAATGGCTTTAAAAGATTCTCTTTAAAAGCTATGCACATTCTGTATCTGCAGCCTAGATATTCTGTGAGAATGATTCATCATTGGCTATCTCTTTTGGTTGCCGATGTCAATTACCAAGCATTTTATGAACACTTACTTTGTGCTTAGTGTTCTAATGGGTTCTGTGATAAGATGAAGAACAAAAGATAAAGATACATGTGCTGTTAACAGGCAGCTATAAACTTTTGAGTTGAGAAGGGATAAGGATCTAGGGAAAAGCGCAGTATTATGTATGTGAGCACTGTATACTGACATAATTCAGTGTGAAGTTATTAGAGAAAATTACTGAATATGATGTTTTAAAGTGTTATACGACTATACAGCAAATGCGAAATGAATTAAAGAAGGTATATATAGATCATTATATGAACACACGGTTGAAATGAAAGTAAATGATACAAACATCCTTCTATTTAATTATGAAAAATAATATTTGCAAGCTATTTTGAAATTCTTACTCTAAAGGAATTCTCTAAACATTTTTTAAGCAGTATACACTGCAATTTGTAATAGATATTTTCTTCTCTGCAGTAAGAATTTTAATCAAAATTTTTTAATCAAAAGATGAGACTTGGACCATAGGGAAGCCTTAGGGAATTCATAAATTCTCTGAAATTCAGACAGAAGGCATGAAGAAAAAGTTCATCTATCTAGAAGAATGATCCAAGACTTCTATCAGATTCTCAAGGTGGTCTAGAATCAATGGAGTATTTTTCTTGAACCTATGCCAATACTAATTACTAAAGTTAACAAAGAACAATAGTAAGATTTTTATCTGTGATACATGATTTTCTTCCAATATATAGACAGTTTTAAAACCATCATTTTAAAGGTTATTTTTCAATCAGGAGAAAATATGAAAATATCTACTGATGTCTTCTAAAAGTTTTGAGAATTAAAATCAATATTCTATTAAATATTAAAGCATATATTTTTCACAGTGTAATGGACATCAAGTATAAATCAGTAATTTCCCTCCTTAAATTGAGAGGTACAAGAATCTGGGAAATAATTCTACTTCCAAAATTTCTCCTCAGCAATTTGTTGTGAACATGACAGAGTCCATGGATATGGAATCTTTTTAATATTTTTAAAATGTTTATTTATTTTTGAGAGAGCATGAGCAGGGGAGGGGCAGAGAGAGAGAGAGAGAGAGAGAGAGAGAGAGAGAGAGAGATAGACACAGAATCAAAAGCAGACTCCAGGCTCTGAGCTGTCAGCACAGAGCTCAATGTAGGGCTTGAACCTACGAACCACGAATCATGACCCAAGCCTAAGTTGGATGCTCAACTGACTGAGCCACCCAGGTGCCCCTGGATATGGAATCCTTTTACATGCTACCACCCTTGGGCATGTTAACAGGGATGTTGTCTTGAAAACAAGACAGATTCACAAAGACACTCACATCACTCTGGTTTTTGGCCGTCTTCAAAGAGTGCAGCATCTTGGGATCGTCATGAATGCTGAGGGCTCCAATCATTTTCCCTTTGTTTTTCTCATAGTCTTTCTTGTACATCACCTGTAAAGACATCACACATGCCAGAGCCCACCCATCAGGAAATGTCAGTGAGGGCGCCCTGCCCAGGTGCCCAGGCCACACTCACATCGCTGGCGATCCTGCTGTTGGCTTTGGCTGCCAGCAGGGGAATGGCGTCCACTTTAATGTCAAACTTCTTTGCTTTGCTCTTCTCCCAGTCTTGCTTATAGACATTCTGGACAGAAAAATTTCAGCAGAGGAGTTGTAAGAATGAATCTAACACAGATTCATCCAGTAAAAGAAACAGATTGAAAATTTGTATATATAGACTTATTTCACCTAAAAATACCATATTTACAAAATGATAGTATAATTATTTATTAATCTGTCATCCAGCTTCTCCCCTATACTCTTTTTAACATTCTAAACTTTCTAACGATTGTACTTTCTAAAGATTCTAAGTGAACTTTCTAAAGATTGTACTACTCTGATGTATAAAGGACAATGTATAATGACAACCATTTTGAGAAAGTGAAATGCAACATTTATAGGACAGATTTTACAAAACTCTAGAGATTAGCAGGGGCGTAATTCAGAGGATGTTTCTGATGGTAACAGAGAATGTGGGAAATGAAAAAAGGATAGCTAAGTAAGAGCGTTCCGAACATTTGGGCCTTAAAACTCCACTCACACTCTGAAAACAATCTCCATAGTTGTTTAGTTGCTGAACTCCTAATCTGTTTTTTTTACAACACCCATCACATCTCCTCTTTGCAGGTACATGCAATGATAGATTTCTGTGCCTTTGGTACTTACGTCACTCAAATTATAGGCATTGACTCTGTGTTGGATAAATTGTGGAGCATCTGCTGGTACGTTGCACTTGAATTTCTCACTTTCATGTTTTGCTTTGTAATTCAGCTGGAAAACAGTAGAAGATATCCAAACAGTTCAGGATCAGAATTTCCTTGAGGGCATATAGAGGAGTGTTGATATATATGGCTAAGTACTCCTACGCTTTTCAGAAAAAAAAATGCCTCAAAGAGGTAGTCCATCCAATCAAAGTCCATTACAGAACCTTGACCCTCACTCCCTCTTTCAGGATTGGGATGGAATCCAGTTTGCATTGTCATTTTGTAAATGCTATCACAACGTATGTATGGGAAACTCATTGTCTAAAGTTTTAGGCTGTGCCTTCAGGACACGAACACTCAATCTATTAAATTCTGTGATCTTCTACTCAAAGTGTGGTCTACCAACAGCAGCGGCATCACCTACAAGCTTGTTAGAGAGTCAACATATCCCTCCAGACCTACTGAATCAGAATATTTTTGCAGGGTCACTGGGTGATCCACGTGACAGTGAATGTTTCAGAAGCACTGCTGTTCTTGCCCTGTTCTTCACATGGCTGGACCGTTCTGCTTTAGATCTTCCTTGACCACCCAATTTGAAGTGTCTCCCCACTCACCCCCTCTCACATTACTCTGTTTGAATTCTGTCTCATGACCCCATATTAGTTTTCTTATTACTGCCAGCTGTCTTTCTTGTTTCTGTGCTTTTTATCTTCTTATAAAGTCTTAGCAAACTCAAGAATGGAGACTGCTTGCCTTGTTACCTACACAGATAGATGCTCTTGTTGTTTTTTTCTTTAAGTTGCCATCAAGTCTTAGTCTGCGTTATTTTGGGTATGTGACACATCCTAATGAGCAAATCCCCCACTGAAAATTGGTGACTTATTGAAGAAATATTCGTTATTTTTATTTTCATCTAACACCATCTTTCCTGAGGCTACAAATCAATCTGGCGGCTTCATTTGCATTTTATTAAACCAATCTTGAAAAATGACACCGTTGGGATGACAGATGAGACCATGAAGATTAAGCAAGAAAATGCTTCTCTTTCAAAGAAACACAGCATTCCAGGTCACTCACACTTGCACAAACAGGGCACTTACATCGCTAAGCTGTTTCGTGTTGAGCTGGGCTTGCAGCAGTACAGGAGTATCAGTGACGGCTGTGAATTTAGTCTTATCTGGGTGAACTTTGTATGTATGCTAGAAAAAAAGGTTCTTGAATGAAATTTCATAATGTATCTTTATATTCTTGTTCATATACACGCTAACATATACAAAATTTCCAGTCAAACATAGAGTTTATTTCCTGAAAACTTGGTTTATATGTTTTCACTTCTTCTCTCTCTCTCTCCTGAAGTTGTCTCTAAACTGGTCTCCCTGCTGCAGTTTAGCAACCAGATTAATCTTCCTCCTGTTGAAGCCTTACAATGGCTCTCCATTGCACATGCCTTCACTCTAAATTGTACCCTGGCTGATGAACCCTACTCTACAGAATCCACCCCCAACTTCACCTGTTACCATTTCACCTCTTCCTACTATCCCTCCCTCCAGTACACTTCAGCCACCTCATCCTTTCAATTCCTTGTTCTTTGCTTAGACTGTTTTTCCAGTTGCTCTCACCTTGATCTTGGCATGGCTGCACTTTCCTGCCTTAGATCCCCCTTGAGCACCTGGTCTATGGTGCCCATCCAGTCTCTCTCTCCCACATCATCCTATTTTAATTCTATAGCATCATTCTACATGGGTTGTTTTACCATTGTCTGATATCTTTTTTAAGTTTCTGTGCTCTTTATTTTCTGCCTCTCCCAGTAAAATTCATGCTTCCCAAGAGGCAGCCCATCTTGTCCCCTCTTCTCCCCCAGCACCAAGGACAGTGTCTGACACAAGCTAGCTCCTCATGTAAATTTGTTAAATGAATGAACACCTATGTCTCATAAATCTCCCTATTTTCCCTTACTCCCCAAACCATGTATATATAAACTAGCGGACATAAAGATTTCTAAAACCCAAGATATTTTCATAACAAATAGTTTTCTTCACAGTAATTTTTGTGCTCTCCAATTCCACCCAAAATTTAAAATTTAACATCTCCCACTAATCACTAGATGTTAGCATTGAAACTCCTGCTAAAATTACCACTAGATGGCACAAGAATCCCAAACCCAATTTTAAGAATTCAGAGCAGCTGACTTACATCTTTGCACTGGTCTAGCTTCTTAATTGCTTCATATTCTTGCGTTATTGTCTGAGGGAAATAACATTTCCCTTTATCTTCTTCATATTCTGCTTTGTAATTTTTCTAGAATAAGAAAGAATAAAAATAGATCATGGTTATTATTGCCGCCAAATAATATCACTGAGAGGCATGGATATTTGTCTTCAACTTACGTCACTGTTTTGTGCTGAAACTTTCATGCAGTGTATTTGATATGGGTCCTCGAAGCTGCCTACATAATGTCCCAAAACATTCTGTACATATGAATCTTTGTATCTAGCCTGAAAGAGAAAACATATTGACAAATATGTCAATTACATATGTTATTTGTCAAGTGGTAGAAAAGCCCCAAAACCCCAGGGGTAACCATGGCCTTTCGAACCTCACTGAAGTTCTTCAGCAGAGTGTCAAGTTGATATTTGGGGGTCTCACAGTAGTTCATGCTCTTTGCTTTTGTCTTCTCATAGTTTTCTTTGTATAATCTCTGTCAAAGGAAAAAGAAAAACAACGATAAAAAATATGTATCTCATGATATAAAAGCCATTCTCATCATTGCTATACTTAACCAAAAAGGAAAATTTTGTATTTTTTCAGTACTTTCCATGAAGCAAAAAAAGTAGAATGAATATGGCAGAGGCTCATGTCTTGTATAACCTAGGCTGCTAATGACCATATATATTACTTATATATTATTATTTATAATATAATATTATATAATTATATATTATTATATATAATTATATATATTATTATATAATATAATATATATATATTATTTATAATAATATATATATTATTTATAATATATATAATTATATATATTATTTATCCTAACATTTCTCCACCAGAATAAACCAGAATATACCAATGCTGCTCTCTAAACAATTTTTTGTCTTAAGATAATTCTTTCCAGGGGCACCTGGGTGGCTCGGCTCAGTTGGTTAGGCAATTGACTTCAGCTCAGGTCATGATCTCGCGGTTTGTGGGTTCGAGCCTCGCATCGGACTCTGTGCTGATAGCTCAGAGCCTGGAGCCTGTTTCGGATTCTGTGTCTTCCCCCACCCCCCTACTCATGCTCTGTGACTCTCTGTCTCTTAATAATAAATAAATGTTTAAAAAAATTTTAAATAATTCTTTCCATTTGAATGTGTTTGAAGGAAAATGGATTTTTTTTTAAATTTTTTTTTCAACGTTTTTTATTTATTTTTGGGACAGAGAGAGACAGAGCATGAATGGGGGAGGGGCAGAGAGAGAGGGAGACACAGAATCAGAAACAGGCTCCAGGCTCCGAGCGATCAGCCCAGAGCCTGATGCGGGGCTCGAACTCACGGACCGCGAGATCGTGACCTGGCTGAAGTCGGACGCTTAACCGACTGCGCCACCCAGGCGCCCCTGGATTTTTTAAATAATGCAAAATTAGGTAAAAGGTAGAAGGTGGACCTTAGATACTCAGGCACAGTCCTAGAAAAGTATTCAGTTCAGCACTCGATGAAAATACATTTTATAATACCTTTGGAAGTTGGATTTTCTCATTGAGATCTAATATTTTTCTTTATAGTAATAATGCACAAAAAGATTTTTTTTCCATTTTGTTGTAGGTAGCACGTATTTCTACACATTCTCCTTAATTCTCCCAGATAGAAATCCAAAAATATACTCAACAAAAATAAGAATATTTACAAGTGATACAGAATAGGGAGTTTTTCCTTTATGCCATGAATTAGAGAGGCAATTTTTGTAAAGAGTTTTATTTTATTTTGGATATTTTAGTCTTTAAAATGAGATCAATATTTTATAAAATTTTTATTTTATAAAATAAAATACTTTGTTCTTGAGGTTATGCTTCATCTAGTTTTCCTACTTTGTCTTTAGCCTGATTTTCTCACTTCTTTCCTCTAATTTTTTCTGTATGTATTTTTGCAAAGCACCTTAGATCAGATCATGACAGAATAAATATATACTTATGGGTACTGAGATATTAAACCCATTTCTAGAAAAACAATAAGGAAAATGCTATTGCTAATATCTTTTCCCCTTAAGAAAACAGGGCATTAAAGAGATTAAGGAAACATTTACAATATTCACCGGTATCTCAAAGTACAGAATGAAGAGCTTAATCATCTTTACCACTGGGTTTTCGTGCTTGACTTGTTATCCTGAATCTGAGATTTCACTTGGACTAACATCCCACCCAAAGTTATATTAAACTGTAAGTACAACCACATCTGAAAATAAGGGTGATTCACAAAGACACTCACATCACTCTGGTTTTTGGCTGTCTTCAAAGAGTGCAGCATCTTGGGATCATCATGAATGCTGAGGGCTCCAATCATTTTCCCTTTGTTTTTCTCATAGTCTTTCTTGTACATCACCTGTAAAGACATCACACATGCCAGAGCCCACCCATCAGGAAATGTCAGTGAGGGCGCCCTGCCCAGGTGCCCAGGCCACACTCACATCGCTGGCGATCCTGCTGTTGGCTTTGGCTGCCAGCAGGGGAATGGCGTCCACTTTAATGTCAAACTTCTTTGCTTTGCTCTTCTCCCAGTCTTGCTTATAGACATTCTGGACAGAAAAATTTTAACAAAGGAATTGGTAAAAATGACATGTGTGTTATCACACTTTAAAGACAAAGGAATATCTCAATACTCTTAGTATGAATGAAATAAATGGATCATTTTCATTGTTCAGAAAATCGTGCATATTTTAGGTATTTCTCCTCAAGCTAAAGCTTCGAATTTTCCAAGATCAAGATTTTCTGCTCTTCATTAGAATCTTTCATCAAATTAACCTAATTCTAGTTACCATACTAATATTTGATCCTAACATGGAGTATTTCACAGAGTGGCACAAATATTCTATAGTTAATTTACTTTTTAGGATCTAAAGATAACACTTTAGTTTGATCTCAAAGTCCTTTGAAAAGATTATTTCCTGGATCATTACAATAGTCATTGATGCTGGATAATCTTAGCACTTATTTACAGAATTGTTTTAGAAATTGAGATCTCCCCTACAAGGAGAATTTGACTTTTCTATAAAATTAAGTTTTGAAAATGAAAAATAGCAATGGACACCTGGTCTTATGCCTTCTGAATACACTATATCTTAGTGAAAGTTCTCTTACATGTAGAAATAAGCACCATTTGTGTAAAAATAGGGACATTAAACCTCTGAGGAGTAAATAAAATGAAATTATATCTAAAAAATGAGGTCCTGGATGAAAATTATAGCACAGTATAAATGAATGTGTGTCTAAAAGATCTAACATTATCATTTGCAATTAAACATACATGAGTGATGGCATTTTGAGGGTTGATTAAAACATATTAAGATTGTCTAACTGTATGAAGCTACTAACAATGTTGCTACCCACATTTATAAGGTGAGTTCAAAGATATGTGGGCAGAGGCATAGGAACATGATACAAATGTTAAGTATTCTTCCCATTTTTAATGAAATGTTTTTTCAGTGAAGCAATCCAGAAATAAAAACACAGGTTGTCAGGATATCCCATAGCATAGCACACAGGAACATACATCACTCAGGTTATAGGCATTGACTTTGTGTTGGATGAAGGCAGGAGTATCAGGAGGTATGTGGCACTTGAACTTTTCGTTTTCATGTTTCGCTTTGTAGTTCAGCTGAGAGGGGGAGAGAGAGGGGGAGAGAGAGAGATAGAAAGGGACAGAGAGACAGGCAATAAGGGATACAATTAGTTCTGAAGAAGAATTGTTCCAAAATACAAAAATTTTGTGTGGTACATTTCATAAAATAAAATGTAAAATACGTTTTGATAAATAACAACTGGTAATGTTGTTAAGATCAAGAGAGAAGTCTAGAGCTAGGGTAGGCCCCCATTGACAACCTGTGTGCTGAACACATGATGGCTGATGTTGGTTACCATGGTAGAACTGTCCTGGAAGGAGGTGGCTCTTTCATATATGCTTCCTCTCCATGCATATCACAATCAGCCCCCAGAATCAGTAGATTCTGAGAGTCACAGCCCTTTCTTTCTTTTTATTGTCAATGCTCATGTATTGGAGAACTTACATCTCATATCCATTACAATTTGTTAATACTCTCATCTGAAGTATTTCTGGATATAAATCTACTGGGATTACTTTTATTGTTTTATTTTGTTTTAACACAAGCTTGGAGGTTCATGCTTAAAACTCATGTGATAAAACTTATCTCAAAGACTCCATTTTCTAAAAACTTATTTGAGAGAGAGAAGTCCCCTGTATTGAATACCTGCTCTGGGTCAGGGTATTTACTATGCACATATCTCCTTTTATTTACTCTTCAAAACAACCACAAATTATAAAAGGGAAATATGAGGCAAACTGAAGTTAAACGATTTGCCTGTGATGTCAGGTCATAAATGACAGAGGTACAATTTGAATCCAGTTTTGTCTGACTCAAAAACTCATGGTCTTTTCCAGTGTGGTAAGCTACATTAGTTTCCCTTATAGAACCATTTCGCTATAATTGTTATCCATCCAAGAAGATGCAAGGCAACTAAATAAGGAACTATTTTAGGTGATTACAAATATATACAAGTTAAATTTGCTAAAACTGAAATAGTCTTTTTTTTTTTTTTGTAAATGTGACAAGTCACTGGATTTTATATATGGAGTTGTGAGATGTTATCCCTCATAATTGGATTTCTTGAACATTTAGATGAACTTACGTCACTCAGTTGTTTGGAATTGACTTGGGCTTGCACCAGAACGGGAGAGTCCGTGACTTGAGTGAATTTTGTCTTATCTGGATGGACTTTGTAGGTGTGCTGTGGAGGAAAAAAGGAATAGTTTCAGCAGTCAAATCCAAGTTGACCTATAGACCAAGCAAGCAGAAACATTGCCCAAAACAAAAGAAACTTGTAGTTAATAAAACACATGGTTCTTTTCTCATTAGACTGCAGTGTCTTTGAGAGATGCCTTCACACTGTACAAGAAACTCTCATTCTTCACATTTCTGATAACTCTTCATGGGGAAAATGAACTAGAATTAGCTCTTGAAATGTATTGGTGACCACAGGGGAAACCAGTTTACTACCAAATAAATTTTGTTTCTTATAATTTCCTTGCCTGCATATATTTGAAAAGTGTTAAAATTTTAACTATCTCTTGACCACTGAGGCTATGGAGGTCAGGACGTTCAAAGTTCATGCTACGGACTTACATCTTTACATTGATCTAGTTTCTTGATTGCTTCATATTCTTGAGTTATGGTCTGGGGGAAGAAGCCCTTGCCTCTGTCTTCTTCATATTCTGCTTTGTAGTTTTTCTATGAGGAAAAGACATCAGACATAAGGATGCAACCATTTTATTCATGCCCTAAAGATGTGTTCATTGGAAAGCTAAACAATGGTCTTACAACTTACATCACTGTTTTGAGCTGAGACTTTCATGCAGTGTGTGTGATATGGATCCTCAAAGCTGCCTACATAATGTCCCAAAACATTCTTTACGTAGGAATCTTTGTACTTAGTCTGAAAGACAAAACATATTTCATGTACTGATTGGGGGGAATAATGGATCTTTTCTTAACACAGGAAGTAACCACAGGATTACTTACGTCACTAGTGAAGTTCTGCAGAACTGTATCAAGTTGAAATTTGGGGGTTTCGCAGTAATTTATGCTCTTTGCCTTAGTCTTTTCATAGTTTTCTTTGTATAGTTTCTGTCAAAGAAAAAAAAATCA
Source organism: Neofelis nebulosa (assembly GCF_028018385.1). Lineage (NCBI taxonomy): Eukaryota > Metazoa > Chordata > Mammalia > Carnivora > Felidae > Neofelis > Neofelis nebulosa. The sequence continues at coordinate 79,799,926 of NC_080783.1, read as the reverse complement.
GTTAAAATAGATTCCTGTCACTCCTACACTGATTATAACACTTGTATTTCCCAACACTAAACAAAAGAAGCAGAAAAAAGATATCGCCTGTCAACTGTCTTAAAAATGGATAATCAAACATTGGGGTGTTGTGAATAAGTTTCTTCTATTAGTAATTACTGTAAAGCTTAGGCTTTTAACATTCACCAAAAAAAAAAAAAAAAAAAAAAATCAAGAAACCAGAATGCTGCCTCAGACCAAGCCCTTAGTTGTGGAGTTTGGGTGTATTTTGGAACTCCTACTTCCTCTATGCCCCAACTCACACTGACAGTGCCACAACAGAGAGGACTATTCTGAGCAGCAGTGATTTTTTTTTTTTTAACAAACATGCATGAAAAAGTTTAGTATACGTTGAGAAAGACAGTCTCTCTTCCTCCTTCTACCAAGGGAAAATGCCTTATTATACAGATAATATATCTTAAAATTAAGGTATATACAAGAACTCGGATCATGAACCTGCTCACTCTTCTTCTCTGCTAGGATTTAAATTTAGCTCTAACAGTAACAACTGTTGGATTTTATTTTATTTTTTTAACATTTACTCATTTTTGAGAGACAAACAGAGACAGAGTGTGAGTGGGGGAAGGGCAGAGAGAGAGGGAGACACAGAATCTGAAGCAGGCTCCAGGCTCTAAGCTGTCAGCACCGAGCCCAACGCAGGGCTGAAACTCACGAACTGTGAGATCATGACCTGAGCTGAAGTTGGACTCAACCGACTAAGCCACCCAGGTGTCCCTACAACTATTGGATTTTAAAGGCACACTGATAAAGTGGGCTATTGTCACTTTCTCATGTTGGGTTTTGAAATTGTAAATGGTGCAATTCAGTTTTTATATTTTTATATTGCTCTCTTTATCAACAAAGTAGATTTGGACCTGTGCTTTTATGTGCTTGATAAAGATGATCTTCATTTAGGAAACAGGAGACAGGCTTTGCATTAATTTCCCAACAGAGCTATGTGGACAGACCCACTGACACCTTCTCACCTGCCACTCCACTCACCCCATTCCTCAATCACATGTATGCATCTCTACAGTGCTGACTGAATTCAAGGGACAAAGAAAAGATAACTAACCTGCAAAGAGAACCATGTTTCATCCTCAAATATTAGGAAAGCTTAACACAATGTAACTCTAAGGGAAAAACTCAACTGATCACATGTTCAGTCTCTTATATAGTCAAAGTGGTTTTGGGCTGTTAGTCTCTTAATGCCAGTTCTCACTTATCTATTTTAAATGTAATTGGATTGGTCAGGCTTTTATTTCCACAAGTAGAAATTCCTGTGAAGACTTAGGGAGCCATCTTTTAAGTCATGCTGTCTGCAAATGATGGTTTCTAGAGCCAGCATCTGCACAGAAAATGGTGGTGGTGAGGGGGAAAAGCTGTGAAACACAGGGCACTGGTCTTCTCCCAGTGGCTCGAAGAACACAAGGGCAGGGTACACACACAACCTGATCACTCTCTCTTGCCCCCCTCCCCTCGCCTTTCAAAGTCTCCTCCTGTCTGTGTCAAAATCACATGTATCTCCTACAACCTGCTCTTTGTTCATATAGAAGTACCAGGGCCTATAAGCAAATGAAGATTTCTCTGCCATTGAACACAGAACCCCCAAAATGGACATACATCATACTCAGAGGCATTTATGTCTTCCTGTGGTTAAACAGTTCCAGGGAAACTGCTACACTAGGAATCATAAAGTATTTGCAAAGTTATATTTGCATTTAGCCATTATAGAAGGAGAGAAATTTCACCTCTCTGGCAGCTAAGGTGGAAAAACACTTTTTGACAAGAATGTACTTACATCACTCAGGGCATTTCCTGCTGCCTTCAGCTGCTTGAGCAGTGGGTTCTCTGAAGCAGGAAGTACATTATAATCTGCTTTTCCTTTATTCTTTTCATAGTCTTCTTTGTATTTTACCTGTAGGAGCGAAATAAAGTGATAAAATAACTCTCTGGGTTATTTTTGCTCTTGTCTCTATTATGGATATTACGACATAGTTCCACAAATCAACTTTCTAGAAAAGTGACAGCTTGAATTTTATAAACAAAATACTCATAGTAACTCATAACAGTAGCAGAGAAACTGCATAAATTTCCAGGATAACTTCCTGCCATTCATTTATTCATTCAAAAACATCCATAGGGTATCAATTACGTGCTGGCTCTGAGACAGGTGCAAGGAAGAATAACATATAGTCCCTGCCCTCAAAGACAGAGATAGCCACACAAATAATGATAGTTCATCATGTCCCAGACACTTACTGCTCCACAACCCTCATTGAGCTCTTAGCCTCTAGCTGCCTAACTTCCAACGTATTTTTAAAGAAAGCAAGTCTCAAGCATCATCAATCTACCCTTTAATGCCTCATCTATGACTGTGTGTAAGCATGTGTGTATTTAATGTACATGCAGAAGGAGGAGGAAGGGGCTGGAGGCTGGATGAAGGATGACAACCTCTCCTTTTCTTTCTGCCCCTCCCGCTTTACACCTTTAATTCCAGCTTTAGCAAAAGCTTTAAACAAGGGCTCAGAAGCCCCTGTCAGGAGCATGTCCAAAGGGAGAAGAACAAGAAATGGATCCTATTTCTTGATCCACAGTGCCAGCCATTTATTCTGGCAATATAACTATAGAATATAGGAATTTTCAAAGAATCCTAGATAAGCTACTAACATTTGAGAGCCTCGAAAAACAGACATAACCAGCTTGGTATCCAAAGGCAGGAGTTACACAACTGAAACACAGGTGCACTATCCCCTGTAGCACACAAAGAAGACTCATAGGGGATACACTACAGGAATGAAAGACATAACCTTTCTCTAGTATAGAATTATGTGCTTCATTGAAAAATGGAAACAACCAGAAAAGGAGTTCCACACACCCTCCTATCTTCCTACCTGTATCTGGGATATGTGGTCTCCTCTCCTGTTTATGGATGAATTGTCAAGACCCATGGCAAAGTTACCCCTCCTGTTAAGCACCAGAATGCTTCCCTTTTCACCTACTCAAGGGCATTACTTCAGCCACTCTTCCCTCCTCAGACATCATCACGTTTTCCCCCCCCACACTGGATTTTTTTTCCATCAGCATAGAAACATGGTGTCTTTGTCTCCAATCTTAAAAGAATCCCCTCTTCATCCACATATCCTTCAGCTACTACCCCATTTTCTTCTTTTCCTTTCAGGAAAATACTTTTAAAAACTTGAGTATACTTACACTTTTCTATTTCTCTCTTCTCATCCACTCATGAGCCCTCTCTAAGCAGACTCAACCAAATTGTTCTTGTTAAGTTCACCAGAGACCACCTATTGGTAAATCCACTTCAGAAACATTTGACACAACTGATCACTCTCTTCACTCACTTCCCACTTTCTCTTGACTCTATTCCTACCTCACCTCGATGATGTGTTCACATGGAGACACTCCAGAGTTTAGTTCTCAGAGCTTTGGGTCTACACTTGCTCCCTCGATGGCCTCTAGTCTTATGACATTAAATACTATCCATCTACTGATGACTCCCAAATTTATATAATCCTTCTGGATGTCTCCCCAGAAACTTCAGACTCATGCAATCAACTGTCCACTTAATATTTCCACTTGGATGTCTAAAAGACATCTCAAATCTTACATGTTGAAAGCTGAGCTCATGTCTTCCCTCCAAAAATAATCATTCACTCTTTCCACATTCTTCTCTATCTTGATAAAGGGAAATCCCATCTGTCTGGTTGCTTAGACCCAAACTTTCCTCACATATCCCACATCCAACCCAACAGCAAACTAGGTCAGCTCTACCTTTCAAAGTACATCTCATCACTTGCCTTGCCCTGTTCCTGATCCAAAACATCACTATTTTGTACCTGAATCCTGAAATAGCTTCCTAGATGATATGATCCTGCTGCTTTCACTGCTCCAGTAGAGCCAAGGCCAGGGTTTGAATCAAGTCTGATTGGCTTTGAAGTTTATGCTTTTTCTAGTGCTTTAGAATGCTAAGGACTCTATTTACCAAAGTCTAGTCTATAGAGTATATGCATATCTATGAATTTGTCTATCTTGTCTGTGACTAGATTTTCACCAATTAGTAGGAAAATAAGAAAAATAATGGTAATGGTGAGTGTGGGAGTGTCCATATTCATATAAGGTCGCCAGTTGTCTTTTCTTGGGGGATCCTCCTATCTGAGAGGATAGCCTTTCTACTTGCAGGTATCAAAAGGTCATTTATGAAATATTAAAGATGGTTATTTAGTATTGTTAATGGTCACACACAGCCAAGTTTTTCAAAAATTGGTAGCCCTATTATAACCCCAGAATATTTCTTTTGTTGTTCCCCAAGAATGCTTTTTTCCCCATTATATACAAAAGCAAGAGTTACAGGAAATTCACCCACACTAAGACCATCATGACAAATGAGAGCATCCCCTCATACCTTGCTAGCTGCCACCCCAGCTTGTTTATTCACTTTGTACTCTGGTGTTTCGGTCTGCATGAAGTAGATCTGGTCTTTCATACTCTCAAAGTCTTCTTGGTATTTCCTCTGTAAGACATTACACATACTGGAGAACTGCTGTGGACATAGACTGTGCACAGGTTTCACATGGGAGGACAGGGGCTAGTGGGAGAGGTTACACAAAGCCGCTCCTCTTGGCTTACACAAGTCAGGTTACAATGAGAGAATGCAGTGCCATCACAAAAACAATTAGCAACTTAACAGAGATTTGGAGCAATTATAATAGGCTGAAAACCAGCCTTCAAGAAGGAGCTCTAAAAGGCCAGGGGTAGAGAACTTAAGAGAAAAGAGTGTTTTTCAGTGAAGAAAATCAGGGAAGAAACTAATCAGTTTCACAAATGTACTCTTTGGGCTCCCCAAGCAAAGAATAAATTTAAAAGGGCCCCCCTTAACCTGTACTCACTTTGAAACTGTATTGTTCATATGAAAATTGAGGCATGAATAATGGAATCTGATCAAAGCAGTATTTCTCAAAAGGAAAGAGAGATAGGGGAATTTCTTTCTTGATAGGAACTCTATACAGATCTTACCCCCATGAAGGGGTACCCAGACTCTAATGTTCTGGTACGACTTTGGATGAAGCTGGGGGTCTGAAGTCATAAAAGAAAGGGTCACACTTTCAACCTAAGAACATCTGGTCATTCCTTCCTACTTACTGTGCTGATATTATCAGCATTCATTCTGGCGGTTGCAATTTCAAAGCAAGGTGTCTCACTCCATTTGCCTTTGACTTTATTTTCATAGTCTTCCTTGTATTTGTTCTAGGAGAAAAAAAAGATGAAATATAGAAAATATAGAAATTGACAAATAGGATAGAAAACTAAGTGGTAATGGGCAGCTTAAAAAAAACTTTTTTTAACTTAAAACATATCTTGACTATGGTCCTTAAGTTCTTAATAGATGTCTTCAAATGTTCCAGGATAGTATCAATTTACCCAACAAAAAAGTTGGGCGAGAGGGTAGAGGTAATAATTGATCACCTTCTTGTTGAGTCTGGGAACTTAGTTCATTCAAAACTTATGGATGTTCCCTGATGTTTGAGGGAAGAGACTCAGGAACATCCTCCACTTATATTTCAGAGTTATAATAAAACCACTCAACCCACATTTCCATGCCAGATGAAATTAGCCATAAATTTCTGAGATTTACCAAAACTTCTAGTTATCCAGAAAGGAATGCCACCACAAAATTTGGCTTGAAGGCTAATGAATAACACTTTCCAATTTAGACTTGAAGAAATTTTAATGAAAACTCGTAAGTAATTCAAAAATTGCCCCATCTTATTCACACACACCATTCTACCTGAACCCCAGGCTGTGAGCAGCCTTGAGAGGAATTATGTCTTCTTTATGTTTATATCCTCAGAATCTAACACAAAATGCATCACACAAAAGTGACCTCATAAATGCATGTCCAACAAAACTAAACTGAACTAAGCCCATGATATGTGACTTCAAACTGCCTTGGCCTAGAGTGTTCTTAAAATAAAATTAGGGGCACCTGGGTGGCTCAGTCAGTTAAGCGTCTGGCTTTGGCTCAGGTCATGATCTCACGGTTTGGGAGTTCAACCCCTACATCAGGCTCTGTGCTGACAGCTCAGAGCCTGGAGCCTGCTTCAGAGTCTGCATCTCCCTCTCTCTCTGCCCCTTCCCCACTCATGCTCCATCTCTCTCTCTCTCAAATAAATAAACATTTAAAAAATATATATGTTTACAATACAATTCAACCAGTCAATCCCAAACCTGGGCATATGAGCCAGAGCTGGGTTATAACAATTTCCCCTTCTTGGCTCATAGAAATGTGTTAACAACCAGCAAGTGTCAAAGTGTCTGCATGCCTACACCCCCACTTCACTCTTCAGGAAAAAAGAAAGTGATTTTCTGGTATACCTTCAACAGAACCAGTACCAAGGATGAGTGATATGCAAAGCCAGTGAGTTTGAGTTAAAGGATGCTCAGCCCTCTCTCAAATGCCTTTATCCATTCTTCTCAAGAGGCTAATACGCTAAATGCTAGCCAAGTGTTTTTCATAACTATAAATTTTAGATTCCTGGGACAGAGTTCAGAAGCTCTGGGCCCAAGACTAAAGTCCATCATTACCAAAGATGTGGCTTAGCCTCTCCAAGTTTCAGGGTTCTTAACCACAGCACCGGCAATAATAATTCCTTCCACAGAGGACTGTTGAAAAGTTTGCATAAGTTTATACCCTGAAGAGTCATTTGCAAACTCTTCAGTGCTAAACAAATGTATGGTATAATAATTATAACAATAATGTTGCCAACATTGCTAGCATAACAGAGTAAGAAACTCTGGAGAAAATTCTGTGTGTGTGTGTCTGTGTATGCACACGCATGTGTATTCTTCAGTGAAAATCTTTGTTGAGATAATATTTACACTTAAGTGTCAATTTGCCTACTCTCTTCTTTGAAAGTTTTAAAAATTGAAGTCAACTCTTTAGTCAGTCAAAACTGACTGAATTCAATTGGTCAAAATGGATGTTTTGATTTGCTGATTGCCTATAGAAGTATTTCTAATCTTTTTGGCTAATAGACCTCTTCAGAAATCTGAGAAAGCTATAAAATGCCCATAAACACAACTTCAGAGGTTCTTGATGTATACACACCCCAGGTTAAGACCTCCAAATCCACATTTTTGGTGGAATACTGCCCTTTCTCTGCTTGCTGGCAAAGGAAGAGACCTTTAAGATTAGGGGATAGGGGCAATTGGGCCTGATATATCCCCAGAACTTTGTGATAGGATTTAAAATTGAGAAGGCAGATTCTCTTAATGAGATCCAAAAGTTGGGTTATTGTGAAGAAATAATTAGAATCACATATGTAGATTTGTTAAGAAAATTAAAATTCTTACATTAAGAGATGGATGTCTGATTTTTTAAAAGATATTAAAACACGATGAAAAATAAGAGTACAAGACCATCCAGCACCCTCACCCAAAGTCCTTCCCCACTTCTTCCTCTTCATAAACCAGTCACCATAGAGTTGGATCTCTCACAATCCACCCCTGAGTATTCCCAAGTGTGGGAAGATTTTCATTATAAGGAAAGAGGCTGGGGCTTGTTATCTATTGAGGAAGTTATGGCCTTCCCCTCCATCTATAGGTAGGAGAGGAGTTAAAAGGCTGAAGGCCTGCAGCTTGAGGAATGAGAAGGAGAGTGAGGTATGTGTCTATGTGGTACCTCCTCTGTCAACCAAGTGGTCTTATTCTACAAGTCTGGCAGCAAGGCCTGAGTACTTATGTGGTACACAGAGATTGTTAGCCGTACCAGGGTCCAACATCCAACTTTCCCCCCAACCCCACTCTAATTCTTCTGTCCAACTCTGTCATAGGTAAAGCCAATCAATGGAAACCTGGCAGCAAGAATCAATTTAATATTCTCTAAGATTCTGTGTTCACTTAACAGAGGAAAGTACATTGAGTCAATTACAAGCTATGAAACACCTTCTGTGGGCAAGAGAGTAACTGCATGTTAATAGATGTAGTAAAATTGCTTCCCCATAGTCCTTCCTCCCCAGAAATGAGCTGAGAGTGCTTCCATTGGGCCACAAATTGGACACACTAATGTCCTACTTAAACACATGGTTTCATTTTCTACTTTCCTTATCTGCATCTGTGGTTTTGATGTGGTTATCAAACGGAAGGAATACAAAGCCAGTTTAGTTAATCACTCTTCACTCTTTTTCTATGAGTAGCTAAATACTGGGACTTCTGACAGTTTCATTTGAAGACAAGTTATCCTCTCAGAATTGTGGAGGGGTTCCCAACTGGTATTTTCATTGCCTACAGTGGGCCCAGGGATGCTTTCCTTACTCAACCAAATCTCTTCTGTTGCTATCAATGGAGATCTCCCCCTAATTCTTTATTATAGAGGACTTTCCGTGGTTTTAGAAGATCACAGTTTGGCATCTTCATGCTGTGTAACAGTATTTCCTGAAAGATATTTTTTAAAAAAATCCTAGTGAAATAGTATATATCGGTCACTGCCTCCAGTTCCTAACACAGAAGTCCTAAACCTTGTAATCTCCTGAGTGATAGGGTTGTCTTTTGTTTCAATGAGACAACTCCTGGATAGATTTATGATCGGGGCTGGTCATGAGAAAGACCAAGCCATGATTAGAAGCTTGGAACTTTCCACCTCACCCTTCATTTTCTGAGGAGGGGAGAGGGGCTGGAGACGGAGTTAATAATCAGTTAGGCCTATGGGATGAAACCTCCATAAAAATCCATGAAGGACACAATTCATACAGCTTCCATTTTGGTAAGCACATCCACACGCTGGAAGAGTAGTACACCCCAGCTCCACAGAGACAGAAGGTCCTGTGCTTGGGACCCTTCGGGACCTCACCCCAGGTTCCTCTTTATCTTGGTTGTTCATCGGTGTCCTTTATCATGTAATAAACATAAAAATGGGTTTCCCTGAGCTCTGTGAGCCGATTATTAGCAAATTATTAAACTTGAGGAGGGGATCATGGGAACCCGGATTTATAGTCCAAAGTATGGGAGGTCCAGACTTATGACTAGTGTCTGAAGTAGGGGTAGGCTCATGGGTCTGGGCCCTTAACCTGTGAGATCTGAGCTAACTCCAAGAAGATAATGTCAATTGAACTGAATTATAGGACACCAATTTAGCGTCAGAGAATTTGTTTGGTGTGGTAAAAACCCCATTTGGTGGCAGAAGTATGCATAGAGAGTAGAGGAAACAGAGCTTTTCCTTTCAACTCTACGTCCCTGAACTGGAAATTCTAACCTGAAATCTCACATTTCTCCTTTTACGAATCTGGAAAGCAGCAGAGAATCAAGCACAGAGAAACTAAAGGGACTTCCCAATGTTGCATTCAGGACCCCACTTTCAGCTGGCTGTAGTGTGCATAGTGTCCTCACCTGGAAGGCTTGCTTAATGAACAACCCTGCCTGCCTGTCCGTCTGTGTTAGGGCTACAAAATGCAGCTGAGCCAGGATGATTGCTGGTATTGGAGCTGGTGCCTTTGGCCAAAGACAAAGGTAAGAGAATTGATTCTGACAGGTACAGTAAGGAAAGCTGGTAAACAGAATATAATCAATATATAAGCAATATAAATCATTACAGATATACGATCATTATATTAATGTATGAAATAAAGGCTATAAGACAAAGGGATGTATTGGGAGACACAGACAAGGAAATGCTGAATTTAAATACATAAGAGTGAGTACATAAGGGGATTTAATCTATTTTGGAAAGAAAGGAAATGATGATACTGAAACATGCATCAGAGCCCATGACCATGGGGAATACTTCAAGAGAAAAGAGGTAGGTCCCACAGCAAAATCACCTCTTTCTCCTCCACCTGCAGCCCGACTCCTCTCTTATTGGATGGTTTGTTGTTGGATGGACTGCTACAGATCATAAGCATTTCTTCCTAAAGTGAGTGTTATTTTGAATGCACAGCAGCCATTAAGAACTTGGTATTTGGGGAAGACTGGGATAAACAGCCAAATACGGTGACTTTCATCCTCCCCCATTCTCCCTTGGCTCACATTGTTATTCCACAAGGGCAAATCCAGCCCCGGTGAGGTTTTCAAGTGTCTAATGATGCCACCGTATCCGGCTGGAGTGGCACAGTCCAACAGGCATATAATGCAAGCTGCCAGTGTAATTTTAGATTTTCTAGTAGCCAATTTTTAAAACGTAAAAAGGAACAGGTGGGAAATTAATTTTAATAATATATTTTTACTTAACAAATAGGTCCAAAAATATTATTTCAACCTGTAATCAGTATAAAAATAATGAATGAGCTATTTTACATTCATTTGGTCATACTAAGTGTTCCCAGTGTATATTTCACACAGAGAAGACCCTCAGTTTATACAATCACATTTCAAATGCTCAATAGTCACATGTGGATGATGGCTACTATATTGATGAGTGCACTTCTAGACTGGTGTGTCTAAATTAGTGGAGACTGGAGCAGTGTGAAAGTGATTTATTTTTTATCACATTCAAATACCCACACTGCACACTCAAGGTAAAAGCATGTTGCAATAGTAAGATAGCTTTTAAAATATGTTTTAAATAAAAATTAAAAATAAATTTTTCTTTACAAATAACCACTTGAAAGGAGCTTTTTCTTTTTCTTCAAAAAAAGGTCCATCACCCTTGTTTTCCATCACCCTTGGTTCCCAACCTTATTTAAATATCAACACTTTCAGTAGGCCAGCTCTTTATGGACAGTTCTAAAGTTTATTTCCGCTTAGCCCTGGGCAAATTTCAGGGTCATGGCATTCCTATTAGTGAAAAGTTACTGTACTTAGCAGATTCTCCAAATAGCCTCCGGTTATACAGTTAGTAGTCTGCAATATCAGACACTACAAACATCATTGAATAGACTTCATCATCCATAACTTTTCTTCCTTCTTCTTTACTAGAGACATCCTTTCCCGCAAAATACCTAAACAAAATGGAAACCTTGAGGTTCCATCAAAATTCAAGCAGAAGACCAAACTGGGACTCAACTCCACAGAGGGCCAAGAAAAAAGTATTTAAAATCAGCAGTATCCCAGGAGAAAGTGGCCTGATTTGAACCAATTTAAAATAGGAATTTAGCATGGGTCTGGTCACCAGTTGGACATCTGTCTCTCTGCATTCTCTGTCAGGCCTGCATTCCTCAGAGCTAGCTTACCAGCCTAAATATAGACAGACTAAGCTGTTTGCCTGGGCTTTAAAAGTTATGAGGTGCACTGCCCATGGCTGTCAAACTAATGGCTATGTCTGAGAGATCACGCATGCATTCTTATTTTCTCCATGTCTGACTGACAGCTATAAAACTGTACACTGAATTAAAACAATCAGATCCTCCAAAGAAAACGTGCGGGGACTCAGTTCTTTGTTAGTATCACTCCTGCGAGTCAAAATGTTAAATGACATCAGGGCACAGGTTCTGTTTTCAAAATGCGGCTTTCACATTTCCTCATCACGGAGACATTAAGCTGGCTAAACATTTATTAACATGGTTCCATGATGTTCACGGATGTAATGTTTTTGCTGCCGACTTTTCAGAGTCGTATTGCAAAAACACCCTTACAGTGTTGGCATTGGGTCTTTAAATCCCCCTTACTTACTTTCTCTGATGTTTGAGATTATTAAGTCAGAGTTTTCAAGGGAGGCCAGTCCTATGTACTTACCTTGCTCACTTGATTGGTCACTTTCTTTGCAAACTCTATATCTGGAGGATCCGGCAGAGATGTGAATTGAGATTGCTGTTCAGCATGACCTTTTTTGTAGGCGATCTGACAAAATAAAAGACAGGGACGCTCATGAGCCACAGAAAATTATTCTATTTCCCATGTTCCATTTGTTGGCAATTTTGAAAAAGACTATGTATTCATCTGTATTTGAAGTCTTAAACTTTAGTCTATCACATAACAGTAACTTATCCTTGCAGATGCTACACGCCCTTGCTCTCAGTATTACCAGCAATTCCTATTTCGTTAAGTCTTCCCTCTTCAAGATTATTAATCCTAGATCTGTTTCCTTCCATTTGTATCCATGCCATGATTTGCAGTTGAAATTATTCTGTTAACTGGCATCCTCAACTCCCAATCTCTTGTCTTTACATCAGCTACCATACCCCTAGCTCTGGATCAACTCAACTACACACTTCCTCTAATCTTATATCCAGGATGATGAGTGACACTGAAGAAAATCACACAACTCTATTGATTGGATAATGATAATGTGATAAGCATGATTAAAAGGGCCACTGGAAGAAGGTACAGAAGTGGGAGAGGGGGCCTCTTGAACCTAAGCCCTTAGCTTGAAGTCAGGGTGCCTACCTAGTGATACGTGCTTATGAACAACAGCTTGCTTGGGGCTCTGTGCCCGATACTCTGAGTTTATGGTATCCAATTGCCACTTTGCCTTCAATGAAGCTTGAAAACCCCATTATGCATCTCTGGTCAGTCTCTACTTTCAGTGGCTAGTGTAAAACCCCAAGACTGTCCTTAGGCCCCCAGTCAACTCTCAGCTTCCTCTCTCATAGAGTAAAGGGAGGCTATACATATGCTTAGCTTTCCCTGTACTCATCCCTCCTTCCCACCTGCTGCATGGTTCAGAGAATCAACCCTTGTAGGGCAGGAGTCCTGTACTCAGACAGCTGATCCCTCCAGTAGCCCTCTGGACCTAGATCCATCCATTGCCCCTTCTCTTTCTTGACAGCTTCAACTGCTCCCTCTTCATTGGTTCCTTTCCTTCAGCCTGTGAAAGGCCTCTCTTGTCTTAAAATAAGTATCATGTCTATTAATCATGCAGCGCCTTCACTCTTTCCCTCCTTTGTTCCTCCACTACTGACTACTTAGACATTTTCTTCCACCAATCTTGAGCCCTGCCCCCACAATGCAGAACTATTTGTAGGTCCCCAGACCCACAAAAACCTCTTATGCCCCTGAACCTTGTACCTGCTGTTCCCTTTTCCCTGGAATGCCCCAGCTCCACACTCTCCCCATGTGCCTGCAAGCTGCTGCTCATTCTCCACGTCACAGTCTCCCCTCCCTAACCTGAGGACCTTTTCCTGGGATCTCACTCAACTTGGCCCTTACTTCCTTTAAAGGAATTATCAGATGACACTGTGATTGGTTGCTTACACATCTGTCCCACCTTGGACTATGAGCTCTGGGATGATAGAAAACATACCTGCTCATCTGTGAACACTTGTGGCTTGCACAGAGACTGACTAGAGCGAAGGTTCAATGATTGATTTCTGAATGTGTGTTTTATACACTGTGGCCATTGGGGGAAATCACAAAAGGAGATTTATCATCCCAACTCTTCTACTCACTTGTGAGACTTCTACAAATTATTTCTCCTTCCATGTGGCAGTATTCTTATTTACGACATAAAGAGGTTGGATAGTTCGAAGGTCCCAGTCATCTCCTTCATGGTTTAACCAAGTCTAGCTATGTCTTAGTTTAATAATGTCTACCTACTGCCTATAACAAAAGTTTTATGAACATTAAATCAACAGGGATACAAAAGAGCAATTTTAAAATGTACTTATATTAATTCTACTGCTCAATCTTTTTGTTGTTGTTGTTGTTAAGTAGTGAAGACTTTATTTTAGGCATAGGGCAATTGGTATTTTCCATGGCTGGCTAAGTCCTCAGAGAGTATACAACATCCTATCAAGAAAAATGTTTACTAACTATGACATTCTGTCAAGAATTTTCAGAGAAATCAGATCTGGAAGTCCTAACTTCTCAGGAATCTTATTCAGAATTCTGTATAGTTAGAATTCTGCACTCTGGCCAGCTTAAGGACTCTCTTGGGGTTTGCAAAGTATTTTGTCTCTGCTTAGATAACAAGAAAAACATAGTAAGTAGGGTTCAGAGAAACTGGAAGAAGGTGCAGGAGAGGGAGAGAAAGCCTCTGAATCCAAGCCCTTAGTCTGAAATCTACATGCCTATCCAGTCGTATGTTCTGTGAACAACAGTTTGCTTAGGGTTCTGTGCCCAATAACTGTAGAAGTTTACGGTACTGACATTATTCATAGGCATGTTGGTAATCTGATACTTAGTGCATAGTTAATCTGCAAAACATAAAAAATAAAAAATAAAAGCCATACCTTAACTGCCAAGTTTTTCTAAAGATGGGAAGATTTTACTTCATTGTTATATATTCTCCATTATGTAGTCTACCGAGAGATCTCAAAATACGTGGCCAACTTTAACTGTTCAAAGTCCATAGCACTAGAGTGGCATGAGGTGTCCCTTCATCTCTCCATTTTATGGGTAAAGGAGACATTTGGAGATTAAGTGTCTTCTTGGAAACCTCTTCCTAGGCTTACATGACATGGCAGTTCCTGGTTGTCCTTCAACTTCCTTGTTCGTGGCTGGCTCCTTTCCAGATGTCCTAAGTGTGGTGTCCTCCAAAACTCTGCCCTTGGCCATACACTGTTCTGCCTCCCTCATACATGGTCACGCCTGCAGCTGTCACTTTTATTCTGATGACTCTCAAGTGTTAATCTCTTTCCTGCTCTCACACCTATGCAACAGTATGAAATTTCTAATTTATCTATAAAATGTCTTGATCTGAATGTTTCATTATCTCAACTCCATTTCTCTTTCCACGAATGCATATTTACCACTTGTACCCCTATATACCCAGACTACCAGTCTTTCACCTTAACTCCTCTATGGCTCCTTTCTTTCTTTCATCTCCAATATCCAATGTCCTTAACACTTTTACAATACTTACTACCTTCAGATTCCGTTCTTCTTCTCCTTTGTCCCTGTCATCCCTTCAATCCTTCTGTATTACTTAAAATAGCCTTCTTAAAATTATCACAATTTTTCTAGTCTCAATGCACTGTATTGTCTGTAAAATTTTTCCATTTGCTTTTAGCATATTGTTTTCCCCACCAAAATCATATGATATCTCTTATTGAATACATATCATGTCAAAGCTATGATATGATTTTGCCTGATTTTCAAGGTCCTGCTGCCAGTTTCTTAAACATGGTCTCCTAACTAGGCACACACAGCATTCACTTTCTTTGCCCTCTCTAGACTCATTTCACTTCTGTCCCTTTGTTCAAGTGCTCGCTCTACTTGAAAAGCCTTTCCTGTTCATCACTGCCCATTCCCTTTGGATTACCACTTCCACATGGCCTTTGCTAACTGCTTGCATGTGCCCTGTCTTTCAGCAAGTATTAGACTATAGAATTTGCTTTCTATTTAAATATAAAAATATAAAATTAAAAAAATTAAAAAGTTTTTCATGTTATTTAATATATAACACTTTCATGTTATCAGCCTGATTATAAATTCTCAAGGGAAAGGATATGAAAACTTCTTATACTTTTCTATCCTGCTAGGTATGCATGCATAATGGACTTTCAACAGATAACTATTGATCACTTGATAAAGGTTACACAACAGTATTGTAGATTTATGAGATACAGAACCGAAAAGCTAAGTTAAAAGAGAAGCAAGAGGTCCTTACACATCAAAATGGGTACTGTGTACTAGATGGCCTTAAATTTTTGTTATGGCTTCATTAGTTCCTAACTTACTCTATGGAAAGATAGGAGTATTTCTATGCTATATTTTAACCAATTATATGCAAATGGAGATAGAAATATGCCCACTAAATTTGCAAATGATATCAAGTGAGAGGCAATAAAAAATTAGACCTCAAAAGCTGGAGATGCCATCAAATGAATATGCATAATTCCAGTACAGGGCAAGATAGGATCCTAAGATCCACTGGAAGTAAATCACAGTAATTTTCAACTGACTTGTTGAAAATTTCAACTGACTTACATTCACAGTGAATGTAAGAGGTTCCCGGGGCTTAGTTGACAACTGAATGAAAAACAACTTGTTAAATAATAAAACAGTGCTCTCCTGAAGACTAGAGTAGTAGTCTTTTCAATACAGCAGCTAACAAATCCAGGGGTCAAGAAATAAAGAACCTCAAAACAAGGGAAAGTGCTAGAATCGAGTGGGGCTCTCTGCTGCTGCCACTGCTTTCAACCTAAGGACTAAAACTATTAGGCTTTTTAGTTCCTCTAATTAACTGTTTTCAAGGTCTAAAATGCTAAAATTCTGGCCAGGGGACTGCTGATTTTTACTAACTCTGAAATATCCTCCTTGTACACCCAATGGCAAGAGCTTTTTGCGAAGTAACTACACAAACATGTTTGGACAAGTATGGCAGTCCATGTAGAAAAAGGGGGACAGACCACAATTCAGACTTCATAATTAAGATAGTTCAATAACATTTTTCACTTAATATGTTTGGGAAAGTGGCTATGATCTCAATAGGTTTTTAAAAATGCCCCTGTAACGTCACAGAAAAACTTCAACTCCAGCCAAGGGGACAGAGGGCAGATGCTGCAGTGGAAAGAACACTGGTCTTGAGATCACAAGACCAGGCCTCTAATCTGGGCTTTGCCACTAATGACCTATGTGGTCTTAGACTCAGGTTCTTCACCTATGAAAAAACAAGATTGGACTAAATTATATCTAATATAAGTTATAAAATCCGATTTAAGTAGACATCATAAATTATAATGACTCTAGATGTATTCATCTGCAATAATGACAGTTAGTCTTTTCGAAAGAAGAACTGCAATGAACATGTGGCCAGAAGACAATCTGAGGTCTTCTGATTCCACCCTGCCAATGAGGTTGACTGTATTTTACTTACATCACTGAGGGCTTTCTGGGCTTGGGCAACCCTCCTCAGCTCTGGACTATCATTGTATGGGTAAAACAAGCTCTTGTCAGCTTCCCAGTCTTCAGTGTATAGTTTCTAAATCAGGAAAGAGTGAAAAGTTATGAGAAAGTGAGCTCACACTTACAAGAAATATACAATTTTGAATTCATCCATCAATAGCAAAAAGAGCCAAGGTCAAGGTGAGATCAAAGGTAAATAGAATCCACAGATAACCTTCCCCTTTCCACCCAGTCAGAGTCATATTTATTAATAACTCGTCCTGCTTTCCTGGCAAATCTTATTTTCAGAAGAGTAAATGTGTCTGACTTGGTTTCTTCTCTGGGACTTCACCTGCTTCCTGCAACAAGTATTAATCCAAGTGTAAGGAGCCGGGAGGCACTTAGCATAGTTTCTGTCAGAAAATAAACATTGAGTAAGAGTGATGGCCAGAAATACCCAAAGTGTAGCCCAGGGTCTATACTTTGTGGGTCTCTCAGAGCCAGTTCCCCGGTGCATCTTCGTTCTCCCCATGTGTTCCTTCATCAGGGTTGCTCAGGCTCCCACCAGGACCCTCTCCTCTCCTCTACTCCACAGCTTTCTTCTCAGTTCCTCCTTGCCAACACCTACCCTGCAACCTGCATGGCTCAAGGATACTCATAAAAAGACTGAGGAACTGCATTCCCGATTATCAAAAGTACTGGGTATTCCTCTAAATTACACATTGAAAGGACATAGGAAGACAGAAGTCATGACAGAGCAGAAGCTCTTACCTTACTGAACATGGCTGTGTTCTTAACTGCCTGGACAAGTTCAGGGGCATCAGGGGGAAGCAGGTACTTATCCTTGGTGTCTTCCCAGTTCTGCTTGTATAAAACCTAGTCAGAAAGAGCAGAGGACGTGTGGTTGATGTCTCCCCCAAGGGCATGAGGGTTTAGAGAACACAGTGTTGTGAAGTCTTTCATTATCAAAGTGTCCTCACACAAGAGGCTGCCCTTGTGCCTTTGTGTTTTACTAGCATCAATGGTGAAAACATTGACCATGTCAACATCCCATAATACTTTTCCTGCATTAGTAAGCTTTTACTTGAAAAGTCTGATTTTTTTTTTTTAACTAAATCATGATTATGATTCTCTATAGATTCCTTTTAAAGGCTGCAATCTTACTGGCCATTGGCTCAATTTGGATAGTAAACGTGTTTCTTTTGACTTATGTGTTATTTTTAAATGTTTTTAATTAGTTGCCTACATTTGAAATTTGAGCATTTCTCATAAAAATGAAGCTCCCTAGCCTCTTTAAAAATAAATCAGAGACTTTGGGGACATCGGGACTGCACTCTGTATAGCAGCTGCCTGGAGCTGAGTTGCAGGGCATATGCTCTCCAAGCCACCATAGGTCCTACGGCCACTTCAGTCATCTGTGCAGCCTTCCTGACATGTGTGGATACCAGAGCTCATGAGTCCCCTGGATTTAAATGAGACTGGTGAGCAGGATCAGGCCTGTCCAGTTTTCTCCTCTAAGGCCAGGTAGAGGTAATCTACGTGCTACTTAGCATCCCAGCCATCCATAACATGACCTCACCTTACTGACTTGCTGCGACACTTTCTTTGCATGTTCAATGTCCTTTGCTTTTTCGTCTACGTGACAGATAGTTTTAGCAACATCGCCATCCATTCGATACTTAACCTGCAGAAATAATATACAGAGTTCATGACAGGCATGCACATGTGAGTATACTAAAGGGTATCTTCTAACAAAAGGGCATTAACCCAATGACTCAACGTCTGCACCACAAAGCAGACTTTCCACATTTTAGGTAGAAAACTGTGATCTCCAAAAATCTGCAGAGTCCCTGCATTTATTGCATATCTGCTTTCCTGGCTGAATTTCAGCCTCCCTGCTCTCCTACATGGAAGACCACAGTGAATTCGAATTTACCATCTCCTATCTCTTAAGCTAACTTGCTAAGCCAAGCTTTTAGAGGTCTCTTGGGGTTCACATTTAGAGCAACATAATCTATAGCCAATACTTCCTCTAGATTTCTGGACTGGCTCACAGCAATCCGACTGCTCATTTTCTCTACACCAATTAAAGCCCTCAATTCCCAGTGATGGGCATGTTTTTGACATGTCTGTCTTCTTTCTTTTAGCAATGCAGCCCACCTCACTGAGTTGATCTTGTACTTTCTTGATTCGGCGAAGTTCTGGGGTATCGGATGTGATGGCATATGGCTGTCCTTTAGCTTTCTCATACTTCTCCTTGTATTTATTCTGAAAAGAGTATCAGATATTAGCCTAAAACCTGATAAGACAGCAGCAGAAATTTCAGGCAATGTATTTATCTCCAATAGATTAAAAAAAAATCCTGCAAATTCTAACAATTATCAGTTATAACAGCTTTTTGTCCCCTACCCTGATTCTCAGCAAAAACTAAAATAGATTTGTTAATTGCTCTTCTTAAACCCAGTTGGATACTTGAGACAGCAGAAATTTTATTACAGACTATTGTCTTGGAAATGCCCTAAAATGATTCTCTCAATGTTTTTATTGCACACATAAATGCACACATAAAAAGCCAGAACCTCAATAATTTTAGCAAATATAGAAATTATCTGAAAAGATTTGATTGCTAATACAATGCAAAAATATTCCATTCAGGAGTTCAATCTCAGTGGTTCAGATAGCTGAGACACCAGCTGAATTAATGGAAAGTCTGAATTATGGAGTATTTTGAAAAGGAATGCAATTTTGTTATTTCTGCTAAATATACAGAGTTCTCACTTTAATAACAACATGTATAATTTATCATTATTAATGCTTCAATAATACTCTTGAATGTAGTCAGCAATCTAAATTATACTCTTGATTTTATCAGTAACCATTTTAAAAATACTATAAACCTTTGACAACATTTTCTTCAAGCTATAGAAGTTCTAGGATATTAGTGTCAGAATTTGAGACTTTATGGCAACAAACTGACAAAAAATTTTCTATTTTTTGCTGAATACCGCAAGGATAAAGGAGGCAAAATAATCTTGTTTTTACAGATCAAAGTCTTAGAAAACTAGGTTTTAGATCATTCGAGACTCTGAACTAGAAATTTACCAAATAGTCCCCAGGAGTTAACACTAAACCAGACATAAATATTTACTGACCAATCGCAACAGGATGCTTTTGACATAAGCATTTAGTCCTATATAATCCAATGCTCCCCTGAGCTGCTTTTCGTTTTTTTAAAGCTGCTGGAGGCTATGCCACCTAGTGAGACCTCAGCCCACATGGACAATCAGTAAATGAGATCCAATCTGCTTCCAGTCAGTATAACTTGTTACAGTCTAACTGTACATGGAAAGTTAAGGACGAGGGACCTTCAACAGCAGTGATTCTGGACTAAGGCTGCACATTAGAGCCACCTGGGCCGCTTTTAAAAATCTTTATGCACAGGTCCCAACCGCGGATAAAACCAGAACAGCCTGGGTATCCATAATTCTAAACCTCCCAGAGGATCCCAATGTGCGGCCACAGTTAAAATCCACTGTTCTGGGGTATAGTCGAACATTCCAATCCTCATTTCAGAGGAGTTCTTACTCTGATCCTGGTGTTCTGAACTACACATTCTTCTTCGCTATACAACTCTTAAAGATCATTTTACATATTGTTAACTAGTCTACTTTAGGGGCATCCTGCTCAGGCATAGTTTTAATTAGACGTTATTTAGCTTCTTTGAACTGATTTCAACTGAATATATTCAGGACTTCATTATTCTAGATTGGCTAACAAATTGTGATTAAATACCAATAAATGCTGTACGATTGGCCTTCTGCTTAATTTGTGGGAATAATTTCAGAAAGGATATTTTCCCTGATACTGCAATGGTGCAAATGAATTAGAGGAAAGGAAAATTAAAGAGTCACAAGAGCTTATATTTCTGCAGAATAAGTTGTTGTCTCATAGGAGGTTGAGAAACAAAATCCAGCTAGCATCCAAAACAGAGTCGGTAGAGATCAGTAATTTCTCACTAACAGAGCCAGATTAGCAGAAATGGTTTGAAACTTACAGGGCTAAAGAGATCCTGCATTTTCTGACTGTGTACAATGTAGGGCGTCATGAACTTAGAAGAATCCAATTTCTTCCGGATAACCCTCTTCCTCTCCAGTGGCTTGGCTGGTACCGGCTCTGCCGATACTGGCTGTGCCAGTGCCGGTTTGGAAGTTTCTGATTGCTCATAGTCAGATGTGATTGTCCTTGTTGTCGTAGTTTCATAGACTTTTGTTATTGTCTGAAAATGTGACATGCAGTTCAACATTGTTATGTAAGTAAAAACCGTGATATCACGATCTTGTATATACACATTATTCTGACCTCGAGTCAGACTTACATTCCTAGTGTTATTCCTACATATTTAAAGCCAGTCAAAGCAGTAAATCATATACTCGGTCCATATGAAAGTACATCACGTTACATAAATCTGAATGCTGACTGTTCAAGATGGCGTGGAACAAAAAGTTTACTCCTTAGTAATTTGCTACAGGGCCTTAACATTCCATTTGTAGAAAAGAACCCAAACCCCTTAAGGTTGGATGAAAGTCAGAAATACAGTATTCTTAACCATTTAAAATCTCAAATCGTCTAGGTAAAGTAAAAGCAAACGTGGGATCAAAGAACAAAAGATGAAGATGATCAAATAAAGCTCAAATTCTTGATTTTATATTCACTTGCAAATGAGTCTAAGAAGAAGTTGGTTGCTTGTTCCCCAGGTCTTTAGGCATTCTCCCCTGCAGTCTAACACAAAGAATAATGAATTCTAAAGAATGAATCACATCAGTATTACAAGTGATTACCATTCTTTTGGCTTAGTTAATTAATCTGAACCGGAGTGCCATTTACACCAATAAATGTTTAGGTGGACAAGGATAACGATGACAACATAAGGGGGTAATTATCCTTACAACAGTCCTATGCATGCGGTAGGTGGGAAATGACTGTTTCTTACAACAGGCTGTATAGTGGAAGAAACTAAGGCCCAAAGTTTGGGTGTGGTCCAAGGTTAAAACTACTGGATGTAAGAAAAGAAGGTAGGCAGACAAGTCTTCAATCCATCTCACAGCATGATTTCCTTCACAGCTAATATCATCTGTACCAAATGATGAAGAGAAACTTAAGTAGCAAGGAAATTGTACCTCTACGACAACTTCCCCTAGTGTTGTCAGATCATTGCTAATAGGTGGCTTTCTGCCCATTATTACTGACGTACGGTTGATGGTGAGAAATGAACCAGTTCACAGCATCTACAAATGTTAGGTTTCATGCAATCACAGGCTCTTGGAGCAGGCTCCAGGGATAGCCATCCCTGTTTGTCACGATCAAGAAAAACTGCTCTATTCAGAAAATAAACTGTGAGTGAGGGATTTCACCTTAGAAAAAAATTTCCACCTTGGAATATCTATGGGAATGGCTTTCTTAGAATTCCTAATGTGCTAAAATCTAAGTGGCACTTCACTGCACCATCAGGGACATAGGCTTCGCGGTGCTGTCCCTGTTGGCAGAGACGGTGCCCCACAACTTACAACTCTATATAATAAAACAGCTGGTTCCCATGCAAATCGTATGTCCAAGGCTATGTGATTGCTGCAGTCACAGAGTGGTGATGGCCATTGATATTGCTTTAATGAGCACCACCTACACCAAAAATACTACACGAACAATGGGGGAATGATCCCCAATCACTTTGGATACGTTCAATAGCAAGAACAGGGACGTATTCTGTCAAACAAGTAGCATTCGTTCTTGTATCATCTGCTGCTGGGCACACGTAGGTGAGGGATTCTTCTCAGATTCTCCCTTTGCCAGCTCTTGTAGCCCTGGAGGTCTGCGAGAGGGGAAGGCTCTGCCTGCTTTAATCAGCATGCAGTTCATGCAGACACAGGTTGGGTCTTACCTCTCCTGGCACCTCTTCATAGACTGTCTCTTCTGTGTAGTACTATAAATAGAACACAAAGGAATCATCATGAGAACAAAGCAGAAATCACCTCTCCTCTGCCTCAGCTGAACCACTGGATTATTTCACTAGCTCAGCCAGTGTGCACTATCTGTGGGAAGCAAGTACACAAGGGAGCGTCTTCACATTTTGGGACCCATTTTAGCTTTGTGAAACTTCAGGGGAGTTAAAGCGAATGCTACCAGACAAGGCAAGGAGATGCAGAGTGATGAGAAAGGTGTCTGAGGCTGATTATTTATTAGGGGCAGTTATTTAACTTGAGACAAGGTAAGACTTTTTCTTACAGTACCCAGGGCAGAATTTGCAGAAAAAAATATACTAACAATATCCTGAGTATGTGGGTTGGGCAGAAAAAAAAAACCAAACTTGCCGTAACTCACTATTTGTGACTAACAATAAAACGAAACAGAAACCTCAATGTGAATAACATTTTTAACTGGATTGTATCATGGAAATAATAGACCCGAAAGCATATACACATCTCGATTATCCGTACACCCTCCTGATTACTAAGGAATGAAAGTTTCTTCCAGAGTGCGGGGTGTATCCTTTCATAGCACAATGGTCTTGAAAGGATGCAAAGATGAAAATTTACAAATGCCAAGGGGAGAGTGAAAAAATGCAAAGATTTCTCAGCACAAGACGTGGGAAAGTTAGGCTGCAGTTTGTAGCTGATGGCTGCGAGGTGCCTGCAGCCTGGATCTGAAATCAAACCTACTTTTGTTCTACTTCTGACATCACGGGCAATAAATAGATGCTGATGGGAACTGGCTGACATTTTGTTTCAGATGCGTAAGGGGAGTGGAATCCTTCCCCCAGCCTCACCCAGCAAGAAGCAAAGCCTCAGGCCGAGGCACAAAGGAAAGGGATAAAAAGGAAACATTTGGCTCATTTTCTCAATCAACAAAATGTATAACATTTTATGCTTCCTTTTTCTTTTCCCTGCCACCAAAACATACTCAGGGAGAGGGTAAAACACTGACTTCTTAATTTCCCTCAGTTGGCCTCTGTTGTTTTGCCCCTTGGTTCAGTGAACGCTTATCAAGTTATTTAACCATTGTCAATAGGCCGCAGGCTCTATTTCGTCTGCAGGAAGATAGGAGAAAATTTACCTACTGTCTCCTACTCTTGGGCTTTCTTTGCTCCTGTACTATTTCTTTAGTTTAAAATCTAATTCTATCAGTGTGTCCTTGCACAGAGCGACAGAAACCACAAACTCCGAAAGGACAGAGAATTTCTCTTTTATATGCCTGTGCCTTCGTCACACGGGAAATATCATTTGGACATTTTAGGGAATACTGTTTAATGCTGATCCACACACAGCCATGCCTGTGGCCACACAAAACATCAGTGACTCGAGAAGAAATTTTAAACTAAAATGAATGATTCACAACTGTTTAGGATTTTCTGAGCCCCCAAGCAAAAGCAGATCTTTGGGAGCTATCCAACTTTACCTTTGCTCTAATGGCTCTCACCATTAGTAAATGTATCTCAGAAAGAAGCTTATAAAAAAAGTAATGTTACTCAAATGGTTGGCATTAACATATATGCCAAATCTCACTTTTTTTAGAGCTGTGCCACTAATTAGATAGTACATCCTTGCTTCTTGTCCTTTCTATCCAAGTTAAAAAAAAATTTTTTTAATGTTTATTTATTTTTGAGACAGAGAGAGACAGAGCATGAACGGGGGAGGGTCAGAGAGAGAGGGAGACAGAATCCGAAGCAGGCTCTAGGCTCTGAGCTGTCAGCACAGAGCCCGACGTGGGACTCGAACCCACGGACCGTGAGATCATGACCTGAGCCGAAGTCGGACGCTTAACCAACTGAGCCACCAAGGCGCCCCAAATCCAAGTTTAAGTTTGAATAGAGATGGATAGCACAATTTTATTTAGATGTCCAAGGTCCCCAGAAGATATATTTTTAAAGCTAGCTCTTGTTTTTGAACTCTTCCCTGACCATCTTCTCAAATTTGCCACCATCCCATTCTTCATGGCATCTTTTCTGAGGTCAGAGAGCCCTTGGTTGAACACTCTCTGGCAGGAAGTCTATCCATTTAGCAACTGCTGGTCAGACCCAGAAGCAGTACTAGGAACAAAATGGCAAGGATGAGATGCCTAAAAATAAAAATAGTCCCCTCCGTTTTTATGACATCTAGTTAAATCAATCAAGTCTAGCACTGAGGATAACTTCCAGTGACCAATGAATACAATTATTTTAAGAAAAACAAGGGATTTTTTTTTTAAGTTGGAGGCTAAAAATTATCACTGGTATTACCACCATAGGGAAGGCAATCTAATGTATAATTGTGTCAATGTTTTAATAGACATTATTCTGATCCATAAGGACATATGTAAAACAATAACACCAGTGATAATACTGAGCACTGAGAATGTAGCCTTTGGCGCTTAAGCCAGAGAGGTGGAAAGTTCTACTGTAGGAGATTCATTCTGTGTTTTTTTCCCTAGATCCCTCAATAATAAAAGCAATTTTATTTGTAGAATAACAAATTTTTCTTCACCTAAACATAAACTGGCCGCTAAAATAATCTTCCAAAGACAAATTTTGGCACTTTAATTTGGAATTTGGTTCTGGGTAGCTCTTAATTTCATTCTGATGAAGAAGCACAGATTTTCAAAACTACCTCCAAGTATCATCGGCACTCGGAGATTTTCATATGTTTAGATCATCATTAATTATGAAGTATCAAGCACTTTCAGATTCAATGGCAATATATTTATATGGATTATAGCCCCTAAGCTTTTAGGTTTTATTTCTAGAATGTGAAGCTGAAGGCAAGAGCTGGTGAAGAAAAACCATAATGTGATTTTAAAATTTTTATAAAACAATCAATTAACAGCTCTGTAAAATGTGTCAGATGTCCAGAGGAAGTTTTTTAAGATGTCCACTTCAGTCTTTGCTTTCCTCCCCCCAACCCAAAATTTAAAAGCAAAAGCTAGTCTCGTTCCCTTAGGTAAATATAATAGGATTGGTCAGAAAGCTGACCCCGATTGACATCCTGATTGGCTCCAAATGTCACTTGTGAGTACGGCAAATTTCTATTTACAGGTATGTGTGCACATTTACATATATATATATATATATGTGTGTGTGTGTATAGTCTTACATATGTGTATAATCTCATATATCTTATTCTGAACATTGAATCCATATCACCCTATAGAGGATCAGCTGGTTGAAGCAAAGAGCAAATAGCTCTTTTTTCCCTATTGCTCTGCAGAAACTAAAAAATAGAGTTCAGTTTTCGGAACTATCTCTTCATCTCCTCTGTCCCTTTGATCAGGAGAGTTGGCAGGTGGGAAAGAAGGAGTTTTAGAAGACAAATGAAAACCCGCCTTTCCCCCACACCATGTTTTTCTGAGAGTTTAAAGAAAAACACAAGTGGGAAACAGTGATATTTCTTTTCAATTCTAAATCCCACATAATTATAGTGAAACCGAACATAAAATATTCCTTTCTCATGCTTTAATAATGAGTCTTTGTGAAGTTATAATAGACAATGTATTTTTCAAGTGATTAATTCACCTACACAGCTTCGATTGTTGCTACATAAAACACTTGGCTGTCAGAGTCAGGTGTTTTAGTCTTACCTCCACAACCTCCTCATATTCTTCGTCATCGGCCATTTTCCCAGAGTAGTAGCAGCACCCTACAAACTTTCCATATTCCAAAAATTAGAAACACATTAGAATCTCTCCCTAGGACTGAAATCATAACATGACAAAAACAGAATTTAAGACTTCTCCAGTCTACATACCCATAGATTCTTGGAGGCTAAGCAAGATATTTAAATACAGGTCTAAACAACTGAGGCTTCAAATTACTCTCTCTTGATTCCCTCAGGAACGTGTTAAATACTGGTACTTCTAGCTACGGGATCAATTGAGTTCATTGTACAACTTGCAAAAGGAAGTTGAGGGAAGAAAGCGAGAGGGTTTGGATTCAAAGAAACAGAGTATTTCTATTTCTAAATACTTGCCGAAAGACATTTTCAAGCAAAAGCGTTAGTGAGAGGGAGGTCAGCTTGGCTCCCAGAAGTTAGAACTTTCCCCCAGCAACAAAATTCTAAGAGGGCTGCTTTTGGTCCCCACGCCGCTCTAATACATGGTAGCATTCTAGCCTACGCTTGAAATTAGAACACAGAAAAACAAATCAATCGTTTTAGAAGAAGAAATAGAAACCTCAAGGCAATGGGGTTATTTCCCCCCCGAACACCATTGGCTTCTATGGATTTTTCTCTTCTGTTTCTGTAGCTCTTCCTCAAACCTGAAAAATAGGAAACGTTTAAAGCACTGATTGAAGTATGTGTAAGATTGTGGGTCTTTGGCTCAAGCTTCTAATTCAGGAACTAACGAAAGGATCTCCCAAGGCCTTCTTAGTTTGACGCCAGAGAGTGGGACTCTCCTGATAAAAGTGGATGATGACTTGGAGCAGCTGTCCCTTCGCCCAAAGATATTTGCCATGTAAACCAATACCCCGCCATGGCTGGTTTTGTTAAGCTGGCGAAACTGCCACTCCTTCTGAGGCAAATGAAGCCCAGTAGAACAGGATAAATATAGGAATGCAGAACATAGATCCTTTTTCATCCTAATATATTTAGAAAAAAAAAAAAAATCAAAGGCAAAACATTTTTAAAAATTTTTCTGTTTGGACGAGAAAGCCAACTCAGTCAAGCAGTAAGTTGGTTAGTAGAGGACTTGACTCTAATCACACACCACATGGCAGATGTAAGTAGGGCCTGAGTAGGGCAATAGGGTCACAAGCTCTTCCAGTCACACTTTCATCACTAACTTCCCCAGTTATGACCCCAAACTTTGGAAAATACTTAACGGAAACTGCAGAACATCTCCAGAAAGAATATGTCAGAAAAAGCCATAAACTGGCCTTACCTTTACTCTATCAAAGCAATTTCCTCAGCAGCAAAGCCTCTCCCAACTCTCCCCTCCTGAGAACCCCAGGCAAGAGCAGCTTGGTGCCTGGGCTCCCAATTATCACGTGGCAACAGCAGCCAATCAGACCCTGAGTCGCTCGAATTTCAGAAGCTAAATATACTGAGTGATCTTCTAAAAACCACCTGTTCATCAATTCCACTAAAGGATAAAGGGTAACAAATTGCTTGCTTAGAACTATTCAAATGTAATGGAATTTTACCTAAGTTCCAGCATATGGAGTTCAAATTTAGGTTTAATCTCTCATTTCCTGCAACCCTATTTAATACCATATTCACGTAAAAAAATTAGGATAAAATAAGCATGTCTTGGAGGGGCTGTGACCCTTCTGTAGCTGCTTTCTTCACGTCATTTGTCCCCTTTTGTACAGCTCACCAGGTGAGCTACAGGTAAGTTTCAGGAGTCAATGTGAAAGAAATAACGGAATAAAATTCATGAAACAACAAGTTGGCAAAACAATGTTTAAAGTCGTGATAAAATGAAATGACAGGTGAAAATATTTGATGTGACCCTAGATAACCACAGGGTGTATTTAGAGAGCATAGGCCCCATCATTTTTCTGTTACTAAACCAGAGGGGGGTGCCAAGACCATACTCATTTTCTACTCCCTTCTTAAGTAGTGCCAGGTGCTGGGAATGAAGAGCCTCTCTCATATGTAACTGGGTTTCTGATTTTCCTTTTTGCCAGGTGGCTTCTAGAGGCAAAGTGTGAATGCAAGCACAAAAGGGTTCAATTTCCAAACACAATAGCAGGTAAAATCGAAATCAGTAAATTACTAGGAGAAGCTAATGCTCTCTTAGGTAAGTCAGAGTGTATGACATTGAGTTTGTAAAAATTACCTAACAATTTTCTATCTAAAGACAATTTTCACAGATTTAAACTCCCTCTACTCCTCTGTACCAAGGCAAAAACCCTGTGGGTCACTCGTATCTTGACATGGATTTGGGATTGAACATATTGTAATAGCTCTTTTTTAGCTGTTAGTAAGTATTCTCACATTTCAAACATATGTACCTCTCCCCTCCCCCTTCTGTGATTCACATGGCGGTAAATAAAATTGACACATCATTTTATCATTTAACTGATTATACCTTGTTCCTTTTCTATGTTCTCACAGGTTCTATGACCAAGTGACATGCGTGTAACGTGAGATCATTCCGCCAGCCAGCAGATGTAAACTACAATTGACTTACTATTCGTTATGTGTTTTATTTTTTATTTTTTATTTTTTTAAATTTTTTTTTCAACCTTTTTAATTTATTTTTGGGACAGAGAGAGACAGAGCATGAACGGGGGAGGGGCAGAGAGAGAGGGAGACACAGAATCGGAAACAGGCTCCAGGCTCTGAGCTGTCAGCACAGAGCCCGACGCGGGGCTCGAACTCACGGACTGAGACATCGTGACCTGGCTGAAGTTGGCCGCTTAACCGACTGCGCCACCCAGGCGCCCCCGTTATGTGTTTTAAAAGATGGTGTTAAATTGAAAAATAATACAGGCCCATTTTTTAAAACACAAAGCACAAAATCATATAAGTAAAAAAAAAAAAAAAAAAAAGCATAGACATTCTAATGCTAACCTGGAACTACGTCCCCTGGGTATGGAAGAGCTGCTCTATTTTTCTGCCCTATCTATGGCCTCCTCTGTGGAAGAAGAATAAATTGACACCCTGGCTTACTGGTAGGAAGCTCTTATTGTATGCCTTGCATATCCTCAGTGCTCCATGGATGTTAACTATTATTATTTCTAAATTATTATTAGCATTTAAATTTTTTTTAACGTTTATTTATTTTTGACAGAGAGAGACAGAGACAGAGCATGAGTGAGGGAGGGGCAGAGAGAGAGGGAGACACAGAATCCAAATCAGGCTCCAGCCTCTGAGCTGTCAGCACAGAGCCTGATGTGGGGCTTGAACTCACAGCCAGAGAGATCGTGACCTGAGCCGAAGTCGGACGCTCAACCAACTGAGCCACCCAGGCACCCCAACATTTTTACACATTTTATTGGAGTCTTCATGCTTTACTCTGTATTAGACTGAAATATTGTGATGCTTATGAAATCAGGCGATAGTTGGTCTAAGAATTTATGAATCAATAGGAGTTTGACTATCAACTTGTATAATGGACTGCAAAGCAAGGCATGGTGCAGTTAGGTGCCAAGAGCAGACTTTCAGATGATGCATTCCTAAATACCAAAGTATAGACGAATCATGACTGCGGACCAGAAGAGACTTGATGGAGCAGGTGGCATTGTAACAGTTTATTCTGTAACTGTCCTACAGTTTATTCTGTTTTATTAATTATGTTAATCCAATCATATCTACACATGATTTGAGAATCACATAGTTTTGCGAGGCTCATTCCTAAATCGGTTCCCTGGTCCTCTATTTTTCCCTCTCTGGAGACAATCGTTTTAACTCTCTTAGCCGAATCTTTTGTTATTTTTCTCTACGCATTTAACAAAGTGTCTAGATTGCTCTCTTCTGATTTTTTTTGGTCAGAAGCATTATCTGTTAGGTTTCCACTTTGGAAGGTGAAGCTTTAGCTCTCTTCCACACGAACGCCCACCCTTACCTGACACAAGGCTCCTCTCAGCCCTGCAACCTCCCAATTAAGTTCTACTTACGGAATTCAGAATTCAATGTTTATATTATTATGATTAGCAAAGTTTATTCACAAAGGAGCCCCATATATTATGATTCTTTTCCTTTTCCTGCACAAGAGTTAGTTTTTCTGGGAATTGGTATTTCTCCCCACCCTCTTTTCCCTTGGCTTAATTCTTTCTTCTAGACAAGCAGTATTCAATAGGACTTTCTGCAATGATGGGAACATCCTATCCCAGCCCCATCCAGTATGGTAGCCACTAGCTTCACATTCAAAATGTGACTCTGACTGCAGAACTGAGTTGTTATATTTTTTCTTTAATTTAAACTTAGCCACATGTGGCTGGTGGCTGAGGTGTTGACCAGCGCAACTCTAGAGATAGATCACTAACTACTTCAAACTTTACGTGTAAATCTGCTGTCAGTATTTTCAGTGACCTCAAGTAACATTCCATAATTGTATCCATTTCATCCTAGACTTCAGGGAGCCTTCTGTTCAACCTGCACTAGTTTCCTCTGTAACTGGTCCTGGGTTCTCATCTTGATCCCCCTTCCCTGTCATTCTGGGGATTATGTAGATCGTAACATACAAATTCCCATTCCTTGGGGCGCCTGGGTGGCTCAGTCGGTTAAGCATCTTACTTTGGCTCAGGTCATGATCTCACAGTCCGAGAGTTCAAGCCCCACGTCGGGCTCTGTGCTGACAGCTCGGAGCCTGGAGCCTGCTTCTGATTCTGTGTGTCCCTCTCTGTGACCCTCCCCCATTCATGCTCTGTCTCTCTGTCTCAAAAATAAACCAAAAAAATTAAAAACAAAAATTCCCATTCCTTTATCTAACTAATGTTTATTGAGTATATACAATGTACCAAGCACTGTTCTAGGTGTTTCCTTCACACAGCACCTCTTGCTGTGGTGCTGTGACTACAGCAATATACATGCTCTAATATATATATTAGGCTAATATATATATTAGTTGACTAAGCAATATATATGCTCCACTTCTTGCTTATTAACAAAATCATAATTTAGTTTGGCACAGAAATATGCTCATTTTAAAAACACACTCTTCCATAAATCTCTAAGAGTTAAGGGTAAACTGTGTCATTTTTGGCAGTAAGATTCGAGTGTAATTCTAGAGAATAAGACTTCTGGGAAAGGTACGATTCTACCGATATGCAGGGTCAGATTCAGCTGACGTGTACTATAGTCCTCTTGCCATTCTTCCCTTGTCTATGCCTAGAACACAGATGTGATGTCAGGGGACAGAGCAGCCATTTTGAGACTATGAGGGTAAGTACAAAGAATGGTAAAGCTAAAAGGAGACTTAGCCTTTAATGACTTCCTTAGCTCTTATATTTTATAATTATTTTATGGCTTATTAAGTTTAGTATATAATTTTACAAATGATTATATTGTGATTATTTTAAATTTCCCTGTATATATATTATGTTTTTCTATTTTGTACTTTATCAAATTCTAATAAAATTTATTATTGTTTCATATTTGAAACAATTCAAATACATTGTTTGTATCTTTCATTCTGTGTATTGACTATCTATATCTCCCCTGTGACACTGATTTATAAGCATTCTTAACATACGGATATTAGCCATTTGTGTCTTATAGGGGTTGTAAGTATTTTCTCCAAGTTGTTTGTGGTGTCCGTGGCCATAGAGATGATTTAAATTTATTTGCAGTCAAATCTGGCAATCCCTACTTTCTAGTTTTGACACTACTTATTGAACGAGTTGAATTGGAAATGCCACGTTCAGCACACATTGAACAAGCGTGTATGTCTGTTTCTAGAGTCTTTGTGATTTTTCTTGTCTTCTTTTATTTTTACTTTCTGGGTTTTTATTTTTATTTTTTACTTTATTTGATTTTGTTTTTTATTGTGAAG
Source organism: Neofelis nebulosa (assembly GCF_028018385.1). Taxonomy (NCBI): domain Eukaryota; kingdom Metazoa; phylum Chordata; class Mammalia; order Carnivora; family Felidae; genus Neofelis; species Neofelis nebulosa. Next base: position 79,767,715 of record NC_080783.1, on the reverse strand, counting down.
TATAATAAACAGAAAATTTTAAAGAACTTATGTATACAGTTTAGCAAATGGTGGTAAAGTAAGCATCCATGTAATTACCACTCAGGCACAGAAAGGTCATTTCTATCCTGACCTTGACAGTAATAATTTCCTTTCTTTTGTTTTTAGTTTTACCACATCTGTATGCATTCCTAAACAATATAGTTTAGTTTTGTCTATTTTTAAATTTTACATAATGGGTTAATGCTATATGCAATTTTTATAACTTCACTTTTCACTTAATATCATGTCTGTTGCTTGTTATTATTATAGAATATCCATATATGACTATTTCTATTTATCTCTTCTACTGTTGAGGCAGAACTGAGTATTTCCAGCTTTTGTCAATTAAGAACTAGACACTAGGTAAACTGAATACTCTTGTACATGGACTCTGGTGGTCATAAACAATTAAATGATCAGAGTGAGTACGAGAGGAGCAGCTAAGCGGACCAGTAAGTAGGAGCGGAAATTATGGGTCAAAGAATATGCTCATCTTCAACTTTAATAAATAATACTACCTGTTTTCCACTATTGGTACCAATTTATGTTCTCAACAGTCATGTATGCTCCTAACTTGCCTACCCCTTGAGATAAAAGAGATAAAGCTTTCTAAATTTTGTCTATCTGATAAGTGGGTAGTAGTATAATCTTATGGTCTTAATTTGCATTTCTGTGACTTGCTAGTAAAGTTGAACTTCTTTTCACACATTTATTAGACTTTTGGGTGTTCTAGTGTTTTTTGAGAAGTGTCTGTTTAAATCTCCCCCATTTTTCTCAGTTGCTGGCCTATTGCTCTTTATTCTAGATAATAATCCTTTGATAGTTAATATGTGTTGCAAATATCTTCCTCCTCTCTGTGGCTTGTCTTTTTATTATTCTTATACTGGAATTTGATGAACAGGAGTTCTTAATTTTCATGTAGTAAACTTCATCAATTTTCTCCTTCATGACTAGGAGAATAAAAATCCTTCTACCCCAAGATCATGAAGATATGTTCCTATATACTCTTCTAAAAGCTTGGAGTTTGGGGCACCTGGGTGGCTCAGTTGGTTGAGCGTCCGACTTTGGCTCAGGTCATGATCTTGTGGTCCATGAGTTCGAGCCCCGCATCAGGTTCTGTGCTGACAGCTCAGAGCCTGGAGCCTGCTTCGGATTCTGTGTCTCCTTCTCTCTCTGCCCTTCCCCCACTTGTGCTCTGTCTCCCTCTGTCTCTCAAAAATAAATAAATGTAAAAAAATTTTTTTAAGCTTGGAGTTTACCTTTCACATTTAAGTCTTTAATCACCCTGGAAATTTTATGTTTTTGGATATGGTATGAACAAGAGATCTAATTTTATTTTTTTGTATATCAATAGCCAATTGTACCAGCAACTTTTATCAAAAATTCCATTGTTTCCCCACTGGGTGAAATTCCTCCTCTGCTATAAATTTTTTCCAGATATGTATGAGTTTTTTCTGGGCTCCCTACCCTATCCACTGGTCTATTTGTCTATTTGTCCATGGATCTATTTGTCTATCCCTGCACCAATACCGCACTGTATTAATTCTGTAGCTTTCTGATCTGCCTCGATATCTGGAAAAGCAAGTCCTCCCACCCCATGTTTTATGAGAGTTTTCGCTCTCCTTGTCTTTGATATTTGATATAAATTTTAACTTTTTTCTTTTTTTATTGAAGTATAATTAACATACAATGTTAGTTTTAAGTGTAAAATATAATGATTCAACAATTCTCTACATTACTCAGTGTTCATCACAATAAGCGTACTCTTTTAAAGATTGTTTTTTTAATGTTTATTCATTTTTGAGAGAAAGCATGAGCAGGGGAGGGCAGAGAGAGAGGAGGACACAGAATCTGAAGCAGGCTCCAGGCTCTGAGCTGTCAGCACAGAGCCTGATGCAAGGCTCGAACTCATGGACCATGAGATTGTGACCTGAGCCGAAGTCGGAAGCTCAACCGACTGAGCTTGTTGGCACCCCAACAATAAATGTACTTTTGATCCCCCTTTACCTATTTCTCCCCTTTGCCCCCATCCACTTCCCCTCTGGTAATGACCAGTTTGTTCTCTGTATTTAAGAGTGGGAGAGGGGCTTATCTGTTTGTTTTGTTCCTTAAATTCCAAATATGAGTGAAATCATCTGGTATTTGTCTTTCTCTGACTTATTTCTATGCTGACAGCACAGAGCCCGATGTGGGGCTCAAACTCACAACCGTGAGATCATGACCTGATCTGAAGTCAGACACTTAACCAATGGAACCACCCAGATGCCCCAATCTATTTGACTTTTCCTAAGTCAGTATCATGCTGTTTTAATTATTATATCTCTTTAGTATGTTTTATATCTGTAGGGCAAGTTACCCTCATTCTTCTAAAATTCACTTGGCTATTTACACTTTTGTTTTTTTAGAAGTACTAAGAATTCGTTTATCAGGTTTCACAAAAATTATCCTTGGATTATTTTTTAATGATTGCATTGAATTTGTGGATTTATTTTGCAAGAATTGACCACTTTCATAATTTAATCTTGCTATTGAGATTCTTGTTTACATCCATCAGTAAAGGTTTCAGGTTTTCTTTATATAGATCTTGTACATCAAGCAGTACAAGTGTATTCCTAGGTATAAGAAAGCATTTATTTTCACTATAATGAGATTTGTATAGAATTTCTAATAGCTGCTACTTATCAGTTTTCTTTTTTATTACTGATTTATCATTTATTATTATTAACTTTTTTATGAAATTCATTAGGAGTTTGAGAAGGGTGAAAATAAATGTGGGTGCTCAGTCAGCCATCTTGAATCCCAAGCAAGGACATAGCATTTTGAGAAAATTTTGGAAAGAACTTTAAGAGTTGGACATTACAGGAAGAAGAGCTTTCCAGGATTATAGATAGTATGGACAATCACATATAGGTGGGAAACTGTGTGGCATATTTGGTTTAGACCGAGTAAGATATATGTAGAGAAGTAATGGAAGACTATAGAGTAGAAGCTATGCTATGGATGACACTGAATGCCTAGCTAAGGAGTAGAAAATGATATATACTGACCTTTCAAGTTGCTACTCTCTTCTATATAGTGTAGAGCTTTAAGGCAATCAGATATTAGCAAAATGGAAATACATCAGAAACATGCATTATACAGTGTAAAATTAAGCATATTCAATTGTGGAACATGCAGATCCAGTAACTCAGCAGGATATATAGCTGTAAATAAGAGCTTTCTCAAATTATGAAGCCACCCAGGTGTTACCTGCTTCCCCAAATCCATGTTGAACACAGTAAGTTTCACCAATGTTGCCCACTCATCCTTCCAAATACTCCTACCTCCTCCTACTGATGTTCACTGAAGTCAAACCCCATGAAAAATACATAAACGTGGTACAGGGAGATTTAAAATGTTAAATTACCTTCTGGGCCATTTCCCTGATTTCTTGTAGGACTTGGACATAGGTTTATTTTCTATGTGAGCTCTTCAGTAAGCTTCATTGTCAGGAGAGTCCTCACTTTTCTAGGCAATGTGTCTCTTGATCTCTGCATTGAACTGAGAACAAACAAGGGTTTTCTGTGTTTTGCTCCTATTCTCCCCTCTCCACAGTCTTATCCAAAATTGTTCTTTGAGCCCACTATTCCAGTTACCCAATTGCTATGGAGTAAATTATTAGAATCTACAACCTGCTGCCCATTGCCACCCTGACTTCACAAATGAATGGGTCTCAAAACAATGCCAGCCTTAAATTGCCGACTTCTAAGGAGTTTCCAATATGACCTATAAAGATAAACTAGCAAAGCTGCTTATCTTGTGTGACTTGTGAGGCACAAGTACCTCCAATTGTCTCCTTGCACACAAATTATAGATGTCTATGTACATGTGTGTGTGCATACGTATGTGTGTATACATATGTGTGTGTATCTTTCCCAGGAAAGAGACTTCCCAAATACTGGTTTGAATGTATAAGCCCTTATATTGTTAAAAATAAGGCCTAATGTTAAAAAATTATTCATTACATGTATTTATTTATATATACATGTGTGTGTAAATACGAATATAGAGGCAGTTGCACAATTTACAACATAAAAGTTTCCTCTAGCTTAGATGACAACTTTCTAAATGGAATATACATTTCCATGTTCATTAGTTTTCAAATGTGCTGGTCTTGGGGAGGAAACTGTTGTACCACTTCTAGTTGGCAAGATAAGGCTGTATCGAGTAGGTGGCATTTTCTGAGGTCCCATATAGGACAAGCCAACCCACCTAAGCCATCCTTAGACAATGATTTATTAAATAGTTCTTTTTTTGATTGATTAAGTAGTTCTCAGTGCTCTGCATGAGTAATAAGCAGTCTGGAAATGCCTAACTTATTTGATGGAGTTTGAACTAATATCTAACTCATCTTTCTGTCATTGTCACTGAGGCCAGAACAGATTGTTCTCCAAGAAGGAAAGTGAAAATGAGAGTTTTTCAGTAATAAATTTTTGTGGCCAGCCAAAAACATTAGAGGTTGGAATGTTCGACAATATAGCAAATATGGGCAGCTAAATAGACAACAATTGCCCCGTCGATTCCATGTCCAGTTTAGTGCCAGGAAGATCCCTGGGGTGCAGGTCTATTGTTAAAATCTGGTTCATTATGGACTGAACAGTCTAGCTGACCTATTGAATGTAAGTGGTTTGGAAGTCACCAAAAAACTGGGTCAATTCTACCATCTCCAAAGACCTAAGATATACCTTAGGGAGAGTCAAGATCGCACTATGGGCCTTGAATTAAACAGATAACCTCACATGCAAACCAAAGCTTAAAGTGGTATCTTTTGTAATTATTATTTCAGTAGACAGATGCCTGGAGTGGGCACATTTTGGGCTCTGGTTAAACTCGAGGACGGTTTTTTCCCAAAATGGAAGCCTAGTCCCATAAAGCCTCTATGTAGCTTTCTTTTCACATAAGTAAACAAGGGAATTAGGACCAGCTTTTCCCAATCTGAGTTCTTGAGAATCATTAGTCTCACAACAACTTGTTTGATGAAAAGAGAGTTCCATTGCCAACAAATGTGGGAAATGCAGAGCATTATAACCCTTCTCTGAGATTTGCAAGCACATTCAGTTGTGATGGCTCCAAGAAACGGAGCCTCAAAGTAAAAGAACCCTGCTGGCTTCTTTTGTTTCATATTACATATCTAAAAATTACCTAACCATAGCACAATCATCAGTACATCAGTGCATTTCATCGCATAAAATACAGTTTGTGAATCCCACTTGTCCACAGTGGCAACTCCAGATCTGCCTCAGTCTAAACCCAAATGCTTTGGACGGGCACAGAAAAAAATCGGCACCCAAGGCTGGGAACAGAGAGTCTGTTTACCATCTTCTCTATCTCTGACCTGCATGCCATTCAATTTACAACTAAATAATGTGTTACTCTTGAAAATCACTCCCCTGCTTTCGGACTCATTTTCCTCATCTGTAAAATGAGTGAGCTGTGTGACCCTTTCAGCTCCGTCATGGCATGAAATATCTTCCTGTGTGTGAGGTTCACTTTAGACCTTGACCTCTCTACTGCCCTGCTGGGCTGCTGAGTGACAGGCACCATAGCTAATTCTCCATAAATAGATGTCCCACATCTTGGGTCTCAGGATGATTTTATAGCTGAAGACTGACATGGGGTAACTTTCAAACAAAACCAATTTGACCTCCAAGAAAAAATATTTTACACTATTTTTAAGCCATTACAGTACATTATAAAGCAATGGTATATGTTTTTTAATTTAATAAATGTAAATGATAGTCCTGATTTTTATTTAAAAAAAAAAGTTTAAAGCTAACCAATACTTACTGAGCTATTTCTCTGGACAGGAAAATATCCAAGAGGCATTTTGATGTACCTTAGAGCTACTCCAGGAGTCACTGGAGTTAATAATGACTTTTTACCTAAAAAATTCCTACTGCTGTTTCCTTTTGCTTTTTATGAAAAGTGATTAAAAAAAAAAAACCTTTCAATGTGATTAGTACACTTCTTGATTGGTTATAGGTATGCCTCATTCAGACACCCCAGGAGCTTAACAAATAGCAGAAGCATTTAGTTTCTCTGCCATTTTGCTCACCTCTGAATGGTGACCAAAAGAATATCATTCCAGCTGATCTCAGAATGAATCCAAGGCTGCAGAGACTGGGAGGATCTGAAAGTAAAATGCAAATCTAGTTTAGATGCCCAGGAAAATAGGATTTTCTGGGAAGAATAAAGAATTACCCAAGTCATGACATTTTCAAGAAAAAGTAATAGTAGTAAGCAGATAAACTAGTAATGTGTTAATGTCAGGTGAATATCCAAAACAAAATCCTAACCCTATTAGAGTTTGCAACTTCTACTTCTTGGAATAAGCAGAGAATATTTCTACAGATAAGGAAGAAATAAAGAGTAGTCCCACATGTGGGGCACCTGGGTGGCTCAGTCGGTTAAGCGTCCAACTTTGGCTCAGGTCATGATCTCACAGTTTGCGAGTTTGAGCCCCACATCGGGTTCTGTGCCGACAGCTCAGAGCCTGGAGCCTGCTTTGGATTCTGTGTCTCCCTCTCTCTCTTGGCTCCTCCCCCACTCGCACCCAGTCTCTCTCAAAAATAAAAAATAAACATTAAAAGAAAGAGTAGTCCCACATGGAAAGAATGGGTAAAGAATATGAACTGTAAAATGCACTATTCTTGGATGCTAACTGCTTGGCATCCTTAGAAAAGCAAAATGAATCCTTCTCCCTACTCCACCTCAATTCATTTTATTGATATTCTTTTTCATCAGATGCGCAAAATGCAAATGAACGCAGAATCGCAAGAATGGTTGTTGCTTTGCCATGCTGCGGCAAGGCCCAGACCAGGAGCCTTACCAGGGACCATTGCTGGTATTTGGCTAGAGGTTAGCCCAGGTGGTGCTCTGTTGGTATACAGTCTCTCCCTCAGCCCTTTGAATATATTCCAGCACTTCTAAAGCTGCGTCTCCTTCTCTGTGCCCGAGGCTCTTTTCCTCAGGACTAAGGAGAGCTGCACGGCCCAGCAAGCCGCAGACACAGCACCTCTATCACCAGGTACCACCGACAATAATGACAGGAATTTATGGACAAACATGCCAGCTGCCTCCCTCCCACCTTGGTTGGGTTAATTCTGAGGCTTGTGCTTTGTACCAATCCAGTTTATCTGTGGCCTAATAGGTATGCCTTCTCTTCCCTGTATAACACGCCTTTCTCTACTGGAGTTGCCTGAACCTCTTAAATAGAATACTTTCACTTAAATCATTCTCAGGTGCCTGCATTTGGGAAAACCATGCTAAGTCTTGTTATATCCAATGGCCATTTCACAACATGAGGAAGTCAAGTTCTCAAAACCATGTAATACTGCAAAGGGACATGGTTATAAAAGAAAGTCTCACCTCCGCCATGCTTCTGTAGATTCTCAGGAGGCCACTCTCGTGGGCAAGTCACGGTCTTGTATTATTGCCTTACCAATGCTGTTCAGCCCACCTAAAATTCTCTCCTCCATCTTCTCAGCTACTCTATGTCTAAATCTTTTCTAGAAGTCACATCAACCTGTAATTATACTATTCTCTAGGATAGTGGTTCTCAAAGTGTGGTCCCAGGACCAGCAGCCTTAGGATCACCCAGGAACTTGCTAGGAACGTAAATTTGGGGTCCTGCTGCAGCCTCTGGAATCAGATTCTCTCGGGTAGGGGACTAGCCTCTCTATTTTCAAAAGCCTTCCAAGTATTATGCAAAATTTGAGAATGCTATAGCTTGAGAACTACTGTTGTAGGAAGTATTTCCTGCCACCCCTCATTTGGCTGTAAAAATCTTACTCCAGTTCCCATTCATCTTCCACATTTATTCAGTGCATTCAAACTCTCAGTGCCACCTCATAAATCACTCTCACAGCAACCTCTTCTCTCCTCCATTGACTCCAATCATATTTCTCACCTGAATTATCAATGCAGCCTCCTTGCTGCAGGCCTCCCACCTATTTCCCATCAGCCACTGGGCTCGTATGTGTAAAACTCAAGTGTGTCCCTTTAGCACATCAGATGCTTCCATTGCAGCCTGCCATCCAAACATAAATATGAGGTCCTTAGCATCTGCATACAAGGCCATTGGTGATGACAGGCTCCTGCTTGCCTAATTTTCCTGGAGCCCAGAGACACCAAACCAGCTATAACCCACCACTCCCAACCCCCCCATTCATCCCCTCAAAGACTGAAATCTTTCTAACACAGGTCAGCTCCTTAGGGTCTTAATGGCCATTAAGTGACCCTCTTTTTTTTTTTTTTAATTTTTTTTTTCAACGTTTATTTATTTTTGGGACAGAGAGAGACAGAGCATGAACGGGGGAGGGGCAGAGAGAGAGGGAGACACAGAATCGGAAACAGGCTCCAGGCTCCGAGCCATCAGCCCAGAGCCTGACGCGGGGCTCGAACTCACGGACCGTAAGATCGTGACCTGGCTGAAGTCGGACGCTTAACCGACTGCGCCACCCAGGTGCCCCTAAGTGACCCTCTTTAAACAAAGCATAGGCATGTAAAGAAAAACCCTTCGAGGCAACATCAAATTTTGGAGGGAATCTAGAGCTTAAAGTAACTAGGACTACATCTGTGAAGAGAGGAGGGAGGAAGCAAAGCCAGATTTTTCTTTACTTTTACAGTTTTCCTCAGGGAAGTCTTACCCCTCAGGGCCCGGGCAGGCCTTGTGGCTTCCAGCCCTTTCTGCATTTACTATCTTAGGCTCTAGGATTTCTTATGTACCTAAACTCTTTGTAAGCCAGAGATAAATGCTTGCCTTCTCTATCCCAAAGGGCTGGTTGAGACTCAAATGAGAAAACATTCTTTTTTAAGTTCATTTATTAAGTAATCTCTACACCCAATGTGGGGCTCGAACTCATGACCCCAAGATCAAGAGTCCCATGATCCTCTGACTGAGCCAGCCAGGTGCCCCTCAAATGAGAAAACATTTTAAATAAGCTTTGAAAGCTTCAAAGTAAAAGACAAAAAGGTATTATTGTTAAGTAATTCTAATAGTTACATTAGCCAGAGTTCAGAGAGCATTTGTTATCTGCCAGGCCCTAACCCAGCGTTTAACAGGTGTCATTTTATTTAATCCTTGTAATACTCCATGAGAAAGACACCATGATGCTCTCCCTATTTTTATGTAAGAGAAAACGGAGGCAAACAGACACGGAAAAAACTTGCCCATGGTTACATAACTTGGAAGTGATGGAGCTGGGATTTAAAGTCAGTTAGTGTCACCCCTGAGCCCAAACTCTTACCCCAGCGTGCTCCCCGCTAAGAGCATATTTGTGACTGTAGGTAGGTGACATTGTCCGAAGGGCTTGAGATAGCCTAGGACAGGCCAGCTGTGCTCACTGTGCAGAGATCAATCTATTGCTCTATTGTCCATCCACCCAACTACCCACTCACTGGTCATCTATCCACTGTCTTCCATAGGTGGCTAGAGTGGTAAACGGTCTTGTTCCTGAGGTCAGAGCACCTGACGTGAGCAGCTCTGCAAAGATACCAACAGTGTGACCTCGGGCAAGTAGCCTACCTACTTTGTGCCTTGGATTCCTTGCCTGTAACATGAATTAGATATTTGTACCAGCCTCATAAGATTTTGTGTAGGTTATATGAGACAACTGAGGTGGAGAGTTGAGCACAGTGCCTAAGCCCTGGTAAATGTTCAATAACTCTCAGTTATTACTATCATGTCTCTGGGGCAATAGCAATGTGATCACGCAAAGCAATCCCTCTGCATCAGAAGGTGGGCAATATATCATAGGAGCAATCACGGTGTCTCAGGAGAATGCTTGCAGCACTTGGAAAACTGTCTCAAGCCCTTGAGTCTTCTCTGGGTCACTGAACAAGAGCAAAGAGGCTTACGACCTCGGATCAGCACAGTGTGGACCGCAGAGCTCACTGCTGCAAATAGCAGCCACCTGCAGGCCCGACGGAACATGTCCATCCTCTGGCAAAGAGTGGGCAGGATGCAGACAAGGAGAGGGCAGGAGACAGCAGGCACTGCCATGAGTCAGGGGCACGAGGGTGTGAGGAAAGCTATGCCAGAGCAAATGTGGCTCAGCAGATAGATGGGAAGGATCTAGGCACGCTTCACTAAAAAATGGCTTCTTTCCAAAGTGGGGGCATGCTATCTGTGGGGAGCCCAGGCCTCGTGGCCCAGTCTCATTTTCACAAAAAGCCTCAAGGGTAGGCGTCTGAAGTTATGTCTAGTGAGGTTACATAATCGCTGACCAAGATAAACCGATGGGATTAAAATAAACTGGCATGCATCAGGAAACTTAAAACTTGGATCCCACTTCCCAGAATACACTATAAAGATGTTTAAGTAAATTCTTCCATCATCTTGTGAATAACATAATTATATTAAAACTATTTTGTGTTACAAATTAACCTGTCGATTGAAAACATTTAGTGTCCCACCATGTTTAGAATGTCATCAATCCTGCTACGACATTTTCTAAAAATTCTTTTTTTTTTAAACAATTTAACGTTTTTTGATTTTTATTTTTGAGACAGGGAGAGACAGAGCATGAACAGGGGAGGGTCAGAGAGAGGGAGACACAGAATCTGAAACAGGCTCCAGGCTCTGAGCTGTCAGCACAGAGCCCGACCCGGGGCTCGAACTCACGGACTGAGAGATCATGACCTGAGCGAAGTCGGACGCTTAACTGACTGAGCCACCCAGGCGCCCCTAAAAATTATTTCTTAATAGATCAGGAATTTCCAGAGAGGAAGTGGAATAGGCTAGGTATGGGGTCTCCTGAAGCCTTATATTATTTTTTCAAAATGAAAAAATTTATATTATTTTTTCAAAAAGCGTTTTGGGTGGAATTATGTCCCCCCAAAAGGCAGGTGGAAGTCCTAACTCCCGGGAGCTGAGACCTTATTCAGAAATAGGGTTTTTGGAGGTCATGATGGAATAGGGTGGGCCCTCAATCCGGTATGCCTGGTGTCCTCATAAGAAGAGGAGACATATAGAAGAGAGAGACACAAAGGAAATGATGACCATGTGGAGATAAAGGCGGAGATTCCAGCGCTGCCTCAACAAGCCAATGAAGCCAAGTCTTGCCAGCAAAGAAAAAGCAAGCCAGGATTCTCCCCTACAGGTTTCAGAGGGAACATGGTCCTACTGACACCTTGATTTCAGACCTGCAGCCTCCACAACTGGGAGACAATAAATGTCTGTAGTTTTAAGGCACCCACTTTGTTACAGCATCCATAGGCAATGATTATGCAAGGTTATATTTTCCCTCTGTTTTGACAGCCTCTGTTAGGTGGCCCAAGGCATCTGTGAGAACAGGGTCCCCCGCATTGCAGTGTCTCCCCTCACTAGGGTATGAACAGCTGTCGTGTGTATTCACCTGTAACTCAGAACATAGCAATTGCTCAATAATTGCTTGTTTGAGCAAATAATCTCAAAGAACCTCTAAGATCCACCTGCTGCCCCACCTCCAGCCTCCAGTCCTCAAGTATTGAACTACTTTCCAATTTAGTAAGTATGAGGAGGTGCCAGGTGCCAGGTATGAGAAGTCAGGGTGGGAGCAAATGGGCCTGAAGGACACTGTGGGACCTGGGACACCAAATGACCACACAGCATTTACCTAACCTGAGCTACACGCTTGGCCTTTGGGTCTTTTTAAGAGTAAGTTCTAGACAAGGCACTCCTTACTGATTTGCCTGGGAAACAACTCCTTAAAATTAAAAATGAGTATCACTTCAGTGTTAAGTATACATCTGGGTGATATAAACTGTAATACAGTGTTTCTCCCTCTCCATACATTAAGCACATGTACTGTGTGGGGGAGTGTATAGATTTCTGATGTTGGTGTCTACACCATTTAATTTGATACCTTATGACCTTTTCACTTGGGCGAATACAATGATTATTGTACATGCATCTGTTTGGTTGGAAATAGTCATGTAACCATCAAACATGTCAGTTATATAAAGATTAAATTAATAACCAAAGGAAAAAGAATAGTAAAACAAAAATCAGCTCATGACGGTTTATGTGTTTTCCGAAATGCTGGACATTTAAAATTCTTCACAATGTATAACTTCAAAGACGTCCAATTTATATCTCACCAGAAAACGTTGTATTTTGTTATTTATCCTTAGATGCAAATCGAGTTATTTCTAACAGAGAACCATCATGACTTCAACAGTAGAGCCATCCGGTCAACCTCAGTAGTTGCCCAGATGATCAGATGGGAAAGAGAATGACTATGTGCTCACCATCTGTTTCCCATATTGCCTGAGAAAAGATCCAGAAAATCCAAGTATTCAGGGCAGCCACGTTCCAATCTGCTGCCAAAAAGAAAAATATTTCCTGCCACTGTCTAAACTGACCACAACACAGTAAATAGACCTAACGTTCAACGGTCAGAATGTTAACTGCCTAATACGGTTTGAATAACATGGTACCAGAAAATCTGGAGGACTCTGACTCGTCTAGATGCATACCTTGGTGCACAAGTGTTTTAGATGCGAAACTTGGTTACTGTAAGTCCTTTCTTTCTCTAAATCAACACTCAGGCCTGTCTACCCGCCAAGTAGTAGAAATGTCACTAGTGTGCCAGAGGGCTAACCAGACAGGTTTAAACTGGGGGCAAGTCACCTAAAATCAACTTTCATACAGACCAAAAAAGAACAGATTTTTGTTTTGTTTTGTTTAAGTAGGCTTCGTGCCCCGCGTGAAACCCATGCTGGGCTTGAACTCACGACCCTGAGATCAAGATCCGAGCTGAGATCAAGAGTCAGATGCTTACCTGACTGAGCCACCCAGGCACCCCAACAGGTGTTTTTTTTAAAGCATTTAAAAACATTCTTGTCTAGAGACTTCCTGACCATGGCCTTTGGAACCTCAGTGGTTACCTCAGTAAGAGCTTACTGCAGAATTGCTACATTTCCCCCTCCTTTACATACTGGAATTCAGCTCTTGAAGAGCAAGGCAGAATTTGATTTTTTGTTTTAATGTATTATAGCAGGCATCCAGTAAATAGTTACTGAATGGCCTAAGAGATTAAAAATACATGTGCTTAGTGAAGTTTGGATTAGCAGATGCTAAATGATGCCACTGCTTATGAATGCAAGCCAGACCAAAAGGATCTCCTCAACGAGAGCTGTAGGAATGACACACAGGTGATGACCCTCCTTTTGAGACTGCCTACAGTCATTTGATGCAGCATCGGCTATTCCCCCCCGGGGAAGGAAGAAGAAACCGGGCAATGAGAACTCAGAGGTCCTGAGGTCCTTTCATGACCTTTGAATGCTTCATGTGAACAGAGAAACCAGAAAAAAACAAAACAAAACGATCAAACATCTCCCAACCCAATGCAAGTGAAGCCACAAGGTCTTGGGGCTGCATGGGAGTTATGAGGCCCTGAAGAGATCTGAGCCAATATGTCACAGCTCTCATCAGTACCAGATCGGTAGAACCCCTCTTTGAGATCTGTCCTCAGCGCTGCCCAGAGGCCAGGCCTGTCCTAAACAGCATTTCCTCTATGTACCAGCAGGGTGAGACAGCAGGAAGGAATGCCAGCTTCTCTCCCTGAGCACTAGCACAAGCCTTCGAGACTGCACTTCCATAGTTTTCCTCTGTTTTCTGGCCAAGTGAGATCCCGAACTTCCAACCATGACTATTTTTACAATTTTCCAAAGTTAAAAAAAGTTGCAATTTATTAGAGCTATTCTTAACATGCAAATGCATGCATGAACACACACACACACACACACTCACACACAAAACAAAACAAAACAAAACAAAAATCAGGCAATATAACCAATGCAAGTGATATCCGTAGGCACATGAACCAAGCTTGTACAGCAGACACTGGATGGACCAGCAAGCAGGACTCTGCCTCAACTCAAAGCATACACCCAGCAAATATTTATCAAGTGTCAACTATGTGCTAGGAACTGTAATATGGATATGACAATGTCTAAAAGAGATGAAGTCTCTGCCCTCTCGAGTTGACATTCTAGTGAAGGCAACAGAGCATAGACAGCTTAATATCCTAATAGGCGAGGGAAGGGCAGCAGGGCAAGCTGTCTGGGAGAGCCACGGGAACTCTGTGAGGAGGTATTATTGGAGCACAACCCTCGGCCAGAGTGGAGAGTGTCTGAGGGAGCCCCTTCCAGGCAGAGGACACAACAAATGCAAAGGCCCTGAGCGAGGGATGGGCCTGACCTATTCAAGCAGAAACCAAGGCAAGAAGGCTGGAAGGGAGACACAGAGGGGATTAGCGAGGAACCTTTGAGGAATACACGTCAGGGTCAGATGTTGTTGGTCTAGATTATGTGTTTGGAAGGTTTGGGGTCAGGAAGTGGGATCCCATCAATAACCTTGGAAAGGGCATTAAGTGTGATGTGTGGGCTGGTGTCCCTGGCAGACTTTTCGGGGATGGCCAGAAGGCCCCTATTACTTGTGGAGAGTAAATTCTGATCCAAGTCTGTTGGACACTATGGGGCTAATTCTGGAACTGGGCATCAGTCTGCTTCCTGTTCCCCTCCTTACTGCAGCTACTCACCTCTGGAGCTGCTCCTCCTCAATAGACTTCCGGGAAAGGTGCTGGGGGAGAAGCAGTAGCTGAGCAATGTGGATTGTTTGTATTTGCTCTTTGCTTTAAACTCATTAATCCAGCTCCAGCCTGGCTCTTCCTATTTATTTATCAGTTTACTTTTCTTAATTGTTTAAACATTTATTTATTTTCAAGAGACAGAGAGAGACAGAGTGCGAGAGGGGGTGGGTAGAGATAGAGGGAGACACAGAATGCAAAGCAGGCTCCAGGCTCTGAGCTGTCAGCGCAGAGCCTGATGCGGGGCTCAAACCCACCGACCATGAGGTAATGACCTCAGCTGAAGTCAGAAGCTCAGCCAACTGAGCCACCCAGGGACCCCATCAGTTTACTTTTTATTAGTTCTTTTATTTGCTTTAGAGGGCGTGAACATGCCTGTACCCCTTCTGGAAAGTCGATGTCCACTTGTACCAGCCCCACAGCCACGCCACACCATCCCTCCCTCAGGAGAAACCCAGGGCCAGGAAACAAGTGACTTTTTCTTTTCTTTTGCTTTCAAAAGGTTTTTTTTTATAATCAAATATCAACTTTGGAAGATAATATGACAACAATTTCTGCACAACACATAATGATTCGGCTTTTGCCAATATTTTAAAAGTAAGCCAAGAGACAAAACATAGGCAATGACATCAATTATCTCTATGTTCTCGCTTGAGGAGAAAATACACGGGAAAAAGGGAAGGTTGGAGGGATTCAGGGTTTCTCTCCTCATTGTTCTACATTGTGAGTTCAGAGTTTGAAAATATGAGATGAACTGGAAGACATCCCCTTTCTAGCCTCCCTCCTTCAGTCATGAACCCTACAAGCTCCCCAAGGAGCCCTACCATGCCAGCCTATCCCTCTTCTCTTCCCAGCCAAGTCCCATCTCTCCCTTCTTGCCACTTAGGACACGGGTCACACACAGACTGAACTACAGCTCTGAGAACTGACACAGGACGAAAGCCCTCACACTTGGAATGAAATTCTGTCTCCTCCCTCCGCCTCCTGCCTGTGCCCCCAGGCTCACCTCTCCCGCACTGAATGCGCTCCAATCCCTTGGCCTTCTTGCTGGGAGCTCCAGGCTTCAGACCCGCTGTGTGGCCCCTTGCCTGGAACATTCTTCCCCCAGACAGTCGCTGGGTTCCCTTCCTCCCGTCATTAAGCTCTCCGCTCAAAGAGCTCTAGCCTCCCACAGTGTATGAGCCAGCACCCACCAGCCACATCCGTCTCCATCACTTTGCCCTGCTTTATTTCCTTTTGTGGGGCTTATCACCATCTGACCCTTGCCATGTATTTGTCCATTTACTATCTGTCTCTCTCCCCAGGACACAGGCACCTTGAAAGGGACCTGGGTGGGGGGGGTCATTCTGGTGTGTGAAAGGCATGCAATAAACTTGAATGTGAGGACAGGGTCTGACTTTTTGTATACTATGAAACACTAGAAATTGCTTCCTCGTTTACAGCATTCATTGTAGAAATGAGGAAAATGAGGCCTCCCTAGAAAGGTAGAATGTTTTCCCCTAAAATCACACAGCCAGTTAGCAGCAGAACCAGGGGGTCCTGATTCTCCCAGGCTCAAGATTTCTCTATCTCTGTCTTTTCTTTCTTTCTTTTTTTAAAAAAAATTTTTAAACGTTTATTCATCTTTGAGAGACAGAGAAAGAGCACAAGCGGGGGAAGAGCAGAGAGAGAGGCAGACACAGAATCCAAAGCAGGCTCCAGGCTCTGAGCTGTCAGCACAGAGCCCACTGTAGGGCTCGAACTCACAAACCGCGAGATAATGACCTGAGCCAAAGTCGGACGCATAACTGACTGTCCGTCCCTCTCTGTCCTTGGTTTCTAATGAACTGGAAGGGAAATTCAAGTAAATGATATTCAGTAAGTGGTTTCTTGCCTCAACATTCAAAGATAGAGCCAAGAAAGGAAGTTAAGAGCGATCTAGTAAACTTCAGGTGCTAAAGCCTGCAAGGCAGGGATTTGCACAGGGCAGCTGAAAACACTGGCCCTCAGAGAAGGTAAGGAATTTTGCTAATGAGCTGCAGCACTGACACCAGAGCCCCTTTTCCTATATGCACAGCTAGGCACCCACACCGAACTCTTCTAGCAGCCTCCAGGTCTCCCTTTGGGGGTCCCAGTCACTGGTGGATGCGTTTGAGACTGCAGTAATCTATAGCCTCTTGGATTCTTAACAAGCTGCTGAGTATCCCTCATCAGCTCTGAGGCCGCAGCCCTATGTTTGATTCAGAGTTTAGGGTACATGTGCTGGGGGTTTGAGGGAGGCATGTGGGCGTAGAGGGTGCTTTCTAGAACAATAGCTCATCTGGACACCTTTCTTCTGAGTGTTCCAAGGACTGAGACAAAGTCAAAGTCACCTGCCTTTCCCAGGAGTCACTCTCATCCTCTCTCGTGTCGTAATTTAGCGACAACAGAAAGAACAGTTGGATGTTCCAAGCTAGAGATCCCTGGGCAAAACCGCCTTTAGAATTAACAAGCCCATTTAGCACTTTGCAAAGGTGGACTCAAACATGCATGTTCAGGCACCAAAGTTAGTCAAATAGTCCTTGAATAGTTACCTGACTTTGTCTTTTCTCCTTCCTTTCCCCAATACCTACACACGCACACACACACACACACACACACACACACACAAACACACACACACAGTGTTACTGTTTGATCAGAGGCAGACAACTGAGAGTTGGAACTTGGAAACAGGGTCATATGTTAGTGTTATGTAGACAGAAATTGAGCAGCTCCAAAGGGCAGAATAAGGCTCAAGGGAGGGCAAGGGTAGGCTGTAGACACATAGACATGGGGTTAATATAGAGAGGGATGTTCTAATAACTAAGAGCTGTTGGAAAAGGGGTAGCCTGCAAGGTGAGGCAGCAGTTATTGTAACTCAAAGAATAGAGAAGATGGCTGCACAACCTCTGATTAGGAATGCTGGGGGGCATCAGCACCCCACGACCTTCCAGACCTGAGATGCTAGGACAGCTTGAATGGTTCACTTACTGTCATCTTTTGTTGAATCATTTTGCTGAATCATCATTTCCTAAAGTCATAGTGACTCATCCATGGTTCATGAGGAAAGCTCTTATCTTTGTATACCAAATGCATCATTTTGAATCTTTAGGGAGGAAGACAGATTTACAAGCAGGGAGTTTATGTTTGCCTTTTGAAGTCAGTTACGTGTATTTCTGATATTTTCGCTCTCTCTCTCTGTGATACATTTAAAAAGAACATCACCACAGATAGCATGCTTGGAGGGTACTGTCAAAATGTCCTCAAAACTCAGGGAGTCAAAATTGATGTCCTTTTCTCTGAAACAGCCGCATGAATCCTCCCATTAGCCTAAAAATCTCTGCTCAGCATCTTTGACTCAGCTCGTATCTCTCTGCGGTGAAAGAGGACTCACTAGCCTTAAAGAAAAGGGAAATATTTGCCATTGCCACTGTGAACTTGGGAAAGTTACTGAACTTCTCCAAGACTCAGTTTCCTCATGTGAAATATGGAGACTATAATAGTACTTAGCGTACAGAGTTACTGCTAGCAATAAATTAGATAATACTTTTTGCGATATCTGACACATGGTAAATACTCAAAAAAAAAAACAACAACAAAACAAAGGCTAGCTATCGTTAATCATTGTCATCTTTATCATGACCTTTATTAGAAATTGCTACTACCCTTATACTTTGAGCATAGCAAAATGCATAGAGCTGAATCACCCAAAACTATGTTGTATACCTGAAACTAATGTAACATTGTATGTCAACTATACCCAAATTCAAATAAATTTTTTTAATTGCTATTACAAGGAGTACTTAAAGATCTAATGGATTGCCATCCTCGAGGTGCAACATTCGTAGCATTAGAACAGCACAAATATTCTTTGGTCATCGATGTTTTCCTTACTTTGCCTTGGGTGTCATCCTTAATGGCACAGGGTCCATGAGAAGCTGAATAAAAGTACTTCCTAGGGTTAGTAACATTTTTCTAGACAATTGCTAGAAAAAGTGTGGTCTGTGGGCCAGCAGCATTGAAAGCTGGTTAGAAAATCAACTTTGAGGCAGCTGCCCTACTTTCGATTCAGTGCTTAGGGCATGGAGGGAGTTGTTAAATTTGCTCCCAGTTTATGTTTTAAGCAAGCATTAAACATATTAATGCTTATATGCTTAAAATGCTCCAGCCTTCCCACCTCAGCCAAACACACTCATGAATTTGGTATATTGTAGGTGCTCTTGGGCAAGAAAAGCATAACCAAGGCTATTTCTCTAACGGTGCATGATGAGCCAAAGTGCATGTATATGTCGCTATAGAGGAAGCCATACTTCAATTTAGATGAACAAAATTATTGTGGTCTTCAGAAAGTCAGCTTAACATCTCTCCAACATCTAGGGTCTACATCTAGTGTAGTGTACATCTAGTGTATAATAGCAGTTGTTCAAAATACATTTTATAGATTGATTTAAAACTCTGTAGGGTTTTCTAGTTTCTAAAGGATTAAGTCTAAACAATTTATTCTGGAATCCTGTATTTAGCACAATCTGATTCTTCTTTAAATTGGAGATGTATACACACACACACACACACACACACACAATAGAAAAACACTAACTTAAAATTCTCTCTCATGTAAAACAAGTCTAAAGATAAGCAATAAGTAGCCCTGGGCTAGTATGCAGCTTACAAGCATTATTAATGACCCAGCCTCCTTTTCTTCTCTATAAACTTCAATATATGATACCCATTCTCAAGTCACCTCCTGGTCTAATATGGCTGCTAGAGCTCCAGCCATCTCATCTGCATTCCAAGTCAAAGGAAGAAAGGGGGAATATAACCATGCACTTTCCCAGAGTCCCCCAGAACATTTCTGCTTATATTTTATTGTCCAGAGCTCATCCACATGACCACACTTAACTGCAAAAAAGGTTGGAAAATATAATCTTTCTCAGCAAGAAGCTCAGCTAAAAATCAGGGCTAGGTTAAGAGAAGAAAAGATACTGGGGTAGGCAACTAGCAGGGTCTGAACCTTGAACCTCACTTCCAGCCAAATCTACTGCCCACTTGCTTTCATTGGTCTTGACCTGCCTTTTAGAGATTCATCCGCTCAATGTCTCACAAACATGGCTCTTGTGTGTCCCACTCATCACATCCCTCTGGCTTGCAGAAGCTTCCAGCTCTCCTTCACTGCACTGCGGTCTCCTCCTTCAAGACTCCTGTCAGGGCTCTCCCCATCCACAAAGCATCTCATCCCATTTTCAACTCACATCTACAAAATGCCACTCCCTCTGTGTTTTACCTTGTTATTTAAGATTTACCTCTACACTGATGGTGTGAGCCTGTTGGGCACAAGGGAGATTTTGGTTTTGTTTGTTTGTTTGTTTTATATTACATAGGTTCCATGTCCAAAGTGGGTCTTGAACTCACGACCCTGAGATCAAGAGTCACATGCTTTACCGAGTGAGCCAGCCAAGTGCCCCAAAGCTGATTTTGTCTTTAGCCAAGTTCCTGGTATAGTAAGTTCCTCATTTATTGGGAATACTCGATACATACTTGTTTCTGTTACCAATGACAACAACAGACGAAAGCTGAACTTGGAATTTAAGAGGTGAAGCGATTGTTCCAACTTGTCAAACTCCCTCTACTCCACTGAATTAAATCATGAAACTACACCATCTCTCCAGTCCTCTTCAGGGTACAAAGTCTAAGAAACGTGATTGAGGGAGTGCCAAAATTTACATAAAATTCACCAAGGACATTTACAACATTTATACACCCTTCTTATGGATGAAGTCAAGGTCTTCTGGATAGTTTCTGGTCTCTAACTTTGCAAAGATTCCTGGAGGTCTTAGAATGAGAGGCCAGAAAGGGCTTTAGGGATCATCTAATGAAGTCTGAGCCTCCCATTACATAGATGGGCAAATTGACATAAACTAAGCCTAGCAATATAACGTCTTGGCCAAAGTAGAGCCAGAACTAGCAGTCTGTTCTCCAGAAACACTGCGAGTCTCTTACTGCTGTTCTACACCAGCACGTTGGAAGATGTTCACTCTCTTCACTAGCCTCCTCTGGTCAGAGGCCCAAGGGAGGAAGGCCAGATCTGAGGAATTTTCATGCTAAACTAATCTGGACTTTCGAAGGCCTTAATTCTGAAAAGGGCAACCCAGATTTTTGGCTTAGCCACCCTTTTCAGCCTTCAGCCTGGCCTCTATGGAGCATTCCCAATAGCTAAGCAAACAAGCCATTTTCATTGCCACATCATGTTTACAGTTTAGTTTGTTGTTTTGTGTTTTCTTTTCTCAGATTGAGTCCATGAACTAAATAGAGAGGTGACCTCAAACAGTTGGGCAAACACAGCTGTCGGAAGCCACCCCTGTGCACCCTGGGAAAGCGGCTGGTTCTCCAGTAACAGCCAGGAGCGGGCTCGCCCTGAAAGGTCATTGGCTACCAAATAGCAAGCTTGCTCTGAGGCACCTGAGATGTGACAGTTGTTTGGAGTCTACTAATGCTGGTTTTACTCAAGGGTTTGTTTTTTGAGGCAGCCAAGGATTATTATGAATACCACCATTTGCTATTTATTGAGTGTCATGGTGTAAACAGAACAGGGAATGTGTCCATCTTCAAGAAGTAGCTAGCAAACACACAGCGTGTGTGCCGGAAAGGGGACTATGCTGTGTTCTGGCTGATCAACAGATGACCCCACAGCAGCCTGTGGGGGCCTCACACATTACACAAACCTACTCCACCTGTACCGGGGGGGAGGGGGTGGTGCTCAGACTTCCAAGGGCAGAAATGTGTGTGTGTGTGTGTTGAGGATGGGGGATGTTGGCCATAGCCTGAGCTACGGCTCTAACTTCTTTTCTTTCCTGAGTGCCACATGGGTTTAAATCACAGCCAAGAAAGAAAAGTCCCCTATAATAAAGGCGAGTAACCACAGACCAAGGAGCCAAAAAATGCTCATTCTGAAAGACCACAAAATAACTTCAAACAAACTCCATAGCACCATGGACTTTATTGAGAATTGGAAGGAACTCTAGTATCTTCCAATCCAATCTCCCTGTCCTCCACACAACATTCCTGTCAGATAAACATTAATGCCTGCCTGAAACATTCCAGAGTCTGGGATCCCAGACTCAATTCTGTGAGGCAGGTTTATTAGCAACGCTCTGCTTCGGTTCTGTAATTGTTCAATAGGAAACCGTTGAGTGGCAAGAACTCAGTCTAGAGTATGAAAGAAAAGTAAGAAAGAATATAATTCTGCAGGACCAAAGTCAAAAGAAAATAAATTGGTTTAAAAAAAGGTGCAATACTTATGAGAATGGTGTTAATTTCCCTCATATACAAAAGCACTCATGTAGCGATTTGAAAAAGGAATTCAATAAAAAAAAATGAGAACAGGCAACGAATAGGCAGTTCAAAGGGAAAAAAAATATACAAAGGACCAATAAACAAATGAAAAGAGTTTATAATCTCACACATAATTAAGGAAATGAAAATTGAAGCAAAATGTCATTTTTCAATGCCTGATTAATGTTAAATCATTTGTTAATACCCAGAATATGGGAAGACAGGCACTCTCATGCTTTTCTTTTTTTTTTTTTTTTAATTTACATCCAAATTAGTTAGCATATAGTGCAACAATGATTTCAGGAGTAGATTCCTTAGTACCCCTTAGCCATTTAGCCCATCCCCCCTCCCACAACCCCTCCAGTAACCCTCAGTTTGTTCTCCATATTTATGAGTCTCTTCTGTTTTGTCCCCCTCCCTGATTTTATATTATTTTTGTTTCCCTTCCCTTATATTCATCTGTTTTGTCTCTCAAAGTCCTCATATGATTTTCATCTTTCTCTGACTAATTTCACTTAGCATAATACCCTCCAGTTCCATCCATGTAGTTGCAAATGGCAAGATTTCATTCTTTTTGATTGCCGAGTATATACCACATTTTCTTTATCCATTCATCCATCGATGGACATTTGGGCTCTTTCCATACTTTGGCTATTGTTGATAGTGCTGCTATAAACATAGGGGTGCATGTGTCCCTTCAAAAGAGCACACCTGTATCCCGTGGATAAATGCCTAGTAGTGCAATTGCTGGGTCCTAGGGTAGTTCTATTTTCAGTTTTTTGAGGAACCTCCATACTGTTTTCCAGAGTGGCTTCACCAGCTTGCATTCCCATCTCATGCTTTTAAAAAAAATTTTAATTTACATCCAAGTTAATTAGCATATAGTGCAACAATGATTTCAAGAGCAGATTCCTTAGTGCCCCTTACCCATTTAGCCCATCCCCCCTCCCACAACTCCTCCAGCAACCCTGTTTGTTCTCCATATTTAAGAGTCTCTTCTGTTTTGTCCCCCTCCCTGTTTTTATATTATTTTTGTTTCCCTTCCCTTATCTGTTTTGTCTCTCAAAGTCCTCATATGAGTGAAGTCATATGATATTTGTCTTTCTCTAATTTTGCTTAGCATAACACCCTCTAGTTCAAACCACATAGTTGCAAATGGCAAGATTTCATTCTTTTTGATTGCTGAGTAATACTCCATTGTATATATATACCACATCTTCTTTATCCATTCATCCGTTGATGGACATCGGGTCTCTTTCCACACTGTGGCCATTGCCAATAATGCTGCTATAAACATTGGGGCGCGTGTGCCCCTTCAAAACAGCATACCTGTATCCCTTGGATAAATACCTAGTAGTGCAATCGCTGGGTCGTAGGGTACTTCTGTTTAATTTTTTGAGGAGCCTCCATACTGTTTTCCAGAGGGGCTACACCAGTTTGCATTCCCACCAGCAGTGCAAAAGGGTTCCTCTTTCTCCGCATCCTCTCCAACATCTGTTGTTGCCTGAGTTGTTAATGTAGCCATTGTGACAGGGGTGACTCTCATGCTTTTTGAAGAGGAATTTAGTTATGTCTGTCAAACTTTAAAATGAACACACCTTTTGAAATTTAACTCACAGATATATTTTTAGGAGTATGTAGAAATAACTTCAGCAGTATTTGTAATACAGGAATGTTTGCAATAGAGGAAAGTAAACAACTTAGATGTCCATCAATAAGAAATTAGGATAATAAATTAAAGTCCATCTAAAATGGAATACCTACAGCTGTTAAACCAAATGAGGCAGATCTATATGGATGAATATCAAAAGATACCTAAGATACATTAAGTGAAAAACACAAGGTGTAGAAATGAGAGTGTCTGTGTGTGTGTGTATACATGCTTATACGTTCATAGAAATTTTTGCAAGACACAAACTAGTAGCAGTAATTACCACTTATTTAAAATTAAAAATATGCAAAAGCAATACTGTATTTCATCTATAGATACCTACATATACAGCAAGTAGAAAACATGCAAGGAATGAGACATAACAGTGTAGTTTAAGTTCACTGAAAAAAGAGGAATGAAATTGGTGAGGCGGCCCTAAGAATCTTTAAATGTATTTTAATGCTTTATTTCATTAAGAATATTATCTGTAATGTCCTTACAAATATTTGAAGGGGAAAAATAATTTAAAAAGACTCATTTGACTCTACACCTGTTAACCTTTATAAAATCTTAATCAGTGATACAATAATGACTCATTTTAATGTGAAAGCCTGTAGTGAATAGGGATTAACATCTCCCTAGAGAAACTGGATCTACCTGATAGAACATTCTTGTACTAATCTTTCTTGTTTACCAGATTTTTCTATTAATACGGTCTGAAAAGAACAGTTGTGCTTTCATGGTGTGTTTCCATTTGTTGTCAAATAGCAGCTGATATTTTATCAAATTAGCAGCATTCTGAGTGCTGGGGAAATCATCCTGGGAACCCCTTACCTTTCTTGCCCTTGTCTTGGAAATCTCTCACCAAAAGTACTATACCTTTTGTAAGTCATGGATTCCCAGGATTCCCAGCAAAATACTACTGGCAGATATTCTTTGAAACTTGGGGTGTGGGGGTCTTCATTTTCTGGAGACGTCAAAATATTAAAATTATTCACTCTGAGCTGTGGGCTGGATTCTTGTATCTGCAGTGAAGAATTCTCCCTTAAATATTATAAACTCACTCCTGCTTACAGATACCCCACTGACGCTTCTGGGAGCCCTCGGTACAAAATGATTCCGAATATACCACTCAGATTGCTTCTAGGAGCAAAGAGATGGGCTTGGTGGCTTGGCAGTAATTGTCCTTTTGTCCTTCTGATGACAGGAGATAACAGCATTGAGCAATGAAACATAACCAATAGTCAAATGTGGGCAGGAGACAGTTTTTGCTTTGGATACCAGAGTAAGTGGCTTATCTCTTTGCACTACACACATTTTACTCTCATAGTATTGAAACTGAGTTTTAAATACACATAACGGATTTTTCTCCTGAGCACTGTGCCATGAATACGATGATGAATAATTTTTAGTGAGTGGCTCACATCTAAAAGTCACTTTTTAGGGGACAGTTTCCTGCCCAGAAACATGGGTAAAACTTTTTTCAGTAGATGCCTGGTTATCTAGTTCCAACTTCCTAACTGGAAACATGGAAACATGCTGGCCACAAATTAGCGGAAGGAATTTTAAAGAAGAAAAAAACATCGATGTTACATATTCTGCCACCAACAAATTCCAGGAACAGTATGTTTCTGCAAGATCTCTGATAGTGTCTGGATGCATTCCATTTTGAGATACTCTGCTGGCGGAGGCCTTCCCAGCAAAGCCTGCTGCCTACTCTCTCCTCCCACTCCCGCAACAAAGCCTGTTGCCCTCGGGCTGTCCTCTGCTCTCCAGGCTCTTCACAGGTATCTGAAAGTCAAGGGCTTTTGCACCGATGTCCACCTCCCTCTGGGTCCAGCTGTCTTACTCATCCATCCAGGGCACTCACGGTATCCCTCCCGTTCCAGATGTTAACAGGTGAATGAAGCCTCATCCTGTTGACTTGGCCAATGGGTATAGCTCTCTCCCCCACCTCTTAAAATAAACCTTTCTTCTGAAGCTTTGCATTATTTTTATCCAGTATCTACCATATATTGGCCGCTAGTATGCTCCAAACCTGCACTGTCCATAGAGAACCAATAGCCACATTTGGCTATTAAACACTTAAAATATGACAAGATCTGGGGTACCTGGGTGGCTCAGTCGGTTAAGCATCTGACTTTGGCTCAGGTCATGATCTCACTGCTTGTGAGTTCAAGCCCCACATCAGGCTGTGTGCTGACAGCTCGGAGCTCGGAGTCTGGAGCCTGCTTCAGATTCTGTCTCCATCTCTGCACAGCCGCCGCCCGCCCCCCGTGCCTCCCCCTCACCTGCTCATGCTCTGTCTCTTTCTCTCTCAAATATAAACATTTTAAAAAATTAAAAATAAAATAAAATATGACGAGTTCAAATGGAGATGTGCCATTAAGTGTAAAACACACAACAGCTTCTGAAGACTTAGCATGAAAAAATATAAAATATCTCATTAGTAATTTTTACATTGATTACATGTTGCAATAACATTTGTCATATACTACGTACATAAAATGATATGTGTTCATTCATTCTTCCTTTAAACATTTATTTAATGTCTACCAGGGTTCAGGTACTGAACCAGGTGCTAGATGTATGGTGGGGTTTGTGAAATAATCAAAGCCTTTGCCCCTATGGAGATAGTAAATAGGAAAGCAAAAAGATGAATACTCAGAAAACCACATGAAGTGTAATGAAGAAACGAGCAGGGTGCTGCAAAAACAACAAGGGTCAGAGAGTGAGACCTATTTACCTAGAGTGAGCAGGAAAGATCTCACCAAAGAGATGACATTGGTGCCGGGACCTGAAAGTGCGATGAGCCAGACGCGTGCAGAATAGGAGGAGGAGGAGATCAGGAAGAGAGGAAAGTTCGCGCCCTGGAGGTCCTGGAGCGCAGTCGGTGAAGGGGCCACTGGATACCATGTGAGGCTGCTCATGGAAGCAGGGGCAGAGGATGTGGACCTTCTAGGTCAAGGTAAGGAGTTGTGACTTTATCCAAGGTAGAATTGGGAAGCCAATGAAAAGATTTAAGAAGGTTGGTAACTTGATCCATTTTATGTTTTAAATATGCTCTGGCAATTGTGTCAAGAATGGATTAGAGGGCACCTGGGTGGCTCAGCTGGGGAAGTGTCCAGCTCTTGGTTTCTGCTCGGGTCATGATCTCGCGGTTCAGGGGATTGAGTCCTGCTTGGGATTCTCTCCCTCTCCCTTTCTCTCTGCCCGTCTCCCACCCTCTCTCTTTCTCTCAAAATAAATAAGTAAACTTAAAAAAAAAAAATAGGATGGATTGGAAGGAACAACAAAGGATGCAGAGAAACTAATTTAGAGGCAATGGAACAGTCCAGACCAGAGAAGGCAGCAGCTTATGCTAAGGGGGTGGCAGGGGCAAGTGCATTTCACTTGTCCCTTGGCCCTCCAGCTTTCTGAGTTCAAAGGACTATAAAGACAATAAAATACAAATATATTAATAAGTAGATAATATTAAATATATTAACAGCTAGGGAGAGTCTAGCTATTTTCTCGGTGTTTCCTCTTGCCACACGCTCCTGCTCTGTTCTAGAACTTGATCCCCTATTGCCATCCTATGGGCTACTCCAGCTTGCTCTGAGCATGACCTTCCCTTGATTCCCCAAAGCAGTGCTAATGCAAGTCTAAGGAAGCTGAAAGCTTTGTAGAAGACACAGAAAGCACCAAAGGAAAAGCAAACTTCACTTTATCATCCGCTCTGCCTGCTGCAAAAGAGTGCTCTGGACAAGCTCTCCATCTCTTTTTCCTCTAGTTCCAGGGTCCAAATGCCTTTTTGTGGGTTTCAGGGGAAAAAAATTAAACTCCCATAACTTCATTACTTACAAATTACCTTTACTACTCACTTTATCTCAACCTCTCACATCCAGATGGGTGCTCAGGTTTGCTACGAAGAACGAAACGGTCCATTGATGCCTGTTCCTAAGCAAAAGGGTACATTTTCCTGTTGAAGCCCTTTCATGCAGGAGCATGTGAAATTAGGTTTTTAAATCATATATTCTTTCCTCCACACTTGTATGACCTTACTGAATCCTCACATAAGTAGATGCTATTCCCATTTGTGAACAAAAGCAAAAGCTGAAAGAGGTGGCTAAGAGAGTAATTTGCTCCAAACCATACAACCAGTAAGGGATGAAGAGAAGATTCAAAACAATCCAGCTGGAATGCTGGCGACCACCAGCCTACAACTCCCCTGCAGAGACAAGGTCACGGGGCAAGGTCATTTTTCTCCACACAGCTCCACCATATACTCCCCTTCCTTTTGGAAACCTACTTTCCACCTAGATGACTAGAGACTCAATAGAGAACAAATTCTATGGAATCTGTATGAGCAAAAAACACATTCCAATTTAATGCCATTCTTCTTCCTTGTTTTTTCTCTCAAGGACAAACTCTGTGTGCCCAGAATTTATTCTACCTAAATTTAAATAAAAAGCAATCATTTCCTTTGGAGATCCCAAGTGAAATTGTGCCAGATGGCTATTCCTTGAATTCTAAGCAAGCTTAAGGAAGGGTATGGTCACATTATGTGTATTGACTCATTCTTCATATCAACTCTAATAAGTTGTTGCTATTAGTAACCCCATTTTACTCAATTTGAGAAGAAATTAAATGTCAGAAATAACTTGCCGAAGTGTACAGTCTGTACTTTTGGTTTCAAAAATATGTGGACTGGGATGCCTGGCTGGTTCAGCAGGTAGAGTATGTGACTCTTGATCTGGAGGTCATGAGTTCAAGCCCCACATTTGGTGTAGATTGCTTTAAACAACAAAAAACAACAAAAAAACAAAACATGTGAAATTCTGAGGCTGTTTAGTAAGACAAGTTCCACAGGAGCCTGTGTGAAGTTCAGTCCCCAAAGCCTCTGTCAGATAATAGAGCATCTCAAAAAGACAAACATCAACTGGGTGTTATTACGGGCTGGTGCATGAACCAGATGCCTATCCCATATTGATAAACCAAGGCAAATTAATTTGTATTTAGGTTGCCCCATTTAATCATTGATGTTTTATTTATTGCAATTGAATATGATTTATTCATTTACTCATTTAGTCATTCACTAATTAACCGACATATGCCAGGTAGTGCAAGGCACTGAGAATACAAAGATTAATGAAAGACTGTACTTCAAGTCCACTGTCTTTAAGGGACAAGCTGGGCATTCTCCCCTCTCTGCCCTCTCAAGCCTGGTGCTTCAAAGGCTAAAGTAAGAGAAGGGGTCCTTCTGTACTGTGACACAGACGGACGTCCACTTTTAGTGGAAGAAAGAGGATTCATGTCAGTAGGTGTGCAACCATCCCAGTTTGTTTTTCAGATTTTCTTTTCTCAGGTCAGCCCCTGCAGTGGCTTCCTTGCTCTTCTTTTTGTTTTAGGATCAGAAACTCTCAGAGCTAAAAGGAGACCTGTGGGGAGCAGAAAATGGCAACTGATATGTGAAGTTACAACACCCCGAGGGGTGGAGAGGCTGTAAAGGTCTAGGGGGAGGGAGGGAAGAGAGGAATTGAGAGAGCGTATGCTCTGCGCTGAGGGTTGGGTGCGGCTAAGTGGTCTCGGAGAAAGATTCTGCACCCACAAGTGTTTCATTTTCAGCAAAATAACATTGTCTTGTTGAATTAATGTTGCTTATTTGGATGGTACTGAATTTATAGTTTTAAAATTGGATTTGTAAATTTATTTTGGTTTAAATGTATAAATAATAAACATCATTTATAAAAATACACTTGATTTAAATGTCTACCATTATGTGGAATTTTAATTAAAACACGATGGTTCATTAACTTATTTATTTTTAAATTTAAGCCGTAATTTATATACAATAATATCTCCCTCTTTAGTGTAGAGCCCTGTGAATTTTGACAAATGTGTAGTCATGTGGCCATCACTACAATCAAAATAGAGAACAATTTCATCATTCCAAAAATGTCCCCCATGCCACTTTTTTGTCCCTATAATTGTGCTTTTCCACAAATGTCATATTAATGGAAATGGAACATTATGTGGCCTTTAAAAATTATCTTTGTTGAAGTACAATTGACATATAATTCATCGCACATATTTAAGGGCACGATGTGATGAGTTGACATATATACAGTACATATATAAAGCTATCATCTCTGTGAAAATAATGAATATATCTATCATCCCATGATGTTTCCTCATGCCACGTAATAATCCTACCTCCCACAAGTCCCCCAGCTCCAGGCAACTACTGAACTGCTGTTACTATAGATCACTTTGCATTTTCTAGAAGTTTATATAAATGGAATTATGGGGTATGTAATCTTTTTTTGTCTTGCATATGCCAAGCACAGTAACTTTGAGATCCATGCTCGTTGTTTTATGTATCAATAGTTTATTCCTTTTTATAGCTGCGTAGTATTCCATTATAAGGCTAGAGCTCAACGTGTCTATCCACGCATCTGCTCAGGGACCTTTCGCTTGTTTCCAGTTTGGGACTACTGCAAATAAAGCTACTCTGAACATTTGTGGACAAGCCCTTGTATGGGGCATATGTTTTTTCTCACTTGGGTTAAATACCTACTAGTGAAATGGCTGAGTCATACAATAAATGTAGAGTTAACTTTTTTGAGGAACAGATAAACTATTCTCCAGAAGGACTGTACTATTGTACATCCCCACCAGCAGTGTATGAGCTCAAGTTCCTTTTCATCTTTACCAACACTTGGTTTAATCAGTCCTTTAACTTTAGCAATTCTAGAGGGCAATGGTAACTCCTTGTGGTTTTAATGTGCATTTTTCTAATGACTGATGCTGTTGAACATCTTTTCATGTGCTTATTTGTCGTCTGTAGGTCTACTTTAGTGAAATGCATGTTCAGATCTTTTGCCTACCTGTTAATTAAGTTGGTTTATTTTCTTGTTGAGTTTTGAGTTCTTTCTGTGTTTGGGATGCAAGTTTTTAATTAGATGTGATTGCATACATCGTGTCCCAGTGTGTGGTTTATTTTTTCTTTTCTTTATCAGTGTCTTTCAAAGAACAGTTCTTAACTTTGATGAAGCCCAACCTGTCATTTTTTTTCTTTTATGGCTCATATTTTGTTAATATAATCTAACAAATCTTTGCCTATCCCAAGGTCACAAAAATGTTCTTCTAGGTTTTTTTAATGAGGTTTTATAGTTTTAAGTTTTATAGTTAGGTTTATCTTCCATTTTGAGTTCATTTTTTTTATAGGGCACAAATATGGATCAAATTTATTTTAAAATGGCTCATGTGAGGGGTGCCTGGAAGGCTTAGTTGGTTAAGTGTCCGATGTCAGCTCAGGTCATGATCTTGTGGTCTGCAAGTTTGAACCCTGCGTCAGGCTCTGTGCTGATGGCTCAGAGCCTGAGGCCTGCTTTGGATTCTGCGTTTCCCTCTCTCTGCCTCTCCTCCACTCAGGCTCTGACTCTCTCTCAAAAATAGACATTAAAAAACATTTTTTTAATGTTCATGTGAACTTAAGTTTTAGAAACACTAATTATTTACTCCAGAGGCTTGGCTGACAAGGGAGGGATAGAAGTAGTTAACAAGAAGAGGGCATAAAGTCAAGAGACATTAAAATTTTTTCTATTTGTTTATAATAGGGAGAGAATTAGATATGGTTTTAGACTGTGAGGATGGAGCCATTCAAGAGAAAGAGATTTAAAATCTAATAAACATTCTTCTTGTCAAAACTGACCATGACCATCTTGATTATCCCATATATATTCCCAGCCTCAAGCAGAGGCATGCACATAGCAGGTGCTCAATAAAATGTTTTAGAATGAAGGAAGCAAACATTTAAGGAATTAATGTGAGAGACTATGTAACCAAGAGTACAGTTATGGAAGGAGACTTGAGTCAGTCTTAGTGAGGGAACAAATTCCCAAAAATAGTCTGAGGAAGTTAAATATGTAGATAAGAGGGCAGGAAAATCAAGAAGTTCATACCCCATAGCCTTGATTTTTTAAATTATGAAACAAAGCTTTTATCTGCTAGGGATGGAGCAAAGTGGAGACGACATGACTTGTCCACTGAAGTATTGCAATACCCTCACGAGTGAGGAGGAGCATCGACCATGTGCTGAATTAGGTGCCTTGGGAGACAATCCAGCTGTTGATGCATCCACCGTATCAGGTAAGGATATTTCCCGTTCTCAGAGAGATAAAAATCTTACCCCAACCAATAGAATGACATTTTAATGACAAGGACTTGGGAAAGTTCCTGGGGTCAGTGAGGGGTTGCAGGGAGGCACTTTGAATGAGAAATCCTTGCAGAATTTCACATTCTATAGGTAACTGTGTCAGTTTGCTCTAGAACTCTCTTTCCCCTCTTCTAAAACTATTCCTTGGGTCTAAAGAAGTCACTTTTAAAAGTGCATTTTCAGATTATCATGTCCCAAATTCCTATTTAGAAGCAGGAATTTTCCAATTTCTAATTCTCTTTAATTTCTTTTGAACTCTTCCCAGAATCCTCTACATGAAGTTGTGGGGCCAGTGCCTTCCACAGACTCCAAGAGAATCAGGGCACAGCCTGTGGGAAAAATGACGCCATTATCTTACATGAAAGAAACTTTCCTGTTGGGGACCTCCTTCAACACACGATCTTGGCTTGGCTTTTGCAAAACCATACCCAAAATGTTCCATTAAAAAAAAAAATTAAGATGAGCAACATTTGGCATTATTTTCTCATTCCGTTCCCTCCCTATACCTGTTGTCTTTCTCTATTTCTGTTGTATATGAACTTGTTTTTCTCACCATGAGACAGCTGAGAGTATTAATTCAAATAAACATGTCAATGTCAATCTAAAATGATGAATTCCACACTAGTACACTGCATTGACATGCACCATTTAGAAAACACTGTATTTTGGGGAGAATATGTTTGTTATGACTGAATAAATACATATGTCCTTAGTGTAGTCTTAACTGCACAAAGATATCACTTCCCTGCTTAAAATCTTCAAATAACTCTCCACTGGATTAAAAAAAAATTTTTTTTAAATGTTTATTTATTTTGGAGAGAGAGAGAAAGAGTATGAGCAGGGGAGGAGCAGAGAAAGAGGAAGACACAGGGCCTGAAGCATGCTCCAGGCTCTGCAGTCAGCACAGAGCCCAACACGTCCATTGGATTTAGAATAAACTCCAAAATTTCCTCATGGTTTAAAAGGCCCTCAGTGATATGGCCTCTGTACCTTTCAGACCTCATCTCCTCCCACATATGCTCCAGCCATAGTCTTCATTCTCGTCAGACACACCAACTCCATTCCCACCTGAGGCCTCTGCACTTGTGGTTCCCTCTGCCTGGCATGCGGTGTAGACCCTCAGGGACCAGACTAGTCCTCCTCATTGAGGTCCTATGTCATTCCCAACTTCGTGGGTTCTACATCCTAAAAATCTCTTGAACACGTAATTTTGCCCTTGAACCCAAAGACTCTTTGCCACATCATCATGGTTCCACGATCCAACCCACCTATACTGTACTACTTTTGTCCCTGATAGGCCATATTCCTTCATACTTTTTGCATGTATGCATATCTTTCACATGTATTTTCTCTGCCTAAAATCTTTTACCTCTTTTTCACCTAGTTAGCTTACCTGCTTCTTTCACAACACAGCTCAAATACCATCTCTTCCCAAAAGCTTCTCTTGATCTGTCCCCCGGTCTGAGTTAACCGAGTTAAACGTATTCTCTACTGTGGTACTGTAATCATGTTAATTTGTCCAAATGCCCTCAGTGACAGCGTGCAAACCAAGCCACACGCTTCCCAATGACTGGGGTATGGTGGTTAAGTGAGAAGTGGATTCCCAGCAGGGATTACACTTCTGAGCCAACAGTGCGTCTCAGGGTGGCTACAGTTAGCTCTTGCCAATGGAACGTGAAAGGAAGTGAGGCATTCCACTTCTAGGGCTGAGGCCTTTAAGAAGCAGACATACCTCCTCCACATTCTCTGTTCACCTTCAGGCTTGATGCAGATGACAGCAAGTCCCTCTGGATGGTGGGGTCGCAAGATGGAAGGACCTGGCCTTCAAACTGGAACACCTGCCCTGGACAATTATGGGAGAAATAAACAGCTTCGAGGAATCTCTGACTTATTTTGTTCTAAAGAACAGTTGTTAAGAATATTACACCAAAAATAAAAGAATTGGTTTCTAGGTAAATCTGTGGAAAATTAGCCAGCTGAATTCAGAAGCATCTGATTCTTTTTTTTTGGATTTTTGGTTCTTATATACTAAAAGATTCAATAAGCTTATTTAGGTTGTTCCAATATTTGAAGGAAAGAATAATGGTTTCGACAACTACAAAATCTCTAAATATATGTTAGAAGTTTAACTCAGAGCTATTCTCTATCCATTTGCTTTCAAACAATACTTTAGAATTGTTTTTAATCCCATTATTGTTGAGTGGCCACAGAATTCAAGACACTTGTACATTCAGAACATTAACTTAAATGTGTAATTACCAGAAATCATCCATTTGAAATAATGATGCTATTGTTCTACTAAGTCTGTCATTTAAAAGTATGTTGATATACCAGCAATTTTGTAACACTGTAACTGATTAACTTCAGTAGTATTTTATTTTATTTTTTTTATTTTTTTATTTTTTCAACGTTTTTTATTTATTTATTTTTGGGACAGAGAGAGACAGAGCATGAACGGGGGAGGGGCAGAGAGAGAGGGAGACACAGAATCGGAAACAGGCTCCAGGCTCCGAGCCATCAGCCCCAGAGCCTGACGCGGGGCTCGAACTCACGGACCGCGAGATCGTGACCTGGCTGAAGTCGGACGCTTAACCGACTGCGCCACCCAGGCGCCCCTTCAGTAGTATTTTAAAAAGGAAACTTCAGAGTAGAGTTTCATGAGAATCAGAACCTTCCAAAATTTGTAGGTTGGGAGTTTGAAAGGAAAAAAAAAATAGCAGTAACAAAGACAGAAAGAAGAGAGAGGGGGAGAAAGAAAACAAGGAGAGGCCATTCTATTGAAGGAAGTTGTTACTTTGCAGGATCACGAGAAGATCAATGGTACTGAAACTTGGGAAAATTGGGAAGAAGGAAGCAGGAGGTGGGTGGTTTTGACATACACATCACATTTCAGACATCATCTGAACAATCACATAGGGAACATGAGTCAGTAGGTGACGCGGGTCTAAATAAAGAACAAAGGTCAAGGATGGAGAGGGAGGTTTGGTAAAACCCTGGATGACTTCAAGTAGCAGAGCATGGCATGTCTTGAGAAATGCCCACAATGCAGGAGTGAAAACGTCAGTAGATGACATATAAAAAATATCCCAATAAGAAGAACCAAGCTTGTTAGCTTAGTAGCTAATACAAGGGAGATGCTCTGGCACAGATTTACTTCTTATAAATCTTTGGGCCATTCCAAGAGTACACAGGTCAGAAATTTTATGACTAGAAGCAGAAATACTTGTATCTGTTATGTTTTTTACACGGCACAAGCTATTTGTTCATATATCTCCCTCCCCCCGCACCCCCCCACCCCAGCAGACTAGGCAACCCTGGAGCATAGGTGGTTTCATGCTCTACATCCATGACCCCTCAGTTTCTAAGACATGGTAGGTACTCAGCTTTCTACTGAATTTTATTTTGCTACTGTATATAGTAAGCCAAAGGGTATATTTTTGGGCATAAAAAAAGCGGAGTGAGGAGATACACACAGTATCAAAAAATCATTTGCAGCTAAAATACTGCCCTAAGAAAATTAGATACATACTTAATGGATTTTTGGCCAGGTCCATTGAAAGCTACTCCCTTCATTTGTTTCCTTTGAGCCAAGGAAGGTGGGAATTCTGACTCTGCTTTCATGCCACTGGGACTCATGCACTTGTATGCTGGTCAGCCTGACACTGTGAGGGAACAGATAACTAATAAATACCTCTGAAACACATTTCTTAAATGTCTTACATGAAATTAGCAACGTAGGTTTAAATTCCAGACACCTATATAATTTTTCCCTCCAAGGTCTTACTCTAAAGAACTTTTCCAACAAGCAAAATTCTTAACACTGTCCCCTTTTCCTGAATTCCTAATGTAGGCCATGCAAGTTGGTATGGTTACACCTTGAAGAGACATTAAAAAAAAAAAAAAAAAAAAAAAAAAAGCACAAGGTTTTCTTTGATTTTAATGAGTAGACTTCGAGTTCACTTCCTTTAAAATATTGCCCCTGAATTGCAAATTACTTCATGGTCTTTTTTTAAGTGAGCTCTCTTCCTAGACTGACAGAGCCAGCTGCAGCATTGTGCTGTCTATGGAAATGATATCATCAGCACTCTGTCCTTGAATAAGACCACAATCATTACATTTGGCTCCTTTTCACATAGCAGGAACCGAAGAGGTGTTTGTTTATAGCAACAGTATTCAGAAAGTTATCATTTCTGCACTCTATCAGTTGGCAGCTTAAAATCAAAAGAAAGTTTAGCATGAATTACCTGAATTCCCTTCTAAAGTCAAAGTAGTTTTAATTATAATACATTTAATATATTTGAAACAATTACTGTTTAAAGCGTTCTCTTGTTTTCTCATTTTCAGTGTATTACAATTAATTTTGATATTAAGAGTAGAAAATTTTAAGAAATAATATATTGTTTGCTTATATTCATTATTTATTGAATATATTTATATTTCTTATACTTCTGTTTTCCAACTTATCAATAATTAACATACTGTTAAGTATTTGATACTAATTAACAATTCAACCTAATAATTATTAAATTAAAAAATAATTTAATAGTTATAACTAAGTCATTTTTAGACCTGATATAAAACTTAGACTTGTTCCCACAATCCCATTCCTTAGAGAAAGCTACTGTTAACCATTTGGGGTCATTCCCTTCCGACCTTCATTCATATATCAATTTTGCTTTTTCATAGAAGGGTTCTTATATTCATTTTAAGGGGTAGCAAATTATTTTCTCTGAATCAAATAACTTAGTTTATTCAATCAAATAATAATAGAAAAAACAAAATATTTGAAAGCCATATTCACCATGATAAAATGTTGTATAAATTTAAGTCCCATCTTTTATTAAAAGTTCTTATCTGACAAATACTAGTAAAAGCAGTCCATTAAACTTATTTTAAATACAAAAATAAGCAAGTGACTTTATAATCTGAAAAAGATTTTACATTTTCTTAAAATAATTATTGCTCTCCCTAAAAAACATAATTTAAGTTTTATTAACATAAAGCTAAAATGTTAGCATCATTTATATGTACAGTATGACCATTAACTCCAATCTTATCATTTCTTTCTATCTTTAGTAAATCAATCCTTTCCATTTTTGGTCAATTATTTTCTGACTTTCAAAGATTGACTGTGAAACATTAATAAATTTAAAAATAAATGTAAAGTTTTAATTAAACTTAATTTTAATTAAACTGCTCTTGTTTTTACCCAGTAAATATTATGGTAACTAACAGAAAATGCATAGAAATAAAACAACTTTACCTGTTTTTTATACAAGCGTTCCACAGAATATCACTTGTGAAAAGGGTTCCATTGTTTAAAAAGGTCTTGAAAACTGGTGAAGTTGAGGTTTTAAAGCACTGGAAATATGCATAAAGTCATGCATACCGGAATAGCAGGCCTATGCTTACAACCCAGGCTGTGATCCAGTCCAGTGTCTAGTTTACAATACCACCGCACTTACACGAAAACTTCTTGAATCCCCCACTAGAAATAATACTTTTTTCTAATTCTCATTGCATTTTGCTTGTATCTTTTAAAAATCACCATCTGAATAAAGATGATCTATGCTCAAGAAACCTTCAAAAGCAGTGAAATATCAAGATAATAAATTAAAACAGTAAATCTTTAAAAGAAAAAATTTTTTAAATCTTTAAAAAAAATAAATGTTCATTTATTTTTGAGAGACTGAGAGAGACAGACCACGAGCAGGGAAGGGGCAGAGAGCGACAGGGAGACACGAATCTGAAGCAGGCTCCAGGCTTTGAGCTGTCAGCACAGAGCCCGAAGCGGGACTCAAACCCATGAACTGCAAGATCATGACCTGAGCCGAAGTCAGACACTTAACCAACTGAGCCACCTAGGTGCCCCAGTAGTTAATCTTTTTAAATCCACAACAATTGATGAGAATTCTATCAAAATCATTCAACTTTGCAATGGAGACTGCAATTGGTATTGTATTAGTTAATCAATTTTTATTAATTATCTTGATCTCTCTTCATGTCCCCAAATGTAATATTAAACAAAAAGAAACAAAACCCAAGCATCTCATTTACTTATAAATTAAAATCTATTTTTGTATTCCTTGCCATCAAGATGATTCTAAAAACAAACAAAAATGATCCAATACTGCTTTCTAATTATCAATGTAATATGCCTGATATAGAATATTTAGGATACACAAAAGCATAAAGAATTAGAAAAATACCAACCATAATGCTATTGCCTTACAACAACTTGTAATGATATTATATTTTCTTCCTCTTTTTTCTATACTTATTTTGAGGTCATACTACATCTAAAAGTTTGTATCCATTTTTCCCACTTAACATGTCACAATCATCATTTCCCCATGTTATTAAAACCTTTGTAAAAAACATTTTAATCGTACATGTTTCATCATATAATTTAATATATCCCTTAGTATGTCAGACATTAACAGATAGACATTCAATGTATTTTTTGAATGAATTAGCACAGGACTTCCGACACTTATTTTTATATCTGAACTGTATTCAATGTAGGGCTTAGGTAGGATCTGATAAAAAGGCAAAACCTTATGAACACTTAAGTCAATCCTCTTTACTGATCCTATAAACCATTATTAACATTAACTATAAACCATTTATTAAGGGAGAGCAAGGAATAGTCACTATTATCCACTCAGAGTACAGATAAAAATATCCCACAACCATTAGCTATGTTATTTTCCATCTTACCCACACAAAAATTTTGAACAAGAGGCACAAACAATAAAGTCTAACATATTCAACTAAAATTTTAAACTGTTATGAGAACAACTTAAGATACCATAAAAAAGGTAAAAAGATTAATGACACATGGCAAAAGATTAATATTCTTTAAAAGAACTTTCGCAAAGCCAGTAGCAAAATGTACAAAGGACACAAACTTTTATATAAAATGACCAAAAATCTATGAAGATATTCAAACTCAGTTATAAACCAAAGAAATGTAACTATACAGGTGAGGTATCACTTTTTACCCAGAGATCAGCTGAGACTTAAAAAAATGAAACAAGTATCACTCGAAATAAACAAAGATGTGTTCCTGCAACTTAATAACTTGTTCTTCAAAAGCAATTTTCCTACGAAAGAATGATGAAATGGGAATTCAGTCACACTTGGGAAAGAGTATAGTCCAAATTATTAAATCGAATATGAACTTCCTGTAAGACAAAGAAACTTTAACAAAAAAGTAAAAGAAATAGCATTGAATGCTGAGAGTTGTACACTGACATGCTGGCAGGAAAGCATCACTAAGAAGGAAGACAGGTCATCTAATGCTACATGATAAAACTGGAGAGTATTCTTACCCAATGTTAAATAAAAGGGTCAGCTGGAAGAATATTTTATATATATATGTGTGTGTTACACATATATGTATGTTACACATTTATGCATGTTACACATATATGTATGTTACCTATGTATACATACATACATATGGTTGTATGTATGTATGTATACGTTGGGGAAGACAATTGGGAAATATGTCATGTCTTTTAAAAGTCCATACACTTTGACACAGATACTTGACTTGTAGACTAAATGAAAACTAAATTCAAGTATTAATTGCAGTATTGTTTTTAATGGTGAGAAATAAGTAACAAGTTAATGTACATCAACAGAAGACTGGTTAAATAAATTGGGACGACCCAAACAGCAAATACATCATTAAAATAAGTTTTTATATGTGAAAAATGTCTATAGCATAGTGTGGAAAATTACAGGGCATTTTAGAATTCTATGTTCAACACACACACTCAAATATATACATGTCCATCCCAAAGTGTTGACACTGATTTTCTTAGAATGGTGGGAGAATGGATGATTTTAATGTTCTTTTTGCTTATTATATATCTCTTTCCTGGTTTTCTTATGTGAATTTTTTATATTAATAAACATGTTTATATGCTATAAAGATAATTATAAAAATTAAAGGGGCAAACTGGGAAGTCTGCAAAAATAATGATTAAAGGATTCGACTGATTTATAAGAAAAACACTAAGATTCTAATAATGAAAAAAGTGAAAGAATAAGACACTGAAATACACAGAAAAATAGTATCAATAAATAATTAAGTTCAAAATAAGACAACACGCTTATCCTTTTATTTAAGTGGAAAGGGTTTTTAAAAACCCACAATATTAATTAAATATGAATAGACACTCTGAAATCCCGTATCATTTAATCTGAGTAGTTGCACTTCTGAAATTCTAGCCAAAAGAATATTGCTAACTACAAAAAAAAATACTCCTAACTGTGAACAAAGCTTTCAGTAGAATATGTCCATCACAATGTTCCTGGTACAAGAAAATAATGAAAATACAGCAGAATGTTATTTGGGAATCCTAAACCTAGAAGCATCCAAACATTGGAACTGTTTCAGAAGGATTTCATCCATGTTGATATAGAATGATTTGCTAAAATGTAAGGCATGTAGTGATGTGAATAACTAGTCATTTAGGCAAGTCAAAGTCCCAGAATCACAAAACGTTGGTACCAGTCATAAGAAACCAGTTCACAGGAATGTCAGAGGCTATTTTATGCTGTGAAAATTTCATTCTTTCATGGGACAAAGGTTATTTAGTAGCAAAAGGGGGATACTCTAGATGTAAAAATGAAAAAAAAAGGCATAAAGATCAGGAAGATGATAGAGATTTTTTTCCAAAAGAGCTGTTGCATCATTTACCATTTCAATGTCTGCAGATGCTTACAATAAACTCTGGTATATTCCTGACATGCCTAGCTGTCAATCCATACACGTTTCAAATAAATAAAATTTGTATATACTTATTACACTGCATGATGTTTTTAGGAACATCATTTTTAAGGAAATAAATCTGATTTCTATCACAAGAGCTAATGAGAAAAACATACAGTCACTTTCAATCCCGTCTGAAATAAGGCGGAATTAAATAAGAACTAAGAATTAAATCAAGCAGTATGTTATAATTACATAGGTAAGAAAAACCTATCTGTGGAGGGAAAACCCACAAAGATATTAATATTTCACTCATTAATTCGTCAACATATATAAATCAAACACCTCTTACATGCTCAGCACTGTGCTCAGTTCGGAGAGATACCAACTGGTAAACATAAGACTCATAGTCACTGGCTGTCCTGGAGCTTACACTCCAGTGGAGGGAGACACACAATTTTCAAATAAGCATATGCATGGGAGTAATTCCTCACCCCCAAATTCTTTTCTTCATTTTTCTTGTTTACTATCAGACATTCTCATGAATGTTCACTTTAATGATACTCATTTTAAATGACCGGACTTTTCTCATATTTTAAGACAAATTAATCACATAAACTGGTCGCTATTTACCTGATTCATGGCCAATTCAAATATCCAGATGAAAAAGATAGAAAGCTCTGTATTTATTATCTAAGTTCCATAAGTCCCTAGAGAAGATTAGGACAATCTTTTCGTCATTTGCATAATGCAGCTATCATATCTTTTCAATTGCATTTGCAGAACCCAGCCCTGGCCAGTACGTAAAGCTATCATCACTAAATCTAAACATATTCAGAGAATAAGTCAGAATAAAAACACTGACAACACAGATCTGTGAATAATAATTATAATTAACCCCTTCTAAAAGAAAAGGTATATGTAATAGTACATAATAGAGTAACAATTTAACCCATCTTTTTTTTTTTTCCTTTTTACTCAAAGCATAAAGCAGAGGCAACACTTCATCCCAGGTTAACATGCAACTTAAAAAAAAAGTTAATATACATATTAAACATGGAAATTCACAAGTAAAACCTTATTTGTCATTTCCCCCCAAACATACCTTAACACGATTCCTTTATTTCTTAATAAACAAGGCCCTACCGCTGGTCACCTGACCAATGCCTTACATTTCTGGAGCTTGACAATTTAGTGAGTTATGGACATAAGAACACTGTTGTAAGTATACTGAAGTTAACACATCTGCGAAGCAGCTGATCAGACTGATTTACCAATTGAGGGGTCTCTACTCCAATCTACCACTCCCTCCCAACCTCTGCAAAAACATAAATATCCTCCAGCCACCATGAAGTTTTCTTGTCAAGAAGGCCCTGAAACATGATTTCCCTAGTTTTCTAACACACATCAGCAATGATGAACTACAAAGCACCCACATGCTCAAAGATCCTTACTTTTTGGAATATTCCTTGAGTGCAAAATTTTCTTAGGATTCAGAGAAATGCAAGTTCAAAAAAAGATAAAGAGATAAGACAGATTTTTTTGCCTCTTCATGCATGCAAAGCTTGAGTTAAAACCTTTTATCATATTAGAAATTCCAATACAACAAACCTAAAAACTTTCAAAAGGTTTCCTAATTTCTTTGTTGTATTAAATGTGGCTTCAAGTATGTCAATAAACATAGAGCTCAATTTGGGAGGGGTAGATAGACTACTTACAACATATCTTCATCTAGGCTTCTCTAGGAAAATACAATAAACAAAGAAGACTATCTATAAGAAATGTGTCATCTTTAAAATCAATACTGTTAGTAAAATGTATTTTAAGCACCAATTAAAATTAGTATATGTTTTTTCTCATCTCTAGCAACCAAAAGAGCCCTTCTTAGATGTAATTATAGCTTCCTCCTCAATGTGTTACCTTGAACATTAACCCAGAAAATATCTTTAAAAGTGCTCTGCAGGTATTACCTCCTCTCAAAAAACCACAGAGGGACAATATAAGAAAAGTCTACTCCAATCTAAATGGCTAGTTTAAGCAAAAATAATTAGAGGAATTCTGTATATCACCAATGTAAGAAGTTTTGGAGAAGAGAGTAGCATACAATTATTTAAAGTCATGTACACACTTCACTTTTCCATGCAAGATGATTTAAAATATAAACACAATGTGGTTGTAAATCACTGAAAATACCATCAAGTCTCTGCCCCCAGAATTTATAGTCCCACTCTATGGTCAAAAAAAAAGAAAGGAAGGAAAGGAGAGAGAAAGGGAGGGAAAGGAGGGAGGTAGGAAGGAAATATGAAAACATAATAGTCTATCAAATATTTTAGTTTGTAAGTAGAATCTAAACAAAGAGGAAGGATTTGTCTTGAGCAACAAAATGGATCAAGATCTAAATGATAAAATCAAAATTACTAACCACTAAGTATGAGGAGAATTAAGAGGATACTCTTATACAAGCAATAAACTTTTACTCAGGTTTTAAAATACACAATACAATCTTCTGTGTGAAAACTATTAAAAAAAAAAAAAAAAGAAAGAAACAGTTCAGTTTTCTAGCCTCTGCAGTAACTAAAAGGCAATGGCGTGTTTTTATTAGGAATGAGAAAAAATGGTTTTGCTCATGTTTCCTAAACTATGGTTTGTTATCTAGTTTTTTGTTTTGTTTTTTTCCCCTCAAATAAAGCACAAATTGTGACTTAGAAATCCTCAGGGCTGTGCCATCAGTACTCCAAACATATAATACCATAGAAAACACATATAATTTATTAGACAGACTTAAAAACCCACACAAATCAATTTTAGGCACTTCTTGGGTACAGACTATGGGCATCTTCTTTCAAAAAACAGGATATCTAATAGGCAAGACCATAAACTTTAATTTTTAGAATACAACAATTAGACAATTGATTTAAAAAATTGCATAAGCAACCCAACTGTATCCTGTTATGATTTCTTCACAATTCCACACACCATTTTAGGATTTAATAGAAACAGCCATTTTTTAGCATCGAAAGTTTTAAAACTCTCCTTCCTTTACTTCACCGATATGGTCTTAAAACTCATATATTCTTTGAGGAAGCATGATAATACAAGTTCTACTTTTATATAGGTAGAACTTTAAATTAGTATTTTCTATACTGTGTCTATATCTATACAGAATCAACATATTATGGTTGATGATTTTGATGTCTTCTAAAGTCCATTTCAACAGGTTTATTTTGTAAAGATAGGCTTCTCATTACTAATTCTTTTAGACATCTAATGTTTATCTGTGTTCTTTAAGTAAACATGAGGAAAAAAACAGAATGTGAGCTATGGTTTTAAGGAGATCTTCAGGTTAAATACTACATATATATATGGTTTGGCAACTATTTTTCTAACTCAAAATAGTTTTATGGGTATCCTCCAAAATGTAATCGATTTTTGGTAATGGGACGATAACATGCACATAATGTAATCCCTTCCATGCGTAACTAGCAGCTTAAGGAGCTGGCAAAGTCTAGGTAGTTCTGTTATCTTTCTGAATCTGCTTTTCAGCATATGAAGCTAAAATTAAGAAACATTAAAATGTTAAATACAGTATGAAGGATTTTACTACTGGCTTTTATTTGCTGTATATACAGCAAGCCAATCTTCTGATATACCCCACAACCCTGACAATACACTCTTAATGAGCAAAGTACAAATCAATACATAAACCCAGTAGTGGGGACACAGCCAAGAACTAGAGAACCTACTTAGAAACTGGTGGTTTGGGGAACAATGGCTGTAAGGCAAAGTTTAGAATACCTCCAAGACTGAGTAACATACCTTCACTGATTGTGAATGAAGATACAGGAGAGCAAGGGATGGCTGAGCTATGAGAAAGCTGATCCTGAAGCAGGAAGTTTTAGAGTACATTTGGACATCTGGGAGGGGTTACTAAGTCATGCAAAGAAACCTTGCCTCTACCCAGCCTCGAAAGAGGGACTGATGCCAAGATATAAGTGGGCAATTGAGAGAAGATGACCCCAAAGTCCACAGGATAATCTGGGATGTGCTGCTATCCTCTATATACAAAGTAGAACACATTACAGATATATTCCCAAAAATGCCTGCAAAGAAAACTAGAAAGCTGTCTATAGGTTTTCTATTTACATTAATATAAACAGATTTTGAGGT
The DNA here is from genome assembly GCF_028018385.1 of Neofelis nebulosa. Classification (NCBI taxonomy): domain Eukaryota; kingdom Metazoa; phylum Chordata; class Mammalia; order Carnivora; family Felidae; genus Neofelis; species Neofelis nebulosa. The sequence goes on along the minus strand of NC_080783.1, from coordinate 79,723,010 downwards.
TGTCTGTACTGTCTGTGGTTGCTGTAGTCACAGCAAGAAATGTAAAGTGCCTATGAGAGAGGACAATAAAATCCCATTTCCAGGCATCTTAATTCTATACACTCAGACAATAAAGAAAAGAACATCTCAGGGACTTCCTGCCTTTCCTCAAGCTCCCTGTATTTTCTGTTAACTACCTACTAGGCACTTCGTAAAGGCCAGAAACAACACTCTTCCATCTCATGCCACACTTCTAAAATCACTTTATCTATCTGCATTAAAAATGCCAGCCAGCAGTGCTAAAGCACTTTATTCTTAAGGCAAAATGTCATATTCCATACCCACTTCCCCCGTCCCCCAAACCACCTGCCTTCACTATATTCTTTGCCCATCATGAGAGCCAAAGAAGTTAGAAAGAACTGAAAATTTTCAAACGAGACTCCTCGATATAATGTGTAAGATATACTTTATAAATGCTATTATCACAAAATTAAACACACTTAAATGCTTATAGCATATGGTTACTTTTACCAAGATATCAAGAATAACTGTATGACTTTCAAAATTAATATCAAACACGGGATATTTAATCCAGCCACATGTACAGGGGTATGAGGCTTTGTTCTTTTCAGAGGTAAGCACAATGACTCTAAATTTAAAGATGATTGTTTACCCCCAAAAGTAGCATATTAAAAACCAAAAGCATTGCCCTTCACTTAATTCTACTTAAACTACATATAAATTGCCAATATAACTATTCATAAGGCTCGTCATCATATTTGGAAAGAATACTGTTAAAATTATCTTGATGTATATTTATACATGAATTAAAATTTTTTCCTCATTGTAATTTTGGTTTTATGTACAAGCATACAGGTACAACCTTATTTCTAATGCTTGGCCTAGAAAGGTAGAATGTCACAAAAAATAATGTTTCATAAATGTGGTATAAGACTTCATGCATTCCCATGATGCCATGTCAATAACCTACTACACTAAACCAACTGTAACAATGCAGTGCATGCTTTAAACATCCAATTAAGAATAAATTTTAGCCAGCAGCTTGTCAACAAGGGAATGTGCTGGTATACTGCTGAATTCACATGGCAGCAACCCACAAGGCTAACCCATGAAAATTCAAATTAAAAGATAAATAGGGTAAAAGATGTAGATTTGCTGGACTACTTTACAGAATATCTCAGATGAAAATGCAACATCTGCAAAATGGACTTGGGTTTTTAAGGGAGTTTTTAATATAAAACAAGTGATTCCTAATAGTGATTTGAAAAGTATGAGAACATATGAACAAATAAAGCTTAGTAATTTAGAATTTACTTTTGTAAAAGCAAGTTGACAAATATTAAAATGTTATACTTGCATTATGAACATTATAATATAAATATAAAACACAAAACATCCACTGTTAAACACTGATCTCCCATGCCTGACTTGGATTTAGCTACTGAGTATATTATATTTTACAGAAAGAAACTCAAAGTTTTGTCAATGCTTGTAGTATATACTATTACTCCTCATCAAAATCTGCGTGAAATCCAAAAGGCTCATATTAAAGGTAGTTACTTCTCTTCTTGAATATTCTAAAACATGCCACTTTTATCAGCCTTCAGATTTTCAGGGCATGAATACAAAGAGAGTACCCAAAAATATGTGTGAACACATTTAGGATAAGTCTGTTTACAATTACAATAAAAATACCTTCAACCTTCATATCTTTCCATTTTCAGTGAAAAACAAAATACCCTAACCAAACATAAGATATTTGGGGCCAAGTTACTTCTTTGTAAAAATAATTTATCATGTGTTGATCGACTTTTTAAACCAAACTCTTAAAAGCATTAAAAAAATTGTGTTTTATAGCTGTCGATGCATTCACGTTAGTAAGAAGTGAAAAAGAAAAAAGTGTAGAAACAAAAAAATCTCAAACTATCCCAACTCCAGAAATAAGAAATTTTCAAATTAAGAAATAACCTTTGTTGCTTAGAAAATAAGTACTTTTCATCTCAAACTCACTCTAAATGCTTGTATAATTCAATACCTAAGAAGACTCTAGGTAAATTATTTTATAATATTTATAGGGTGATACTTCTCTGGGTAGGCATATTTTACACAATAGCTTCCAATTAATGCGGGAAAAAAATCACTTGATAATTTTAATAATTAATGATTGATTAATGGATTAACATTTTTCTCAGTAATTCAGATGGCATAGATACAACAAAGGGAACAAGGATTGCTCAATGTGAAATTCTGTCCATTCGTAACACTAAGCCAAAAATTTGCAGGTACTCCATTCAGATTACATATTTTCATGTATGTAATTTGAACAACAAAAAAATAGGTACAAAGTGTCGAGCTTTCTCCTTTTCTTTCTTTTTCGTTCGTTCTTTCTTTTTTTTTCAGAGCAGTTCAATGATTTTGGGGGTTGGTTAGTACAATACAGAGAACACAAGGGAAAGCACAAAATGGCACTTAACACCACTGCCAGTACTCATCTCATTATGGTTATAACTAAGGATAGTATTACCTTTTGTGTTATTTGCTTTTCTTTAGAACATAAATCAAAGCCATAAACTTGAACTTGAGGTATATACACAATAGATACACAACCTTATGCAAAATACTTTTCATAAGTAACCTTACATTTTAAAATATTGGAAACTGAATATCTGTGCTGATTTGTATTCTGACTTAATGGAACAAGAAGAGAACAACATTCAACTAGGGAGGCTTATACTGACAATAAAGCTCTTAAAGTTAAAAATGTCTCCTTCTCCCTTTGTACTTACCACAGGCTACACAATGTCCTGAGAGGATTCATTATGAGAAAAATGGCAATCACAGCTTTAAAGACCTTGCTTTGGAAGGGACTAATGAGAAAGCAGATTGGAAAATGAGACTTCATCTTTGTTCTCAAATAAGTGGTCTTAATTATTCTTCTTATAGAAAAAGTTTAAATCAGTTTATTATAAATATATCTAAACCATGAATTTTTGCAGCTTTCAGATAAAGTCCAGCACTTCGTTTATACAAAGTCTATGAGAAGAGGTCAGTAGAGATCATCTAATCTTAAGTCGTGACATCATCCATTCAAGTCCTTGGCATAATCTATAAAGAATATAAAAATCACTTGATTAAATTCAACTAAAAAACTATGAACAAACTAAAAGAAGATACCATTTTTCATTTACCTAGACAACAATGATTAAAAAAATCATTAATACCCAATGTTGGTGTTACTGTGGTGAAGCCATACTCTCATACACACATCCATGCTTTTTTTGGTTCTTTTTTGTCTCTAGTGCCTAGGACACTGTCTGACACATAAAAGGAACTGAGTAATTATACAATGAATATCCACAGAAAATAATTTAGCAATGTGTATCAGAAATATTTAAAATATCAATACTCTACCTTTTTTCTACTTCTAGAAATATATTCTAAAAAAAACATCAGACACAAGGACAGGTTGATGTATAAGACTGTTCAAAGCATTTTTAATGGGTAAAGGTAAAATTTAACTACTTAGAAATAGAGAAAATTAAATTATAGAACATTCATATGATGAAATATTAAAAACTTCCTTTCAAAGACTTTATTACAGTGTGATAAAATGCTCACGATATAAATGAGGTAAAAGTGGCAGGATACTAAACTAAATATGTAGCTGAGCTGCTAAAACAAAGTATATTTGCAATATGTATATTACATCTGTATATTTAAAAAATTTGAAGGAAATAAAGTCTCTCATCACTAATACTAGTTACTGTTGAATAAGGTGTAATTGAACGCAATGCAAAATACAGAAAGAAATGTTCACTATGATAAAACAAACTAAATGTTTACCAAGAGTAAAATTATATTATAACAAGAAGAAAGACTGTTAAAGACTATTATATAATTATCTATGAGGACGTTTGATAGGTATGAGAAACCATGCTACCGCACTTAATTGAAAAACACCACAACCCAGATTTTTGTGGAAGTATGAATCTAATATTATAAAAGAAGAAAAAAAGAAATCACAATGAGGTTAAAAAAAAATGGTTATTTTGGTGTTGGCCCATACTTTCCCTCCTATTACCAGATTCCTTACTTTTAAACTACTAACAGGAAATGGTACAAAAAATAAGCAAACAGATTAACTCCAAACTGTTAAATGAACAGAAGTTACCTAATAGCAAACTAGAAACCATGCTAAGCATTTAATATCCATTATCTTAATCTTTACAATGTTGAGACCAGAACCCTTCCCATACTACAAGAGGGAATCCAGGCTTAAAAGATGCTAGCAAATGGCAGAGGTGGGGGTCAAAATGCCAACCAATACTAAAACCAAGAATTTAGATCAAGGTGGCTAGACTGCAGAAGGGAAACATTTTCACCCAAACCAAACATTTCCACTTGATAACTACTGCAAAGGGAAACCCCCATAAACCCAAAAATTGAAAAGATATACGATCATTCATTGATTTCCTCTTTTAAGAATGAAATTGCCAGGGTTCATATCCATCCTAACTAATGATGTATTTTCCACACAATTACTCAAAGTATGTAAGTCAATCATCTACCAATTCTAGATGATCTTCTTTGCTGTCAAATTTATTAAAATCAGTGCTTTTGCTTAAAGACCTTTGGTAGACAAAGACAATGTATAAAGATATATCTATAACTATAAATGTATCTTAACATGTATTAAATTATTTGACAAAGAAATATGCAATGGATAAGGTATTTTTTTTACCTAAATGAGGATGTAGACAATTGGTATTATTTGTGACTTTTTAAAATGCATATATTTGCTTTCTTAAGGTTCTAATTATGCTCTATCAAATGTCTGTCATCAGGTAATACTGCCTTCTAGTTCACTAAGATTCAGCTTCAGCTCCATTTAATTCTTTTTTTCTCTGCTTTTAAATACATACATGAGGGATTCTAAGTAGAGGTCTTAAATTTGGGGTTGAGGTTCTTCTGATGTTAGGTTAAGAGCAGAAGCTTGAGGCAGACACAGATGAGTTAGCTGAAGTGAGAGAAATTCTCTTCCTCACAAGACCAAGGTGAAGGGTGAACCAATATAATGGATTACTGAAGCTATCTTATCTCTGCCCCGAGCTTCTGCCCTTTCCAAGTACCTGAAGAACCTCAACTTCAAATGTAAGACCTCTAATTAGAATCTTCATCTCCAATTTATTTTTCACTGCTTTTAAATATATACAGATCCACCACATTTTGGAAAAACAACTACACCAAAAATCTTAATTTGCTCATCTTTCTAGCTCTTTATCCTATTTCTAACCTCCTTTATTCCATCTCTCCTAATAGCATTCTCTCCATCCTCCTGATCCTTGACCTTACATTTGACAATGCTGACAACCACATCTTTCTTGAAATCCTTTCAGGTCTGGGCATTAGACTAGAGCAAAATTCTACTGTAGGCACCTACCTTTCCTTCCCAAACCAGGAACCGTCATGTCACACTCTCTCCAATTCTAACTTTTTTTTTTTTTTTTAAGTGCAGCGACCTCCTCTTGACAACACTGGTGGCAAAATGAGTACTCCCAAATTAGTCTTACATTTGAACCCTTTTCTAGTTCAGCTTCTTTATGGATAAAACGCAAACTAAAGACACTTGGTCCACCAGATTGTTACGAGGAATAAATGATACACCTGATACATGATACACCCTATGAAAAGCACTGGAGACACAGACTCGCTAGTGTTAAATCCCACCATCAGTGCACGAACAGTTTCCTGACTTGTCCAGCTCTCCTTCACACTTCCATTTCCCTGAACCCCTACAGCAACTCTATCAACTACGTGTTCACATGGATTTGTTCAGTATGTTCATATGTATTACATGTATGTTACAGGTTTTATTTATAGAACCAAGGTAAAACTCTAATTATAGATACAGATTATCCCTTACGTTGTTTTATACATGGTAGCCTTAAATATTTATTGACTTTAAGAAAAAATACATGTTTGTAAACTAAATACATGTTTTCTAAAAGACCTCTTACCCCTCGCCAGTAAGAGCACAGCATGCTTGGATATGCCACTGGTGATCTTTAATAGAAGTTAATTTCAAAAACTGGGAGATTTCTGCTACAGTCATGCATTCTTTAACATCTTGCTTATTAGCAAAAATCAGCAATCCAGCTTTTCTTAGGTCCTATAAAAGCAAATAAAACTGTAAAAAGGCCAGTGCATTTTTATTCACAGATTTTCCAACTTAAACAAATACTTTTGACAATCTTTTAACCTAGAATTCGACTACCTGACATAAAAGCATCTCACGGCTCTGATGCTGATAGATGGCAAACTTAAAACTAAGCACATTTTAAATAAACACATCTGTATTTGTATGGATTTACGTATTTCTTATAGCCCTGAATTACATTTTTTATGGACCCAACTGCTATATTTAACAATAGTCATGACTTCAAATACATATTTACCCCTTCCCCTAATCCAAAACTAGGTTTCCATGGCCAAGAGCTACTCTTTAGCCTGGCACTCAAGAACTTTTCAAAATTTTACCCCTATCTATTCTTTAGGTACCCATACCTAAAGCTAGTACCTTCTAGGTGCCTAGGAAACACACCATGTACGCCTTAGGGCCTTAGAGCTTAATTCTCAGTTGAGAAGTGCTATCCTAAACCAATCCTATTCTTCTGAGACCTAGCTCCTCTTTGTCCATGTAGATTCCTTAGATTTGAATATTCAATACGGCCATTTTGGACTGGCATTAAACTTATCAAATTTCCCAATTAGACAGTAAGTTCTACCACTTCTATGTTCTGCCTCTGAAGCAAATTCTTTAATCTTTCTGAATTTGTTCTTAATAACATTTATTGAGTATCTAATCTGAGCAAGACACCCATTATGTTAACCATTTTCCAAATAAAATCTCTTTTAATACTCACAGGATTCCTGTAAGGTAGGCCTTACTATTCCCATTTTATAGATAAGGAAACTAAAACTCAGCAGTAAGTAACTCATACAAGGTTATACAGCTACTCAATGACAGAACCAGGTTTGAGCTGATATCTTCCCACTATACCTGCTGCACCTCATCTATAAAATTCTGAGACTATCACCTACCTCCTGCGGATATAGTTTGAATGAATGAACTACTACATGAAAAACACTCAGTTCAGTACCTGGCTTCAGGTAACAGTTCAGTAAATGTTAGTTCGCTTACTGTCCTGAAAATGTGGATCACCTTTATCTTTGTGCATACCCCAAACTGACTGGTCTAATGTTTTATTCACAAAGCAGGCCAATGGTTAGTCATCGCCTTTTGCTCTATCCTACCCTCCCCTCTCCCATTTTTAAAGACAGAAACTTCTTTGATAATCTGCTGAAAGTCATGGACCTTTTCCTCATAAAAATGTATATATGTATATATGCAAAAAAAAGTTTATATGTAATTTTAGGGTGTTAATAGATACTCTAAAGTCCATTCATGGATCCTAGATTAAGAACCCATGATAGATGCACTCATATATATGTGTGTGTATAGATACACGTGCGCGCGCACACACACACACACACACACACACACACACATATGGAGAGATACTGAGAAAACTAAGGTTTTGGTGCTGTGCTTGCAAGTTTTCTCAACTGTGCAGAATGACATCTTTATAGGATATTTTTATTTCAATCGTGTGTATCTGTGTCTGAAATAAGAAAGTCTTTAGTAGATACAAATTGACATTGCTCCACATTATTTTACTCTTATGAGAACATAGTTTCAACAATTTATATATGATTTTATTTATGATGTCAATAAAAAATATAAATAGTAAATTTCTTATTTGTTAAAAGGAGTCATGCAAAACGTTTTATACAACAATCAAGACAGACTTTTAGCTACAGCGCCCTCTCCAGGATGGCAGCTATGCTACTACCATGGTTAATGACAGTTACCTGAAGAACAGGGTCAGAAAAGGATACTCTAGAATGTTAAGTTTTAAGATTTTATGTTCAATTTATTTCACCTATGTTCAGTTCACCTGTCTTATAAACAAGGCAAAAAGTTGAAGGGATGGGCTATAACCAGGATATCTATTATATTCATTATCAAGGATCAAGTACTTTTTCTCCTACCCTAAACGGAAAATAGCATACTTATCAATAGTTGATATGTGGCTGGATCACTGAGTAGATGGACTTTCCATGGAATGTAATTCCTATCTTCCTATCTCCCAGGTTTCAATACCTCTTGCTAGTATATGCTGAAATCTTATATAGGTCAGGATTGCTAATGCTGGCATGTTCAAAGAGCACATTTCTGACATTAGAAATGCCTGGCACAAGTTAAAACACATAGTTTATGCTATTTTATTTGTATATAATCTATACTCATCACTCTTAGTGATGAAATTATTCGAAGAAGCCCCTGGACTAAAAATTGGAAAACAAAAAATAAAGCCATTCTATTGAAAGATTTCAAAGTAAAACCCATATTGAATATAATTTTTCTAGATTTCATAGGTTCAAGTTATTTTATTTGGGGTTCTTGTTTTTTTTTCATTTTCTTTTAAGTTTATTAATTTATTTTGACAGAGAGAGCGCATGTGCATGTGTGCACAAGCAAGTGGGGACAGGTAGAGAGAGGGAGATTCCCAAGCAGGCCCTGCGCTGACAGTGCAGAGCCCGAAGCAGGGCTTGAACCCATGAACTGTGAGGTTATGACCTGAGCTGAAACCAGGAATCTTAAATGACTGAACCACCCAGGTGTCCCAGGTTTCTTGTTTTAAAAAAACAAACAGCTATTTTCCCTATTTTTTAAGCAGTATTTAGGAAGAGAAGAAAATCTTCCTTTACTGTTTTTATTAAGTAACTTCAGGATCAATTATACATTTTGCTAACAGAAAAGAGATATATTGGATTAAGGCTGTTCATCAACTGGACTTAGCAAGAGGTCAAAGTACAAGGTGAACAGTGGTGATTTTTATCTATTAGCCATTTTAAACTTTGAAAAACTTTCTGCTACCTGTTACAGATTGTTGTTAAGAGTCTAAAAATATTTTTTCATTTAGTGAAGAAGATGAATAATTGCTGCACACGCAAGACATATTTATTTAGCATCTTCCATATGCCTTATGCAGTTGTCAATATGTCTCTCCAAGCTTCATTTGCAAAGATAATTCCTAGAAGTTGAGTTACTCCAAATAAAACGTCATCTACCCTTTTGTGTTTGGAATGATTTTAAAATTCATGAGCTTCAAAGTTTTGCACTTCATTTAAGATGAAGCTTTCGGAAATATTTAAAATCATTTTATAGTTTTATAGTTTTGTATTCAGTAATACAGGTAAAGCATCATTAGTGATGGTAAAAAGATTTTGTTGGTTGCTATGATATATATGAAACATCTGACTAACCCCATGTCAAAATTTGTCTTTCACTCACACATTCTCATTCTTTGATCCATTCGCCCCTTTTCAGATTTCTGCCTATTTGGCTCTTCCTGACCCTATTAATTGGTTTAATCCAGCTCCCAACTTCATCTGTAATTCCTTTCTTCTCTGGCACTCTCCCCATTCAGTCTCTTTCACTTTCCAACTAGGCCTTATTTCTGTCTTTTTTTCTTCTTAGCAAAGAGTCTGAATAATGAGAATATTTAAGTTCAAATACTGGCTCTTAAAAATCTGGTCAAGTCAAATAAATTTTCAGGACCTCAGTGTACTCATCCATTACAGATGAGTAACATCCACAAGAGAGGAAGTGACCAGCTCAATTTAATGTCCCCAGCTAGTAAAATTCAATGACTTTGAGTCCTACTACTGAGCTCTTTGATCCTGCTATATATTGGCCAATTAGAACAAGGATCAAAGAAGAAGACTGTTAAGAGTGTAAAAAACATACTCAAGATACAAATACATTTGTGTCTTCTTTTTCCTAACTCTTCAAACAACAATAACTCCTTGGTGTAAAATACAAAAGGAAAATTAAAAAAAAAAAAGAAAATCCTTAGTTTTCTACCTTTTTTATAGTTTATTTTTTGTTTCTCAAACTAGAATCAAAACTCGTTAAATGCATGAATAGCAACAGGTATTATCTTTTTTAAAAACCCAAGGGGTTTCACAAAGCTGCCAGAATGAATCCAAGACAGGAGAAGGTGCATCTTGGTGGACGTGATCACCACATGGAAAACAGAACTTCAATTTATACAACCACTTTATTAGGTGTCCTTACATCTTGACCGGATGCCAGAAACATTCCAAAATTCCTAATGCAAATCTCAAAAGCAAACCATCAAATCAATATTAAAATTAACATAAAACTTCCTTACAGATACACCATTTTTAAGCTTTGTTAAAATTCCACTAAAATTAACAGTTACACATATAAATCTAAACATTAATTTTTCTATTTCTGTCTATAAATATGAGTTAAAAATGTAATATCTGTTGGGTTCCTGGGTGGCTCAGTCGGTTAAGCGGCCAACTTCAGCTCAGGTCATGATCTCAGTCTGTGAATTCAAGCCCTGCATCAGGATCTGTACTAACAGCTCAGAGCCTGGAGCCTGCTTCAGATTCTGTGACTCCCTCTCTCTCTTGCCATCTCCCCCACTTGCACTCTGTCTCTCTCTCAAATATAAATAAACATGAAAAAAAGAGTGTAATATCTGCAATAAAAGGCACACAAAAAAATCAACTGCTACTACAGTAAATATTATATGATTTTATAACTTATTATTATTAACTATATTGTTTAGTTTATTTCATTTTTAAATCATGCTACCTATAATAATTCTCAAAGACTAAGAAAATGTGGCTAGTCACGTAGTTTTGTTTACTCAAAGGGACAATATCAGAGAAACATAAGAGCGACAACATTTAAGTATTAGTCTGATAACTGAGTTACAATCAAGCCTTACTAAATGTCCATGAGACCTTAAAATCTCATTTCTAGTGATAACCGTCTATATAATTATTGTTATAAAAGGCAAAATGAAAGCCAATTTAGGTCTTTTCACCCAGGAAAACTTCTAGACCAAATTAATCTAGGATAAAAGAAATAGAAATCTATAACTGACTCCACAATCTTTCTGTTGTTTCCAGATACACTTCCAATTTGGGAAGTGTCAAACTGGTAAAGCAGAATGGCCAACAGATTTAAGCCCGTATTTAAATCTGAAGTACGGGTGCTTGGCTGGTTTAGTCAATACAAGCATGTAATTCTTGATCTCAGGATCATGAATTCAAGCCCCACACTGGGCGTAGAGCTTACTTAAAAAACTTTTTTAAAAAAAATTAATAAGTAATATTAATAAGTAATATTATTTTAAAAATAATAAGTAACAAATCAATAAATATTTGAAGTAATATCGTAACAAGAAAGTAGAAAGAACAAATGTGATAGCAATATCACACACACACACACACACACACACACACACACACATAATGCCAGAATTCTACTTACCTCATGGGCTAACATTTTATAGAGTTCTTCTCTAGTTACAGAAATTCTTTCTCTGTCTGTACTGTCCACAACAACAATTACAAACTAAAATAATTACAAAAAAATAGTGATTACACAATTCAATATTCATAAAATTTATAAAGTACTTAATTGATTTACAGACCACAAATACCAAGAAATTAGAGCCTCATGGTATGGTATTACTGGAAAACCAGAGATACCTTCTATATACATTGTGAAGCCTGAAGGTTTGATCCATTTCTATTCAAATATCATTTGCTAATTTTTAAGAGAAAATAAGAGAAAAAAGAATACAATGCTAACACTATTAGAATGTTAGTTCTACTACTCCGTTAATATTCTACTCCATTAATACTACTCCGTTAGTATTCTAACCAATATACATGTTTGTTTCTAAATTAATGTCTTGAATGGTAATGAGCTTGTATCCAACTATGTGCACCACAGTCAATATGAAAAAAATACAGTGAAGCTAACATAATGTTGTACGCTAATTAGACTTTAATAAAAAAATCTTACTGAGAAAAAATATGAAAAAGAATACATTATAATCCTAGATTTTATATATTTCTACAGATATTATTTATTAATATCGATCTGAAACTCTAAAAGGGCATGATACAGGAGTAATGTGACAGTTAAATCAACTTTTAAAAATCAACAAATGAAAGAATACATCTATTTAAATCCATGCTTCTCTTGTTTATGTAAATGGTACCTACTGCCTGCAAGCACAACTCTTTCTTGAACTAATGATGAGACTAGGGTCAGAAGATGTAGTGAGACCTGTGAAGGAGCCGAGGAGGACTGAGCTACACTGTACCTCTTCTTCACCTGCACGAGTACCAAGAACCACCATGGAAGCAGAACCCGAAACAGTCACTTTATGACGGCACTGGTGATGCCCAGGTTAACTCTGCTTATAAAGAACAAGCACTATGGATTTTTTAAAACTAGCTTTCCATTTCCAGATAAACCACTGTTAATTTTCAGAGTCTTTTCTATTTATCAGATGTCATTAACCATACGGCAGATGGCTAAGAGAACTGCTACTTTACCTCTTCTCTCACTTGACACTCACCTAAGACCCATCCTATTCTAAGGCATTTTAATAAAACCATTAATTTTTAAGATGTTGTCATAAATTTGATACTTGCAGCATTATACACAGAAATACTAACCATATATACCTTTCCTTCTCTAAAATACATGATCAAATGCTTAGCAAAGTGTTAGGGGATCAGGTCATTAGAGACAATTAATAGTGTCTTAATGATACAATATGCATCTTTATATACATTTGGAGTTTTATAATCAGTACTACAAAAACAACTGTCACAGTAAATTGAACTTTCAATTTACAAGGTCTGTACAATAAAGGTCTCAAATGTCATAGGTCTGAATTGCCTCTTGGGAAATAACATATAAATAAAAACATATGATTTATGTCCAAATTGCTTTATAACCAAAAGAAGAATTATTTCATGTGCAATTGTGCTGCATAAAAGAACATACATAGTAAAGGTCTGGCCAGGATTCAAGCCTCCAGAACCCTCTCATTTAACTAGGATTTTCTGTACGCAGACAAAAATAAATACTAAGAGAGAAATAAAATGACAAAGTGTGAGATTGAACTTACTGTAAAAACAACTATTTAAGATGAGTTCTGGGATCCATACATAATCAGACTAATCAATCACCCCTTCATTCCAATTCTCCCTATAGACAGGTTCAATGAGAGTGGATATACAGAACAATGACCCTGAAACAGGGAATCAAAGATTCTATCATGTTTAAATTCTACTTTTATTAACATATTGGGATATTTCAAAAAGATTAATTATAAGAGTTCACATCTAGGAGATATTTCCCAAGCATTCTGTTCTTAGAAGTTTTAGTATATTAAGAAACATTACCTCTGTGTTAGTATAGTAAGTGTTCCAGGAAGAACGAAGAGATTCTTGACCACCAATATCCCACATTAAGAAACGTGTATTATTAATCACTATTTCTTCTACATTACTTCCAATTGTAGGTGATGTATGTACAACTTCATTCATAGAACTAGAAAAAAAAAAGTTCAAATATATTACAATTAGCAGGGAAGCTAGATTGTTTGAGCATTTTGCAATCAAAGGATAAATCAGCATGAGTTTTCATATTTTATATCCAAATGGCCCTTTCCCACTAGCTCAGAAGAGTAAGGTAAGGGTTGGGGCATCTGGGTGGCTCAGTCCTTACGCATCTGACTTTGGCTCAGGTCATGACCTCATAGATCATGAGCTTGAGTCTCACACCGGGTGAGCACATGCCCTGCTTTGGGGGGAGCATGAGCTCCACTTCAGGTGAACACAAGCCCCGCCTCAGGTGAACCCCACTTCTCTGTCTCTGTCCTTCACTCACTTGTGCCCTCTTTTTCTAAAAAAAAAAAAAAAAAAAAAAAAAAAAAAAGGAGTGAGGTAAGGGTTTAAACAGGGATGGAACTAGGTAGTGGACGATCTGGAATACTCTAGATTGATTCCCAGAAACTATATAAACAATATTTCTCTACTTTCTATAAGTAAAAAAACTGAACAACATGCTCTACATCATATAAATTTCTAGCTGTCCTACAACAGTTGCTTAAATCTGGCTCCTGGTTTATAGTCAACCTGACTTCTTACAGAATATTTTAGGTGCATATAACTTTTTATTGCTTTTGCTAATCAAATATTACCCAGGCAGAAAAAATAATTATGAATGATAAAATAAAAATTTTAAACTAGTTAATACTTACAACTGGTAAAGGATGGTAGTTTTCCCTGCATTATCCAGCCCAACAATGATAACTTTGTGCTCTGAAATAAAAAAAAAAACATTAATCATTTATTAATTAAAAACAAAAATAGGCCATTTAAGTTCTAACCGTGAATTTTAGCCATCAACTGGGTACATAGTGGGGTGGGGTAAATTAGAAAAAAAGGTCAGCCTTTAAATCTGGTAGCGGAAGGCCAGGTCCCATCATAGATAACCGTAAACTGAGTACATTTAGACCACAGAATTGTTCTAACACCAAATCTAACCAAATTCTAAGGTTAGAATTTGTTCTAACCAAATCTAAGGATGTATGGCTATGGTGGCAGTGACTCCCTCTCCCTTGGCTTCTATGACACCACCTTCTCCCAGTTCTCTTCCACTCTCTCTTGATATATATAGATTTTTTTACCACAGATTCCTCTTCCTTGGGTCTTCCTTCAAAAACATTGTTACCCAAGGCTGTCTTCTTCCATTCTCTTCACATTTTATTTAGCAGGCACTCTTAGGGCCTATCTAGTTCTATGCTATCTAAAAACTATTCCAAAGATAGTATGTGGAAGAAGCTCATTTCCAAAGATGGTGTCTGCATAGTCTCTTCCCTTCCCTGATTCCATGTGAATCTGAGCTGGTCCTGTGACTCACTTTTAACCAAAAGAATATAGCAGAAGTGATGCTGTGTGACTTCAAGCCTAGACCATTACAAACCTTGCAGCTGCCTGGCTCTCTTGGACAACTACCCTTGGAGTAAACTGGACACCATGTAACAAGTCCTACTATCCCCCAAACCACTATATACGTAAGTCAGAAAGCCTAAGCTGATCATGTGGCTTGACCCTGTGGAGAGAGATCACCACATGGTTGCCCCAGCTGTTCTAGCCATTCCAGATGAGATGCCAGACACACAAATAAAGAAGCCATCTTGGATATGTAGCCAGGTCAAGCTATAGATGACTCTAGTTCTAGCTGTTAACTGCAACCAAATGAGAATCCCAAGCTAGAACTTCCTAGCTGAGCTCAGTCAAATCACAGAACCATGAC
Source organism: Neofelis nebulosa (assembly GCF_028018385.1). Taxonomy (NCBI): domain Eukaryota; kingdom Metazoa; phylum Chordata; class Mammalia; order Carnivora; family Felidae; genus Neofelis; species Neofelis nebulosa. Next base: position 79,707,718 of record NC_080783.1, on the reverse strand, counting down.
AGATAAATAATAAATTATTGCTTTAAGTCACAAAATTTAGGAGCGGTTTGTTACACAGCGGTAGATAACACAAGCACTATGGAAAAAGACATGCAATTATGTGATCTTGGGCAAATGACTTATTTCTCTAATCCCTAAGTTTTCTCGCTATAAAACAGGGACAACAATACCTATCTTTCAGAGTTGCATAATGATTAAGATAGCACATGAGCAGTGCCAACCACTAAGAAAGATTGTTCCTAATCCCAAATCTCTCCTAAACTCCAACCTATCTAGTAGACACAGTGCCACTCAACATATCCCAAACCCAACATTCAAACCTTTTTCTAATTCTATTCTACCTAATTTGCTTAATGGCATTACCACAAATTCAGTTGTCCCTGGAGCCTATTCAATGTTTCCCTCAACCCCAACAACTAATTTGTCACCAAGTTCTATGGATTCCACCTCAAAAATATATCCTGAACCTGCCTCCTTTCACCGGTCCTAGTTGTAGTCCTTCTCATTTCTTATTGTAAAACCTTCCCTAAGTAGACTGTCTCCAATCCACCTTCCCACGGTTTTTACAGTAATTGTTCTACACTATAAAGCTGATACCACCACTCTTATTGAAATGATGGCTCTCCATTTTGACAGAAAGACATGGCACAAGTTCTCAGCCTTGTAAATAAAGACAGTCATAACTGACTAAGCTCCGGCTTTATCTCTCACCACTACCACCAGGTACCTAGGCTGAAATTCAAGCCATTCTCCCCACATAAGCTGCCACATGTCTTTACAGCAAACATTTCTCTACCTCTGCTCGGTTTTTCCCTGAGCCAGAATTATCTTCTCCGATTCTCCATTTAGGGAATTCCTACTAATCTTTTAAGTTTAGTTTTCCCCCCAAAATCACTTTCTCATGCTTTTCCACAATATCTCTAACTAGCACTTACCATTAACTATTTACACATACACTAACTAATCTTCTCAGCCCAATGAGGCATGCTTTATGCATATAGATCCCAGGCCAATCATCTTTATAATCCCAGTCACTACAACTTTTCCTGGCACAAGGTACTCAACAAATGTTGAATTAATTACTATTCATTCTATAAATAATAGATGTTGAGGACTGTAACACCTCACAGTAAGGATATCTTTGAGAAAAAGCCTTTTCAATGAGATGGCATAAGTTTTCCAATAGTTGCCATTTACCGTAGAGGGGAATTCCTATTATACAAAAATAGGAAGATCAAGTAAATAGAAAATTTTAATACAGTCTATTTTCTCCAATCACTCATTTCTCTGAAGAGAGGGCAGGCAGCTTAGGACCACTAGGGTTCTAAAGGGAGATGATCATGTTTTCCCCTTATAGGTTCTTAAAAACAATTTTAAAGATGCAGGGCCCAGTACATTTAATCTTTCAAGGTGACTAGGGTAAAGGAACTGAGAAAATGATCAAATACAAAGATGATACTTATTTTAAATAAAAGGTTAATAACACGTAGAGGGCTTGCTAAGGCAAGTTCAGTTGAATGACCACCAAAAGGCCTCATCAAGTGATGTTTCTCTCTGGTGAATTTACCTAGTGCATGGCCCTTCATCTCCCAGGTCCACAAACTCAATCCTGCTAGTATCTCAGAGTAGACAGGGCTCAGAGAAAGCAACTCACAGAAATGACATATACACAAGAATGTCAAAATGAGTAACATACAATGAGATCAAATGTTCAAAACTAACCTGGCAAGTGCAGTCTCTCCCTAAGGAAAAGTAATAGGGTGGTCAGATTATTTGGGGAACATGGGCTCCCGCCAAAGGGTGTGTTTTATAAGCTTAATGACTGGATATATCCATCTTCACATTAGGGCCATACCTGCATCAGGGCCAGATTATAGAGTTCTTGAAGGAAGGTACATTTTACCTGGAAAGTTTTTAAAATGCATGGCAATTCTGCCTAATTCTGTATTTTTCTATGCCCCCCAGAATAAGCATTCTTCTTTTAATGGTGTATCTCTTCTTCACTTCTATTACTACAACCACCTATAAACATTTTAATTAAGCAGAATTCACATCAGGCTATACCATGATCTCTGGCTTGGATGAAAATTTTTAGCTTCCCACTTGAATACTAATTTTTAATAATACCATTCTCAAAATGCCAACTATTTTTAGTTTCAGGAATATCATTTTCTAACCTCCACTGTATCACTGGACTAAATTTAGACAGACTAGACTAAGACAGACTAGACTTTAGGCCAATACTGAGGAAGAAAATACAATTAATCTGACCCATGTGAGAAATATCATTCTAAAAAGTATCAAATTAATAGGGGCAAAAAGAAACAGTACAAATATAGGCAAGAATCTATGGCAAATAACTATAGACTGACTTAAAAAAGTGTGTGTGTACAAATAACACATACAGACACCCCAAATACAAAAAGCATTGTCTGTTACAAAGTCCTTCATCACTTAAAGAGGTTGGAGTTTTATTCTAACCATGCTTCCATTTTTCAAAGTATTTTGCTACATTTCATTTGTAACTGCTATCAGAGCCTGTGGTACACTGTTTTGAGCATTCACACAGAGCCCCTTAACAGCTGAAGACCCCTTAACAGCTGAAGATGAATTTGAATTTAAAGGGGGATGGGAGCCACTTGGCATTATCTCAGCCATAAAGTAAAAGATGGTTCAAATGAGTGCTATCTTTTTTCCATTAAATGAAGTATGACCCCTAAATGATAAGAATGATTTAAAGATTTGTCTAAAAAATTCTAAAAGGAGTTTCTAGGGGCACCTGGTTAAGCGTCGGTTAAGTGTCTGACTCTTGATTTCGGCTCAGGTCATGCTCTCATGATCAAGCCTCACTTTGGGCTCTGCTTGGGATTCTCTCTCTCCCTTGTTCTCTAAACAAATAAACTTAAAAAAAATAAATAGGGGTGCCCAGGTCACTCAGTTGGTTAAGTGTCCAACTTGGGCTCAGGTCATGATCCCACAGTTCAGAGTTTAGGCCCTGTGTTTGGCTCTGTGCTGACAGCTCAGAGCCTAGAGCCTGCTCCGGATTCTGTCTCTCCTTCTCTCTCTGGACCTCCCCTGTTCCCACTCTGTCTCTCTCTTTCTCAAATATAAACATTAAAAAATAGTAATAATAAATAAATAAAAGGCGTTTCAATACATATTTTGAGTAATAGCAGGCGTATATGTAGAAAAGCTCTCCAGCCTTCTAAAAAGCTTTTGGGGCACCTGGGTGACTCAGTCAATTAGGCATCTAACTCTTGATTTCAGCTCACATCACGATCCCAGGGTCGTGGGATTGAGCCCTGCATCAGGGTCCACACTGAATATGGAGCCTGATTAAGATTCTCTCTCTCCCTCTCTAAAATAAACTTCTAAAAAAACATTTTTTAATAAAGTAAAACAAAATACAATGATAGCTTTTAAGGTGAAAACTTAACCTAGCTTTGTTTTTTAAAACGGTCTCCTTATTTTAGCCATGCCCCATAGGACTTATTTCCTGATTCCAACCATAGTACTTTTCTACCACTTCTATAAGGAAGGACTACAAGACAAAAAAATACTACAGAAAGATTCTTTATCATACCTGACCACAAGCTGAACATAAGCAAGGTAAAATTGCTGTGAACAAAACCCACTGTGCAATAACACACAGACATAAACTGAGATAAAGCACATGGCAGAAGAGGCTCATACCAGAGGATTCCATCTTCTCATAACACAAGTTAGTTGCCTGCTGAGGACAGGATGTGATTTTCACAACCACTGCATAGAATGAACTAGAGAATCAATAAGATGGAATCAGATAACAACATATCCTGTTGTGGATAAATATTTAAACTGCCATAAGTCTGTCTTCAGTAGTGCCTAGGAAAAAAAAGGATACTGGGAAGAGAAGGCACGGAGGATAGTAACAGGATGAGGATTCTTGTCTGGCATGGTGGAAAATAAGAGACAAAAGCATCAAAGATGGTGAGAGGGGAAGTAATGTAGTACTGGTTTCTGTACTGGAAACCTCCTTCTTCTATTTAATTTTACAACCTCAATACATTCCTTTGTCACCTGCAAGTGCATAAATATGCAAACATGCCTCCAAATTCTTAAGACATAAGAGAATTTCTAAAGTCCATCAAGGGAATACAAGCTAATGGAATTAAAAATATAAAGTTTTTAAATTGGTAAAAAAAAATTTTAAAGAAAAAAAAAAGAAACTCCAATCAAATGTGTGTGGCACCTGGAAAATCTCCAAGGAGCTGCATGTTCTATGGGGCAGTCTAAGATCTCTTTGGAGGGCATTCCAACGAGGAATCCATGATGCAGAAGACCTTCACCTTTTCACCCCACACGAACACCTACAAGCCACATTCATCACCAATTTCTATCCACCCTTCTCCCCAAGATTTGTCTGGGGAATTTTTAAGTGTTTTACAATAAAGCACCAATGGCTGTTTAACTGCTTCCTAAGTCTAAGGTATAGCACATAGACCACAGTGAGAACTACAAAATTAAGATATAACTGCGTAATAGGCTCAAAGATAAAGGTGGCAACTTCATGGTGAAAAGCCAGTTTACTACCAATGATAGGGTTAAATTATTCAGACTTTCTAATACTGTATCAACTTCCTTTGGAAATTCTTAGGCTCCTTCACCACCCCAGCCTGTTCCTCCCATTACCAAGATGGGAGCAGAATTCTATGCAAAACCTAAAGTTGTAGCCCAAAAGTGTTCTAAGGCACTCCAAAACAAATATTCTACAAAACCTAAAACATAACATGCATACTAAAAGATAAGGTTATTATGGGCAAATGCAGTAAGAATTTTGGCTATTCCAATTCTTTGATTCATGTGATTCATTACGAGTTTAGTGTTTAGCATGATTTTTCTTTTAGAGTATCTATGCCACAGCATTCTTATTCAGATAAGCCAAAACAACTACACAGGGTTACAATGCTTGGATAGAATTTGGAATTATCATTTAGGCTTCAGTTTCCCAATCAATACTTTACTGTTTTGTCATGAAAATGCTCCTAGTTTCCCCTCTTCATTTCCTTTTGTCACACCCAGACAGCCTATCAGTTCCATTCATTGCCAGGTTCTAAAACTCAATTTATATATATATTCCTCCAACCACCAGTCAGCAAATTAAACGAAAAGATGTCACTGCCATCCTGGAGGACTTCTAGTTCTGTGAATCATACCAAAGTCAAAAAACACAAATGCTAAGGCAGATAAATTGAGAGTCATTCTGACCCTTCATTATCATCTCATTTCTACACTACACAAAACCCTAACTCTATCTTACATAGAGCAAAAAATCCACCTGTCATGTTGTCCATCATTCATTCTCCCAGTCCCTAGCACCGAACCTGGAATAAAGCAGGTGCTTAATAAAGTATGAATGAAGAAATAAATCAGATCTGGAAGATATAAAGGTTGGACGTGAAATATCTGATCAAGTCACTTTGTATTAAAAGTTCAATTTTCAAAATCTAGAAGCATCATTAACAAAAAATAGTTTGAAAATAAACTTACTATTTATAACAATGGTAGTAAAGTCTCAGGGAAAAAACACCTCTTTCACACTAAGGTTGCTGAATGAAAAGCGATGATCATACATGGCAAAATCAGAGATGCAATCAGGAAAGAGAAACCACACAATAATTTGAACTTGCTAAGTTTAGTGTAAAGAAAACAGCTGGGGCAGGGAGCACCTGGGTGGCTCAGTGGGTTGAGCGTCTTGACTTCAGCTCAGGTCATGATCTCACGGTTTGTGAGTTCGGCCAGGCGGCGGACTCTGTGCTGATAGCCCAGAGCCTGGAGCCTGCTTTGGATTCTGTGTCACCCTCTCTCTGCCCTTCCCCCACTCATGTGCTCTCTCGCACGCACGCGCTCTCTCTCCCAAAAACAAATAAACATTTAAAAAAAAAAAAAAGAAAGAAAAAACTATTAAATGGGATCAAAGTAATGAGGGCTTGGCTAATAAAAAATAACGCTAGACTATTGGACTGACAAATATAAGGAGAATCCACTACACTTAGGGGCTTAGACAGAGCTTCCCCAGAGCCCCCTGGACTGAGATGCAGACCTCATTGGAAGCCTTGGTTGTGGCTCACTGAACGGCACAGAAGTAGCTGTGGGGATCTGCCAGTGAATCTTGCTGGAAATCTTCCCTTTAGGGTGTTGGGGAAAACTTCATTGAGAGAGATTTTGCTGGAGGTCCTCCACGATGAAATCAACTGAAGTGGGTGCTAGAAACAGCTGGTGATTGCTAACCACTATGCAGTGCAGGAGCCAGCCACTAGAAAAGGTGTTCACCCTCCTAAAGCAGGACAGAACCTGCTAAAAGCACACTGTACCCAGGAAGAAAAACTGTTTCCTCATTCAACGTCCCTCCAATGCCTTGTCTACTGATAAAGCTTAATATTGTGCCAGCTGGCAAAAGAAAAATATATAAGGATCCAGCTCCATATCCACAGAGCATGCAAGAACGAGGATTATGGAGCTAAATTTTATTGCCATAGTCCATCTCTTTGACTGAGCTTCCATATGTACTCTACTCTTCTACATAGCTGAACTCCCATACAAAAAAACCCAACAGCAGCAGGGGTGGCCTTCCCAGCACCAGGCTCCAGCAGCACAGGCAGCTTCATCAGCATTCATTCATAACTTACTCCTTTCCTAAGAGCCAATCAGAAGAATAATACAGGCTATCAATAAGGAAATTTCACAACTTATTCATAGTTCACATAATGACAAAGTTCTTCCGTTTAGCTAACGTGAATCCTTCTTACACAAAGAAAGTTTTTTTATTTCTTTTTTAAAGAGCACTAACTATGGCAATAGGTGACCCTGGTTAAAATCCCAGGTCTCTTAACTGTAGTGCCTTAAGCAAGTTACTTAATGTTTCTTTGTCCCTATAAATTCGGGAGAAATCTTCCTCCTAGGGTTGTTGTCAAGAGTAAATCAACTGAAGTGAAGACTAAATCAACTAATCTGCGTTGAACCTAACCTTGCAAAAGTCAGCAAATGTTAACTATTATTATCTCATCTCTAGAGATGGAGTTAGCTTATATCCTGTCTCCCCACACTAGAATGAACCCTCCACAAAGGCAGTGAGATTTGTCTGTTTTGTTCCCTGCTTTGTTCCCACCACCTACAACAATAACTGACACAAACAGGTGCTCAAAAATATTTAATAAACCACTGATCACAAGCCCTTCTATACTAAAAGACACTCATGACAATTCTTCAAAGTCCTACTGTTACAAAGACTTATAACTTAGTAACTGAGAAACAATAAATGGGGAGAGGGGAATCAAAGAAAAAAATTATGCCAATCGCTCCTTTAATAAGACATGTGTCTACAACATATTTCTTCAGTGTTTTAACGTGGCATTTACCAGTTGTGTGGCCCAGGAAAATCACTCCATCGGAACATCAGTTTCCTCTTTTGAGGGGAATAACTACAAAGAATAACTACAAAGAACTGTTGAAACATTTTTTTTCTTTAAATAATGTATATAGCACCATTTAGGACAAAATTTATATTCTATTGAATTTAAATATCACCTAAAGGCAACCTCTGGTTTTTCAAGTTTGAGAAGTATGCAATTAGCTTTCACTGTGCACTCAACCAAGCTAAACTTAAACTGAAAAAAAAAAAAAAAAAAAAATTCTAAAGGTGTTTCAGAAAAAAAGAGATATGGCATGAAGTTCCCTCAGCACAGCCAATTCTGTAATCCCCTAAAATTTTCCTTCCAAGAGTTTATGTGAAAAGAACATAGGATTGTGTTCTGTACCTTCTGAAGGTAAAATAAAGCATCCAAGATCTATCTGACATATATATCATATCTCCAATTTAAAAGCATCAAAATCTGACATTAGATTTAATGAATATTCTGAAATATGATCCTACTGATTAACAACCACATCATTTAGCAGAATAGTTTATTCACATTTTCACAATATTTTGACATCTAAATTTCTAAAACTTAACTTCATTAGTTCCTCTTACTATTAATTTCCCAACACTGAAAGAAGTGTCCAGTCAAAAATTACCACAAAATACAAGCAACAAGAACACCACTATTAGCAATTTTTAGTAGCAACGATGCAGTAACATCCTTATTGTTTACTACTTGCAAGTAGCTGTTGGCAAAGCTGTAATTCATTCTTAAGTTACAGACACAAATAATTTTATCACTGACTTAAAATAGGAAGTGGAGATATCTCATTTTTCTTGCAGGACTAGAGCTCAATCAACAAGCAATATAAATTTCATAGCAGAGCTGAAATACTAGCTTTGCTAAAAATAATACAAAAATTATGGAGGTAAAAACTAGAATAGATCCTATCTACTAGAAACACTACCGATTTTACAGCAATGTTAGTTCCTATTCTTGAGACCTAGAGATTACCTTTCCAATATCTGTAGGCTCCACAGTCACTCACCCAAGATCCCTGGTGTTCTACATTGAGAACATCTAGACCCAAACAGGTTAAATGACTATGTCTCACTTCCCCTCTCCCCACAGAAACAGCTAGCTAGAGACCAGGCAGATTAGAACTGGTTTTCTCCATTTAAGAAAAATTCCCATATCAGAAAAATCATTTTAAATATTGCTCTTCTGAGTGTCATGTGATCTACACTACCATTTTTTTTTTTTTTTTAAAGATACACAGCAATTGCAAGTTCCAGTTCTGCTCCCTTCCTATCATCTTCTTATAGGAGGCTGGATCACGAAGGAGAAAGTGGGGATACGTTGTACATAATAGATGCCACCACTCATTCAGGTCTTTATTGGAAAACTTTGGGATGTGACACCACCACCAGCTTACCCAAGACAAAATAGCAAACTAAGTTACTGACAGCAGAAATGATAAATCACCCAGCATGCGTTAAAAAGGAACAAAAGAGCACCACTAACTATAGTATATCTCAATGACTATGGAGTTTTGTTAAAGTTGTATCCTCTTTCCTCAGTTTTAGAGATTCATCTTGTAACAAATTTTAATAAACCTGATATGCATTTCCAGTCAATGTTTGAGTTCAGATGAACTTAAGCATCCCTGTGTGATAATATATTCTGTATGTAGTAACTTGCTCGTTACCTACCTAAACAAATGTTTCGTGTGGCATGTTTTCACATGCTTTCAGTGAAACACTTTAACACTTTTCATCCAGCCAAAAAAACCCCAAACCCTCCACTTAAATAAGGAACACAAACAGGAAAATGATCTTAAGCTTAACCTTAAACACAAATATGAATATAGGAAAAGGAGTGAGATCCATTGCCATTCGGGATGCACTAGTCTCCCCAAGGAGAGGGATGGAGGTGCAGGGAGAGCTCATAAACCGAGGTGTACTGGACAACTCAAGAGCGATTCCTCAAGTTTCCCGCATTCTGCAACCCTCCATCGCTCAGTGGTGCGGCTCGGGCCATAACCTATAACCTTCATCCCAGAGGACCCCAGCATTTCTATGTGGTGTCCAAACCCAACTGCTGGAGGAAAAAGGGCCACAAGATAGGCCAGGCCCTACAAAGGGACGCCGGACGTGGGGCAAGAAACCTTTTCCTTTCCAAATCGAAATCGGAGCAATGGGTGCATTTGCAGAACGGATTTCGCAAGTAGGTCCCTTAAGAAAAAAACCATTCCCGAACTCGGGAGTGGAGACTGAAAGCCCCCCGAACCCGCATCAACGCAGCCCGCACCCAGAGCTGAGACGGCGCGCAGTCGTACCGCCCACATTCCGGAAGTATTCGGAGACCACCCCCCCCCACCCCAACCCTCCCGGCCAGGGCCGACCCTCTCCCCCAATCCTAAGCCCTCGGCCCGCACCCCTCACCCTGGTGATTGAACAGTCTCCATATCCTGGTGAAGAGAATTCCCATTCTTGGGCAGCGGACCCCCCCTCCAGCCACCCGGGCCGCCTGGCCTCCCCCGGCTCAGGCTGAAGGGGAGGAGAGAGACGCGCCGGTGCCTCCGCCTCTGCTGCTGCTGCTGGTCCCGCGCTGGCCGCCAGCTCGCTTCCTGGGAACCGGAGGGAGGCCGAAGCCCAGGCCGCCCTGCCGCGTGCGAGGCCCCGCCGCTGCCGCCGCGGCACTCGCCTGGCTCGCGGACATCGCCGCCGCGTTGTCTGCGACGAGCCTCGCGGGCCACCGTCCTCCCCCAGCTCCTCTCGGGCGGCTGCGGTGGCGGCGACCACGCGGGCGGGGGAGGAGAGGGGCGGGACGAACGGGACCTGAGGGCGCAGGCGCGCGGACGGAGGGGCGGAGCCTGAGAAAGGGCGCCCGCTTGGCCCTCTTTCATTTGCTTTTCGGAACGACCTGTAGCGTGCGGGACTGAGCCCGGGGGGGAAATCGAGGTAGTGCAGACTGCGGGTTGTGACAGATAGCTTTTATCTACTTGCTTTAACGTCCTTGCCCTTTTCATGTTATTCCCTGCATTTCCTCGACGGAACCATAATGTAAATGTGTTAATTGAGTGCCTAATACCCATCCGCAATCTTTCATACACGCTACACCAAAAGTTCCACGTCTTGCCCCGCAAAGACTTTGGGGTTCTGTGAGGGAAGCTTAACTTCTCTCTCGCTCGCTCTCTCTCTCTCAAACCTCTTGCCCCTGCCATCCAGCTGAAGCCAGTGGCCTTACCTACACAATCACTTATTGCACTTAAGGATTGTACGTCAGGGCTCTTCCCTATCCAATCTCCCTCCTCTTTCCAGTCAATCTTGCCCCGAGCAACGATTTTGATCAAGTCCCTCCTAGGGTTAAAAAAATCTGCCTGGGTGGCGCAGTCGGTTAAGCGTCCGACTTCAGCCAGGTCACGATCTCGCGGTCCGTGAGTTCGAGCCCCGCGTCAGGCTCTGGGCTGATGGCTCGGAGCCTGGAGCCTGTTTCCGATTCTGTGTCTCCCTCTCTCTCTGCCCCTCCCCCGTTCATGCTCTGTCTCTCTCTGTCCCAAAAATAAATTAAAAAAAAACGTTGGAAAAAAAAATAAAAAAAAAAATCTGCAGTAGCCACTAAAACTGAGCAGGAGAGTCCAAATACCTTAGATACTAATTTTTCTCCAGACTATGGCCCCAAATAGCCTTTCCAGCTGGGATTTCCGTTATTCCAAACTGGTTACGCAGCAGGTCAAATGTTTTCCCCTGCTCTTACAGTCTCCTTGCCTGGACACCTAGAATAGCTATGTCCCATGCTCTGCATGTGTCGCATTGTATTTAATCAACCTTCTGCTATGGGATATTTCGAAACTAGCATAAAAGTGAACCATTAGGTTACTTGATATCAGAGTTCTGCTTCCACGTGTTATATTTTATCTGGGTAAATTGCTTAATCTCTCCAGGCCTCAGTTTTCACATAAGGAAAAACAGTGGGTTTGTCCCTAAGGTCTTTCTTTGATTCTAGGTCATCCGATGAAGAGGTCATTTGATAATCTGATAATTAGTCTCTACGCTTGTTAAAGGCGAGAGGTGGGAAAAGAGAAACTAAAGTTGTTTACTTTTCTTTCACAAAGGAATCAGAAACAGCTCCGACCCTTTCTATTCTCCTTAACTTTGGTAAAAAAAGAATAGAAAGAAGAAAATGTGAAACTTATAAAAGGCATTTTGAACTGTTCTGCCCCTCCATGCTCAAGAACTGAATGAAATTAAACAAAATCAACAGTAAATTACATCTTTCCACCTTACATCTACTAGCTGTACAATATCTTGTGTCAATATATAGAACAAGTAAGACCTTGACAGTCTACATTTCTTCTTAATTGAGCTAGAAAATTGTACCCGTAATACAAAGAGCAGCATAGAGGACTAAAATGTGTCTCTTTTTAAACATCTGTGCAAGAAAAAAGTCCTTTGACTTCTTTTGGGGCTTATGGTTAAAAAGCCAAATTTTATTTTATTTTTACTTATTTTATTTTAGAGAGAAAGAGTATGTGTGAGTGGGGAAGAGGGGTAGAGAGAGAGAGAAAGAGAGAGCCAGAGAGAGAGAGAGGGAGAGAGAATCCCAATCCATGCTTGGCATGGAGCCTGCTATGGGGTTTAATCCCACAACCCTGGGATCATGACCTGAACCAAATTCAAGAGTTGGATGCTCAACTGAATGAGCCACCCGGGTGCCCCAAAAGCCAAATTTAGAGGAGACATATGAAAGGAAAGAAAATACTACATTAATCCATTTTATGTTTATATTTACATAATAAAGTTCTTTCTAGGCTATTTAGAAAAACAATATTGTTTGTGTAATCAATTTACATTAACTCTTTGATATTTCCATTCTTGCACACTGTAGGTGGTACTTTTGGCAGCTCTTAAGACATTTTACAAACTCCCCACACATCTCTGTCCACCTATGAAATGGTTATCATATCCATATTTACTTGCAAAGTTAGGGCTTAGTCTGCCAGATTATCTCTAAGTGGCTCTCAAAAAAAAAGAAAAGAAAAAGAAAGAAAGAAAGGAAGAAAGAAAGAAAAGAAAAGAAAAAGGGAATTTGCCTAATATAATATTGTCCAACTATAGGATCCATAGGTGAAATATAAATTTGGACCACTATGTAAGTACAGTAATTGGAAATGTTTGTCAAGTAGTATGAAGCTATTTGTGAAAACAAACTCCTTATAAAATCTTTTAAAGACTATCCATGATGATAGTAATGTGCAAAATGTCATTAAAGAGACTTCTGCTTCCAGGTATGGGAAAGTGGGATAGTCCAGAATTATCCTCCCATCATTAACAAACAGGAAATTGGACAAAATGTAGAAAACAACTGTTTTCAGATATTGGGCAACATACAGCACAGGATTGTGATCTCTGATAAGAGCCACGAATGAGGTGAGTCTAACCATTACCTGGATTTTCTGCCTGGAGGCAATGCCTAGCCAGTGACAGAGGGGGTGGGAACTCAAATTGAGTCTAGCAGTCTCCTTGAGTTGAAGACAAAGATCAGTGTTCCAAGGTATCAAGGTAGCTAGAATTTGTGAAGCAGAGTGGCTGAAAGGAGGGAGCTGTACAGAGAAAAGCTCCAGAAGCCTGCTGAAGTCAGCGACTAAGTCTTTGGCTATGTATCAACCTGTATCCGTGCAGAAACCCGAGACTAGCCAATAACAATTTCTGAGAAAAAAAAAAAAAAAAAAAAAAACAAGTACCAGGGAGCCGTAAAACATGTAATTCTTAGAGTTTACTAAGGACCAGGGATGATCTGAGTTCCCTTCCATCAGAGTGAAGAGAATTCACTAAATATATGGGACATTCGGTAGACACCCCAGAGACCTTAGAAGAGGAGCTAAATTAGCCTAAGAAGAAATCCTACTCTAGACTAGTCCTAACGGAGCTTAAAAACAAACCTTCAGAGGATCAAACTAATCTACAATTGCCTGTCAAAACAAGTCCAGCATTTTTTAGAGGAATATAAGAACAAGCCATCCACAATGGAATATTTACAATACCTTGAACCCAGTAACAAAATTACCGGACCTACAAAGACACAAGACAATGTGACCTGTAACCAAAAGGAAGATTGCTCTACAAAAACAGATTAAAGTACAGGCAGGTTAAGTGATTGCCCCAAGCTCATAGTTGGTTACTGCCAGATCCAGGCTTTGAACATAGGCCGGAGTTATGGCTTACAGTTTAACCACTATCCCAATCTGCATGTTGTATGACAGGACAAGCAAGATTTTTCTTCACAACCTATCCTATTAGTAGAGATGTGTTAATGACCAGAGAGGTGGCTTCAGGCATACGGCCTTGATGGAGTCGTTGCAGTGAGCTGTAATTATTCTATTTGGGAATTTCGGATTGTGGGTTGAAATGCTTTAATAGATAGGACAGCCCTATTTAATATTTCTCCAATAACTGAAGTATCGTTCATTTAGTCAACATTTACTGTATTCCAGCACTGTGTGCTTCAAATGACTACCAGCGTAAAAACATTTGATGTATGTATTTTTAGACAAAAGTATTTTGCAGAGAAAAGTTACCATGATCTTTGTTTTTCTCATTTGTAATTGGGTCTAATAATCTATGCCCTTCCTATTTTCCAGGGTGGTCAGATGGATTAAATGAGATAATGCTTGTGAAACAACTTGGCTGCAATAAATCACTGTGTAATTCTAATGCAGTAATTATAATCAACATAGTGCACATTTCTTTTGAACTTCTTGCGCACTACAATGAGAAAAAAGTCAAATGCCAATCAATTCACAGCATGGTCGACTGACATGGAGCACATGAAATGTCAAGTCATAAGCTATGTGCCATCCATGAAATGATTATGGGTACAGGATAACCTCTGGAAACTTCTGGTAACTACTACATTAAAGTAATCATTTAGAGATTTGTCGGGAACAATAAAGTTTACCTAGTTTAATTTTCTATACTGTATTTGATCCTGTTTTACACACACATATTGTAATATATTCTCTGTGTATGGATTTAATTTAAATGCTGTTTCCGGGGCGCCTGGGTGGCGCAGTCGGTTAAGCGTCCGACTTCAGCCAGGTCACGATCTCGCGGTCCGTGAGTTCGAGCCCCGCGTCAGGCTCTGGGCTGATGGCTCGGAGCCTGGAGCCTGTTTCCGATTCTGTGTCTCTCTCTCTCTCTCTGCCCCTCCCCCGTTCATGCTCTGTCTCTCTGTCCCAAAAATAAATAAATAAAAAAAAAAAAAGTTGAAAAAAAAAAAAAATTTAAATGCTGTTTCCTAATATAATACTTCTTTTGTAATAACTCATATATCCTAGCAGAGTATTCAGGAAATCATCATTTAGCTGAATCTGTGTTGTGAGAGTAAATGTTTAGGCTTCTTTTTTTCCTGCAAGAGGTATAGGAACATACCTCCAGAATGACATAAATATCTCTAGAATAATATAAAGGAGAGGTATAAGGCTGATTTCAGTGTTTTCTCATTTATTATATAAAAGAAAAAATTAATGCAGTTGATTTATACACATTTAAATTCCATAAAACAAATCCATAGAAATTAGGATACTCTATGCATGCACTCTGATTTTTCTCTGTTAAATGTTTTTCTTCACAAAAATAACAACACATTTTTTTCTTTAAAGCCACAAGAGCAGAGGGAGAACAAAACATGCAGCACTGTACACATTTGCATAGTATATTTTACCCAGCATGCCTTGTAGAATGCTACACATTTACCTATATAAGAAAAATAAAAGGGGGTAAATTTTTAAAATAAATAACTAAAATTTAAAGAAAGAAAAAACATTATTCAACAAAGGCAATATATTTTTTTTCCACTTAGTAGCTGGAGATATAGCAATAGCTTGGGATATCAACAGCCCTCAGAATAGTAGGGGAAATCTTTTTACATTAATTTGCCATGTTTATTTTTAGTGTTAATAAATGTATGTTTTTCCCTCCCGCCACCCAGTCAAAAAAACAACTGATGGCTTTAACTTATGTTTCAAAATAGTATTCAGTACAAAACAAATTGAAGAATCCCTAAATACTTTTTTGTTGTTGTTGGGACATTTGTATTTATTGTTCTGACTTTAGGCTGTGAAAAATAGAAAACATTTCAAGTATGTCCAAAATTCAGAGGAGCCCTATGAGCTCACTTGCCATACTTTTTGTAGTTGTTACTGAAGGAGCAGAAATAAGAACAGTAAATATAATATGAATCTTATCACAAAATAACATTTAATAAGTTTTATGCAAGGGAATAAAATAAAAGAAATTACATCCACAGGTTGCAAGGCTATGAAATAAATTGCTGGAAAAGTATCGAGCAGCAAGTTAAAAAGATGGTAGATGAAATAAATCTGATAAAACTTAGAATTAAATCTATATATTTTTAAAAAATACGACTGCCAAATTTAACAGTGGATTTTGTTAAGTTTGTGCTATAACAAATGTGCTTCTTTCTCCTCAATCTATTTTCATATTATTGGCAAAATATATATCTTTTATAATTTTGTACTGTACAATATATGTTTTGCTACATTATTTATTTTTCTACTGCTAATGCAGATTAGAAGTAACAACATAGATTTATTTTGGCAATAAAATGCTTTCATTTTAATAACGTCCCAGAAAATATCGTAAGGCATATGAAAAATAGTATGCAACAATATAGCATTAACGATCCTGTATCTTTAATACATCCCTTATGCATACGGAATTCACACTGACTTCAGTTAAAAGTGTGTGAAAATGGCATGCAGGTAGGGCAAGAGTGGCCCTTACATAAATATAGACATAGCCATTTGTTGAGAAATTTGAGTGTTCAAAACATAACTAAGAACACTTACAAAATTGAAAAGCTAGAGGCCAGCCACTTTGGGTTCTCACATAGCTCTCATTTTAACTCCTAATTTTCAAAGAGGATGCATTCGCATACACCCCAGACCACTCTAAATTCATTGGTAACATTTTCTACCATGTTTCAGCAAACGCTTTACATACGTCACAAGAAACGGAGGAAAATTTTTATATGTAACCGTGACTCTCCAACAGTCTTGTTATTCACTCTTATTTATATGCTTTTCACGGTAAATGGGAGTTACAGCCCTTGTTCAAGATTATCTGATGAGATATTTTATAATCGTCTTTTTTGTCCCTCAATTACAGGAAGCATTTGGGATTAAACGATCCACAAGTAGATAAAGATAGTTGCCAAAAGAAGATGTATTTCATTGGAGAAAGTTCATTTTAATAAAAGAAGAAATCTTTAAAAAGTGATTTTTGAATGCTGTAGCTCTCTGCCCGTTTGAGCCAGTTTTACTATTTTGACTAACTTGACTGCTTAAGTCAACAACAAAAAAGTTATCCTTATTGTCTGCAGACAACTATCTTATTGACTGGTTTGCTCATAATTATCATTTAAAAGAGGAGGCCTGCTCTTTGTCCTATAGACACAATTTGAGTAAGTAACTCAGTAACAAAGTATTAACAGTATTTAAAGGTATGAGGAACTAATAAAACAAATTTTATTACATAATTTGCTCTGTTTTCATTCATGTGGTCATCCAAAGATGAGTTTTATATAATTAAAAAGAAAACAACAGGCAACATTGTCATGAAACACAAAGGCAGAAATATAAAAGAAATAAGGGGTACATTCCCATTTATTTAAAACATTTATATGGAATTTGCTCCAATGACATGGGAGTCCAAGATAATGCATACCCTCACCTAGTAAATGGCTGTCCATGGGAGACATTAAGGATCAAAATTTGAATTTTCAAACCAGCTGCACTTAAATATCAAGTCTCTGGATCTATCCTTGCAGGCTTAGAGCTAGATATTATAACAAATTTCACACAAAGGCAATTCCCTTGCAGATTATTTTATTCCCTCTGATGACTGATTTCTTAAATTAACTTTGTGTGCTGGTAAAATGTGAACCAATTCAAAGAAAACTTCACTAACATGGAAGAAATGAAGGGTGACAAGAGTATTTTGGATACAGTTTAAAATTTAAAGGGAAAGTATATTTTAAGAATTTATGCATTTAGTTTTGCAGCTGGGTTAGCAGTAAGAGTGATAAATTTGATCACTACTTACTGAAAAGTGTTTTTCTCCTTAAAGACAGATTGTCTTCTCTAGAGAAGAGGTAGTATAAATATTAATATATAGGGCAATTTCTATAGTGGCATTACATCATTTTTATTTTTTAGCAAATACCAAAATAAAATTGTATTAACTGAAAAAACACACTAGCATGCAAATTAAAGTTGCCTAGAAACATTCTTAAATGACATCCTGGGTCTCAACAACATTTTGTGATATGTTCATTCAGAGTTTAAATTTGCAAACCACCTTTTGGCATAATTTCTTTCTCTCCCTCCCTTTCACTGACCTAGCTTCCTAGTATGAATTTTAAGGCCCCCACACAAAAGACAAGTTCAAGTATGCAGGTATGAAAAGAGGTTAACATTCCAAAAATACGTTTTGCAAACAACGACAATAATAATTAAAGTAATTAACAAATTACTCAAAGGGAACAAATAATTTTCTTAGAATTTGTTTTATATTTAAAAAGTTCTTTTCATTAAGGACTAAGTGCAATGACATATTGTCACATAATTAAGACTCTCTTATTAGGAAAGACTATCAGTCTAAATTGTTAATTTCAATTTTCTTTCCAATAGAACTGTATAAAGATAAGAGAGAATAATCAGTCATTTATAAACATTTCCAAGTGTTGCTTTAAATATTGGTGTAAACAAGATAACATTGTTGATTATAATATTGGAGTCACATTGCCTTGAGAATTAACATCAGGATTGACAAATTGCATTCCCTTTTTTCCAGAACTACATTTCCACATTGTCACACATGTCTACAATGTTACATGTTCGCAGACTGAAATTACAGAATATGTAATTTACATATTCTGATATATATACTGAAGTTACAGAATATGTGATTTATACTACAAGTTAAAACAGACTTAAAACATTGTAAGACTTGTTTCTCCTGCTTATCATTTGCTATTTTGAAATGAAGTCAGTTAAAAACAAAGTATTTGAGGAATATGTATTTTTCAAAGGTGCTTGATATGCTTGGCAAAAATAAAACTTTCATTTAGTATATATGTGTATTTAAGTATCATTTACACAGTAAACTCTAACACTTAAAAAAAAGGAAATGCATATTTCTTTTTCATTTGGAGAAGATAAACTTGTTAATTACAAAAGGAATGAAAAGAATATGCCAAATCAAAGTAAAAATTTAAATATATCCATCAAGAAAATATACTTTATACCCCTTCCAAGATTGTTAGCTTTTGAATAAGAATGCAAAGCAAAACAGGTACAGACACTTGATGGTAAATGACAGATTGGTTCTGTGCACAGATATTGAACGGACCTCTCTTTATTAGCATATGACATGGGAGACTTAGAAACAAGGCTTTGAGAGGTTTTTAAAAAGAAGTGATTTTCAAAAGTTGAAAGAATATGGTAATCTTGCTGACTAGGAAATATATGTAAATGCTGTTGCAGCTACCTGCCATAAAATGTAAATATCTTAAAGTAGTTAAATGACCAGATTGCTAATGCTACTACAGAAAAAGCTGAACAGCTGTCTAGTCTAAATTTATCA
Organism: Neofelis nebulosa; assembly: GCF_028018385.1. NCBI lineage: Eukaryota > Metazoa > Chordata > Mammalia > Carnivora > Felidae > Neofelis > Neofelis nebulosa. The sequence continues at coordinate 79,688,649 of NC_080783.1, read as the reverse complement.
CCTTGATGCACTCTTTGCAATTAAATACTTGAATGCGCACAAACAAGAAACCAGTAAAGCATATAGAAAAATGTTTTGGCTAATGTTCTCTTTCTCATGCAAATATGTGCTGTACATGTAATAAATATATTTTCATTTGCTGGAAAATGCTCTTCTTTGTTCTAACAAAGTATTCAGTAATGGCAGGTTATATGTTTATTAAAGTGCCTAATGAATACAGCTCTTTGAAATGTCTTAACTGAAAGTTCTGTAAGCTTCATTAGATGACAAAAGAACTCACAAGCCAATATCACATGTTAACTTTTAGAATTTACCGAGCCCATATTTTCAGTTGTATCAAATATGTGAAATAACTTACATAATTATAGGCATCCCCATCATCAGCTAAACAGGTTCATAATGGAGTATGCACAGTGAACAGGAGGAGGAGAGGGAATGTGGGAGGTCACCATGGGCGTCAAGAGATGTATAACTGATCAAGAAATTGGAACTTGTTTTCATGGCGAGGAAGATTATTTAACTGGTGCATGCTTTGAAAGCCTAAAGATTGAAAGGCTTGGGAAGAAAATAAGGTAATAGAAATCAATTATCATTGTTTTCAAAATACAGTCTTCATGACATGTACCAGTACAAAGGGATTTTTATGCCTGGTCCTTTGGGGGCTTTAGAAAAATGCATGCATTGTGGATTTTTAGAAACAAGAGGCTTTTCTGAAAGATATTTGTATAATATATAAAAGGGTCAATTTTCAGTAATTCCTTGGATCATAGTGAATCTAAGGCTTCCTTGATAATATAAGACAGAAGGTCACCAATTTCGTAATTACAGCCACTGGAAAAACTGTGAAGATTTCACAGGTGAAGAGGAGTGTTCATTAGAAATAAGGCAGCTCAATCTCCAAATTCTTTATAATTCTCGTCAGTAAAAATGCTATAATTTTAGTGAACAGATATACTCTGAATCTGTGAGTTTGCTTTATATTGCAAGCTTTAAGTTCATCATTTTTGTTTTCACATTTTTCATTCCATTATTTTGTATAAACACAGCTCTCAATATCAAAATTGAATGTTTCCATGTAAAACAAGTCCTTAGCATGATTATAAAGAATTTGGGGAAGGGCTAGAACATTCACATATTCAAAGACAGAGACTGAATGAAGCAATGGAAAGATATGCAACTGTGCTGGCAGGAAACACAGGCCCCATGTTTGTGGTAAGTTGGACAGATGAATTCCCATCTGGAGATGTTTAGCTTCGCACTCAGGAGGCTCTGTGCCCATCCTTACTGTCTGACTTCGGATTCCTGGATGTTGTTGTGTATGTAGTTATGCTCAGATTGAGTAAAGGGGAAACAACTCCTCTTTTTCCATTTCCTGTGACCAGCTATGATTGGGCTTCTTTATATTATTCTCTCTCACTGCTAAAGAAATTTTGAGGGTTTTTGTTTGTTTGTTTGTTTGTTTGTTTTTTGCCAACTTCAGACAAGCTAACAGTAGTGACTAAACACAAAGCAAAACACTTTGAATACAACAGCTGTGCCAGGAAAGAAACAAAAATATTAAAATCTGAGGAGAGTGAATAATTTCTGCATTAATTGGAGACTTTTTTTTTTTTTTTGGCATCATCAATACTTTTGGTGAGTTTGAAAGCCATTCTGGCAACGTTAACATATATTAAAATGTTTATACATTCCGACTTTAAATGTAAATTTAGCTTCCAGCAAATAAAACCATACCTGGTTTTGGCTTCTTTTGGTATTTTGATTTTCTCATTAATTAGGTTTTTGGTTTTTTTGGTTTTTTTTTTTTTTCAGATTTTTAAATTGACTACAACATGCTCAAGTAGACTTTCTAGTCGATTCACCCAAATTCCAACAGGAATTGGTTTATAAATTGGTTCCAACTGGAACTGGTCATTTGGAATTTCCAGCATGGGAAATTATTTTATATGTGCCTTGATAAGTACCCTAAATTACAAATCGATGTGTCTAAATCTAATGAAGAAAACAAAAGGTACTGTTATGTAAATGCCGCGCTTAAAAATATCTATATGACTGGGCATCTAATAACCATCTCGACTTAAGGGCATAATGTTTTTTTGTTGGTTTTTTTTTGCCCCTTACCTAGCATCAAATGACAGCAGCCCACAAGCACAGGAAACACTGTGCTGTACTTGCCAAGTTAAGATGATTGGTTTATCCTAGCAGTGCTATGGCAAATTGTCAACAGATGAATTTTTTGTTTGCTTCTGCAGACTCAAAGCCTATGTCGGGAGTCATGGCTATATCCCCCAGGCGATCCTCGGTTCCTATGGGGTTTGTAAGTGTCCTGGTATGAGTCAGGGTAATCTTCTTCCACAAGAGGGTAATGATCTCGGCTATGCTGGGAACTGGAAGACAAGCGGTTCCTACTCTTCCGAGCCCTTTCATTGTGATAATTTTCATCAGAGGTCATTAGACTTCGTCTTTCAATTGGAGAGTTCTCTGTGGAGTGGTTGCTGTGCCTCATACGCTGACTCTATAAATATCAGATAGTTCAATGGTTAAATCATGTCAGCCTCATTCATCTAGAACATTTAAATATACGTACAACAGTAGGATATGTACAATAAAACGCTATCAGACTTAATAAAACATTTTGATGCATAAATGGTCTGCTCAAAAGATCTGGTCTATTCCATTCAGGACACAACGTTGCAAAGATACTAAAATGCTGATATTTTATGAATTTAATTACATAATGCTAGGTGATTAGGCTGCCTATTAAAAATAGAGAATTGAAAGTTAATTGCTGAATGGAACTTAATATATCTAGGAATACCTAATAACTCCACTTCTACTGCAAAACTGAGGATTATTTTACTTTTGGGAAATAAGTTAAAGTTCAGAATAGCATCTGCTATTTTATTTCTCTCTTTAACTGGTAAAATCTTTCTCCTCCTAAAGTCACACACTTCACCTTTATCTAGCTGAATGTCCCTTATGCCCTATAAAATATTTTCATGAAATTATGATTTGTGCTGCCCATAAAATAATGTGTTTGTTTCTTCATCACACATAAACATTAAGGCTCTCAGCAGTGTTCTCTCCAAAGGAGTGTATAATAATTATGGAGCTGGCTAATTGATATTTGCAATTCTTGCTTCCTCAACTGAAATGTCCTGCAAAAATTATCTTCAGATATCAACTAAATTCCTCTAATATCATTTATTGAAATTAATATCTTCAGATACTTATTTGATGGCTCAGAAAATGTTATTCAACATTTTTCTTTAAATCATGGGAAAACACGTATCATAGCTGTGGCTCTCTACTTAGGTAGGTCACCTCCATTAAGAAACAGGATCCCGATGAAACCAAGGACCGAGATACATTTCCTCTAAAGGGACACTCACCTTCACCCAGTGGGAAAATCATTCAATAATTAGAGCCTGTGTCTTTCACCCCAGCCAGGAGGCTAACAATTAAATACTCATGGTCACTAGGAGAAATAGGCTCCAGGATAAAGGGCACCACATTAACTCAAGTGAAATTGGGAGAACCACTCTAGGTGGATGCCTTAGAGGTGAGTCAGAGTGTTATATTCATAAATAAAGTGCATTTCGCTTCTACCTGCATTATAGAAGCATATTGCTTCATGCATCCATTTCTCTCCCATAGTATACAATTTGGAGCCAACCCAAACTAGTCAGTGGATATGCCACACTTGGATTAGCACACAGGCAGCGAAACCAGGCAAGAAACAGTCCTGGTGCATACATAAATATGTGTATTACCCTAGCACATTTCCCATGTTCATTTCCAGCCTCAAAAGCTGCTCCTTTATAGGGCAGTTTTTTGCTTATAAAGATGAAATTTTGTAGGAGAGTAATACAGTTATAACACAATACTTCAGAGAGTGCCCTTCCTCTCAGGCTTAACTTTACATGATCTATAATTACGATTATCATTATAACTCTTTAATATAAAACTAGTCATGATACAAGAGGGCTCAATTGACTAGATGTACCTCAGCCACCTGTGGGTTGGGCTCCATTCCAGCAGACTCTCGATAAATGGTAAATAATTATTGATGTCAAAAGGCAAAATTCAGTTTGTATCATAATGCCTCTGGCTCCTGACATCTAGCCCTGACTGCAACAGTAGAATAGCAGAAGAGAAAACCTCCGGTCCTTGAACTTGTCCCCAGCTTTCCTAAAGGAGACCTACCATAGCCGCTGACCAACATGGGCCCCCACACTCCCCCCACCCCAAGAAAACGCAGGGATCTGTCACTGTTTCCAAACAGAGTGACTCTACTTGTGTGCACATTCTGTGTTGAGGAAGCTAAGGGACAGGCCCTATGGGCCTGTAATATTTTGGATTTTTTTTTTAAAGATAACACCCACATATGTTTTCCTCTTCAGATTAAGGATAATCCCAGTCTTCATCCCCATTAAGTTCTCTGTAGAATCTTCAGTTGTAAGACTGTAAAAGCATGAGTGGAAAGTGGCAATACCTGTAACCCAGAAATTGCTGTGGGGTATGGTGACAGTGCGGTTGAGCCCAAATTCCTTCCGAGCAGAGGGGTCATGGGGGTGCTACTGGTTGTGTGGGTAGCACGCCAGTATGCTTCAAGGTACTCTCCCAGATGTTCACACGCATCCTCCAGCTGATTTTCATCCAATATAACATCAAACATTTCCTGCGGGTGACAAGACAAATCCGTTTTACTTATACTTCACGTTTTAAGCAATGAAACCTAAAATTCCACTTAATGCAGATAATAGCACCCCTAACATCTACTAGCAAATATCACATTGGAGAGGCTATGCTGTCAGTTTCTAAAGTTAAAGTCCAGTGAGGAGCTATACAGTTAACCAAGTGCAAATTTGGACATGGTCACGAAAATGAGAGTGCTCATGAAATATTTAGATCTTTCACTATTTAGAAGAAAAAAGATGACGTGAGTGTAAAAGTGTTATATGTAGAAGACAGCAAAAACATATTTATATTTATCCATACATTCCTATAGAACTCAATTGTACTTACTTCAGAATATTAATGGCATTGAAAGAGGCATTCTCAAAATATTCTGGGCAATGACCATATCATGGGAATAAACATTTCTCCCCCCCCCAAAATATCTATGTTGAAGGGAATAACATTTACTAAGGCACTTTTCAGGATGTTTGTGAAAATGTTATCTGTCTCATGATAAAGCAACATGGAAAGAAGATTTAAGATTAATAATAGAAATGCACATTACAGTGATTTCTGCTACCAAAAGATCATTGTGTGAAATGGTTAAAAAAGAACAAGGACCAGGAGTATTTAATTGTGGGAAGGATGGAGTGACACACAGGAAGTATCTGGTATCCATGTTTCTGTCAGGAAGGACTTTGTTCAACATCTGGCCTGTAAGCAGGATGTGTTCTACCCCAGAGGGGCAAAGTGGCACTTCAGTGACCCTGCAGTGTGGCTGGGAAAACCGACAGGATTTACCCAGGATGCAGATTCCCTGGAGAGACAGTCAGAAAGCCGTGGCACCTCACAGAGAGAAAAGCCATTCCATAGCTAGTGAAAGCACATCCCTAGCTTTCAACCGCTGCATTCACACCTGCCCTCTTGCAAAATCTCCACCACTACCTACCTGCTTTCACAAACTCATTTTGCCAAGATAAGAACCTTTCACTAACGAATCAAATACAGGGTTACTGCCACCAGCACTGATACTGCAGCTAGATTGTCGGTTCACGGAAACTGGACGACTATGAGTTGGTGGTAGGTCAGCCGACTCACCTGCATCAATGTGAGGCTTCCCTTAAGCAGAAGTCCCCATGGAAACAATCTTTTCCCAACATTTATACTGGAGTGTTTTCATCACATTGATCTCTACTGCATATGTGGACCCTAATATGCAAAGCAGTTTGCAAGTCATTGGTTGCAACTGAGAAATGTTTCGCAACTAGGCAAAGAATAAGGTGACTTCAGTCCAAACCGACTGCTGTTTGAGAAGACTCAGCCAGTTCAACTCATGCAGAGGCTTTCCCCTTATTGGTAGACTTCAGGTGTTGTTTCGTATGTTTTATTTATTCATCAAATATGTACTCAGGACCTATTTTGTGCTAGGTATTGTAAGTGTACAGAAAAGAAAACAGACATCATCCCTTTGCTTAAGAAGCTCCCCTCTTCTAGTGGGAAAGACACGTAATAAACTCCTTAATACCCCAAGTCACACTGGGACTTTAATTCAGAGCAATCTAGAGACAGTTAATGTTCTCAGCTGCAGCTTCCAATTCTGAATTTAGAAGGAGGCCCAGAGACACATGTGAAAGTTGGACTTTAATAAGGGAGGGAAAATTATGAGTAAATCAAAGAATTCTATCTGTAGAGGGAAGAGAATAAAACAGAAGAAGCAACGGAAGAAAGAGACCATGTGGCCCATGAGAGAATGGAAAAACAGCTCGTTCCTACAGAGTCAGGCAACATACACCCTTATAATAAATCCCCTGTTCCACTAAATAACTCAAAGACATTTCTGCCTTTTGCAATCAAAAGCCCTTTCCCCACCTTAAAGTAACCCATCAAATGTCGAATCTGAGAATTATTCATACTGCTCTGATATGAACTTGCATTCTGACAGCTTTGCAGCACTGACTTGAGTGGGACGAGAACAGGCTTACCCCAGAGAATGTTGCACAGACTCAGACAGATGACACAGGGAGAAGAAAGTTGAAACTGGGCAGCACTGGAACAAAGGCCCACTCTGTCAGCCAGTCCAGGCTAACACGGTTCACAGTTTCTAAACTGTGTGTGATTTGGAGGCTGCTGTTTACATAATTTCATTTATGCTAACTGTCTAATTCACCCTCATAGGTCTCATTCTATAATGCGGGTTCTCAACAAGGTGTGGTCTCAAAAACTCAATTTTTTTCCTTTCATAGAGTCCCAAGTTAAAGAACCTCTGAGGACACCTGGACTGAGGGTCCTGACTGTCACAGGACAACAAAGCCCAGAGAGGGCAAGACCAGGCAAGCAGCCCCCACAAAAAAGTATTATTTGAATAAGGTTTATATCCACTTGGCTGTTCCACACGCTACAGCTATACCGTCATGCTGCAGATACAATTAAGCATACAGTTTATTACAAGTAATTTTAACAAAGTACTCCTCTTTGCCAATGGACAGAATTTGTATCCATCAGCACACGGCTGTTTGCTCAAGCCTCAATCATTTCTAGGAAACGATGCTTTTGCACCTGCTAAAAAAGACAGTTATATGATGGAAGATGATTTGAAACTGTGCTTTCAAAAGCACAGAGGAAAGCAAATTTCAGCTTCTGAATGAGTACTGACATATGCGGCTTATTTTCAACTAAGAAGAATTTCACAGCCTGTATATCTGTGACAATTTTTCTTTTCAACTGTTGAGGAAATAACACAGCTGATTAGACCAGAGTGTTAGAAAGTGAGTATAAGGGCATAAATTTTTAAAAATATTATACATGAAATTCAGAGGAGCAGCCCCATGAATTATGCAAACTGGCTTTGCCAATTTTTCAAAAATGTAATGGTTCAAGTCTAATTAGTTCCTTACTGTGCAATACGTGAGGCCTCCAGCGTGGGATATGGACTCAGAGAGTTATCTGATCAGCAGAAGAGGGTGTGGGTAATGGGACAGTCACAGGCAGTGAAGAGGGACCCACTCAATGACACCATGCCCTTGGTGAGTGCCAGAGATAGGGTACCACTAAGCTGTTTTCAAAGCTCTACCACGGCAAACGCCTCTGCTATACTGTGATGGGATATTTTCTTTAGCTGAAGTGGGCAGAAATAATGTGGCTGCTAAAGTAAATACATAGTGAACACAGGAGTCAAAACCATTGGAAAACCAGGCACAGTAGGTCCCTTTTCTGGATAAGCTCATTCAGGAAAATGATATACTAAAGCTTTATAAATAAGAAGAGTGAAACCCAGGCCTCCAGCTCACCCAGTAGTTCAGAGAACTAGATGACAGGGACGAGAGAAAGCAAAAGACTGATGCTGAACTGAATGGACATGAAGAAAATTGGCAATATCTTTTTAAAAAATTTAAGTACTTAACAATCTGTCTGGTTCTCCATCCACAGAGCATCACAAAGTTTCCTATGAAAGGCACCTGAATTAGGGCAACCAACTATCCTTATGTGCCCAGGACTGAGTGTTTTTGGGTACTTGGGACTATCAGTGCTCAAATCTGGAAAACCCAGGGGGAACTGGAATAGTCGGTCCTCCTAGTTTTTACAGAACATAGAGCACTTCTCAGTTCCTACAGTGAGAACTGGAGCAGGTCCCATTTACTTCTGGTACATTCTTTGAGGAGGGGAGATACAGAGACAGAGTGTACAAGTCTTTCTTTATAACTATGAAATTCATCCTTTCTAGCACAGAAGGGAATGTCTCATCAAAACTAACATATAATTTGTAATAAGTCTTATCTAGCAAGTTTAGCAAGTTGCTAAACATTTTCTAATAAAAAGTATATTAGGCTTAGAAATTAATTTTGCAAGTTAATTTTACCTTTTTTTTTTTTTTTAAAGCTGGTGCATGACAGAATACTAGCTAGTGAGGACATTAAGTACAAACTCTCCCACGGTATACGCATTGTTTTACATTTATTTATTGTGCATAGATAAAACCTCATGTGGGGAATCTTTCCTATTTCTAGGAGGAAAAAAATAATAGGGGTGGGTATGTTTTTATTTCTTTGCTACTAGAATAAAGAGATCCTGAATCTGCCACCATTAAAAAAACAAACAAACTGGAAAATACTATTCAGTAAAATAAAATGGCTGAATGGCAACTATGTAATACTAATTATAAAATAATTAACCAACGTTTCTTTCATATCACAAGTGCATTTTTGATATTATTAAAGCTTTTGAAGTCCTGAGTACTTAACTAGTGATGGGAAACTATTACTAAATTAAACAAATCTAGGAGGTATTATGGGGATAAAGGAAAGCCTACCGATATTGTGGGGCTCTAGCAGTTCATCTCAGGTACAGTTTCCAGCTTTAATAAGCTGCACAGGAATGACAATCAGAATTTGCCACTAATTTCGGGGGCGGGGGGGACATGAAGGCAAAGAGTACCAGTGACTTTTATCCCTTGTAGTTCCTGTCTTAACAATCAATGATGTTCATTAATGAACCCACGCACATTTCCTCACTACCCCCCTCCATCCTGTCCATTCCTATTCTTCAAAGAATATAGCAACATCTACCCGTGTTACTGTCTGTAGAAACACCCAGTGTTTTTGTTACGTTCAAATTAATCCAATGCTTTAAATCATAGCACTGGTGGGAGTGAACTATCCCTAAGTCCATATATCTAAGTTGGGTGGCTAAAATCCCTACAACAAGAGAAGTCTCCTTTGGATTGAGAGAACTAGATCCTATGTGGCCTTGTTTCATGAAGGAGACATCTCAAATTGATTACTGTCTTTTTCAAAAGCAGTATTATGAATTAAACTGTGGATGTCCAGAGGCTCTGTAATAGTGAAAGCACCGCTGGTGACAGTACTTTAAATAGATGGATGAATCCACACGATTCTAAATAATTTACATAAAGTGGCTGGAAGAGGGCAGTGGAAAATTACTACCATGATAGCAATATGATCAAGGATACGGGGCACCATTATTCACTTCAGAGTGCTTGTATTTAATAGAATAAATCTGAGTCTATTCAGCAGTGGAAAATAAAGGGTGACAGAAGAGAATTCCTATGGTGACTGTAATGTTAGAGGTTTGCAAGACTCCGTGAGGAGATGAGTTCCCCTCTTGCAGAGAGAGCGATCAATGTCGTTTTACACGCTCAAAAAAATCACCCAGCTCAGAGAGCCACAGGGTCATCTTATGGTAACACAAGCCAGCTTGTAACTAAGTAGGATTAAAGGATTACATTTCATTTATATATTCAATTGTCTGCCTGTCTACTTTTCTCACCATGTATTATGTAGCTCTTATTACCACGGTACTGGGCCAGTTCGAACTTTGGCCTTCTTAAAATGTACTATTTTCAATTTCTCTGAAAAGGACAAGGGTACCGATACCCAGTGAAACCAAAATGAAATCTAATCATGTAGTGTATACATGAATATTCCAACTACAAATTCAGGCCAGTCATATTAAAAAAAAAAAAATGGGTCCTAGGTTCATTGGCCCCTCTTCTGTCTGCATCCCACGTTTTCTTCTGTGAATCCAGGGAAGTCAATGAGGCACTTCTTCCCTCTTCCAGAGTAGAGCTGTCTGTGGCAGATTAAACATGGCCACATATTCTTTTGATGCTCCCTGCACTGAGATGGAGAATTTATGTCCTCTCTCCTTGAATCTGTGCAGCTTCTGTGACTCCTTTGCCTGGCAGAATGCTGTAGAAGTGATGCTGTACCATTATCTAAGTCCAATATCTAAGCTTAAGAGATTGGAATGTTTGGCTTTCAGAGCCCTGGGAGCTGCCATGTAAGAAGCCTATATCCCTGTGGGAGAGAGCCCATGGAAAGGCCCAGCAACCATGTGGAGACAAAGAGGAAGGAGCTGGCTAAGCCCAGCCTTCCAGCCATCCCCAGTAAGGAACCATGTCAGCCACCGGCTGAATACCACCAAATACTCATTGTTTGAAGTCACTAAGTTTGAGGGAAGTTTATTGCACAGTTATGGATAAACAAAACATTGTCCCAGAACAAGGGTGGCGACTTTGGTGCAACTTTGGTAGGGTGGCTACAGGCCTGCCTCCTGCTTCTATAAACAAAATTTCACTGGAACACATGCACTCACTTACACATTGGGTATGGTTGCTTCCCTGCTACCAAAGCAGAGTTGAGTAGTTTTGTGAAGAAGACCATAGGGCCCACAAAACCAAAAATATTTGCCTTCTGGCCTTTACTGAAAAAGTTTGCTCACCCCTCTCTTAAAAGAAGCTTCCCCAGGGTGCCCGGGTGGCTGAGTGTTGGACTCTTGATTTTGGCTCAGGTCATGATCTCATGGTTTTGTGAGTTCAAGCCCCATGTTGGGCTCTGTGCTGACAGTGCAGACCCTGCTTGAGATTCTATCTTTCTCCCTTTATCTCTGCTCCTCCCCCACTCATGCTATCTCTCTCTCAAAATAAATAAATAAACTTAAAAAAAAGAGAGAGAGAGAGAATCTTCACCTGTGAAACCCAAGCTTCTCTTTCCAGGAGGATAAATAATAACCAGTTTGCTGCCATTTACCATCTGATGCTGACTTTGGCCAAGTCTTATGTTCTTTGGAAAGCCAATTCACCTCTCTTGGTCTCAGTTCCCTCCTTTGAAAAATGAGGAGGTTGGACTAGATCAATCTTTCCCTAGAAGTGTTCCACGAAACACTAGATTCATAGGATGCTCTGTGGAAAAATGGTTCCACAGTCAAAATTTAAGGGAAACACTATATACTATCCTGATGGAGATATAAAACACTCATTAGCATATTAATGCAACTGTAGTAGAGAAATCAGTTTATCTTTGTTTACATAAGTTGTTTCTTCAAACATTTTTGGTATCAGAACTCTCCCCATAGTACCTGCTGACATCACATGGAGATCATATTGGGAAGAAAACACTCCAAGAAATACTACACTGGCTGCTTTTCAAGGTTCCTTTCTGCTTCAACAATCCCTGAGCCTAGGATTCATTTTTCTGGCTACAGAGAGCTAAGTTTTTTCAGCACTATTTTAGACTTCCCTTTCTAAAGACTGCTGCCTTTAATTTCTTAGCAATGTGCGACTCTGCCAGTATAATTTGCTGACTTTTCAGATTGGAGATGTAGTGGCCAATTAAGCAAGTTGTAAACTCTCCTAGAGGAACTAAAATGACACAGTGATCACCAGTCTTTCAGTGACAATTATAATCATGGTCTTAAAGTAAAGTAGGGACAAATGCAGACACATTTTTAAATTACTACTAGTTTTTATAATCCAAAGACTTTTTTTCACACGTGCCAACATAGAGTGTAAAATTCCTTCTTAGCATTACAAATGCTATTCAAACAATATCAAATGAACATGTTTAATAATGTAAACAGTGTTTAGAAAATATTAAATACAAAGTAACCTTACTTATCCAGACTGCTTGTTTAATATTTCAGGTTATCCGATCAATTACATAAAACAAGAATTTGCTGCAGAGGGGAGCCTGGGTGGTTCAGTCGGTTGAGCGCCCCACCCTGGATTTCGGCTCAGGTCATGATCTCATGGTTTGTGGGTTTGAGCACTCACAGTGTGGAGCCTGCTTGGGATTCTCTCTCTCTTTCTCTCACACTGACCCTCTCCCTCATGTGCACGCACATCTGCCCATGCTATCTCCCTCTCTCTAAGTAAATAAACTTAAAAAAACTTTTGCTGCTGAGACATAATAGAGCAAGACTGTCTCCCAAGTGCCTGAGGCTGTGTGAGGTTCCTGACATGTGGACAAGTCTTAAGGGACCTCACGGTATTATTTGCAATTAAGTATGCGCCTATATTTTCTTGGTTCCAGCTATTTCAGAGGTAACAGATGCATCATATACACAACTATTCAATTTTCAGCCCTCTCAGAAGCTAAAATGCCTCAGTTTTAATAGGACACAAGTATTTTCTCTAATAGTCATGAGGAATACATATTAATAAACTCATTCTCATAAAAAGATCAAACTAAAAAGAAACAAGTTTAATTCACCTAGAACGTATCTCAAGAAATCACTTACTAATAAGACTTCTAAAACATTACTCACCGAGACTTACGTATATATTAGCCTAAACCAGTGGTTCTCAACCAGGAGTGATTTTTTTTTTTCCCTAAAGGACATTTGGCAATGTCTCGAGACATTTTTGGTGGTCACAATTTGGAAGTTGTTGCTGGCCAGGGATGCTGCTAAACATCCCACAATGCATAGGACAGGTTCCCATAACAAAGAATTATCCAACCTAAACGGTCAATAGTGCTGAATTGGAGAAACCCTGATCTAAACCACTCTTTTGGGGTGCCTGGCTGGCTCAGGTGGAAGAACATATGGCTCTTGATCTCAGCGTCATGACTTCAAACCCTGCGCTGGGTGTAGAAATTACTTAAATAAAAAAAACTTAAAAAAAAAAAAACACTTTTAATCTATAAGACATTTCTGAAGTAATATCTGTAAGGATATTATGATCTACCAAATTGTTTGCTAAGAGCTGACTTAGTCAACTGCAATCTATTTTTTAAAAAGTGAAGTGTAGTTGACATATCCTATCAGGACACACTGATTCCACAATTGTATACATTACAGAATGCTCACCACAAGTGTAGCTGCCATCTGTCACCATAAAAAGTTATTACAAATTATTGACTATATTCCCTATGCTGTACTTTTCATCCCCATGGCTTATATTCATTTATAACTGGAAGTTTGTACCCTGTAATTCCCTTCACCTATTTCCCCTGCCTCCCCTCTGGCAATCATCAGTTTGTTCTCTGTATTTGAGTCTGTTTTCTGCTCTTTGTAGCCAACTGTAATCTTATTAGATTATACAGTCCTTGAAGGCAGGCACGTGCCTTTGAATCCCTAGCACCTAGCAAGGTAACAGGCCTAATGCTTGAATAATATTTGCTAAATGTCATTCTTGTAAGTGAGCCACACGGAATTGAGATGACCAAATATTTGAGTTTGTCTGACTTAACCATACGGTGACATGGATACTGTGTCCTCAGACATGCTCACGGACCATCGGTAGAAGTATCTGATCTTAATGCCATTTTGTTTGTTTGTTTGTTTAGCTTCTTTTTTTTAATTCAATTTTTTATTTTATTTAATTTACATCCAAATTAGTTAGCATATCATGCAACAATGATTTCAGGAGTAGATTCCTTAGTGCCCCTTACCCATTTAGCCCATCCCCCCTCCCACAACCTCTCCAGCAACTCTCAGTTTGTTCTCCATATTTATGAGTCTCTTCTGTTTTGTCCCCCTCCCTGTTTGTATATTATTTTTGTTTCCCTTCCCTTATGTTCATCTGTTTTGTCTCTTAAAGTCCTCATATGAGTGAAGTCATGTGATTTTTGTTTTTCTCTGACTGACTAATTTCACTTAGCATAATACCCTCCAGTTCCATCCACATAGTTGCAAATGGCAAGATTTCATTCTTTTTGAGTGTCAAAAAGAATGATCTTAATGCCATTTTGAAACAATGAGGATATCACTTTACTTGACATATTTTTTGCTTTTAAAATTTTTAAAAATTTTTTTTAAATGTTTATTTTTTAGAGAGAGAGAGAAACAGAGCACAAGCAGGGGAGGGGCAGAGAGGGGCAGAGAGGGGCAGAGAGAGAGAGAGAATCCAAAGCAGGCTCCAGGCTCCGAGCCATCAGCACAGAGCCCGACCGGGGGCTCAAACTCACGAACCATGAGATCATGACCTGACCCGAAGTCAGACGCTTAACCCACTGAGCCACCCAGGTGCCCCTCTGCTTTTTTTAAATACTCTTCTCTTCCTTGGGCTCCATAGCCTTCATGGTTTCACTAACATCTCTACACTGATTACTTCCAAAATCTAGATAGAATCAGTCTTGCAGTTGAAAAGGGTCTTAGACACCATATCCTTCAGCCTTCACCAGAAGAGATTCCTCCTACATCTTGACATCTGTTTCTAGAGGCCACTCCACCTCCACCCTGCCTTCAAATGAATGCAGTGAGAGACTAGGAGCTCAGTACTTAGAAAGGCATCCCATTCTTCCTGGCATTTGCATTTGAGTAGACTTGTAAAATGCCTTGCTCCTTGTGGATGAGTCTGCTCACTCTGTCCAGTGAAATTAGACACACGTACCTGCTCTCTAGTCAACACAGATCTGCTCCCAAAACTTCTGCAGATCTTGGGGTCACCTCAGGGACCTCACAGAACTAGGCTGACTGCACAGCGTAGACCCTTCTACCTCTCTGAAGGTAGATATGATCAACGAATTTTGAGGTAATAATCTGTGTTTCTCCTTTTGTATTTCCCCCTTTTCTTTTCTACCACTCATGCAGGTGGCAGCGTCTGGGCTTCCTTGTCTGGGGGGCAGGGGAGGGGGTGCTATGGCAGGAAATTGCCAGCTCTCCATTTCCCTTCCTGGGTTTTGTTTCCCAAAAGCCTAAATTGGTTGGAGAGATTCTGCTGACTCAGGAAACAATAGAAGGTGGGGATGCTTTTAGATACAACAAAAGCAAAGAGGAAGTTCCGTTAATAGCAACAGTAGGGGAAAAGAGGGAGACACCTCCTCTCCCCCAGACATAGAAGAGAAAGGAACTCTCCTGCCAATGTCCCAGAGAGGAGGCGCTTATCTAAAGATTCCCTGCCTTACCAAAGATTCTCTGTTCCAGATGAGGTTTGATGCAGCAGAATATCCATCCTTAAGGACCACATGGGCATGGCCAATGGTTGTCTGAACTGGAACTCCCCCCCACAACTCCCTCAACTTCCTCAACAACCCCCGCCCTACCCCACCCCCAGCCCCCATCCTTGCCCAGTTGAGGTCTTTGTTCTGCCCTGAAGATATTTCTTGCACAGCAAAGTTGGGGCCAAAGATTCACCTGCACTACACAGCTCTGTGCAGAGGTAGAGAGGCATGGGAAACAGAGCTTTGTTGGAGTCAGACAGATCTAGGGTTGAATCTTGGGGCTCATTTACTAATTGTCACCTCCAACAAATTTCTTAGTCAGGGACTTAGCTTCTTTCCCTTCTAGAAAGCAGGGATAATGTTATCTACTAGAGTACTCTCAGATTTCCTGGAAAATTTGCTGTGATGAGTGAAGTCAGCAGAAACCCCGGGATGGGGGTTAGGGGACCTTGGCACCTTCCAGAACCACTACAGCATTCAAGCCAAGGCCACGCTCTCCACAGGCTGCTCCTAGCCAGTGCCTGAGCACAGCGTGGGGACTAGAGCCTGGACATTTCTGCCAACATGTGACAAACATGCAAGAAATCTGCATCTCAGTCTGAGGCTCCTTCTATCCATTTCTCCTTCCTTCCTCCTTTCCTTTCATGAGATCAGACTTAACGTCTGATCAGAAGGCTCTCCCGCCTTCTGCCCCTTTCTCAGGCATTTTCTCCAATCAATTTTCAGTTCTAATTCCATTTAGGTGTCTGCTTCCCAGAAGACCCAAATTGATACAACTCTACATAAAACTATTCTAAAAATTGGAAACAATAGCATAGTTCCTAGCTTTTGGTAACTGTTCGATAAAGGTTAACATCCTTTAGCTGGGAAAGATTATAGAGTCAGGGCTGGGTAATACATTCTTCAATATACATGCAGTGCTTTAATCATACATCCCATTTTGCAAGTGGACTTCATTCATAGGCCATGTGTAGTGAGGCTTCTTAACATAGCACTCCAGCTATCCAAATTATCTGTGGACAGGTAACCAGGCGTGTATATAGGTGGGTGGGACTGTGAGGGCAGGAAACTGGCTTTGACACCAGATAGATCTAATCTAATCCTAATTTGCTGTGTGACCTTAGTAAAATCATTTAACCTCTCTCTCTCTTCAGTCGCTTCATCTACAAATGGGGATAATATTGCCTACTTTACTAGATAACAGTGAAGATTAGAGATAATCTATGTAAAGCATCTAGCACAGTATCTGGCCTATCCAATAAAAGGATGCATCATACTCTTATTGCCTTTCATTCACTCACTCGTCAAAAAAAATATTTACCGTGGGCCTACCATAATAAAGGACTGAGATAAAACAGTAAAACGGACAGGGACAGATCCTTACAGAGCCTGACAGGTTAGGCATGGCACAATGCAAAGTACATCCAATAATTATAACAGAAACACCTAGATGGTGCTTAGTATGTGCCAGTCCCTGTTCTAAGAGCTAAGAGTCTCTCGTTGAATCTTTATACCAACCCAGTGAGGCAGATACTTGCTGAAGATTACATAACTAGTGTGGACTTGAACAGGGCAATTTGGCTCCACAGTCCATACTTTTTGCGGCTATGCTGTATTGTCTCTCTAAACATCTGAATTAGATTTTATGCTTCCACAGAGCATAAATGATCCTTACACAAGTATATGAAAAAATCTAGTGAATCAAATCAGTAGGAAAGACAGTTATTTCCTTTAGACAAACACAGGCACAGAAGTAGTAAATCAGCTGAGCAGGAGTAGACACTGATCAGCCACTGGTGACCCATATGATAGCAGTTATGTCCCCCAACACCCACCAAAATCTCTGCCATTTTCTTGGCTTCCAACTCAGCAGCTGTTTTCTGGCAATGGCACTAGGAGTAGAGTTGCTATGGTTTTTATGGTTTTTCATTTTTCTTAACCCTGACTTCTTCTTTATCTGCTATAACCACAGGGCTCTTCTTGTTCCCATAAATTCTCAACCTTCAAGGTCCTATCTTTTCTGCCTACTGGAACTTCCTGGCAGAAAAGTTAAAGAAAAGTCAAATCAGTATGTTTTATTTTTCTTCTCTGTTCATAAAAGTGCTGGCATGACTGGATTAAGTAGTTTGCTGAGTGTTTGCGAGGTAATCAAGGTAGCAGGCAAGGACATCAGACGCTGAACACTAGGTTTAGTTCTTACTACATGGCAGACACCCCCCGTTTCTGGATGCCTGAATGTAGCCAACATGACAGCAGCACTTTGTTTGAAAAATACCTTAATGTTTACGACAACATGTCATTGCCATCATTCTAGAACAAAAATGGCAATGGTAACACGAAAACAAACAACAACAACAACAACAACAACAACAAAACCACCACTCTCTCCTGTCTAGGCAAGAATGATTATGACTAAACACAATGGTACTTACTGGGGGGCATTGTGCAAGTTTATCAGCTGCCACCAGTTGAACATTTAAGTGTTTACTTTGGGACTTTCCTCTAGATTTAATCAACCGCTGTAAAACCTGATAGAAGAAGACATAAATCAACAAGTTAAAAGAAAACTAAAAAAAAAAGACAAGATCTTTTAAATAGTCTGTTTAAGCCCTGAGTATTAATAGAGAAGAAATACAATATGAAAAACCATATATATATATATATATATATATATATAAACTCTGTAATGACATCACCCACTTACACTGGCTCTCAGTTATAGTGGATTTGATAGGTTCATCCTATTCTCGCTCCGTGTGAGGCCTTGGTGGGATCTTGAGTTCCCGCCCTAGATTTTACCCAGAGAGTTCAAAGAGAGCCCTGCAAAAGTGGAGGAACTGATCTGTACCAGGTCATTTATGTCCATATTCAGTTGAGTAATATTTTAGTTCACTATCTCAATGTCAGATAAATATCAGTCACTTATATATTTGGTTCTTTTGGTCACTGATAATTATTAAGGTGTTCCAGTTTAACTTTACATTAATAAGAATGATTTTATGATAGAAATCTAGGCAAAACATTTGCACTGGCATATTGCTACATATAAACCAGTGAATATCTGTTCTATAAATGCTATAACCGCATTTGCCATATACTCCCCTCTCCCTTACTTTTTTAAGCTGAAACAGGGTCCTTCCCCCAAAACAGTACTAGTCAGTGAGGCTCTATGATAACTCAGTGCATATATCCATAGGTACCCCTGTTCCTACACTTAATGACCCCATGGTGACTGGAGCAGGGGTGATGGAGGTTGAAATCTATTCTACTGCAGTGAAGGATGCTTGAATCTCCTTCAGTTCTGGGCCAAATAGACCTCCAGGTGGTCAAGGCAATTTCAATCCATTCTAATGGTTCTCCAAAGGCCCAGGTTTGGTCAGGATTCCCAAATCCATCCTGTGCAGAACCAGTGCCCAGAGAGATGGAAAGCTGAGGGGTTGGGGAAGGGCACAGCTTCTCTAGACATTCTCCACCTGTGAGAGATGACTGGTTGGAAGCTGAATTGGCATTTTAGCACTAAACTGAACTCTTGGAGGCATTGAAAATAAACTAATTATTAAGCTTGTACCTCTCTAGAATATCTATTTCACATTACTTATTACAATATCATCTACCTTTGTGGCATAAAGACACATGGCAGATATCCCATTGTGTTTAATCACAGCGTATCTTATTCCTTAAAGAAGCCAACCTAAGCATATATATACACACATCAATTACTTTTCCATAATAGATTCTATACAGTAATGTTTGACTCTATACACGATTAATGTAGATTCCTTTCTTGAATTACATACTCTCTCAACTGGGGAGAGAAGATAGGTGTTACAAGAATCAATACTACTCAAGACATTTACTAGGACAGAACATAAGTCTCTGAAAAGCCATACTTTACTTTTCCTCACCTTTCTTAATCTTTTGTTTCTATTTTGCTCTTGCATAACTGCCCAGTTGGGGAACCACAACAGACAGGGAACTTCTTTAAAACAATGGCTATTCTTTATTTGCTATCTTAGGATTTCTAGAAGCTGTACAGACTACAGGAATTAAAAACCGCCCATTAAAAAGGGCCTCAAATGTGGAGAAACGGGAACCCTCTTGCACTGTTGGTGGGAATGCAAACTGGTACAGCCACTCTGGAAAACAGTGTGGAGGTTCCTCAAAAAATTAAAAATAGACCCACCCTATGACCCAGCAGTAGCACTGCTAGGAATTTACCCAAGGGATACAGGAGTACTGATGCATACATAGGGGCACTTGTACCCCAATGTTTATAGCAGCACTCTCAACAATAGCCAAATTGTGGAAAAAGCCTAAATGTCCATCAACTGATGAATGGATAAAGAAATTGTGGTTTATATACACAATGGAGTACCACGTGGCAATGAGAAAGAATGAAATATGGCCCTTTGTAGCAACATGGATGGAACTGGAGAGTGTGATGCTAAGTGAAATAAGTCATACAAAGACAGATACCGTATGTTTTCACTCTTATGTGGATCCTGAGAAACTTAACGGAAACCCATGGGGAAGGGGAAGGGGAAAAAAAAAAAAAAAGAGGTTAGAGTGGGAGAGAGCCAAAGCATAAGAGACTCTTAAAAACTGAGAACTAGGGGCGCCTGGGTGGCGCAGTCGGTTAAGCATCCGACTTCAGCTCAGGTCACAATCTCGCGGTCTGTGAGTTCGAGCCCCACGTCGGGCTCTGGGCTGATGGCTCAGAGCCTGGAGCCTGCTTCCGATTCTGTGTCTCCCTCTCTCTCTGCCCCTCCCCCGTTCATGCTCTGTCTCTCTCTGTCTCAAAAATAAATAAACGTTAAAAAAAATTTTTTTAAAACTGAGAACTAAATGACGGTTGATGGGGGGTGGGAGGGCGGGGAGGGTAGGTGATGGGTATTGAAGAGGGAATCTTTTGGGATGAGCACTGGGTGTTGTATGGAAACCAATTTGACAATAAATTTCATATATTAAAATAAATAAATAGGGGCGCCTGGGTGGCGCAGTCGGTTAAGCGTCCGACTTCAGCCAGGTCACGATCTCGCGGTCCGTGAGTTCGAGCCCCGCGTCAGGCTCTGGGCTGATGGCTCGGAGCCTGGAGCCTGTTTCCGATTCTGTGTCTCCCTCTCTCTCTGCCCCTCCCCCGTTCATGCTCTGTCTCTTTCTGTCCCAAAAATAAATAAAAAACGTTGAAAAAAAAATTTTAAATAAATAAATAAATAAATAAATAAATAAAATTAAAAAAAATAAAATAGAAAGGGCCTCAATAAGATACTCTCCTTACTCATGAACAAAAATGCACAGAGCAAAGACTATTTCAAAAGAAATGAGCTTCTAATTCTTAAGGCAGAAATGAGGCAATTACCTTTGGAGATGAAACTTTAACATGAACAATAATTGGCGCTAAAGAAGTCTTTATAAGTTGTGCTGGGTGATTGATGGTGTCTGCGTCAAGAACAACCAGTTGCAAAGATCTTGCCAACTCAAAGATTCTTTCAATTTCACTTTGCACTTCCGCTAAAAGGAGAAATAATAAACAACAGGGCATGGTTATTTTTATTAATTAGTTCTTATATGTAAAACCATTTAAAACCATTTGGATGTTTGTCTATATTGCACAACAGAACATTCTGAATGTCATGCTTCTGTTAACTTAAGATCTTTCCTAAAGAGAGAGAGATGGGTTGAGTTTTTCATAAAACCAAAAAATTGGTGAAAAAAAATTGAGATGGCTCTCTTGACTCACTTCTTACACTTGCCCTGATATTCAGCTACTTATATAGCTATGTTGTTTTTGATTATTGCTTTGTTCCAAAGAACTTTTACTTTAGCTATAAAAGCTAAAACCACAATTAGGAAAGAATTGAAATACATGCAGAGCAACACTGCATAGAAAGCAAATTATACTGAAATATTCCAGCTAAGCAAGAATTTATATATTGATATTTTGTGAATATGTTTTTAAAAAAATCCCACAATTCATCTGTTTTGACTGATGTGCACATTTTTGTATCCAGGGTTAAATGTTCTGGGTCTACACTTAACGTTAACAAACTGCTACGCTTTAATTCAAGTATTAGGGCCAGTACACTTGTTCTAAGGCATAATCTTCAGCATTAAAAAGAAAAACAACTAAGGCCAATTATATTATAAATGCTGCAATGCCTTGAGAATGCAAATCTATTCAATTGGTTGTAACAGCCAAGTGACTGAAATCTCTGTGTGAATCTGGTCGAATAAAAAAATCTAGTTATTTGTCTGAAGTACTCTAGCTATTTTTTTAAAAAAAAATTTTTTTAACGTTTATTTATTTTTGAGACAGAGAGAGACAGAGCATGAACAGGGGAGGGGCAGAGAGAGAGAGGGAGACACAGAATCTGAAACGGGCTCCAGGCTCTGAGCTGTCAGCACAGAGCCCGACGCGGGGCTCGAACTCACGGATCGTGAGATCGTGACCTGAGCCAAAGTCGGCCGCTTAACCGACTGAGCCACCCAGGCGCCCCACTCTAGCTATTTTTAAAGCAAAGCAGATTACCTATAAAAACATAATACGTCTTTCTAAAACATAAAAAACTTTTTCACATACGTTTTATAAATCATCTGACTTATTGGGTCATGTCTAAAGTCTGAATTAGACTACTTAATTTTCAGAGAGATGATCTTATTTTGCTTTTTACTTGTTTTTATTTTTGGCCTATTTATTACAGGCATGACCCAGCAATGTTGTAATCTCATTTAAATTACACAGAGCAAACAAGTTACCTAATTTAAATAACTTCAAAGATGGCCTAAGTAAGAGGTGATGTTGCTCTAAAAATAACTCTAGAAGAGTTTCTACCACAATGTCGTGATTTGTTTTGCTTATCCAGTATACATTCAAGTTCATGTCACCCACCACAAGCCAAAACCTGCCATAACCAAACATACGGACAAGGTGTGTGGGATCATGGATGTTCAAGACTATCATGTAACTCTAATTTGGGGGGCTTTGCATAATAGCATAAAATTCTGACTTCCCACCAAATCACTGATGTTTAATGCATGATTTGTATTAGAAATATGAATTTAGAGAGTCAACATAGCAATCATTGTTCATATTATCCAATTCCAATGGTCTGAAAGATGTCATGTTACTTTGAACTGTGACTAGCTCTCAAGGTATCTATGTAAAGAATCTGGACGATTAGGCTTATTTGCAAAATTCTTCTGAAGTCACCTAGTACATTTGTCAATAATAAATAACATACCCGTCCCTTTTTTCTCACATGTCAAAAACACTTTTTAAAAAAAGAGATCTTTCTTATGAGAGAAGTTCAGAAAATAAATTTTATTTTTATTGTAGTAGATTTCAGCCTCAGGCTGTTGGGGTGTGTTCTCCATTTGTTGTTGTCATTAAATTGACACTGGTTTAAGGTAACTCCTGGTCAGGACTGTTATAGAACAAGTCTGCATTGCTTTAAGTTTCAAATCTGAATACAACATTCTCTCAAGTAGCAAAATGGCAGTGAGGCAAACTGGACTGCTCTGGTATAAAGAACCCTTGAGACACACTGTGTAAATAACTCAGAAATGCCTGGGCCTTATTTACTCTACACCAGCAATGAGATAAGTGTGGTTTTTGACCTGTGCGGAGGGCAAGCACATCCACAGCTTAGGCAACACAAAACTCTTAGGCAATGGCATTCCAGCACAAGTGGAGAGGTGCTCAGGCAAGCAAGCCAGGAGGCTGCAGACGGCCACACTATATACTAGAGTGGGTCCCTATGTGGATAATAGGTATATAGAATTCAATACCTAAACTGTCTGAGAAAGAGAATGGCATATGTATCTACATAGCTCATTTTCTTAAAAACTTAGAGCAAGCCCAGCAATCCTGACTTTCCATGCTGATTCTCAGAAGGTTCCAAAGTTTCACCATGATCTTACTACAGACAAATGGGGCTCTGAGAAATTTGGACTATGATGCTGGAGGGACCTCAATGAACACTTCTATAACTTGACCACGACTGATCTAGATCCACCTCTCTCTAGCATCTCTGACACCTGTGATCTTTCTTATATCCAAATGCTTAAACTACTTCAATGGCTCCTTTGGGTTCAAAACAACATTGCCCAAAGTGAATACCCTGGAACACTAATCCCATAAGATATCTTAAGGGGAAAAAGAGATTTTTTTTTTTTTGCAGGCTATAATAATTTCTTTTGGAATTTCAAACATGCATTACCCTTTGCATCTTTTTTTTTTTTAATTTTTTTTTCAACGTTTTTTAATTTATTTTTGGGACAGAGAGAGACAGAGCATGAACGGGGGAGGGGCAGAGAGAGAGGGAGACACAGAATCGGAAACAGGCTCCAGGCTCCAAGCCATCAGCCCAGAGCCCGACACGGGGCTCGAACTCACGGACCGCGAGATCGTGACCTGGCTGAAGTCGGACGCTCAACCGACTGCGCCACCCAGGCGCCCCGCATTACCCTTTGTATCTTAATGGCTCTTCGAAGTCTTGCAGTAAAGAAATCTGCCAATTGTTTAATCCAAATTTCCAAATTTATCTGACTGAGGAAAATGTTTGGATGTAACAACTATTAGTATCTTTTAGAACCCACATTTCATAGAATCTACCTTGGAGGAGGTTTCTTTAGCAAGGCATACTAGAGCCCTAACATACTAGCCTCAACCCACTTTTTCAGTCTCTTTCCCTGTTGCTCTCAAACCATGCCATCCACTCTCTTTTTTTAAGTATGCTGTGCACAAACTATTTGTTTATCACCTACACAGTGTTTTTTACATGTTGATGCCTT
Source organism: Neofelis nebulosa (assembly GCF_028018385.1). NCBI lineage: Eukaryota > Metazoa > Chordata > Mammalia > Carnivora > Felidae > Neofelis > Neofelis nebulosa. Next base: position 79,664,497 of record NC_080783.1, on the reverse strand, counting down.
TGGACATTCTTGTCTTCCATGAAGAACCAGCTCAAATATAACTTCTTCGAACTCTTCTCTTTCACCTCTTACTCCCTACCCTTCTTTCTTTATACCCCTAGCTTTTTGTTCATAAATCTATTATCAGACAGTATTTTAACCACCTGTCCCTTCTTTCTGTTGGCTTATAGGTAAGACACTTTGTCTTTAGTTATGTTTGTACTTACTAAGTCTGGCATAATTTGTGGCATATAACAATAACCATGTGATGAGGAAATCTACAAATGTGCATTAACAAGCAGGCAAATGGACATAAGTGGCTCACATAGGGATTATCATAATAGATTTCCATTAAATTAATTCCAATGGCTATAGGTATATGAATTTACAAAGCAAAGGAAAAAACCAGTGAACTGACACTGCCTTGTTTCTTCATCAATATTTACACTAGCTCCACTCCACTGAGTGAAACAGGTGACTAGATTACACAGAATGACTTCAAAGAATGTCCATGAAACCCTTGGCTGGTATAGATGGTGAGAGTCAGGCAACCTCACTTATGCATCTAAGTGTTTTTTAGCCTCTCATTATTTATCAGAAGAAGAAGTAACTAAAAGTCAAAGGCACTTTGTGGAGTGAGGAGAGTGGAAGAGGGAAGAACAGACAACAGATGCTTGTTCGAGAAATCTTCAGTCTAACTTTTCCAAAGAAGACATCCAGATGGCCAACAGACACATGAAAAGATGCTCAACATCACTCATCATCAGGGAAACACAAATCAAAGCCACACTGAGATATCACTTCACACCGGTCAGAGTAGCTGAAATGAGCAAATCAGAAAACAACAGATGCTGGTGAGGATGTGGAGAAAAGGGAACCTTCTTGCACTGCTGGTGAGAATGCAAACTGGTGCAGCTGCTCTGGAAAACAGTGTGGAGGTTCCTCAAAAAATTAAAAATAGAACTACCCTATGACCCAGCGATAGCACTACTAGGAATTTACCCAAAGGATATATATATAGGAGTGCTGACACATAGGGGCACTTGTACCCCAATGTTTATAGCAGTACTTTCAACAATAGCCAAATTATGGAAAGAGCCTAAATGTCCATCAACTGCTGAATGCATAAAGAAGATGTGGTTTATATATACAATGGAATACTACTTGGCAATGGGAAGGAATGAAATCATGCTATTTGCAGCAACGTGGATGGAACTGGAAGGTATTATGCTGAGTGAAATAAGTCAGTCAGAAAAGGACAGATATCATATGTTTTCACTCACAGGTGGATCTTGAGAAACTTAACAGAAGACCACATGGGAAGGGAAGGGGGAAAAGTAGTTACAAACAGAGAGGGAGGGAGGCAAACCACAAGAGACTCTTAAATACAGAAAACAAACTGAGGGTGGATGGGGGAGGGTGGCAGCCCAGGGGAAACCCAGGGGAAAATGGGTGATGCGCATAGAGAAGGGCACTTGTTGGGATGAGCACTGGGTGTTGTATGTAAGCCAATGTGACAATAAATTATATTCATAAAAAAAAAAAGAAATCTTCAGTCTAATTTGGCATCCTTGTCTCTCACAGTATTTAACTTTAGTCACCTAATCTGATTCATCATCATCAACTCTTTCATTGTTACCACCTCAAGGTCAAAATTACTGTCTCTTTAAGAGTGTTTCACTCAGCATGTGAGGGATCTAAATACAAAACTAAGGAAAGAACCACTGATGTCCAAGCTCCTGCCTTCACAAGAACAAACAACTATTCATTTGGTATGTTTAACATTCTTTTTATAAAGCAACCATGCAGCAGACATTTATTGAACAATTACCATGTGCCAATCCCATGCTAGGAATATACAGGTGATACTTTGTAGCCTCTTTGCAATCTGTACAATTCTTGGTGCAGGGTCAAGGTATAGCCTTCAATGAATTCTTGATGGGACGTTTAGGCATGCAAGCGATCTTGGAATTTTTTTGTTTTCTATTATCATCTCAGTAGTTTAAGAAAATATAGTGACAGAGAAGACCCTTATCTTTCCCACTCTGCCCATGAGGGAGGAGGTAGCAAAACAAACTGCCCTCAGAATGTGAATGCAAAAGAGACTCCTAGAAAGTTATAAGTGGACTGCACCACTCTTGGCAATCATAGAAACCACAAACAGGCTTTTGAGATGAATGTCGTGATTGCCCAGCAGTGTGGACTTGTTTCTGTGGATGGTAATTCCATCTTCCACAGCCCTGCTCATAACATGGTGTTATGTAGCTAACCATATAAGGTGTTCTTCCATTTTCCATCATGGTGAATTTCATAATTCTTTCTAACTAGTGCTCCAGGAAAGACACATTTAAACTCCCTACATGTTATTAATGCTCATTGCTATTTCCACTTAAAGATGTGACTGTTCTGGGGCACCTGGGTGGCTCAGTCGGTTAAGCGTCCGAGTTCAGCTCAGGTCACGATCTCACGGTCTGTGAGTCCGTGAGTTCGAGCCCCGCGTCGGGCTCTGGGCTGATGGCTCAGAGCCTGGAGCCTGCTTCCGATTCTGTGTCTCCCTCTCTCTCTGCCCCTCCCCTGTTCATGCTCTATCTCTCTCTGTCTCAAAAATAAATAAACGTTAAAAAAATTTTTTTTTAAAAAAGATGTGACTGTTCTGGATACTACCAGCTAGCAGCGAAGCTATACTAAGACACCGTTAGCTAGCTTTCTTCTAAAGATCTGAGAAAGTTGAACATCTCATTTCTTTTCATGTCAGCTGCGACTCAGGTATGGCATATCATTAGCATCACTGAGAAACTTGGGCAGAGTAGAGATGGGTGCTTTCACGTGGTTAGGCAGTAGCAGACCAGGGGAGCCCAATGAGGGTTCTTCCCACCAGGCTACAGATTAACTGATTGACTAGAGCTGAGACAGAGGAGGTTCTGGCTGTTGAAGGAATCTGCTCCCTTCTTTTCCATGAGAGCATTCTCTTCAGTTCATCAGCACTTCCCCATTCAGAATGGGGAGAAGACTGGAAAAGACATTCACAAATGAAACATGTGTCATCCCACTCCGAAAACACAGCTTGGAGAAGTACCATATTTGAACATCTTACCTAAGCTGGACCGAGTGTTCGAACGTTCAATTATTGCTCGCTTGCTGGGATTATTTAGGACAGACCTCTTAGCAAGAGAAATGTCAGCTGTCACTCTTGTTATTGATATCCTATGAATAGGAACACAGAACAGAACAAGCCAGTAGAAATGTTATGGGGCTCTCAGGTGATTTATAACCACAGTATTTAGTAACCACTTTACATACTGCATTGCAACCACAGTATAATAAACATCGCCACAAGTATTTTAAATAGGCTTTGGCTAGTATTGAAAATATAAGTCAGGTATAATGGAGGAAGGTTCTGGCTATTTAACCAAAACAAAAAGCAAACCTGTGGTTAAAAACAAAGCTCTTCCTCCACCACTGTCTAGCTTGTCAAATTCTCTTTATAACGCACACCACACCAGGAGGGAATCAAAATATGTGAATAAACATGCTCTTTCTAGGAAGCATCAACACAATTTCCCTACAATTCACAGTTGATTTGCTCTTGAATAAGACCTTCAGGAACTACAAATGTTCTGCCCAGGCATATCAACCAGAGGGGAAAACCCTGTTCATTTTCATCAACACTCAACCAGTTGGTAGTGATGTTGTATTCCTGATGCCTAACAGTTAATTCATGATACAAGAAGCATCTCTCCACGAGCCCAAAGGAATGTTTCATTTCGAAGAATATGGAAAATATGACTTCTATTCTGCCTGCACAAGATCCGTCAGCATATTTGCTTAGGACTTTGAATGCATAAAGTGGAAAGGCATAAGACACTATAGTTGAGGGCAATGTGAGGATTGCGCCAGGATTTTGGCAAGTCAGAAAGTTTCCTGCAGTTACACAAGAGAAGAATAAAGCTAAGAAGTTGCAGATGAACAAAGAGAGGAGTCCATATGCACATGATTTATCAAATAAGAATCTCTGGAATTTACAGCCTTAAAATTCTTTATTTTAAACCGCGACTGATGAATTTCAGGTTATTATCTACCTGTAGAATGCAAAGCATGCCTCTCTAAGCCAGTTACTGCCACCATGGACCTTTCCCCATTCTCATTTTCAGAGCTTTGGCAGAGTTCTGGAATGGAGACAAGAGAGTAGTGCCCCTTCCTTTTTTGCTCAGTGCACCCATTTGCCTTCATTTTTATATTCCTTCGGCGACTGGTGCAGGGAAGAGGTAGAGTTGATATCAATGACTGAGTCATAGTTTTGGTATACTATCAGCACTCTCAGGAGACTCTTCACCTGACTTCAGTGACCCAAAGCCTTAAGGAAAATTTAAAGTATTCCTTGTCACAAATGGTTCTTTAAAGCTATACAGGCTATCTAAAAGTTCTGATACCATTTTAACGCAAAGCACCTTCTTGTGTCATTGTATTGTATTTACATGCTGTAGATGGTCAGTGAGTTTTAAATTCTTAATGTTTTTAGAATTTTTAGTCACTAATAAATTATTGGAGTCATCTTCATATTATCTTCTACAGAAACCAAGAGTTTTGTGAAATACCTCTGGGCCACCGAGAACACCAAGGGGAAGCTGAGTTGGCAGACCTCCAGCTTTCCTACCTTCCACTTCAGGCAAACGCCTCTGCATTTCTGTTTTCTACATTGGGGCTTTATATATGATTTCCTTGTAAAAAGCTGCCCAACTGCTAAAAGACATTGGAAAACACTGGTCAAGTACAACTGCTTCATTTTACCAAGAAAACTGAGACACAGAGAGGAAGTTCCACATGATTAGTTAGAGACTAAGAAGACCTGAAACACAGGCCCCCAAGCACCAGGCCAATCCTTAGTCACCTGAGTGATGATAAGTCTCACAGAGCTTCAGTTTTCTTCTCCAGCAACCCCATATCCCCAGATGTAAGCCAAATCATCAAGTGCAGATGCAATCGATCTTGGCCATGTGCAGAGAAGTGGTCAGGACTTTAGTGAGCTTAAAGTCAAGGGAACCCCATGTCTGAGTCTGCATTACTCAGTTGGCTTTTGCAACTTGAAGTATGAAATCTCATAGGCATCCTGTGTTCACAGCTTCTTTAATTTACAGAATAGAGATTGCTCATTTATTTTTGTGTGTTTGTTTGTTTGTTGTTTTAAGGACAGAGTTGTTGGTTAGAAACATACAGTCAAGTTCCAGAGCAATTCAAATACATGACTGGAGACGAATGGGTTAAATTAGGAATAGAATTCAACTTTCTAAAATAAAGACTTTTGAAGGGCCCAAAAAGTCTATTCTGCTTATGGGAGATCAAAATTTGTAGTTCTATACAAGCCAAATAGTGAGTCTTGGTTCTTAAAATTTGAAAGGATTACCACCATACCATCACATATAGAGTTTTATAAGTTTTTACAAGTTTTACAAAAAAGCAAGCAAACAAACAAAACAGTAAGACACACACACATCTGCTTCATATATTCTCCAAACAGAAAAAGGTATGGACAATACAGGGTTCTTTTTCTTGTTTTATTTGTCACCAAAATACCAGCGAACTTGTTAATACAAGTTATTTCTTTTTAAAATTTTTTAATGTTTATTTTATTTTATTTTATATTTTTTGAGACAGAGCATGAGGATGGGAGGGGCAGATGGAGGTGGAGACACAGAATCTGAAGCAGGCGCCAGGCTCTGAGCTATCATCACAGAGCCTGATGCGGGGCTCAAACCCACAAACCGTGAGATCATGACTTGAGCCGAAATGGAAAGCTTAACTGACTGAGCCACCCAGGCACCCCAATACAAGTTATTTCTTAATAAAAGTACACATGCATGCATGAAGGAGCTCAGGACAAGATAGACACAGCCCCAGAAACCCTTCAGTAAGACAAAGCAGAGTTTTCTGTTTTCTACTGCAAAGATGCTTACTATTATCAAAATAAAAAACCAAACCCAAACTTTTTTTTTGTAAAAGACTCTCCAAAAATATAATTGAATACTTCTAGTTTATATACTTTTTTTAGTTTTATATACTTAAAAAATATTTTATATACTATATATTTTTATATTTTTATATACTAGTTATATATTTTTATTACTTTTTTTAACTTAAAAAAATGCCCTTTCCACTTCTTTTCTTGCTGTACTCATTCCCCCCAGTACTTCCACGCATCTTGTTTGATGTATGTTTTTACGAAGTTCCCTAGGAAACTTTTCTGTGACATAGTGTTAGTAGTTACTGGCTGGTCGATTAATGCTAACAGAAGTTCAGCTCCTCAGCAAACGGGGTTTAGTAGCAAATGTCACTGAAAACTAGCAAAAATTGTTCTCTAACTCTAGCAAATCTGAACCCCACCTGTTCTTTATTTCTGTTTTCGAATTCATCAGAATTGCCCCAATCTATCATGACCTATGAGTATTAGTTTTTTGAGAAAAGATATTACTTTCAGTTATAACATATCCATTCAAAAATAATTGTTATTTCCATATTGGTTCAGAATGGCTATAAGGTCCTTCTATGCTCTATCTTTGCTACATCTAATATGCAACACTGTTAGTACATTAATTAAAAAAAAATAACTCCTAGTATTCATAGAGAAGAGTATTCCAAAGAACAGAACAGTGCACTGTCAAGAGAATTGGGATGGAGGGCCTACATAGACCTGAGTATTCTTCCTGGATCTTGCTCTTGCTGGTTGTGTGACCATGGACAAGTCAGATTAGCATCAGAATCCTAATCAACAAAATGGTGATACTGGTCAAAATAGCTAAAATTAACAACTCAGGAAACAACGGATGTTGGTGAGGATGTGGAGAAAGAGGATCTCTTTTGCACTGCTGGTGGGAATGCAAACTGGTGCAGACACTCTGGAAACAGTGTGGAGATTCCTCAAAAAATTAAAAATAGAACTACCCTATGACCCAGCAATAGTACTACTAGGAATTTATTCAAAGGATACAGGAGTGCTGATTCATAGGACACATGTACCCCAATGATTATAGCAGCTCTATCAACAACAGCCAAATTATGGAAAGAGACCCAATGTCCATCAACTGATGAATGGATAAAGAAGCTGTGATTTACATGTACAATGGAATACTACTTGGCAATGAGAAAGAATGAAATCCTGCCATTTGTAATAATGTGGATGGAACTGCAGGGTATTATGCTAAGTGAAATAAGTCAGAGAAAGACAGATATCATATGTTTTCACTCATATGTGGAATCTGAGAAACTTGACAGAAAACCATGGGAGAAGGGAAGGGAAAAAATAGTTTTAAACAGAGAGGGAGGCAAACTGAAGGTTTAAGGGGGGGGGTAACAGGGGGAGGGGAAAATGGGTGATGGGCATTGAGGAGGGCACTTGTTGTGATGAGCATTGGGTGTTGTATACAAGTGATGAATCATGGGAATCTACTCCTGAAGCTAAGAGCACACTGTATACACTGTATGTTAGCTAACTTGACAATAAATTATATTTAGAAAAAAAATAATAAAATAAAATAAAATAGTGATAGCAGCTTTGCCAAACTATCTTCTGGGAGTGCCAGTAGGGGCAAACGAGGTAATATACAAAAGTGCTTTGTCAACCTAATATATAAAAGACAATTACTGCAGATTTGAAGACTTGAAGGGGACAGTTTCTTTATATTCTGTCCTCAAAAAAAAAAACAGTCTACCATAAACTCTCCTACCACCAGAGTCCATGGAATTTATATAGACTTTCAGGGGAGGAGGATCAGGTCAGACGTGTTGTAATCAAAACCTGCTAATTTAAGTATTCATGTTTGGCATTAAAGTGTTCAATTACTTATCTCTAGTGTTTGACCACTGATGAGTCTCCACCTGAAGAGAGAGAATGGTAGAAGGAGATGATAAGAGGGTGATATTGACTTTGAAACAGAAGGTGCTGTGTTGTTCTTTTCCATTTGTTGACGGCAGTTACAAGGTGTTTTGATTCTGCCATGACTTGGCTGCTCTGTTGATAGCATCAAGGATTCCCATTGCTGTTTATGAACAAACATTACCTCTCTGAGTCTCCTAAGTTGTATTCTCAGCCTCGTTTCTTCAAATTCTTCCTCAAACCCTTTTTAAAAAAGTATTCCCCCTCCCTTTATTTTTATTTTGGAAAGAGAGAGAGAGTGAGGGAGTGTGAGAGGCAGAAGGGCAGAGGGAGAGGGAGAGAGAGAATCTCAAGCAGGCTCCACCCCCCAGTGCAGAGTCCTGACACAGAGCTCGAACTCAGGAACCATGAGTTCATGATCAGAGCCCAAATCAAGAGTCAGATGCTTAACTGACTGAGCCACCTAAGTGTCCCTCAAACCCTTTTTTCCTTCGAGTGGCCTTTGGCTAATAACTTCCTTTAACTTTAGATTTTATCTATATAGATTACAGGATGTTCATTTAGGATTTTTGGCCACGATCATGTCGATTACAAAGTGTTCAGTAATTGCCATAGAGCTGATCTGATCTAGTCATCAAAATGCCTAAAGCCAGCAATTTTATTGGAATTTGAAACGATTAGCATAGTTCAACAAATGGCAGTTGGTTTGACTGCCTGCTGTTCTATGAATGGTATATTCAACCAGCTGAACAAACCTCATCCCAAAGGATGATCCCCAATGAATGTTTGTGGTAGAAAATGAAGAGAGAAAAGTTCTACATCGTTGTGAACCCTGTGTGTTCACCAGGCTGATGCCATCGTACCAGCTGGTTAGGCTCATCTAATTTACGATCTGTGCACAGGCACTGTCACCACGTGTGGATATGCACATGGACGAGGGTTCCTCAGGAACTGTTTGGTACTATGCTTTTCATTTTTCTTCCGCGTATTACAGTTAGGCCCTACAGTAGCAATCATGGCGATAAAACTGTCCAATAAGCAGCTCTCAACGGACCCAAATAATTTCTAAGGTATCAAAAAAGGGCAAGTATATGATTTTGTAACAATCAAGCTACTGGACTTTAATCCAATTTGTTGAATACTGTCTAACCATGATCTGGAAAACAGTACTGAAGAAAGCCTCTTGGCCAATGGATCCATTTTTTGCTTTGTCTGGAAAATAATAAGACTTTCTCTTGACTATTTTGTCTAACCTACTACATTCATAGCCAATGACACACTGAGTGGGTTTTCATTAGAACATACTGTTTATGCTGTATCACTGTGCTATAGCCTTCTGTGTAATTGTTCTCTTGGCTGGTTTCAGTTAAAGACTATTTGTTGTTTTCACTCTCTTTATTAATTGGTAAAACATAATACAGCAGATTGTCACAGCTCAAAATGTAAGGCTATTTCCCACACAGCAGATGTGTCAGAGTCTGCGTGAAGCTACAAGCACATGGCTTCTTCCTTATCAAAGTCTCTACATACCCTCAACTAATAAATTCATTACTGGTTTTTCTGCAGCACTGTCCTCTTATTATCTGAAAGCAAGTCCACTCTGCTACTCCCACCTTTACTGTCTATCTTCTATCAACTCTGCCATAAATCAGAGCTCTACAGCACCGAGTCTCTTTCTCTGGCTATTACTTTGGCTGCTGTTGAAATCTTCCTTTTATCTCTAGATCCTCTGCTGTGCCATCAGACCATATGGAACACTTGGCGTTGACATTTCAATCCTATTTCTACTAAAACCATCTTCAACAATGTGTATAAATGCTTGATGCAGCAACTTTACCCGACTCAAAACAAATCTCTGCTGTTACAATCAAATGAACTTCCTCTTTCTGGGCTGAAAATTGAGGAAGAACCTCAGATGCTTCATTCTTGAAAGTAGTAATTAAGCCATTCACTTTCTCTTTGTGAAATTTTAAAAAATCCCCTTCTTCTTTTCCTTTCCATCCTACCTTTCAGACAGTTAAAAATACTATTATTTATAAGGATGTTACATGGTGATGGAAAGAATCTAACACAAACAGGCTGTGTTATGGGACACAATTGTTCAGCTTGAGGACTGTTACCGGGTCTCATGATGAGGTACAGCTCAGAACTTCCTTAGGTAAAGACAACAGAGGTTAAAACCATGTGACTTCAAGCATAGTTAAAGGAAGTGTGTGTGTGTGTGTGTGTGTGTGTGTGTGTGTGTGTGTATGTGTGACCAAGAACACAGAAGACTGAGGGGCGCCTGGGTGGCTCAGTTGGTTAAGCATCCAATTTTGGCTCAGGTCATGATCTCGTAGTTCATGGGTTCAAGCCCCACATTGGGCTCTGTGCTGACAGCTCAGAACCTGGAGCCTGCTTTGGATTCTCTCTCTCTCTCTCTCTCTCTCTCTCTCTCTCTCTCTCTTTGCTCCTCCCCCACTCATGCTCTATCTCTCTCTGTCTCTCAAAAATAAATAAACATTAAAAAAAGAAAAAGAACACAGAAGACTGAGCCATGAATGTTAGCTGTCAACAATCCACAGACTGCTGCATGAAGGTAGGGATTAAGGCCCAATCACTAGAAGGCAAGACCAAGACCAATGCTATTAAATTAAAGAGTCGGAGTTCAGCTGTTCTTTGCAATGCTTTTTCAAGAAGTGAATTCTCAATAACCAAACATTCCCAAACAGAAGCAGTTTATCCATCTATTTGTGGTTGCTGAAGCAAAGAGATTAGAATAAAAGAACTTTTACATTTCCTTCCAACCCCAATATTCTAGTATTCAGTGCTTCATTTGTTTTCTTTGAAACCACCTCATTCTCTGCGTATCTTCTGTTTAAAAACAAGGGGGGTGGGGAGAGGAGCAGGATAAATCCAAAGCTTTCTTAGTAAGCCTTTTGGGTGCACTAGATGAATGTGGCAGAGACGGTTATTTGTTCAGCAAAATCGATTTCCTCTTCCTCCTGAGCCATGGCTAGACTGTATTTCCCAGCCTGTTCTGTAATTCAGTGTGGACACACAACCAAGTTTTAACCAATGAAAAGTGAGGATCCATGTGCGTCATGTCCAGGCTGGCATGTGCCTCTCCCCACCAGCTGACTGGAGAGCCCCTCTCAGGCAGAGGGCTCCAAATGATGGATGAAAGAAGCTTTCCGCCCAATCCTCCCCTCCGCCACTCTATCACTTCCTCCTCGCTGAGGGACACCTGCCTCAGACTGTTAAATGAGCAACAGTAAGCTCCCACTTGTGTTTAAATCATTATATATTTTGGGGTCTATTTATTAAGGCAGCCTGGCACTGTATTAATGTACTCAGCTATTCACATAATGGCTCTGAAGCATTCTGATTTCTTGAACTAAAATCTCAATTATTGGAACTAAAATCTCAGTTTCTTTGTATATAGTCCCAGAAGCTAATGAATATTTTAAGTACAATTACCCAGAAGGCTTTTCTTTTGACAAAAGTATACAGTTTGTACTCAAAGCATGGTTTGCTTTTTTCCCTTAAAATAGCATATTTTTCAAAATGTATTTGATGCTGTTTAAAAAATATATTTGGTAAGCTGGATGCATGTACCCATACTTCTCAGTATACACTGTGTGCCTTTTCTTCATTTCTACTATGTCTTCGATATTTGCATGTTATTTTTACAAGGAGTGTGTTCTGCATTGTAAAGGAGCTTAGTACATCGTATCAAGTCAACATGGACTTTTTCCCATTTCTCTGCGAAACACAGGAACTCTTTCTAGACGTTTTTCACAAAACCTAAATGATAAAATTATTTGATGGCTAAAGACTGAGCCGTATGAATAAGAGGATACATACAAAATACACTAACAAACTACAAGGTGATTTCTGATGAAAGGAACCCAGAACTAAGCATCCAAACAAGTGCTATTCTCTACAAAGTAGTCACTTAGGGAGGTTTATGATGAAAACATTTCTTGCACTCTTCTTCTGAGAAAACGCAGCACTTTACACCTTCATATGATACACACGTACATGCATACACACACACACACACACACACACACATATGCACGCACACAAACATACGCACGCACAGTTCCCAAGTGCTACTACCAGCTTGACCAGCAAGCCACCACATTTATCAAAATATTCTATATTTTCATTAATATATTTCATAAAAATAAGTTTGATATGAATTCACTAACAAGCAAGGAATAAAGACAAACACATACATTTAATTAAAACAAATGGGTTATTTTCCTTCTCAAGGTCCTTTCTCCCTTAGGGATTCAATGCTATACTTCATAACTTCATATCTTCAGAATTCCCTCATTGTATTCTTCCCTGAATACTGAGTTAACTTTTAATTAGAGAACTTCTGCAATCGCTGGAAACACAGATCCACAAATCAATTTATCATACACGTTCGGTTAAAGGAAAATAAAAATACAAAAACATCTGTATGTCTCACCTCCCATCAAACCTGTGCTTCAGGAAATCAAAGAGGGCTTTCTGCATCATGTCTGTTACCTTTGCAGAGGTGAGAAAAAAAGAATGAGGCAAACACACGCAGAGAGACAGAGAGAGAGAGAAGTCAAAAGTGAGAGAGGTGGAAGGGAAGGGCACTTTGTCTGAGCAAAGACCTCACACAGCCTGTTGTCTCTGAGGGGTAGGGCAGGTTGTCCTGGAAGGTGTTTTTCATGCTTAACCACTTACACTTACTCAAGTTTCCCCCTTGGTTGTCCTCTAGGTTGTTGAACGAGCCAGCAGTGTTCACTAGACCTAAGGCAGACTCCCTTCCCTTATTAGGTGATAGAACTGCAGCCAAGAGACCACAATAGGCTGGCTTTGCTCGCAAGTGCTGCCTGTCCTTGGCTCGCCCGAATGGGTGCTTGCCTCCAGTGAGGACCAGCTAGAACTCCTGCGGCCAGCCCTGGGCTTGGCCACCTGCTAGTCTGTGCATGCTGGTAGAAATTCTCCATTCCTACAGATCACTCGCCTGCTTTTCCTCGGACATTCCCCACTGAGAACCGAAGGGAAGGGGGAGAGGAAGGAAGGAGACACATTTTAATGTCCCACCCCACCTAGTTTTATCTATGCTAGCACGAAATCAAAATGGAAACACCCGAAACATAGTACTTCTAAAGCCTTCACTCTTTTCCTTCTTAAACGCATTAAACGCATGGTATTGTTTAATCTCTGAACAAGTTCATTAATACTTTCGTGGACAATTTTTCCCTTCTATGTGTCTTTGAAATAAATGGGAGAAATATTTGGTGGGGTATGGCATCATGTTGAGCACCCAGCAAGGTGAGGTTTGTTGGTGCTTTGAAGGTTTAAGTTTGCTGGAAGATTGCCTACATTGTTCTCTTGTGCTGTTCATACTCATTTATTTATTTATGCATTTATGTATTTATGTATTTATTTATTTATTTAGTTTTACGTAAGCTCTACAGCATGGGGCTTGAACTCACCACCCTGAGATCAAGAGTTGCATGCTCTACCACTGAGCCAGCCAGGTGCTCCCATACTTGATTATTTCCAACAGTAATGGGAATGGTTGAGACTACATAGTCCTTCACTTTGAATTTAATGCAGAGGAAACCTTTGACCACAACTTTCCATCATAAAGGTTTTAAGGGATGTATTTCTAAACAAAGTGATACATATAAGATGAGAAGCGTGCCAGAGAGGGAAGAAAGAGTGAAGGGCCACATGAGCCCCATGCTGTGCCACCCGCCTTCACATGTGGAGAATTGGCCCCATCGGTACCTCTCTGTAAGCAGACCCTAGAGGAGCAAGCTCCCAAGGCTGTCTCCTAGGTTCTTGATCAAGGACTGAAGCATAACAGACTGGTATTTGTACCTCATAACCCTTCAGTGACGGCCCCACTAACACCACCGGACGCATGGATGGCACAACATCATAAGGAGGGATGTGCTCCGTCTGAAAAAGATGATTGGACAGCATGACAAGGTGAGGATAAGCATGCCTTCTCAAAAGCCATAGCAATCGTAATTCTCAGGTCGAGCACAAAATGATTACCACAGGTCCCCACCAAGGAGGCTCATCCCTTATTTTATAGCCATTTGGGTCACTGAAATGGAACATTGCAGGCACGTGCGGATAGAAACCTTAAAGGAAGATTTAAAAAGGAAACACAACTTACCACTTTTTGCTTCTGTTTTGCTAAAAGACAACAATGAGAGCCATATCAAAATACGTAATCTCTGTAAATGATAGTACATGATTTTAAAAGATGGAAGAATGTACCAATTTGTCCCTATAATTCTCATCATGTCACTATTACCCACTCTGTGGAGAACTACTCTATTATTTCATTCTGGACGAGACAATTTTGAAGACAAATGAAAAAACAGACAACTTCTCCCTGTACGAATGACCTTATATCCTGATTTCATGTTGGGTGTGGAGGGTGGACTGCATGAAAACACTAGAAATTCTGGGCCAGCCATGGGCCATAGGTTGTTTCCTGCTACACACAGCATACAGTGTGGCTGAGAACAACTTGGACAAATATAATTTGATAAAAAGGAATTAAGAACGACGATTTGGGTAAAAATGATCATCACCTTTATCAGGAGTTATTTTTGGATTTGTAATTTTGATGAACCAGGAGAAAAATTCTGCAGTCCTTTGTGTGTTCGTTAAGTTTTTGCCTACTTTCCAGGATAGTGACATATTTTTCCTACTATGCTGTTCTTAATTTCAAATAAATTTATAACCATTTATTCCTGTTCTTTCTTGTTTTTAATAGTGTAATAGGTTTGTAATGACCTAAATGTCCAACAAATGGGGATGAGGCAAAATACATTTGATACCTGATTAAACTGATTTTGTTTAAACTGGTTTTGTTTGGCCATCAAAGTGGGTCCGGTCCATCTGGGGACAACCCAGAGACCTAGTTCAGTTCAGAGCACAGGATATGAGGAAAGATCCACCCAAACAAGGACCCAGCACTCAGCACTACTCCAGAACCAATCCCGTTTCCTGCAGTTACGGTAGGCCAGGCTAGACCTTACACTTGCCCTTCTGAGTTGGTAATACTGGATGCTCTAATGCAGCATCAATTCTGGGCCAGAAGAAATTAGACTATAGGAGTCAGGGAATGTGGTAGAAGGAAAATTCCTGCTTGAATGTCTCCATAATTATCAAATATATAACAACTCTTGATTGGACCACCACTGTCACTTCATTTCCATTAATTCCAGGGCTTGGTTATCTGCTTTCCAAACAGAAATGAGGTCATCTGGGCCCATTTGCTGCTTCAACCTTTCCAGTCTCCACAGCCCAGGCTGTACCATCTTAAAGTTCCCCATGGAGACTGAAATAGAGCATTTTCTTGAGAGTCTACAACTTTTTTTTTTTCTTTTTAATTGGCTTTCACCATCTTAAAGTCTGTTGGGTTCTTGGGTGGAATAATGAACTTGCTTCAGATTGGTCTGCACAATGGACAGTTACTCGCTCTGGGGGGTAAACAAGATTTTTCAGAATCAGATTGTAATGATTTGAATTTTTAGTTTCACAAGTACCCTTTAAATCAAATCAAATTACTATAGAAAGCAAATGAGCAATGAAGAGTTAAGTAGAAGAATTTTTAAATCAAAGCCTTAAATTATTTCCAAATTAGTAAAACTACTTGTGTGTATGTTCAAATCCTAAGGGGAAAAAAAACCCATTCCATTAAAAAAACCCGTAAAACCCTTACCTGCTGATGTGGGTGTTGCTCGAAATGTCCCTGATACCATTTCTCCAAGACTTGAAGAAGAATTTCCACTGGATTTCCTAGGATAGAGAAAAGGAACTTAGGACTCATTCCCCAGATTCCTTGAAAATAGAACTTGAGAGTACAAAGCTTTCTTTGGCCTAAATCCTACTAAATAATTCAAAACACACCAAATCCTGCCTTGGAGAAGAACTTCAAGAATCTGTCCACATGTTTTCTTTGACCTATTTCTTAGAGAAGGTGGGGAACAAACTGGACCTAGAAATACTATGCAAAAATATCTCTCCTAGTTATTCAATACAGAAATTAGGCAGAAAAAATCACTGACAGAAACACTCTTGTGAACTGATGCTTAATACCAGTCACCAATGCACCAGTCAGATGTCAAACACAGCTCAAAACAGCTGTAAGACCTAGAAAAAAACATTTCCTTTTAAAAGTGATTTTATTGGGTGGTGCCTGGATGGCTCAGTTGGTTAAGCATCTGACTCTTGATTTCGACTCAGGTAATGATCTTACTGTTCTGGGTTCGAGCCCCTCATTGGGCTCCACACCGATAGTGCGAAGCCTGACTGAGATTCTGTCTCTCCCTCTCTCTCTGCCCTTCCCCTACTCACGTGTGTGAGCTCTCTCTCAAAATAAACTTTAAAAATAAATTTTTAAAGTGATTTTATGGGAGTCAGAATTAAAAAAAAAAAAAAAGGTAAGGATTTGGTCACAAAAAACATTAGTTGTGACCTATTGGGCAATTGTTCCATCAGTCTCCTCTTGCTGCTTTGGAAGCTTCCCAGAAGCCCACAGAGTCCCTTGGGAGCCTACCTTCCTAGTGTTCTTCCCTTTTATGCTTGAGAGTATGGTCCTTAGGTCAGAACTATCTAATTTCTCATCCTGGCTTTTCCCCTTACTAGTTGTGGTAGCTTGGCACATCATATTTCATGTCTTTGAGCCTTAGTTGCCCTATCTACAGAAAAAGTTACACCTCACAGGGTTGTATAAGATCATGTCTGTGAGCTCTTGGTTTTACTCCTGGCCTGCCACACACACACAAAAAAAGCTTTTATTCAAAAGTACATAATAACATAATAAAATAATAATAAAATAACAATTTTGGAAATGATAAAAATTCATTTATTATTTCATTCAACAAATATTTATTGAGCATCCACTGTTCTAGAAACTAGGAATACAACAGTAGGGGGGAAAGACAAAATCCCTTCCTCACAGAGACAGATTTTAGTGGGAGATATCACTATCAAACAGATGAACAGGTAAATACATCGTATTTCTGACAGTAATAACTGCAATAGGGAAAACGAAGTCAAGGAGAGAGATAGGAAGTAAGGGAAGGGAAATGGGTACAATTTTAAAGATGGTGGCAGAAAAGGGGTCACTGAAAAGATTATATTTAACAAAGATCTGAAGCAGATGAAGGAGTGAGCTGGTGGAAATATGAAGCAAAGTGTTCCAATAAGAAAAAAAAACTAGCAGGTGCAAAGGTCCTAAAGCAGGAACGTGTGTTCCTCATGCATTTAAGGAGCAGCAATCGAGACGAAACAGTCAAGAGAAGAAGGGATAAGAAGAATTAATAATTAATAATATTATAGGCATGTTACATACTAAAGAAGATTGGCAATTAAAAGTGGGGCTAACTGTACTTTTGTGATGTTTTATCATAATTAAGAAGTTCCCTTTAAGACAAAGGCAAAGGGCCCCTTAAGAACACAGGAGTTTTTGAAGCAGAAAAGGATCCAACAGAAAAAGGAAGTGAGAGTCAAGAGAAAGAACTGCTTCTATTTTAGGTCTTTCAAAAAATGGTAACACTTATTAAATTCATGCTTCATTGTAGGTTCTCAATATATGCAGGCTCAGGATGATTCTGATTTCTCTTTTCTCAGGCTTTGTTTGTATCCTTGGGACCTACAAACACCTGCACTCTGAGATTTTTGTAGCTATTTCTTTAGTGTACTACAGGTTGATTCATCTGAAGTTAGAACCTTCACTCCATCATCAAGAGATGGTAGATGCCGTGGGGTGGAGGCAACCTCTAGCCCTGGGATGGTACCATATGTACCACTGCATTACATGCCCACTTGAGAGAGGGTCTCTGAAAGTTAACCAGGAAGGGCCCTGATGCCAGGTCAGGTCAGGTTCCCACTTACTGTACTGAGAAAGAATGCCCTGTGACCATCACGGAGGAGACCTTAATCTCCAAGCAGGGTTTGCTGAGGCCACAGAAAAGTCTCCGCTGTGGAATTCATGGTGATGCCAATGAGGTGAGACTTTACATGCAGTGGGGACAATGAACTCCCTGAAACCCCTCTGTGTCAATGTCAGAAACACCTCATACACAGAAAAGTACCTTTTACTCTCAAAGCATACATATTTAACCTGATGAGCAAACTTGAAAACATCATCGTATTTTTCTACTCACCTCCCAAAATAAGTTTCTAAGAAGGAAGGAGCCTTACCCTCCGTGAAAACGTCCCCTTTTTTGTTCTTGCTGAATCCGTATATTCTCCAATCTAAGTGGACTTGGGATGAAGCCAATCTCACAGCCCTCTTTCACCAGTCTTCCTATCCACCAATCATTGTTGTATTTCTGGAATGCAGAAATAAAACTGCTATCAATAGTAATTCACTTATCTTCACATTCCATTAATTAATTTCTGGGGGTGAGAAGAACCAAAAATACTCTTTACATTATACTGTACTATATTATATATACACACTACATTATATTATACTATGTTATACATATCAGAACATGTATCGACTAAAGCCAAAGTCTACAACCTTGTATCTAAAGGCACAGATAGTAAATATTTTAGGCTTTGGAAGCCACATGGTTTCTGGTGCAACTACTTAAATCTGCTATTGTCACATGTTAGTGGCTATAGACAATACGTAAACAAATAAGCATTTGCTATGGTTCAGTTAACCTTTTCTTTCCAAAAAAGACAGCAGGCTCTAATCAGCCTGCAGGCCACAGTTTTCCAATCCCTGGACTAAAGTTGGATCCTAATCTTTGGATTCCTTTGGTCCTTGTCAAGAAGGCCTAGCCAAGTCTTAAGGAATAGATAGTATAGGGATAATTATGCATCAATGTAATTGGAACCCTGGAGAACAAGACAGACAAGTCTGAGATGAAATACACTCAACTGTCTGTTATTTGTCGAAAAGTTTCAGGTAAAGATTCCACAATATTGTCTGTAATCTACTCTCATTGGAGAACTGTAATCTTCCAAACACAGGTTTACAAACTAGGGTCCATCTCACTACCTGCTGAAAAAGGTTACTCTTACAAAAGAAGTATATTGTATATATGTGGAATTTTTGAAACAATATCCAGATGGCCTGAAGTTCAACAGAAAAACCAGGATTTCCATTTATATAAAGTTCCATGACACATAAATTCAGAAAACAAACCCACACAACTGCTTCAGCCAATATGGGGTAAGACTCTGTGAACGTGATCCTATTCGGTGGGTCAGCAAAATTGTATTTGGAAATACAGATTTGCTGGAGCCTAAATCAGAAGGTATATTTAATCCAAGCCACCTGCCTCAAAGGAAGGTTTCAGGTAGATGATTTTTAGAATGCAGGTATCAGTCCTATTGTTTACATCCTCCAGAGATGATTCCAAAAACTCTTGTCTTCATCAGCGTGGGGCAAGGTAATTCTCTCTCTTTTTGATCCAAAAAGTATCTGCTTTTTTTCAAAATGAAAAACTATATGTAGTACACTTTGTTTAGCTCAGAGAAAAGGGAAATTTATGTGTATATGACATTGATACACTGTGAAGGAGGAATGGATGTTTTCATTAACTCACTGCAGCATGAAATTCTGCATAGCTTTGAGTAATTCTCAGCAACAGCCTCACACTCAAAAGCAAAATGATATGCCTTAGGGATTTGGCCTTTATTATGCACACAGCTCCTACATGAGGCATGCATGGCATGTAGTATGAGACTGCACTGAAGAAATGTGAGTTGACCTAATATAAAATCTTGAACAATCTAAGTCGTGGTTTTTCTATCTTCCCATCTTTTATTTCAGGATAACAGGGCTGAAATAACAGGCCTGTTTATTATGGAATTAACAAAAGGCAAGAGAGTCCTTTTAGAATCTTTGGTGCACAGGTCTGGAATTCAAATCTTATTGTGGTGGGGACAAAGCAGACTATGAGTCAGAGTGTCCTAGGGTTTAAGTTATTTCCTGAACTTTGAGCCTGCTAGAACGCTAATTTATTAAATGATACCCAAGTGACCTTAAAGGGCTTCCTGAAATGGTTAATGGCAACTTCCCAACCTGTTTTAGCCTAGTTCTAGGAAACAGTGAAAGCTCGGTGATAATCTGGCTCAACGTAAATGAAAAATTCTTTGAGCTACCGGGCGGGAAGTTGCTAAGTACATTCAGGAGCTTAACACACTCGTCATTTGGTGTGTGTGATAAGCAGAACTGTAGCTTTTCTTTAAGGTTAAGCTTCTCATTACTGAAAAAAGTGTTTAAAACAGTGCATGAGAGATGGCTTTCTAGATGACAGAGAGAGGAGGCTACAACCTGATTACACAAATGTGTGCAAATGTGGATGTTCCAGGAGCTTGTGCCAGCGTTCTGGGGAGGTCACCTTAGTGTTGCTCCAGTCCTTCTCATTTTCATCTCCCTAACATGATTAGCACTTTCTCTTTCTAAGATGTTTTCTTATCTGTTATCACAAGCTCTGAAAACAAGTGGCTCTAATCCACATAGGATTACCAGCTCAATACCATCCATCCACCTGCCTGTGTGAAGAGAAAGTCACTGATCAAGAGACATGTAGATCAAAAAGCAACCAACGAGACAAATGGAGAATATTGATGGCATGGAGGAAAGCAATAAAGTACAGCAAGATTGGAATGCAGGTGTGAGTGGGTATGGATAAATATGTGAGAACCTCTTACCTTTTAAAATTCTGCTTCTCCTTTGAAGCAAGGGGTGTTAGTGACTAATGAGCATGGTTTGGTCATTTTTGGTGGAAACGGTGAGACAATCAACTTAACCATTCAGAGGCTGGGGCACATGTTTCAGGCTGAGAGTCCCCGTCTACTAGGCAAATATGGATATCCTCACCACATACACCTTGAGAATGCAGAAGCCATCAAGTCAATGCTACCCCAGCTTCCTGTTACCAAGGCTCTGAACTGTCTGTGCCTTCACCCATCCTTTCCCTGCGTGTTGCAATAAGTAAGTGGATACCCTGCTGTCAAAAATCTCTCTCCCCTATTCAGGGTCTGGATCCCACCCTTCTTGCCTCCCCAAAAACTTTACTCCATTGCCTATCTTTCCTTTCCCATCAACCTTTCCCTCTCTCTGTTTGTTAATATCAGCCTGTGCAGATGCTCCAAGCGCTTCTTTCTCAAAGAAAACCTCTTTTGACTTCACATCCTCCTCAGTCCACTACCTGGTCTGTGTCAGCTTCCTTGAAAGCATGGTCTATGTTTACTAAACATACTTCCTAACCCCCTTCCCACTTCATCCCCTTTCATTTGGCTTCCAGACCATGGTCCCAGTGACTTCCATGCCACTGACCACCATGTTGCCGATCCAACATTCATTCCTCACTCCTCATCTTAGGCAACGTGTGACACCATTCACTACGGCTGACTTCTTCCTCCTTTTGTACACACTCCTCTCTTGATGTCTACATATGGCTCTGTCTGGTTTTCGTCCTATATCTCAGGCTTCTCCTCTTCAGTTTCCTTATTTGTTGAGTCATTTCACATAGCCCACCTCTGCAGAATGGAATTCCTTAGGGTTTGATGCCCGGCTGCCTTCTCTTCTCCCTCTAATCTCCCTTAAGTGACTTTGATCATTGACCCACACAAACTAATGATGTAAATTTACATCTTTGGCCCAACTCTTTTCCTTGGAGCTCCAGATTCTTATATCTAACTTCTACTTGATATCTCCATTGAGATGTCCACTCCTCATCTGTCCTCTTCCCACCCTCATCATCTCCATCCCTATTGATCAGTTCATAAACCTTGATTTCCTTGATCATGCTGGATTTCTCCCTCCGTCTTAGTTTCTACACCTGACCCATCACCAGCACTCTTCATTGAATGTCTGCAATAGATCTCAAATCTGTCTACTTCTTTCCATCTCACTGCTGTAATGCTGGCTCAATTCCATTATCTCTCACTGAGAATGGTTCTAATGGGCTCCCTGATTCCATACTTATCCCATTCCAATCCGTGGTCTCTATAACAATCAGAGTAGCTTTAAAAAAATAATAAATTCATCCCATTCTTCTGCTTTTAAAGTTTTCAATGGTGGGGCGCCTGGGTGGCTCAGTCGGTTAAGCGTCCAACTTCGGTTCAGGTCATGATCTCACCGTTTGTGAGTTTGGGTCCCACATCGGGCCCTGTGCTGACAGCTCAGAGCCTGAAGCCTGCTTTGGATTCTATGTCTCCCTCTCACCCGGCCGCTCCCCTGCCCGCACTGTGTCTCCCTTTCTCTCTGTCTCTCAAACATAAGTAAACATTAAAAAAAAAAGTCTTCAATGGCTTCTCATTCCACTTAGAATAAAATCTGGTCTCATGATCACTTTAAGGTTCTCCTTGACCTGTGCCCCACTTAGTTCTATAACTGTCTCCTACTACTAGGTCCCTTGTTTATTGCATTCCAGCCATATGGCCTTCTTCTAGTTAACTGATTGTTCCAGGCTATTTTCCTACTACAGGGCCTTTGCACATAGTGTTTCCTTTCCCTAGAAAGCCTCCTTTTAATCGTTTTAATGCTGGCTCCTCTTCATCCCTCAGGTGTCTGCTTAACAGTCATGTTCTTTAAAAGGCCTTCTCTGGTCACCTCTGTATTTAAAAGTATATATAACCTCCTCATCCCTATATTTTAATTTTTTTTAGCATCTGCTTCATTTTTTCCCCAAAGACACAATTTGGAAGTATTTGTTCATTATCTGTCTCCCCACTAGAATTTAAGTCCATGAGGGAAGGAAATCTGTCTGCTTTTTTTATAGCTGTCAGACAACATCTGCCAGGGCCTGGCACATACTAAATGTTCAAGAACTATATCTTGAACGAGTAACTTAACAAAGGAACAAATGTAGAGCCTCAGCCAGCTCACATGGACACAGCAAAGAGAGACATCTGTAGACATCCAGATGTTTGACCTACTTGCTATCAAGTGGTTAAAATGTTAAAACTATGTACGTCTTGGTGTCAATAATGCCATCTTAGAATGCAGAGTTTCTTTCTTTTTTTTTTTTATGAAATTTATTGTCAGATTGGTTTCCATACAACACCCAGTGCTCATCCCAAAAGATTCCCTCTTCAATACCCATCACCTACCCTCCCCGCCCTCCCACCCCCCATCAACCCTCAGTTTGTTCTTAGTTTTTAAGAGTCTCTTATGCTTTGGCTCTCTCCCACTCTAACCTCTTTTTTTTTTTTTTTCCTTCCCCTCCCCCATGGGTTTCTGTTAAGTTTCTCAGGATCCACATAAGAGTGAAAACATATGGTATGTGTCTTTCTCTGTATGGCTTATTTTACTTAGCATAACACTCTCCAGTTCCATCCACGTTGCTACAAAGGGCCATATTTCATTCTTTCTCATTGCCATGTAGTACTCCATTGTGTATATAAACCACAATTTCTTTATCCATTCATCGGTTGATGGACATTTAGGCTCTTTCCATAATTTGGCTATTGTTGAGAGTGCTGCTATAAACGTTGGGGTACAAGTGCCCCTAGAACGCAGAGTTTCAAAGACAATGATTTTCAAAATTGTTACATATTTACCATGCATATCACGTTTTAGACTGTGGGATAAGTGCAGGTATCTCAGCAACCTGGAGTGATAGGTTTATGTTGACCACACTCCTGTTTCACCTTACTGTTCCCCCTGTACACTCTTTCCTAAGACCCAGTTTCTAACACCTCCCTCTAAGCAGTGTCACTGGAGACCAGCAAGCCTACATGCCCTCCGATGTTAAGCCCCTGAGTCTGACTGGGAAGTCCTGTGCAGAACAAGAAAGGCAAGACTGTGCTCCTGACTTGACCTAGTTCTTGTGACCATCTCCCAAATGCCATCCTCACCCCCCCACCGCCGCCCATCCCCGCCCCTCATTCAATCAGTGATGGTTTTTCCATCCAATATATTTCACTAGGTTCATTATCTCAGCATGGGAAACATGCTGAAATCTTCCCTGTTTAACTAAAAAAACAGGGGAGCCTGTGTGGCTCAGTGGGTTAAGCTTCCGACTTTGCCTCAGGTCATGATCTTATGGTTCATGAGTTTGAGCCCTGCGTTGGGCTCTGTGCTGACAGCTCAGAGCCTGGAGCCTGCTTCAGATTCTGTGTCTCCCTCTCTCTCTGCCCCTTCCCCATTCACACATACTCTCTCTTTCTCTCAAAAATGAATAAACAATAAAAAAAACTTGGGGGGAGGCACAAAAACAGATACTCAGATCAATGGGACAGAATAGAGAACCCAGAAATGGACCCACAAACATATGGCCAACTAATCTTTGACAAAGCAGGAAAGAATATCCAATGGGATAAAGACAATCGCTTCAGCAAATGGTGCTGAGAAAACTGGACAGCGACATTTAGAAAAATGAACCTGGACCACTTTCTTACACCATACACAAAAATCAACACAAAATGGATGAAAGACCTCAATGTAAGACAGGAAGCCATCAAAATCCTCGAGGAGAAAGCAGGCAAAAACCTCTTTGACCTCGGCCACAGCAACTTCGTACTTAACACGTCTCCAGAGGCAAGGGAAACAAAAGCAAAAATGAACTATTGGGACCTCAAACCATCAAAATAAAAAGCTTCTACACAGCAAAGGAAACAATCAGTAAAACTAAAAGGCAACCGACAGAATGGGAGAAGATATTTGCAAATGACATATCAGATAAAGGGTTAGTATCCAAAATCTATAAGGAACTTATCAAACTCAACACCCAAGAAATAAATAATCCAGTGAAGAAATGGGCAAAAGACATGAATAGACACTTCTCCAAAGAAGACATCCAAACAACACATGAAAAAATGCTCAACATCACTCATCATCAGGGAAATACAAATCAAAACCACAATGAGATACCACCTCACACCTGTCAGAATGGCTACATTAATAACTCAGGCAACAACAGATGTTGGCAAGGATGGGAGAGAGAGGATCTCTTTTGCACTGCTAGTGGGAATGTAAACTGGTGCAGCCACTCTGGAAAACAGTATGGAGGTTCCTCAAAAAATTAAAAATAGAACTACCCTACGACCCAGCAATTGCACTACTAGGCATTATCCAAGGGATACAGGTGTGCTGTTTCAAAGGGACACATGCACCCCCATGTTTATAGCACTGCTATCAACAATAGCCAAAGTATGGAAAGAGCCCAAATGTCCACTGATGGATGAATGGATAAAGAAGATGTGGTACACACACACACACACACACACACAAAATATGGAATATTACTTGGCAATTAAAAGAATGAGATCTTGTCATTTGCAACTACATGGATGGAACTAGACAATATTATGCTAAGTGAAATTAGTCAGAGGAAAACAAATATAATGTGACTTCATTCATATGAGGATTTTAAGATACAAAACAGATGAACATAAGGGAAGTGAAGTAAAAATCATATAAAAACAGGGAGGGGGACAAAACATAAGAAACTCTTAAATATGGAGAACAAACAGAGGGTTATGGGGGGGGGTGTGGAAGGGGGGATGGGCTACATGGGTAAGGGGCATTAAGGAATCTACTCCTGGAATCATTGTTGCACTATATGCTAACTAACTTGGTTGCAAACTAAACAATAAATAAGTTAATTAGTTTTTTTAAAAAGTTAAAAAAAATTTTTTTAATAAAAACAAATACAAATTTAAAAACACTCCTTCAATTCTATGTTACTTTTCTCTGGCAAGAATGCATTCTCCTTTTCAACTCAAAGCATTTAGGAAGAGCAAATTGCAATTCCTCTCCTCTGGCCTTCAGATTATGTGGGTAAAGGCCTATTAAGTGTCTTTTTTTTTTTTTTTAATTTTTTTTTCAACATTTTTTTATTTATTTTTGGGACAGAGAGAGACAGAGAATGAACGGGGGAGGGGCAGAGAGAGAGGGAGACACAGAATCAGAAACAGGCTCCAGGCTCCGAGCCATCAGCCCAGAGCCTGACGCGGGGCTCGAACTCACGGACCGCGAGATCGTGACCTGGCTGAAGTCGGACGCCTAACCGACTGCGCCACCCAGGCGCCCCTGTGTCTTTTTTTTTTTTTTAAATTAATGTTTACTTATTTTTGAGGTGGAGGGAGAGACAGAGAGAGAAGGAGACACAGAATCCAAAGCAGGTGCCAGTCTCCAAACTGTCAGCACAGAGCCTGACATGGGGCTCGAATCCACGAATCGTGAAATCATTACCTAAGCCACCCAGGCGCCCCAAAGGCCTATTAAGTGTCTTCACAGGGGTTTCAGAATACCCCAGACACAGTGTACCTAAAAGCCAATTCATAACCACATCCACCCTGCAACAGGCGTCTCCCTTCTCTGCCTTCTTTATTTTGAAAGCTGACACTGCCCACCTACCCTTTCTAGCAAGCTGTAAAGCCTTTCTCCATCCTTCCTTTCTATTTGTCTTTCTCTGATATCCCTTCCTCATGTGAAGTCTCCCAATCCTGTCTGTCTGTCTCATCATTCTCCCTCCAAGCTTCTCCCTCTCTCCAGCCTCTCTGCTGCAACCTTAGTTCAGCCTCTACAATACTCCCTGGACCATCAGAGTTATTATGCTAAGATCCAAGGCTGGTTGTAACTGTCCATTATTTAAAATTCCTCTTCAGCCCACTGCCTGGTGATAAAGTCCAGTTTTCTTGTTAGGGCCAAAGAGGTCTTTTCTTATCAGGCCCCTGCCTCTGAGACCTGGCTCATCCCCTGCACCACTCCCTACTTACTGCCCTCCAGCCATGCTGCAATGCTCCTGGCTGTCCCTTCCACCAGATGCCACCCCCATCCCACCCAGCCTGAATGTCCTCAGGCTTTACCACTTGTGTAGAGCTCTCTGGCCCTGTGATCCTCCTCCCCACCAGCCAGGTGGTCCCTCCTGCTCCTTCTTCAGGCTCCCACAACACCCATTCAGTTTTACTATAATAGAATTTGTCATCCTTGGCAGAAACTAGGTGCCTGTTAGTCTTTTCCACCAGATTCGGAGCTCCCGGGCAGTGGGGACAGTGAGCCTTCATCTCCAATCGCTCAGTGCCCCGCACAATGTCTGAGATGAAGTAGGATTTCAATTTAGGGTGACTAAATGAAAGTTTTTCATGTAATTATTCCACCTTTCAAGTTGCAAGGACTCAAGTCCTCCTTGTACTGCTCAATCCTTTAAGTTTTCTGTTTCCCCAAAGTCCTCTGCCCTCTTCTTAGCTTTAATACTCTAATGATTATAATGTCTAGTGTCAGTTCCAAGGTCAAGGTCCACAGGATTACAGCACAGATGTTTATAATTAAAATATCCCTTGTAAATGGTGCCTCATGAGTAGGGCTCCATGCCACCAAATTCACGTTTCCCTAAGTTGGATCCATAGATCTGTGGCTCTGCAGTCATACAAGGTGGTTAAAAGGTGACCAGGAGACCACAGGTCTGTCTTAAATCCATCCTATGATGACGGTGATCCAATATTCTCAATGTGTGATAATGCAAGCGATGATGTCAGTCTTCTAAATCTCAGTGAGAATGAATGGATTCGGAAAGCCCAGCAAATTAAATGAGGTAACACATTGGCAGTTCCTCAGGGTTCCTCTCTAGTTTGGCACAGAGCGGATTCGAGCTCTGGCCTTGTGGCAGTTGCAGAGAATCCTACATTTACCTCTTTAATGTGGAGAAAGTCCTTGGCATCAAAGGAGATGGCCGTGCTTGGAACAGGCACATCCTCATCCAACGCACCACAGTAGCTCACGTTCGTCTTCACAGCAAATGCTACAGGCTTGGACTTCGGGCAGAGCCATGGTGTGAGGATGGGGGAGGAAGACAGAGCAGGATTTTTCATATTGAAAAGTATAATACGATAATTGATAGTACCAGGCCGGAAGGGAAACCACTTTTCAAACAGGTGTCTCCAATGGGTTCCCTGGCAGCATAAATTTGTAGCAATGACTCTAACGGTGATTCAACCAGATCAGCCCAACCATTTCCTCCCTCTGTGGTACTTTCCAGCATCCTAAAGACAGAATCCTACCCTGAAGTATTGGGGACAGATGGAAAGATGGAAAGAGGTTCTCTGCTTTCTCCTCTGGTCCTAAGCTTATGTTTGTTTTTTAAAATGATAACTGGTGTCCCTTGGGATACAGGAAACGTGTGCTAGGTCTTACATTAAAAGGTGGTGGTGGGAGTAAAATAAATAGTTTTGAAATAGCCTCCTATTTCTGAAAACCTGTGGGGTCTCACTCAGTAGAATACCTTGTCCTGCCAGGAAAAAAGAAAGGCCATTCAGGGGGTAGACAGCAAGGACAAACATCATCTTCTCTCTAGGTAACAAAAGCCGGTTCTGAAACTGTTGAGACAAATTCCTCCTCGGCAAAGTGCTTAGGCTGGTGCAGCCTCACAGAGGCTAAGCAAACCAACAGCCTGAGCTGACGGCACTCTGGCCGCCATCTGGGTGACCACAGAGGCCACAAAACACTCTGAAAGAAAACTAAAACAAAAATTAGCCACAAATGAGAACACGAGGTTCCTGCAATCTGGGGCTACTTTGTTAGTGGCTCATTGTTTGTGCTGAGAACGTGACTGGGGGGCAACAGCTGAGGGGAGACCCCAGCTAGGGTCTCACTTTCACGGGCACCACCCCAAACCCCCCTTGGCTAACCGAGCACAGACAGCATGGGTGTTACAGCAAATGAAGATGCCTCGTTCTCCTCTTACTACTCTCATAAAGATTTTATTATAAAAACAGAAAAAGGAAGGAATTCATATTATTTGAGTTTCAGTTTTTCTTCTAAAAATAAGAAAGATTGGATCAATATGCTTTAAGAAGTCTGTCATGGAACGCAAGGAAGAGAAGCTGGCCATGACCCCTGTCTTATATTTTGCTATTATGCATAAAACCTCATCTGACAAAAGGAATTCTACGCTAAAAAACAAAAACAAGAAGTTTGAGAGACACAGAATGGGAGATCTCTAGTGACTCTTCCGATTCTAAGATTCAAAAATGCAATTTGCTCCTGTGGCCTCTTGTGGGTACAGAGATTTGGGGCTGGAGGTGGGGGGGGGGTCATCCTTTTGTGTGATATCTGAAGTTCGGCAATGCCTTCTACTGCTCATCTTTGCTGAAATGCTAGTAGTTGTTCAAAGCTCTGAACTTCACCCTGAACTTGAGACAGGAGGCTGAAACCAAGAGGCAACTGGTAGAGAGACCCACAGGGAAACCCACAGAACAATAGTGCACATGTAGCCTGTAATGAAGGCTGAGGTCACGGACAATGAGGGGTCAGAAACAGATAGAGAACCTGTACCTTAGGAGGCTCTCTGCCAACACTGGGAGCGGCATGCTTAATATTAGCCACAACCGTGAAGTTGGAATATAGCTGATAATTCAGCCCCAAACCTAACACAAAGGGTGAAGAAGGGTCTGTACCTCAGGAAATGGCCCCCTGGGAAAGTTACTAACCTCTCTTAGGGGATGAATGGATCAGGGAGCCTTGAAATCTGGTGCCTCATTAGGATGATCCTAAAATGACTGTTCCAGAGGAATTTGAGGCAGGGGAAGAGCAGCTGATACCTGCTGAGCAACATGACACTTTGGAACCCAAGAGGGGCAAGAAAGTCACCTTTGCTCTCTCAAGCTGGATAGCGGCTTGTTGCTCTCTCTCTTGCCGAATCGCTTCCCGATCCTCTTCCAAAGAGACATCGGAGTCAGACGGCCTGCTCGTGTAGGAATCCGCTGAACCCTGGAAAGGAGAACCCACAGTGGTTTAAATGAGGTGACGTGGAGCTTCTTAAACTGTCACGTCCATAACAGCATCCTGGAGTGAGTTCTTTTCACTTGCATGGGGTTTGATGCACACACTCTGTGCCTCTGTTGCAGGTATACATTTAGACAGCAGAATATAGTGAAGCATCTGAGGGATCCGGAAGGTAGGAATGTTGTGAAGGAAAAGAGTTTGACTAGATTAAGCGCTAGGAAGTGAACTGCGATGAAAATTGTGTGATATTTGGTCCCAATTCTTCTTGCTTTATGCTATGTTTATATTAAGCTCACATTAATTTGTAGACCTGAAGTTTCATTCCATTCTCTTATACATACATCTAAAGGAAAAAGAGACTCAGCTTATGACAAGAGCTAAATTCTACCTATATCTCGGACTACAGAAGATAGATTTATCTAAGGTTGCAATACAGGCAAGCAGAATCCTGCATTAGTACATGAGTTCCAGTTCTAGCATCCACACCATCGAACTCTTTCACTGTGAAAATTTCAGTCATTGTCCTATAGTAGCCATACCTGGTCACTATGGCCACTAAGCCATGAGCCTTGAGGATGAAAACAAGGATGTCCTCAACTGAAGCACACAACCTAGAAGGGCTATTTGAGCAACACTGAAATCCAGTCTGACAGAAGTGACAAGGTACTGGGGGTGCCCAGCATCACTCAGTATTCATGCTGTAAGAGCTGAGAACTACGGCAGCTAGTTAAAAGTTAAAAACAAACAAACAAACAAACAAACAAACAAACAAAAACCTCTTTGTTTGCCTCTGATTGCTAAAGGAACATCACTGTGACAGTTTCCTTAAGCTGGCATTACCAGTTGATATTTGCATAGATGACGGCATTTACACAGCAGAGGTATTGATGGAACTGGTGTATTTGGCATTTTTCATAAATCATGCACAGATTTTGAAAAGCATAGCTTAATCCAGATAGCTGTGAATTTGTTATCCACCTCAGAAAAGAACTCTAAGAATGGTTGACCGCTGAAATGGATCTTTTGAAAATTTTTCTAAGCTTAGAAATGTTACCATTAGCACAGATTTTCCTGGTAGCCTAGAACAGTAACTCCTGATCAGAAGTTTAATCAGAATACCCGATAGACACTGGTTCTAAATTCTGCCTCTGCAATGTACTTTTGAAAATCTTATGCAAGTGACTTCAGCCACTCCAGACTCAGTCTCCTCATCCACACAATGGGGACACTGCTTACTTCAAAGAATTAAATGGAATAAGACATAATGAACAGCTAATATTTACTTAGCCCTCACTATCATAGTAGCACAGAGCTAGCGGCTTATCTCTCTGAATCCTTGTAGCAGTGTAGAAGCTAAGATTCAAACTTCGGTAGTCCAACCTTCAAACCAGCAGTTTCGAACCCTACATACACTGAGCTGCACTGGATATTAAAATATTTACTCCAGGATCTGGCATCTGGTAAGCACATAATAAATGGCCATTCTCATTCCTATTTCCTGGTCCTGACAGCTCTACATTGATTAAAAATTAACAGATTTTAATCATTCTTTCAACTCACTCATAATATATATTCATAATAGCCCATCTTGAAATGTATCCGTTTTTCTTATTGTATTTGTTGCCAAGAAAACACTATTGCTTTCCCCCAGCTCTGTTGAAATATAATTGACATGCAGCATTGTGTAAGGTTAAGGTATACAATTTTTTTGATTTGATATATACTGCAAAATGATTACACTTTAAGTTTGATAACTACCATGTGCCCAAATCCATGCACTTTTGAAAAGGCCCTTTATGGAGGAAATGGATTTGTTAACCAAATTATAACCAAATTCTTCTGTGCAAACCTACTGGGGAAAAATTTGGACCTACAAAATGGATAAATACAGAGCAACGGACTATTCTCTAGATTCCTCATTACTGGGGGGGGTGGGGGGGGGGAAGAGCTACCTTGCAATCTTTTAAACAAATTCTCTTAGAACACAACTTTTGTCCAGATGCATAAAATCCAGAGTAAGAGAGAAAGAAAACAGCATTTCTAAAATATATATGAGAACAGTTTTGAGTAAGTTCTAGGGAATGCTTTGCTGTAGGGTGATATGTGCAATAGATCTTTCTAAGGTAATGGACTGGCTACATGAAGATGTCTGGACTATAACATGATTATGATGCAGGAAGTCAGGAAGGAGGCACTTGCCTTGTTTTGAAAACACGCTGGGGAGGCTAATAGTGAGCACAGGCCACAAGCAAGCAGGCTGCCTGCTGGAGCAGTGGGGTGAATGACTAGAATACACAATCTACTGTTGACATAAGGAGACATAATTCCCAAAACAACCTTAACGACTTTTCAAATCCTGGCGTTCCGTCATCTCTGAGCACACAAGAAGCAACTCAAGGATTCCTGCCAATGAACTTTATTTTGAAATGTGAACAAGACTGTGAAAATTTCACAATTATTTAATAAGTTCTACTATTGCCAAATATGTAAAAGCAGAAACTTCTGTTTACTTCCCTATTTCTAAGAATATTGGTTGACGGAAAGATAAAGCACTAGGGTATCCATTTTCACAATTACAGTTGTTCCATCATTTCAGCATTTACTCTGCTTTTTCTTTTTCTTTCTTTCTTTTCTTTCAATGCTGGCTACATTCTTTGAATATGGAAATCACTGCTGCTGTGTCTCAGGATCCTAGGGAAAACAGAAGTCCAACGTCAAGAGCCCAAAATTGGCCCATGGACGTCTTCTGCTGGCTTGGTACAGAATTGGTTTCTTGTTTTTTTTATTTGTTTTGTCTTGTTTCAGCCGGGTGAAAGAGAGGAGAGACATATCCCAGGAGAAAGGAAGGAAAGGAAAACAAAAAGGATCTGTATTATTTATAAAGACTCAGAACAATAGAGCCACCGAGAGGCAAGAGGAGAGTGCCAGGCCAGACCAAAGGAAGGATCTGGAAGGGAGGGGGCTACAGGAAGCTTAGTACAACTGAGGGTTGGAGGGACTTCCAGAGAGATGGTTAAACATTTGTGATCAGGCATAGGGACCTGGCAAGAAGAGAACAACGCTAGATGCTGGGAGGATATAAGTGAAGATGTAAAGGTTACTAGCTCTGGCAAAAGCTGGAAAATGCAGCCCCATCAGCTTTTCATTTTCCAGAATTCCATTTCATAAAATAGGTGAAGAGCAAGCTAACCAGCTTATCAAGTGAGACAAGCCTGTACAAGAGGCACAACAGGGGCTCGCCTCAAAAATTCCTAAGCAGACACCACTGCAAGTCACATCCTGAAGTCTCCAATGAACCAAGTAAAATCAGGAATAAAAATGGAAATAAATGCTGCAAATCTCTTCATATATATCATATTGTATGTAGACGTGTATATACAGGCATATATGTATATGCATATATATCATTTTAAAAGCATCTTAGTGAACATCAAGAGAGAAACGCACTATCTTTTCATTAACCTAAGGTTTGGCGTCTCTGCCCGCCTTTTATTCAATATTGAAAACAGATTCATGCCTTTCAGGAATCCTTTTGAGTACAAAATACAAAACACTGATAGAAACATTGGGAAATCGGTTTCCCGTTGTCCTGGAAGAAGGAAAGTGACCTCAAGTCAAGCAATGGAAGGACTTCTTCTCAGAGAAAGGGCACGATGTAGGGGAGAGGGCTGCCATGTGCTGGTGGGCCAGACAGTGTTACATTTAACACTCTTGCCAGTTCTCACTGGCTGTGGATCTTGGGCAACTTTATTTTAACTTTCTGACTCTCAATTTCCTCCCCTGTGAGATGAGGATAATAATAGACACCTTGCAGAATTTCCCAGTGTTTGGTTAGAGACAGAGCATCACTTCTTTTACCATCAATAGGGAAATTCAGGAAATTCCACCAACTAATCTTTGACTCACTAAAATTCTGGACAGCTTTCAACATTAAATTTGTGGCTGCCCCAGAGTTTTAGGGTTTACATCTTGCTCTTTAAAAAAACAAAACAAAACAAAACAACAGCGTTTCTAAGGCATAATTTATATACCATTAAATTCACACATTTTTAAATGTACAATTCAATGATTTTTAATAAAGTTACAGAACTCAATTTAGACCACAATCTTGTATTAGAGTATTTCTACCACCTCCAAAGAGACCTATGCCATCTGGGCATCCACTTACTTACTTTGTCCTTTTATTATTATTTTTTAATGTTTATTTATTTCAAGAGAGATTGAGTAAATGTGCGCATGCACGCATGTGGGAGAGAGGCAGAGAGAGCGAGAATCCCAAGCAGGCTCCATGCTGTCAGCACAGAGACTGACGCTGGGCTCAATCTCACTAACCATGAGATCACGACCTAAGCTGAAATCAAGACTCAGATGCTTAACCAACTGAGCTGCCCAGGGTCCCCTTACCTTTTCCTTTTAAAACTGAAATATACTCTCTCTTTTTATATGTAATTTTGATATTTGTATTTTATTATTTTACTTTATTGTTTATATTTTGTGAGTATTTTACTATTATGTCATTAAACTAGATTAAGGAGGAGGGAAAGTTCACAAATGTTTGATATTAAAGTGCACCAATAGCAGAACAGAATCTTGTTCTTGCCGGAACTTCTGGGCTTTCGGGTCGGACAGTTCTGGGCCTCTCACTTGGTAGCTCAGCTGTTCGTTCACTGAACCACTGGTCAGGTGCTGCAGTGGCCACTATGTGAGAGGAGAATGGCTTAACTTTCAGAAATTCTTTCCTCATCTGCAAAGTGGGAATGAAACCCTTCAGGGTTATTTTGGAGAATTAATAAGAGACCATAGCACAACAAAGTGAACAAGCATAATAATGGCATGTAATAAACCCACGCTGTCCAGGAGAACTTTCTGCAATGATGGATGTTCTTTATATGGGTGCAGTCCAATATGGTAGCCACTGGTCACAGGTGGTTATGGAACACTTGAAATGTGACTAGTGAAACCAACAAACTAGAATTTTCATTTAATTTTTTTTTTAATTTTTTTTTAACGTTTATTTATTTTTGAGACAGAGAGAGACAGAGCATGAATGGGGGAGGGTCAGAGAGAGGGAGACACAGAATCTGAAACAGGCTCCAGGCTCTGAGCTGTCAGCACAGAGCCCGACGCGGGGCTTGAACTCACGGACCGGGAGATCATGACCTGAGCCGCAGTCGGCGGCTTAACCGACTGAGCCACCCAGGCGCCCCTTCACTTAATTTTTAAATGCTTAAAATTTTATTTTACTTCAATTAATTTAAATAGCCACATGTAGCCAGTGGCT
The DNA here is from genome assembly GCF_028018385.1 of Neofelis nebulosa. Lineage (NCBI taxonomy): Eukaryota > Metazoa > Chordata > Mammalia > Carnivora > Felidae > Neofelis > Neofelis nebulosa. Next base: position 79,629,670 of record NC_080783.1, on the reverse strand, counting down.
ACCATATTGAGCTGTGTGAGAAATAAGCCCACTGACCCAATCAAAAGAGGGACTGGGAGCACAATGAAGCAAGGCTTTAATCAATGTTCTTGCAAGAGCCTGTCTGATGGACAGGCACACTGGGGTAAGTTACAGCAGGCAATTTATCCCCTAGCATACAAATCCCTTCCCTGGTTCCTCATTGGCTGAGTACTACAGAGGTTACAGCCTTACCGGGATGTCGCCTATGCCCATGTAAGGCAAAAAGTCATCTGATTGGAACAAATATACATTCCTTGAGGTGACGCAGAGACTTCAGTTCTCTGGCGCGTGCTCATTGCAAAGCCCACAAAACAGAGAGGGGAAGAACCAGAAAGCGATGTGTCAGGGTTTGGGACTCCATTGTGGCAGGGCCAGGTGGTGGGGGTGGGAGGCTCGTACGTTTTCCAATAGGTTGTAAGCCTATTTTAATTAGACAGCACAGCTTTTATTTGGTACTTCTGAAAACGAATCATCTCCCTTCCTTCTCACAAGCTGTGCAGTAGCAGACATTCCACATGTCAGTTTCGCTTCCAGATCAGATAAGTGAATGTTCAACTTGGTGTAAATCTGGTATGTTAATAGTTGCACTGAGTGGACTAAATGACACTGAGTGGACTAGTTGCACTGAGTGGAATGTCCAGAGAAACCTGTCACTCCCAACAGGTTTGAGTTTGTTTCTCTCCAACGAGCTTGCAATGACTGGGAGGATGCACTTTTCCACACTGCAGAAGAACAAACCCTTTCCGGATTACTTTCCCAGATTTCCCAGGGTAGAAGGGCGAATAGCCCACTCACAAGGCTGCCCTAGGCAAAAAGATCTCTTAGGCATCCCTTATGTTTACAACCTACCCCCACTTTCTTACAGATGCTTTCTTTTCCTTCACCCCTTTCACCCTGGAGACGCAGGGTCCAGGCTGCATCTCCAAGTATACAGGCCTTGGCAGTGTCTGGCATACTGCAGAGCCTGAGTTTTGTTGAAAGAAAGACACTCTTACTCCCATCAAAATCTATCTATTCTCTATTCCATGATTTTAAGTTCTAAGATGGCTGGTTAAGTTCTAAGATGGCTGATCAAAGTTTATGCTTACTGGGTATGATGATAATTGTTAGCAGTCCCACCCCCAAAACATGAGTGGGTTTTTTTTTTTTTAGTTTAGTTTTATTTATTTTGAAACAGAGATAGAGAATGGGCAAAGGAGAGGCAGAGAGACAGGGACAGAATCCTAAGCAGGCTCTGTGCTGTCAGCACAGAGACTGATGCGGGGCTTGAACTCCTGAACTGTGAGATCATGACCTGAGCCGATACCAAGAGTCAGATGCTTAACTGACTGAGCAACCCAAGTGCCCCAAGATTTTTTTCTTTTTAAGAATTATGGTTTTCAATGCCTTAAACCAAAGCACTGCATAGTGTGTGCATTCCCAGCACTTTGGCAGAACAAGGACCTTTTGAAACTATACCTTAGAGATGACAATTTAACTTTGCTTTAAGTTACCTTCTGCCATTTCTTGTAATTAGGAGGTTGGTTGAAAGAATGAGGCAGCTCTGCAGCCCACTTCTACTGGACAGAAGACCTGAAGGTCAACCACAGCCATAAATCCAAGCTTCGTTTTGGGGCTTCAAAGAGCAGTCAAGTGCAGCAAAGCAATATGACAAATGCTTACTCAACCCTTACTTTATGCTGAAACAAGGAAACTGGATGCCCTTTTTTTTTTTTTCTTTGTTCCTTTTCCAGCTTCTATTCTTGTTAGGGCCTGCATGCCCACCCCACCCTACACATGCCTGGTAATGCAAACAGCATATGTCCTCCTTGTAAGGGATAAAGAGATAATGGTATCTTTGGAGTCTTTCAGCACAAGAGATAACATCTAAGGAGTGACCAGGTGGGGTCATCATAAATGTTCTCCAAGACCACTGACTCCAAACACCTGACTTCAGGGAATGAGCGACTTGTGAAGGACCCCTGGACCTGTCCTTGCTCTGACCAGTTCCTGGATGCCTAAGAGTGACATGTGTACCAGATCACAATCATCGATAAAATCCTAGACTCCAAGCAAAGATGAAACTCATGCTCTTTTCCTATCTGAGTCTCCCAGATGTTCTGTCCATAGCTCTCTTTCTATATCTATATCTTCAGTAAACTCTGCTTTCACTTCCTGCTGGCTCCCATTTGACTTCCATCTTGCATAAAGCTAAGGACCTTCTTGGCTAGTCCTGTGGGACCCCCTTTCTGGGTCCTTGGACCTGACCTGCTGGCATCAATGTGAATTACTAACTATGGACTTTATATTATCCTATCAATCCTATGAAGTAGGTTATAATTATCCCCATTTTGCATATGAGGCATCTGAAGCTCTTAGTGAGTAAGAAACTTCCTCCATGCCACTCTCACAGGGCATTGTGCAGGGGGCAGTGTAGGTAGAATCTTTTTAAAAAATTTCCTCTACAAAATCAGATGCAAAAACTTATGTCCAATATTTTAGTTGCCTTCAGTAAACCAAAACAACATTCTGCAATATTTTAACACTGATCATATACTAAAATTCAGTAATTTGGAATGACAGATGTAGGTAAAGAAATGAGAATCCGAGGTCATAGAAAGTGAATTGCAGGCTACCTTTCAAAAGACATGTTTGCTAACTCCACATAGTATCTCTAGATTATTAAAGTTTTGGTTTGTGGATTTCTTTGAGCATCTGTTCTAATGACAGGATTTTGATGCTGCATTTTAGTTACTGGTAGGAAATTCGAAGGTAACTTTGAAAGCTTTTTCTCTTAAATGATAACTCCTTCAACTGTGTTGACACTACATATCTATAGACTATGTCTTATAATTAAATTGTAATTATATATAAATATATAGTTAAAAACAAAATGCCTACTTTGAATGATCTCATTAGTGGAATCCAAATTAATGGGTTCTAATATAAGTGTTTTACACAATTTATTTAAAAGGAAGTAATATTCATTTAGAAAACTTAACCAACCTCACCCTTCTTGTTGACTAGTTTGACAATTGCTGTAATTGACTAATTTCAGATTGCTATTTCGCTTGTGGAGAAGACCCATTAACGGAGGTACAAGAACAGCAGAAGAATGTCAACTGACCTCACAAGTACAAAGAGGGAAGTGACAAAAAGGCCTAGATGGAGACGGACAGGAAATCTGCATCAGCCAGAGCCATGTAGGTGCTGTGGGAAAGGAGAAGTTGAAATGTGGGCTGAGAGCAGATTTGCAAACTAATCACTGGTGATGGTGGTAACCAGGGCGGCGGATTCTTTCTATACTGGGCTACTATAAGAGCTGCAATTTCATACGGTTCTACTTAAGATACTGGGGGAATATCAAAAGATAAAGATTACTTCCTGTAGATGGTATCGGGCAAAAACTGCTTTGATAACTAGTGCCTAATATTATACACGTATGTAAAAAGTGCTGCATCAATGAACACAATTAGTAGTAAGTCAAATCCCGTCTGTGAGACTGAGTGTAGCATAACTTGAAAAGGTCATGATCAGGGTCTTTTGGGGCATCCAATAAGAAATTGTATCCTAAAGGTGGGGATGGTGAGATTACGGGGCTCACTCGCCTTTTGGGAAAGCGGAAGTGATCACCTGCTGGGAAGGTGGCCTCAAGCAATCAGCTTTAGCACAGTACAGGCCACAGAATGACTTCATGGGCCACTGAGCTGCCACCCCAGGAACCACCCCTGCCTGGTCAAAACTTAGCGAGAGCTTCTGACCAATCCATGTGACACAGGTGAGTGCCTTGGCGGCTCCACCTGACTAAGCCCAGCCCTGGCAGCTGTAAGCGGTAGCCACAGCACAAGGTCTTTATTCAAGGGCAGCAGCTAGAGCGGTACTAATCTAGTTCCCGCTGAGGCGTTAAAAAGGAAATGACAGTATTTGCTCAGGAAACCCTGGATATGCTGCTGGTAGATGCAGACCTGGATACTGATGAGGTGACTAATAGTTTCTTGTAAATGTGGACTTCTATGGCCCTTCCGGAAGTGCTTCCTTCTCATGTTGCCCATGGTGGTTTGCAAAGTAACCCACCAAACACTACTTTTATATTGTGGTCTTTTTTTGAAAATCATATTCGAGATATGACAGTAAAATGTTTCTCCTAAAAGTAGCTCCAGGCAATCACTTACATCTTAAAAAAAAAAAAAAAAAAAAGACCTTTCCTTCTAGCATATAAGGGGAGGGATAATACAGGTTGGTTTAGAAGCGAAGAAAAACGTATGGAAAGACTTAAACCTCTCCTGTATATTATTTCTGTAGCCTCAGAAACTGATGAAAAAGTACCTTTAATTCTCTGGAAATATTTTCATTCATTCAATTTCTCATTGAGTGAATGTGTTTTGACCGCTAAGGAATCGAGGTGTGTTGTCAAGAAGCAGAAATGCTTCCCTCAGAGACAGCCGCAGGTATAACAGAAGCCACAGGGAAGCATCTACTTCATTTCAGACGGAGACCGTGTCTTACCAGCTTTTGTTGTCCTCGGAGCGTCCAGCACAAAGCTCAAAACCACTTACTGAATGAAAGAGTGCATTAACCTCAAATGGAAATTTTGATAGGCAACATTAAATATTAGTAATCATTATAATATCAAAAACAATAGTAACCGATATCATTTGCTGAGCACTTACTATGTCCATATATACGTACTATGGTTAAGGTGAAGCCTTTTGTTAATTGTGCTCTTTGGAAAAGAATATTTCCTGTTCCTGTGAAAAGGCCCAGCAAAGAAGGCTAGATTGGTATGAGATTTTCTCTTTGGTTGCCAGACAATCTCCTAAATTTGTGAAACCTGTTGGTGTTAAGTTAAAAACAAGATGATGTAATCTCGTGGAGTTGTTTACACTTAGGTACAAATGCTATTATTAGACAGTGACTGACCTGAGGATATTTGAGAGGTGTGGTGGGTCCCTTCTCTTCAGGCAGAACACCTGCCACTCTAGGTCAGAGCTGTGTCAACCCCTCCAGTAGCTTAATGTCACAGAACTTGTACCCTAGGCAGCCTTATTCCTTACACATTTGCTATTCCTCTGCTCTTTGGAGCCTCGAAAACGACTACACAGTGCCCAGCCCTCCTCATCAGTGTGGACCAACCCCATTTGGAGCGTGGAGTGGCCAGAGCTCACACCCTTCCCCTGGGGTAGTGCCCTTCCTCCCCAGCACTTCAGAAGTGGGAGGAGAGGAAAGTAAGGCTTGTTTTTTGACTCCCATCTGATAATTCTGAGTTGGAGCACATGAGGTAGAGGAAAAGGACTTATTCTTAGTTCAACCTTTGGAACCAGGAAATGAAGCTTTAATCAGAATAAAACGGCACTTTACAGATGTTATCTAATTTAGGCACCATAAAAACTTTAAGAGACAGAGTTCATTTTCTGCATTGAAGTAAACATGGTTACAGACACCAATAACATGCCCAAGCTTGCACAGCTGGTGGCATGTGGTAAACTTTGGTGTGACCGACTCTAGTCTTTGCCAATAGCTAATAACCAAGCCCAGCAGAGGTGCTGGTAGGCACTGCTGGACGAGCAGATCACTGAGGTTCCAGGCTTAAAAAAAAAAAAAAAAAGTAGAGTCAATTTCTCTCTTTTTGCATTTAAATTGAACTAATAATTACTAGGATGTTATGTTCGCTCTAGCACATTATCTTGATTTCTCTCCAAAGTTCTTTTGAAGCCTTACCGACAGGTCAGGCTGCATGCCCTAAGTCACCCAGACATTAGCTGGTGAAGCCAAGACTTGCATTTCTTGGCAAGAGCGTCTCTTGGATGATCTCTGAGATTCCTCTGAGATCTGTTCTTAAGGATGTCTTCACGGTGCCAGGAATTAGGTCTTTAAGTACTTGGAGATGGAGTGTTCATTTGCATTGACATCAGAATATGTATAATCAACTATTACTAAGGATGTGACCATCAAACCTGTGGCCTTTCTCTCCCGTTTCTTCAGGCCTATCCATTCGCTCATTAATATATTCAGGGTGATCAGAGAGAAAATCAATAGCTGCTCACTTTTTGTTGGAAACTTTTTTGGAGCAAACAAACAAAAACACATTAAGAGATGAAATTATTAAAAACAAAAACAAAAAACAAAAAAGATTGAATTATTGATGAAAATAATCCTGGAAGAGATACTATGATATAATTTAATCTTTTTTTTTTTTAAGTTTATTTCTTCATTTTGAGAGAGAGAGAGAGCATGCAGGCATGGCCACAAGAACACATGCCCATGAGTGGGGGAGGGGCAGAGAGAGAGGGAGAGAGAATTCCAAGCACGTCAATCCCAATCTCTGCATGGTCATCCTACAGACCCCGACGCAGGCTCGATCTCAAGACCCGTGAGATCATGACCTGAGCCAAGATCAAGAGTCTGACAACCAACTGAGCCACCCAGGCACCCCTGATTTAATTTATTCTGATCACCTTTATTTTTCATTAGGATACATAAGGAGAGGGAGAGATTATTCAGATGAGAGCTGGAATAGAAAAAAGCCCAAATTCAGGCTTGGGCTTTGAAGTTAGACTGATCTAGTTGGAATCCTCAGGCAGCACTTACTAGATATTTGCTTCTGAACAAGACATTTAATCGTTCTATGCTCAACAACCTTTCTGAAAAGCAGCATGTTAACCTAACTCATGCACTGCTGTGAAGAGTATGCACTCAGAACAAGTTGAAGCACTCAGCAGAGGAATCACTCCTTAGAGGTTAGCAAATACACTTCAGTTGACAGATTTATCCCAGCTCTTCCCCCACCCCGTGAGCCCAACTTGCTGTTTTTAACCCCTCTATAACAAATGGACAGCTGATGGCAACATCACATTCTTTTCTACTACTGGGTAATATTCCACTCTGTGTGTGTATGTGTGTGTATGTGTATCTCACATTTTCTTTATCCATTCATCTATTGATGAACACTTGGATTGCTTCCACAGCTTGACTACTGTAAATAATGCTGCAATAAACATAGGGGTGCATGTATCTTTTTAATAAGTGTTTTTGTTTTCTTTAGGTAAATAAAATGGATGGACCTAGAGAGTATAATGCTAAGTGAAATAAGTCAGACGGAGAAAGACAACTACCATATGATTTCACTTATATGTGGAATTTAAGAAGCAAAGCAAAGAACAAAACAAACAAACAAAAGAGACAAAAAACCAGACTCTTAAATACAGAGAACAAGGTAGTGGTTGCCAGAAGGGGGGGTGGGTGGAGGGATGGGTGAGACAGGTGAAGGGGATTAAGAGTACATGTATTGTGATGAGCACTGAATAATTGTAGACTGGCTATATTGCACACCTGAAACTAATATAACACTGCATGTTAATTATACATCAATAAAAAAATGGATAATGATGTAAAGCTTAAATTAATCAACTGAGTAGGAATTAAATGCTCTAGTAAGAACTGTTATCGAAACAATTAAAGGTATTGGCTAAAATGAAATTTAGAAGTCGGGATGGCTTTATTCCTCCATATTTTCTCTGCCTGCCAAAGCTATGTTTACTCAGGAGGCATTCCCTCTTTGAGAATAACCTGAAGATAGTCCGTTGTTTTGTTTTGTTTGTTTTGTTTTGTTTTGTTGGTCAGAGAGTAGCATGGCTAAGATGACAGTCTTTTGAAAGCAGGAATGATGTGCATGACCCACTCTCCACTCTGAGCTGCATGGTAGCCCCAAGTGACATGCACACTCGCTGGGCTGATGTGGTGGCCCTGCTCTTTAAGACTCCTGCACCCACTTCACGATGCCTAGGGCTGGGGTAGTCACCAGCACAGAGCATAGTCATGTCCTTTGCTAACCCACCCTCACCAGTCACGGAGTGTAGTCACATCTCTCCTCACCCACCCATACCTCAGGCTTCAGGGCCAGCCCTCTCAACAAAATGAACCAATCCATCAGAAACTTTAGAATCCTAAATGGGTTCAAAGAGTTACCTCCAAGAGATAAGACACTCTTTTCCCTTCCAAAAACAGAATATGGAGTCTCTGGCCACAGGATACATCTTCAGTTGTTTCAATTAAGAATATAAGGCAAGGGGCACCTGGGTGGCTCAGTTAAGTGGCCGATATCCCTCAGGTCGTGATCTCATGGCTCATGAGTTCGAGCCCCATGTCGGGCTCTGTGTTGACGGCTCAGAGCCTGGAGCCTGCTGCAGATTCTGTCTCCGTCTCTCTCTGCCCTCCCCCTGCTCAAGCTCTCTCTAAAATGAATAAATGTTAAAAAAAATTTTTTTTAAGAATGTAAGGCAGCAGTTGCTTTACCTTCACTACATTTTGCTTTCTTCCCCCCATTTCCTCACCCTTTTTGCCTCCTTGAAACATACACTTAAAAAATGAAAATACTCTCATTTTAAAGCTGTGGAGAATTTATTTAAAATAGGCCTTTTGTTATCACTCTCATTCTGAATCTTAATAGGAAAAAATTCAAGAACCATATACATACATAATTCAAATGGCTAGATTTGGAATAAATTAACAAATATTTGAGTACCACAGTCCTACAGTCTCTATTGTTAGGGGTGATGATGTTTCTAGAGCAGAACCCAAGTCTGGGTGAAGGCGAGGCCGGAGAAGAGAAGCAGGGGTTCCCATCAAAACCTAAGAGACAGGATGTCCATTCAGTGCGAAAGCTTTTACCTCACTGGGCTCATCCTGGAAGCTCTTCTCCTTACCCCCCAGCCCCAGTACTGCAGGGGATATAAAACTCCTTCCATGCTGCCACAACACTCAGAGAGACCCACGGTGCAGAAGAGGACAAGCCTGGGACCTGCAGCCCGCACCAGGCAGGCTGACGGGGAGGAGACAGGCGCCTCCCTCCATCTTTCCAGTCCTGTGTGTACCTATGTACTGGGTAGTGGAAACAGAAGGGACAAGTTCAAGAAATTCAGTTCAGGGAGACTTGGTCCTTAAATGGAGAACTTACAGCAAATGCAGACACATACGCTAACAGTTCTCTGCCCCTTGAATAAAAAGGTTCCAGATGATGAAGGATTATTTCAGTGAAGGTGGCCTTCACTGTTTCAGTAGAAACAGAACAGCACTGGACCAGTGAACACGGATGTGCGTGGGCCCTGGGAAAAAGAGGGACCAGAGGTATTTTCCTTATGTCCCCAGAGTAAGGGTGCTACCAACACCCAGTGGCAAGGGCCAGAAGTCAGTACTCAACAGTCTTGCAGCGGCTGTATAGTCCACTCTACACACAGTAGTGAAATTATGCTTAACTGCTTGGTTCTAACCTCACAGTCTAGCTTTAGTCATTAATACTGGGCATTTTATGGTCTTCATTATTTTCCAAATAAAAGAATCATTTCAAGTGTTGTTAAAAATATATATGTGAATCAGGTGACTCTAATAACTATTACCAGGCTCTGGATACCCCAAGAAGACAGAGCAGGTGAATGGCCCTTCATACATCAAACATACTCACAGGCCCCCTAACAGTGCTTAGTCATGTCTGATTGCCTGCCATCTAATATGGGATTCAGAGTGACAAACACTTGTTAAAAATCAGTATATATATGACCCATGCTAAGCGCATGAAGATGAATAAGCTGTAGTCCTTGCACAACAGGGGCTCATAATCTGAGAGGGCGAACAGTTACGCAAATGACCACACTATGAAGGAGAGCATGAGAAGTGCTATAACAAAAATACAAATCTAACTCGTGAGTAGGAGACAGCAGATTAATTCTTTCTGGGGAAACAGGAGATCGTAGTGAGAAGGTAAGAGAGTGGTAAGCAGGGCCACCAGGAAGAGGCTGTACAGCAAAAGACATCAGGATAGGGCAGTCCAGATGGAGAGGGCAACAAAGCCAAAAGGCAGGAAAATAAAGGAAATCTTTGAAGAAGGGAGAATTTTGATAACTGTGTAGTCAGAATTGGGGTGAGAGTTGTGCAGGATAAAAGGCATGTTTCTTGCCATTAAACAGTCTGTAATCAAGTTCAGGGGATATGTGTTCATGAAACAGAACAATTTGATGCTAGAACTAGATTATTTAAAAAAACAATCAGGGCTACTGATTTTGGAGCTGCAAGAAGGTCAGTCTGAGGTGGCCGAGCCAAAGAAGCCTCATGGAGAAGGCAGGGTTTGAGCTGCATCTTAAGGACAGGCTAGGGTCAGGCAAATATTTCCTGGGCATCTCAAGAAAAGGCAGAGGCATTGTGAACACAAGCATGAAAGTAGCACCTTGCCTCGTGTGTTGGGGAATGAGAAGTTCAGAGGCTCCTGTTGACAAGTAGCTGGAAATAAAATCGTGGAGTGAAATAAATGCAGATCACAGCGAACCAGCGGAGCGGGGCGGGGGTGTTTGTAGCCCTCTCGGTTCTGAGTACCTGGCTCACGCTGCCAGGTTGAGTGGGAGCTTCGGATGGGAAAGGGTGCGTTGGGAAGACGGTGGAGAAGCGCGAAAGAGTGCAGTCACAGAGACTGGGTGACCGACGGGATCATGGTGGTGTAACACATTCCAAAGGACATATTCTAAAAATGGTTTAGACGCATGGTAGCTAAACTTGTGGTGCGCAGAGCATAACACGGAGAGTTGTGGCATCACTATGGTGTACGCCTGAAACTAAGGTAATGTTGTATGTCACCTAGACTTCATTTAAAAAAAAATCACCAAGTTAAATGGTAAACATCGCATACAGAATTTTTACAATAAATGTACGAGAGATAAAGTATTAAAAATAATAGGTACCATGTATTACCTACTCTATTCCAACAACTTGTCAAAATCATCTTATTGGATACCCAGTGCCTTTGTGATGTTCATTTTTGTAAACTGTCTTATAAGTGAAGAAAGTTTGTGTTCGAGAGACACTTTAATGTGCTATTATGGATTGTATGTTTGTGTCCCTGCAAAATTCACATATTAAAGCTCGAACCCCCACAGTGACTGTATTTAGCCTTAAAGACTTTATGGAAGTAGTTACGATTAAATGAGGTCATAAGGATGGGTTTGGCCTGGCTTCTGTTTCCATGTGGTGCCGGCTCTTCATGGTGGCTCAGCTCTATATGCAAACCTAGTCCTAGGAGATATCCTGGCACCATGTGGAGGCTAGGGCCCCTGAGGAGGCTTAACGTCTTTTGGAGGCCTCTTTCTCCCCATGGGCTTCTTCCCTAGAATGGCTTCTTTCTGAAGCAAGAGCTGGTTTTGTGAGAGCTGGTGCTCACATTTCATGGGTTTTATGGGTGGAGGAGATGGTCTGGCTCCATGGGACCATCTGGTTCAATGGCCTATCTCCTTAGGATGCCCATCTGAGGCTTAGTCAACAAACACTGAGTGAGTGCACTTGAAGTCTTTGTTTCTCTGAGAGGAATCTGATCTTCCTGCTGTTGAGTTCTTTGCAGCTAGCTCTGGAAGTCTGAAAATTAGGAGGTACTTCTCAGAGACCCTTCCAGGAAGAGAGGACTGAGGGTTGGGAGTCTGGAGGTGTCTACAGACTCCTGGCTGTGGTTCTGATGTTAGCCCTCAAATGTGCCTTCCACCAGGCAGAGAAATCTCTTTCTACAAATATATATTCATACATATATATACTTGGCTATATTCATACACTTTTCTAGAGTTACACAGCTAAAACTTGAAACAGGAGACAAGCAAATTCTGACTCATCTGGCTCCAAATTCCACGCTCTTTCTTACTGTACCTTCTCTAAAACATTTATTAAATGTATAAAATGCTACAGATAGTAATAAAAACAGCAAAAGAACATTTCATGAATAATGAAAGAAGAAGAAATATGATCAGGAGAAATGTGGTTTTGCGTGGGTGTGCACATCACTTCATGTTGTGATAACAACAAAAATTTACACAAGAACAAAGATTAAATAAATAAATTAATTAAAAGGGTTGGCAGGATATACAGGGGATATATACAATTTACTGACCATTTAGCATGTGTCAGGCACTGTTTTAGAGGCAGGCTACACAGACAAAGGAGGTTTAATTTAATCATTTTCAGCTTGAAGATCAGTCTTGTTCACAGTTTGTTTGTTTTTAACTGTATTAAATCCATCAACAAACCGTCAGCATTTGTCTATCTTCTCTGTTCAGCAGAGACAAGGAGAAACAAAAATCATAGCTGATAAGAGAGAAAAAATGGAGTAGAGGTGGGAAAGTTTTAAAATACACTGAGTCCTTTATCTAACAAGTCCAATAAATCCTCATTATTAACTTCATATCTTGTGAAAAGGTTCTCAACTTAAGCTGTACAGGTTCAAGGCAATCCTACCTCCAACACTGTACAATTAGTAAATAATCCTTCCTACTACAAAAGATCACAAAGAATTAAAAAAGGAATGTGGATTGAGTTTTGGACATCGCTATTGAAATATATAGTTTTGTACTTGTTCCCGGAGTTATTTATAACCAAAGAGAGCATAAAAACTGACAATGATGAACAAGCAAAATGCCTCACTGGGTGGAGGCTGAAGCTTATCTTAATTTCAAGAATAAGAATTTGAGAAACGAGTCTTTCTCATTTAACGCTTTACTGAATGAATTCCGGATACCCTATTTGTTTTGCAAATTCTATTACTCCACTACAAAACTGGAACCCCAACAAAACCTATTACCATCGAGCATGAAATGCTGTAAAGATGCTGAATATGAAGGAAAAATGAAGCTCACATGGGCAGAACACCTAAACTTGACCAGAAAATAAATCACTAAGTGCGCTGTCACAGACCCGGTCTCATGAGAATGATGGAATGCCTATTTAAGCTTGCATAAAAACTCTGCGGCCAAAAGGCCCCATGAACACCCTGGGAAGTCCTTCAGTGAAAACGCTCCCGGAAAACATGCAAGGCTGAGTTAACCAACTTACACCTCACATGACTAAATGAAAAATGGTTCTCCGCAAATACTAGAATCTCGTGTTCTAGATAATAAAAGTTAAGTCCTGTCCTGAGATAGTGTCTCCATTGATGTTATTTTGGTTTTTGCTTCAGCCACCAGGAAGCTCAGAGTTAAGTCCTAACTTTCCTCTTGACACAGATCTTCTTTAATTTATTATTTCCATGACCCTGATCTTTGCTTACTAACTTTTGTTTGGCTTTATATTTCTTTGAATTCACCTCAAAAACTGTAGAATGAGATGAGAATAGAATTAAAAAAAAAAAACTACCATGATTTTCACCAAGTTTTATTCTACCGTTTTTGTGATGAGTGAAACTTTCGTTTGTTTTCTATAAAGATAATTCTTTTAAGCCCTTGGTTGCTGCTATCTAGTTAAAATAATTGTTAATTGGGTCTCTTTTTAGACCGGATTTTTTTTTTTAATCCCTCTCTTGCCCAGGTTTTGCCCAGGTTCCTATTAGCCATTTGGAAGTTTCCAAGTGAGAAATTAGCAATTCACTGTGCCACAGGCTGGCCTACTTCTGCCCATGAATGCTGAATTTGTGATTCATTCAGTATGTTTCTTTCTTTTTTTAAATTGAGGTATAATCGACATATAACATTATATTGGCTTCAGGTGTACAACATAATGACTCAGTATTTGTACATATTGAGAAATGATCACTACAATAAGTCCAGTTAACACCCACCACCACATAGTTACAATTTTATTCTTGTGATGCGAACTTTTAAGATCTACTCTCTTAGCAACTCTCAAATATGCAATACAGTATTATTAGCTACAGTCATCAACCGTATGTTTCTTTGTGTATTTACAAAGATCAGGCATAAACATGTAGCAAATCAACTCAAAATCTTTGTCCCATTACTCTTTATTTCATCCACATCGAGCTAAAACAGAATTTTAAAATGTCTGTTCATTTATTTCGCAAAAAGAAACAAAACCAGGGGCAAGGTTGTTAAAAATGATATTTTAAATTGTCCCTGCCCACACTCAGGCTCATCGTCCATCTTTCTCCTCCAGCATGCTCTGGTCATAATATACTTCTCACGCTTTCCCAAAGATGCTTCCTTCACAGTATGTAGCACATGGTAGAATGTGCTAGAAAATACCTGTTGAATAAGGGGGTAGGGGGGGATGCTCTGATACCAGCTTGCCCTTGTGCAGGGTGTTGACTATTATTTGAGAACTCCTTTTCTCCTGTCCCTGCGGCAAACTCCATTTCATTGGGCCCTGTGTTATAATTGTCTGTAAGTGTAGCTGTTTTACCTGATAATAACTACTCAGGGCAAGTACTCCATCGTTTTCATCTTTGTGCCTGCCACATGGACTTGGCAGATGTATAATAAATATTTGCAGGTAGGTAGGAAAGGAGGGAAGGAGAGAAGAAGGGAGGGAGAAAGGGTGAAACAGTTTTTTGCATTTCTCTTTAAAAAAGAACGTGTGGCACTTTGCTCTCCACTCAGAGTTGCATTCCACAGAGAAAAATGCTTGCCTCCAATTTTTCAAAGCCACTCCTGCAAAAGCAGATTGTATTTTGTGTTTTACTGAATCCATCCATTCATGATTAATTGAGTAGTTAAGCACTTCCAGTTACATGTGTAGCTGGGAATTCTTCCAGCTGTCGTCAATGTTACTAAAGATTCAAATTCGCAGTATTTATCTGCTGAAATGAAGCCACTGTTACTCCTCAGCCTATCAAAATGGAGTAATAAACTGTCTGTTACTGACAAACAACTGAGTATTTTACAAAAGCTACAAGTATGCTAACTCTAGTTGCCCCATTGGTTACTATCATAATAAATATGATGCCATTCAGTCCCCTGTTTTCTTCCACAAACCAGTTAAAAAAATGCAGATATACCCTCAAATCAGTGAGCTCCGAGACATTCAACAAAAAGACAGTAATAATAAGCAACATCCTAACAACTGAAATGGAAGGAAATACAGTTTCAGCTTCCAGTTTATTAGTTGGGTAGGAAGAGAGGAAGTGCACTTGAACTCCATGCAGTATCTGGTGATGAAACGTTCTGAAGTATAACAGACTTTTCCAAAAAGAAGAACTAGAATACTATCATTTCCGCTCACAGCCTGCAATCATGCAATGAAGTGGGTCATGATCCAGCTCATTTTAGCTGCTAGCCTCTCAGCACGGTTCAAGCACGTGCTAGGATGCTGTGCTATTAAATGTAATATACATAGGGGCACCTGGGTGGCTCAGTGGGTTGGGCGTCCAACTTCGGCTCAAGTCATGATCTCATAGTTTGTGAGTTTGAGCCCCACATCGGGCTCTGCGCTGACAGCTTAGAGCATGGAGTCAGCTTCAGATTCTGTGCCTCTCTCTCTGCCCCTCCCCCACTAGCACTCTCTCTCTCTCTCTCTCTCTCAAAATAAATAAACATTAACAAAATTTTAAAAATAAATTATATATATTATACACATATACATACGTATATATGTATACATATATATAACATATATGTATAATATATATACATATGTGTGTGTGTGTGTGTATATATATATATATATATATATATATATATAATATGTGATATAGGCCTGCAGATGAACCTAAAACATTCAACCCATTCTCCAAAGGAGAAAAAAAATCTCAGCCACCGTGCCTAGTCATTTTCCTCCCCCAAACTGGACTTCTCACCAGCCAGCTGTTTGTCACCCATCGACACCTCATTGCTAACGTATTATCAATGTACAATTCTCATACGTGACAGATAATGCAAATGGACTTTGCTTCCACCTAACACACATCTTCCATATGTGCACTCATCTTTCAAGCTAAAAACCCAACTCTGTCTGCAGCAGAGAAGAACAATTAAGAAGTAGACAATTTGTCAAAGCCAAGTGTTCTGGGGGTCTTGGGTGATGACTTTGCTGTCTTTAATTCACAGACATAAAGATGATAACAATATGATAGAATAGCCACAAATATGCATATTGTACCTTGCAATACAGAGTAGGGGTCAGGTTCAGTTTCTCTCTTCAAGGATCAGTTGCCTTCTATCAAGGCAGGGTCTTTAGCCAACAGACAGTAATTCTTCACATGCCGGGGAATATCACTGATATAGCTAGCCTCAGCAAAAAAAAGATAAAGAAAGCAGCCAGACAGTCCAGTGCAAAGAGGGCTAGACATCCAGAAGTATTCCCTGACCAGAAACAAGAATGTGTTCCTTACTGTCTGAAGTAATTTCCTAGTGAAACTGTTCACAGACAGAAGGATTACTCAACTTCTTATATCAAGTTCATATTCAACTCAATGGGCATAAACCCTGATACAGCCAAATCCCCTTTAAGAAAATAAAGTGTTGGGGCACCTGGTTGGCTCAGTCGGTTGAGCATCTGACTCCTGATTTCGGCTCAGGTCAGGATCCCAGGGTCATGGGATGGAGCCCCATGTGGGGCTCTGTGCTGAGCCTGGAGCCTGCTTGAGATTCTCTCTCTCTCTCTCTCTCTCTCTCTCTCTCTCTCTCTCTCTCTCTCTCTCTCTCTCTCTCCCTCTCCCCCACCCCCACTCACTCTCCCTCTCTCTCTCTCTCTTTCTAAAATTAAAAAAACAAAAGGAAAAAAAAAGTGTTTAGCCCAAACTCTACCTTGGTTTCTTCCTAGCTCTGCACAAGCAGCTACCTCATCCAGTCTGTACACACACACGCACGCACACACACACCCATCATGCTATCATCTACCTACTCAAAAGTCTCCAGGAATTGCAACAAATCCAGAATATAAAAATTGGCTTTTTCCTCAAAAATTTTAGGGACGCTGTATCAGAAAAGAACTACTCAGATGCATTTCTGTTCTCAGAAATCCTCATTTCAAATGAGTGATTGATAATACAAAAACATTTAAAAAGAAGCATCTATCTGCCTCTTTAAATAGTTTCTCATACTTTGTCACATGAATTTTTAAAATAAGAAATAACTAAAGGCATTGGCTGCCCTATGAATAAAAGCAAAAGATTGATATTTCACTCCTTGTCAGGAATAAAAATTATTGTCTTACATATTATTGTTTACGTGCAATCATTATTGAGCATTATTACCCATATAAACACTAGACATAAACCACTGTTTCCAGTTAATAGGGCAAAGGGGAAGAGGCTAAGAATAATCATTCCAACTACAGAGCCAACAACTCCTTTCATGGCAGGACAAGCTACTTCAGGGTTTGCCATATTTTCAGGAAATATGTGACCCACTTTCAGTGAGCCACTGTAATTGATGGGAAATAAGGTGAAGATAAGATGCACCCATATCATTGAATAATTATCTCTCTGCAGGTTTATTCCCACTGGCTTATACATACTTTACAGGCAGAAACCACGCTTTATTCTGCTCCTTTTCTTTTCCTCAGGGTTAAGCTCCATACCTGGTTTTATAAATGTTCATTGAATGAGGGAGCGAGTGAACGAGTAAGTAATTTATACATCAGCACGGAACAGAAGGTGGGAAAAATAGCATAAGAAAGAGCACTAATAAATGATCAGATATTTTCATTAGGGATATGGATGAGTTGTAGCAGTAACAATTCTTTCCTGCATGGTAAAGCTGTATTTTACGTTGACATTTTTTTTCCATGAATCAGGTCCTTAATATATTGCCCAGTAAATATATAGAGGCAAGCAACCCCAATTATTCTAGAGAAAAATATGCTTTTATAATTAACTTTTTAACACCAATTTTCCATTTCTTTTTTTTTAATTCATGGGAAGACTCAAAAAAAAAAAAGTGGCCTTGACAAGACGGGAATGTCCAGGGGCCAAGGGAAACTGTTATGAGTCCGAGTACGGTGTGGCCAGTCTCCTGCCTCAGTTTCCCCAACCTCCATCCTCTGTGTATGAAAGCGTCTGTGTGGGTATGAGGCAGGTCTAGGGCTGAGCTGTGGCCCTCTAAAATAAGTTTTTTATTTTCGAACAATTTTAGATTTACAGAAAAGTTGCAAAGACAGTACGCAGAGTTCCCACATAGCCTTCACCCAGTGTCCCCTAACATTAACATCTTCTATAACCGCGGCCGTTTGTCCAAACTAAGAAACTAACACTGATACACTACCACTAACAAAAAGCCAGCTATCATCAAATTTTGCCGGTTTCCACTCATGTCTTTCTTTCTGTTCCAGTTCAGGATACCACACTGCAGGTAGCATATACTTTTCTAAATCATATATCGACTTGATTTTGACTAGGAAAGACTGCTTCAGGGATTGATTAAACGTCACAGCCCTTCTTCCTGTTTCCTCCACCTCATGTGTGCCAGACTGGCCAGCGGCCTCTGTCTCTGGTCTCAGCCAGGAAGAGCACTGCAGGTGCTGTCCTGCTTCAACTGCCGGGCACAGCTGCTCACTCCTGTGGGCTAAGAATATTTCAATCAGGTCACCACACAGTTTCTAAATAAAAGAAACTGAGGTAGAGTAGAGACGACAGCAAAGAAGGTAGCTGGTAATAAAGAGCATCCTGAGTTGGTTTTTCAAAGGGATCACACGTGGATCAAAAGTTCTCAAATACCCTTCAAGAGGCTTTTGTCTGGAAGCTTAGCTTGGTGCAGTGGGTTAGAAAAAAGCCACCCTGGGAGAATGCACGGATGGGATGGGCCTTTGTTGCTGTCAAAACCAAAACGCTAGCAGGGAGGCCGGAGAGGAAGAGCACAGTAGGAAAGAGGACAAAGGCACCAGGGAGCGCCCCATTTCAGCAAAGGGGCCTTTCAAGGTCCATAGGGCATTAACAGCAGAAAATAAGGAGCTCATTTGCAGCTAATTTCCGTGTTCCCAGGCCTTATAAGATAGAGAGCAGTATATTTAGGTAGAGGTGGTGAACTTGAACAGTTTGGAAAGTCTGAAAGCAGACATCACGCAGGGACTATTTTTAAGGCAAAGAGAACCTAAACTTTTTGCTTGATGATAAAGAAGAGAGGATTCTATTCTAGTCAGAATAGCAGCTTAAGGCCAGTCACGATACCTTACCTGGCATCCTCAGCTCTGCCTGGTTTGAGGGGTCTGCACTGCAAAGGAAAGTGAAGATCCCTGAGGGGAGCATGTGGAAGGTTGCAGATCATGGCAGATCATGGCAAAAAAAAAAAAAAAAAAAAAAAGGATCAACTAATCTGGAGACAGAAAGCCAAGGGAAGATTTTAAGCCAAATGTTTTAAGAATCTGAATGGCTCAAACTCAAGGGCTGAAGAAAAGCAATTTTGCAGTAAGAGCAGGGTGGAAAAAACCATGCCTCTTTGCAGCCTCAGAGATTTAAGTCAGACATAAACATTTTTGGACCAAGACAGTAAGAGTTTTGAGGTGCAGGACTAGTGTTCTGACCCAGGTTATAAAATCTCATGCCCTATTTTCTCAAGTTCCCTCATACTTCTGAGAGTTTACTTAAATAAGACGGGGTTTTAAATATTTCCCCATTTTCTTTAAGTAAAAATCAAAAGTGGCAACATACAGCGTTTTGTTAAGTATAAGATTTTTTTTTTAAGGCAACAGGTATTATGTTTAAGAAAATAATAGCTGGATATATTTAGGAAGAAAGAAAACTTTCAGTTTTTACTCTTAATTATTCCTTGGTCTTTTTTTTTTTTTTCCAAAGGTTTTCAGGTCTCTTCCTGTGATTACCTTATCTCCTTTTCATAGCACAGAAAGCCCCCTTCTACATGATTTCTTGATATAACCCTTCTCTATTTGTTATAGAGAAAAACAATTAGAGTGGACATCCCTGTCATGTTCCTGATCTCAGGGGAAAAGCTCTCAGTTTTTCCCCATTGAGGATGATGTTAGCTGTGGGCTTTTCATAAATGGCTTTTATGATCTTTAAGGATGTTCCTTCTATCCCGACTTTCTCGAGGGTTTTTATTAAGAAACGTTGCTGAATTTTGTCAAAGGCCTTTTCTGCATCGATTGACAGGATCATATGGTTCTTATCTTTTCTTTTATTAATGTGATGTATCACATTGATTGATTTGCGAATGTTGAACCAGCCCTGCATCCCAGGAATGAATCCCACTTGATCATGGTGAATAATTCTTTTCATATGCTGTTGAATTCGATTTGCTAGTATCTTATTGAGAATTTTTGCATCCATATTCATCAGGGATATTGGCCTGTAGTTCTCTTTTTTTACTGGGTCTCTGTCTGGTTTAGGAATCAAAGTAATACTGGCTTCATAGAATGAATTTCTTCTCTAATAGAATGAGTCTGGAAGTTTTCCCTCCCTTTCTGTTTTTTGGAATAGCTTGAGAAGGATAGGTATTATCTCGGCTTTAAACGTCTGGTAGAACTCCCCTGGGAAGCCATCTGGTCCTGGACTCTTATTTGTTGGGAGATTTTTGATGACTGATTCAATTTCTTCGCTGGTTATGGGTCTGTTCAAGCTTTCTATTTCCTCCTGATTGAGTTTTGGAAGAGTGTGGGTGTTTAGGAATTTGTCCACTTCTTCCAGGTTGTCCAGTTTGTTGGCATATAATTTTTCATAGTATTCCCTGATAATTGCTTGTATCTCTGAGGGATTGGTTGTAATAATTCCATTTTCACTCATGATTTGATCTATATGGGTCATCTCCCTTTTCTTTTTGAGAAGCCTGGCTAGAGGTTTATCAATTTTGTTTATTTTTTCAAAAAACCAACTCTTGGTTTCGTTGATCTGCTCTACAGTTTTTTTAGATTCTATATTGTTTATTTCTGCTCTGATCTTTATTATTTCTCTTCTTCTGCTGGATTTAGGCTGTCTTTGCTGTTCTGCTTCTATTTCTTTTAGGTGTGCTGTTAGATTTTGTATTTGGGAGTTTTCTTGTTTCTTGAGATAGGCCTGGATTGTAATGTATTTTCCTCTCAGGACTGCCTTCGCTGCATCCCAAAGCGTTTGGATTGTTGTATTTTCATTTTCATTTGTTTCCATATATTTTTTAATTTCTTCTCTAATTGCCTGGTTGACCCATTCATTCTTTAGTAGGGTGTTCTTTAACCTCCATGCTTTTGGAGGTTTTCCAGACTTTTTCCTGTGATTGATTTCAAGCTTCATAGCATTGTGGTCTGAAAGTATGCATGGTATGATTTCAATTCTTGTATACTTATGAAGGGCTGTTTTGTGACCCAGTATGTGATCTATCTTGGAGAATGTTCCATGTGCACTCGAGAAAAAAGTATATTCTGTTGCTTTGGGATGCAGAGTTCTAAATATATCTGTCAAGTCCATCTGATCCAATGGATCATTCAGGGCCCCTGTTTCTTTATTGACCGTGTGTCTAGATGATCTATCCATTTCTGTAAGTGGAGTGTTAAAGTCCCCTGCAATTACCACATTCTTATCAATAAGGTTGCTTATGTTTGTGAGTAATTGTTTTATATATTTGGGGGCTCCTGTATTCGGTGCATAGACATTTATAATTGTTAGCTCTTCCTGATGGATAGACCCTGTGATTATTATATAATGCCCTTCTTCATCTCTTGTTACAGCCTTTAATTTAAAGTCTAGTTTGTCTGATATAAGTATGGCTACTCCAGCTTTCTTTTGACTTCCAGTGGCATGATAAATAGTTCTCCATCCCCTCACTCTCAATCTGAAGGTGTCTTCAGGTCTAAAATGAGTCTCTTGTACACAGCAAATAGATGGGTCTTGTTTTTTTATCCATTCTGATACCCTATATCTTTTGGTTGGTGCATTTAGTCCATTTACATTCAGTGTTATTATAGAAAGATATGGGTTTAGAGTCATTGTGATGTCCATAGGTTTCATGCTTGTAGTGACGTCTCTGGTACTTTGTCTCACAGGATCCCCCTTAGGATCTCTTGTAGGGCTGGTTTAGTGGTGACGAATTCCTTCAGTTTTTGTTTGTTTGGGAAGACCTTTATCTCTCCTTCTATTCTAAATGACAGACTTGCTGGATAAAGGATTCTTGGCTGCATATTTTTTTTCTGATCATCACATTGAAGATCTCCTGCCATTCCTTTCTAGCCTGCCAAGTTTCAGTAGAGAGATCGGTCACGAGTCTTTTAGGCCTCCCTTTATATGTTAGAGCACGTTTATCTCTAGCTGCTTTCAGAATTTTCTCTTTATCCTTGTATTTTGCCAGTTTCACTGTGATATGTTGTGCAGAAGATCAATTCAAGTTACGTCTGAAGGGAGTTCTCTGTGCCTCTTGGATTTCAATGCCTTTTTCCTTCCCCAGATCCAGGAAGTTCTCAGCTATTATTTCTTCAAGTACACCTTCAACACCTTTCCCTCTCTCTTCCTCCTCTGGAATACCAATTATGCGTATATTATTTCTCTTTAGTGCATCACTTAGTTCTCTAATTTTCCCCTCATACTCCTGGATTTTTTTATCTCTCATTTTCTCAGCTTCTTCTTTTTCCATAATTTTATCTTCTAGTTCACCTATTCTCTCCTCTGCCTCTTCAATCTGAGCCATAGTTGTCTCTGTTTTATTTTGCAGTTCATTGATAGCCTTTTTTAGCTCCTCCTGGATGTTCCTTAGTCCCTTGATCTCTGTAGCAAGAGATTCTCTGCTGTCCTTTATACTGTTTTCAAGCCCAGCGATTAATTTTATGACTATTATTCTAAATTCACTTTCTGTTATATTGTTTAAATCATTTTTGATCAGTTCGTTAGCTGTTGTTATTTCCAGGACGTTTTTCTGAGGGGAATTCTTCCGTTTGGTCATTTTGGATAATCCCTGGAGTGGTGCGGACCTGCAGGGCACTTCCCCTGTGCTGTGGTGTATAACTGGAGTTGGTGGGCGGAGCCTCAGTCAGACCTGACGTCTGCCCCCAGCCCACCGCTGGGGCCACAGTCAGACTGGTGTGTGCCTTCTCTTCCCCTCTCTTAGGGGCGGGATTCACTGTGGGGTGGCGTGGCCCATCTGGGCTACTTGCACACTGCCAGGCTTGTGGTGCTGGGGATCTGGCGTATTAGCTGGGGTGGATCGGCAAGGTGCACGGGGGGGGGGGGGGGGGGCGCGGGAGGGGTAGGCTCAGCTTGCTTTTCCTTTGGAGATCCGCTTTGGGAGGGGCCCTGTGGCACCAGGAGGGAGTCAGACCCACCAGAGGGATGGATCCGCAGAAGCAGAGCGTTGGGTGTTTGTGCGGTGCAAGCAAGTTCCCTGGCAGGAACCGGTTCCCTTTGGGATTTTGGCTGGGGGATGGGCGAGGGAGATGGCGCTGGTGAGCGCCTTTTTTCCCGGCCAAGCTGAGCTCTGTCGTCGGGGCTCAACAACTCTCCCTCCTGTTGTCCTCCAGCCCTCCCGTTCTCTGAGCAGAGATGTTAGCTTATAACCTTCCAGATGTCAAGTCCCGCTTGCTGTCGGAACACACTCCGTCCGGCCCCTCTGCTTTTGCCAGCCAGACTCGGGAGCTCTGCTTGGCCGGCGGGCTGCCACTCCGCCCCGGCTCCCTCCCGCCGGTCCGTGGAGCGCGCACTGCCTCGCCGCCCTTCCTACCCTCTTCCGTGGGCCTCTCATCTGCGCTTGGCTCCGGAGACTCTGTTCTGCTAGTCTTCTGGTGGTTTTCTGGGTTATTTAGGCAGGTGTAGGTGGAATCTAAGTGATCAGCAGGACGCGCGGTGAGCCCAGCGTCCTCCTATGCCGCCATCTTCCCAAGATCCCCCAACAATTAGAAATACATGAGAGATCAAGAAAGATGTAAATTGAACCAGTTTACTCTATATTTATATGAACGCTTAGAAGAATAAAAAGTGATTAAAGCATAGCATTATTCATGCCTGTTTTATTTTATTTTATTTTACTTTTAGTTTATTTATTTATTTTGAGAGAGAAAGTGTGTGTGCGTGGACACATGTGCGCACGTATGGGGGAGTGGTGGAGAGACAGGGAGACAGAGAATCCCAAGCAGTCTCTGCACTGTCAGCTCAGTGCTCGATGCAGGGCTGGATGTCACAAACTGTGAGATCATGACCTGAGCTGAAATCAAGACTCAGATGCTTAACCGACAGAGCCACTCAGGTGCCGCCATGCCTATCTTAAAAGCTTTCCATTGAAAAAGACATATTATGGAATAAAACATGAGAATTTATCACCAGTTTTAAAATAGTCAACTAAAAACATCTTCCATCTTATCTGGATTATAAATTGTTGAAGGTAATGAGTTGTGCATATTTATATTTATCTCAGAAACATGCAATACTTAATGATTGCTCATATTTAACAAAGAAAGCCAAAATATTGACCTGCATACAACTTGCCTGCAGAACCTCAAGGAAACAGCAGATTTCCATTCTGGTGCAAGGTCAAGCTTCTTAAACTATGGTCTTAGAACAGTGGTTCCCAATGAGGGGGGGGGTAGTTTTGCACCCCCCAGCGGACATTTAGTGATGTCCAGAGATCATTGTGATTGTCACACTTGGGGGGGAAGGGGCTGCTACTGACATCTAGTAGGTAGAGGCCAGGGATGCCGCAAACATGTTAGGATGCAAGGAATAGGCTCCCACAACAAAGAATTATCTGGTCCAAGATGTCAATAGTGCAGAGGTTCAGAAACTGGCTTACACCATGGAAAACAGTACGGGTATTTCTCAAAAAAGTAAAAACAGAACTACCATATCATCCAGCAATCCCACTTCTGAGTATATACAAAATAACTGAAATTAGGATCTCAAAGACACACCAGCATTCCCACACTCACTGCAGCACTACTCCTAATAGTCAAGATGGAAACGACCCAAGTGTCCATCAAAAGATGATTGGATAAAGAAAATGTGGTGTATACATGCAGTGGGGCATTATAAAAGAAGGAAATCCTGCAATTTAACAGCATGGATAAACATGGAGATGAAATAAGTGAAATAAACTAGTTACAGAAGGGCAAACACTGCCTGATTCCACTTATATGAGGTACCTAAAATAGTTAAACTCATAGACAAGAATGGAGGTTGCAGGGGTGGGGTGGAAAGGGGGGAATGGGCATGGTTCAGTACATATAAAGTCTCCATTTATATTCAGTGAGATGAGTAAGTTACAGAGATCTGCTATATTATGTAGTGCCTATAGCTAATAGGAATACTGGCTATAAACTCACAAAGGGACACTGGGAAGCTTTTGGAAGTGATAGATATGTCTACTGCCTTGATTGTGGTGACTGTTTCATGGGTATATGTTTATGTCCAAGTCTATCAAACCATACACATTTTTTTTTAAAGAAACTCTGGCTTAGAATCATCAGCTTTGTCCTTAATGATCAGTTTATTTTTTCAAAATTAAGTGGACATATTTAGAAACATGTTTGTGTTTTTCTGATTAACAGGGAAACTATTTACCAGCCAACCAACTATAGCTTGACCTTTCAATAAACATCTCAATAAGAAGATAAGTAGGATGTAAGGCAACTAGTAACAAAGTTCGCCAATATTTATAAAGCTGGAGTTGTGATCACACACACCTTGCATATCCAGAAGAGCATGTAGGTATCTCCTGTGAAAGAACTGAAACCATCACAGATGAAAAGACAACTGCCAGCTTGGAAGGCTTTGGGAAGACCCAGCAGATCTCGTGTGACTGGATCTCAGTGGAGTCCCTACATATGACACCTGCTGCTGGAGTAGAAGGAATGTAACAATAAAACAATCTCCTGGAAGGACTCTGAGGTGAATTTGGGTCTAGTAATGTGCTGGTAAAGGGTTGAATAAAGAGGAACTGCCACATAGAGCTTAGGACTATGTGCCATAGAGAGCTCAGTGCCCTGCAGAACACAGAGTAAGTGTTCGAAAATATATTAGCTATAATGAGGATAATGAAAACGACTGTTATTGTTATTATGAATACCAAACGAGTCTTTCCAAAATGAGCGCCATTGTTTACCCCCAAACTTCTCCCTTCCATATGCTTTGTCTGTGACAACTAGAAGGGCATTAAAGAGAAAGCTAGCTGGAAACCTCAATACACTGACAAAAAGAGATCTTTTGTCTTGACTCCTCCTCTCAACGTGGCAGAAACAAACATTTTGAAACAAAAGTGGAAAGGGCTGGGGGGGAAAGGATGCTACCAATTTTCACAGTAAGAACATACAACAGCTACCCTCAACCATATGTACTGGTTTGTCCCCTTCCAAAATATGTGGTTTGCCATCGGGGAGGCACAGCATGTTTTCCATTTGCCACAAAAGCGTGCGTTTATTTTTTTTAACACAACATTTATTCAGCGTTGACTAAAGTCTGTTAGTTCATTCATTCCATCAACAAGTATGTGTTAAGCACTCACCTACAGGCAGGGTACTATAGGAGTCGCAAAGATCTGTAGACTGTCTTTCCTCTCAAATTGTTCACAATCAGGCAAAGAGAATGGTAAACTATACCAAGAGACAAATATGGATGACTCCAGAGACTCATTTCCTTTCTGTCCATTTGGCTAGTTGTGCAGAAAGCTGGCTCAGCTCAACAGAAAATAAGCTGATACCAACCACTGGGCTCCAGAGGCTTTCCTCTTCTAATAAGGTCACTTCCCTGACCAGGGAGCTTCCACTGTTATACAATCACATCAATGTGCCCTGGCCGCAGGCCCTATAAATACAGAGAGCGTTATCTACCAGCTGTGGCTACAGTGCGTGCAGATATTCACACCTGGATTAAGCCATGGGAGGAAAGCTCAAAGGATTGCATGCATTCTACTGTGTCTGCTTATTATTTATTCTCTAAATAAAACCCATGTTATATCTGCACTGTGTAGCAGTATATCCTGCAAGTGACTCCTTGCATACGACACAGAATTGGCAATGGCAGCATGTCCAGAGATGCAAATACCATGTTAACTACATCTATAGTTTACCATCCCAACTTTGTATAGATTTATGACATTTAAAATTTTTCTTTTTTCCCAAAATAGATTCAAATTATTATTGACTGAAGAGTTTCCTAAAATCAAAAGGCATATAAGAGAGTTGAGTGAATCCTGTTCTCTAAAATTCTGTAACACATGGAAGGTGTGCTTTAGATTGGAGCCGACTGTAGAGTCAAGTTCTCTTGAGGGGTGAGCCTAGAATCTTGACCAGGGTAGCCTCAGGAAGTATGGTTCAAAGGAGAGATCATGCTCAACTGTGGGTTGATCTGGGGCCATACTAAGTAAGCCTTCTGTGAATTCTGCTTAGCAGCTGAGGGTCTGCCAATGGGGTGGTCTGGAATGCATGAGGAATCTCAGGACAAACTTGATTTGCAAATACAGACAGGCTTACATCTATCATTACAGCCATCATCGGCCATGCCCTCACCTTTAAAGAGAGACTATTGAGGCAAATGGGGTGCCTTGGTTGCAAAGTGTAAGAAGGCACTCACTATCAAAATGGTGCCAGTGCCAACTCAGCATATGCATGATCCTGAGAGTGAGTGCCTCCTTACAGTTGTGCCCTGGGCACCTCTGCCTTGAGGAGGCACCATCCCCAGGATCATGCAAGTTTAGGTTGGCATGTGCACATTTCAGAGAGTAAGCACTTCCTTAAATTTTGTACCCTAGGCTCCTCACTTGCCTCACTGCTCACCCCTTCCCTTCTTCCTCTTTCCCATTTGGTGCCCCCTTAATTTGTACATTAGTCCTCCATGAACATTTTGAAGAACTAGGATCTAGCAATGTCTAAAGGAAACATCAAGACCAGACCCACCATGATAACACATCTTAACTTTGAAAAAAACCTACCCAGACTGAACTCTTCCCTCATGGAAAACCAGAATATACCTTGAAAAGTTCAGATAAAACAGGACTGAATTCCTGACTCATTTTTCTTCCTGCCAAGATGAACACTCAAAAATCCAGCTTAAAAGCCATTTTGCAATGGTTGTGATTTCAAAATTGAATGCCTTGTAACTTGCTCCTCCTATATGTTTGGTAATCCTATTACAGCAATTCATTAAGCATCACACCAATTTAGGCATTATTAGGTGTCAGAATGTGTCTTTCTTTTGTGAATATTAATTAATGGAATATTTGTGGAAAGATTTCATGTTATATTTCTTTTTTTTTTCTTTTTACTTTATCAGTCCAGAGTCTTTGTAGTACCCTCAGACCTATACCAGTCCAATGTAATTTATAATTTGGTTCTTTATTTACCAAAGAAGAATTTCCACCTAAACATGAAACTGTATTTTATGATAATGATACAAATGACAAGCGAAACAATGCTAAGTAGCTAGTTATGATCAGTCTTCAAGATTTTGACAACTGGCCTGAGAATCCTTAGCCTTTGTCACTTAAACTCATTTGATTGGTTTAGGAAGTTTGAAAGAGCTTCACAAACATTGCTCTTTGGAAACAAGTCACCATCAAAGGATGATGTTTGTTGCAAATGCCAATCTAACTATCATATGGTGAATCTTGGTTTAAAATAGCATAAATGAGAGTGGGTGAGCCACATGGATCTTGTCATGTCTCATTTACACATTCTTCATCCAGGAGTGTATTCATTTCATATTCTTGCTGTAACGAATGACCACAAACTCCGTGCTTAAGCCAACACAAATTTATTATTTTATAGTTCTAGAGATCAGAATTACAAAATGTGTTTTACTGGCCTCAAATGAAGGTATTGGCAGGGGTACATTCCTTCTGGAGACCATAAGGGAGAATTCATTGCAGAGGGTGAGGGGAGAATACGATTCCTTGCCTTTTCTAGCTTCTAAAGGCTGCCCATATTCTAAGCAAGTAATGTGTGGTTGAGCCCTTCGGGTGCTGCCAACTCTCTGATTCTTTCTCTTCTGCCCCTCTCTTCCATTTATAAGGACCCTAGTGATTACAGTGAGTCTACTGGGATAATCCAGGATAATCTCTTCATCTCAAAGTTAGCTGATAAACTACCTTAATTCTCCTTTGCCATGTACCCTAACGTATTCACAGCTTCTGGGGATAAGTATGTGGACATCTTCAGGATCCACAAGGAGTTTATATAAAATCTGCCCTGTGTGAGGCAAGGGTTTCTAAGACTCATGACATTTCAAGTGTTGGATCTTTGGCATATACAGTCTGGAGTTTTCTGACAATCAGAACTTTCACAAAAAAAATTTTTTACAAGGCAGTTGTAAATCACACAGGCGATTTTCCTATCATCACTTTGAAAACTTTTGAACTTCACAAGTCAGTTTCATAAAGATATGAGTTGATTCTTAAGGACCAGGTCTAGTCAATACCCAAGATGTGTAGATTTTGCTTACTGTGAAATAACTGCACATTGGAATTTATCCACATTCCTATTTATGAACCTATGAGGATTGTCAGACTGTGTAAAGGAATGGTGCTTGCTCCCTAACCCACTCTGCAATGACGGGGCCCCTAAAGAAACAGCAACCTGGGCTTCTTAAGTACCTGTCTGAATGTCTGTGAGACAACAGCCAGGACCATGGTGAGATGGAGAGCATGTGACCTGCCTGAAAGTATTGCAAGTAATTTTTTTAAAATAATAATTATTCTCAACCAAATATACTGCAGGTCATAGGTGGCCCCCAGCCACCCCTGCTAGAGGCTGCTTCCATTCTGAGCCTGGCTCCAATTCCCACAGTTCCAGAGGATTCATTATGGCTACTGTGCTATAAGAACTTCACTCTACTTTGCCCTCCCAATTCCTTCCCATCCTTAAAGAGTCTGACATCTCATCTTGCTCTTCTACACAGGCACTAGATCTCTCACGAGTTAGCTTGATTTTTGGTGCATTGCTGACCAGACTCTGAACTTCTCCTGTGCTCTGCCCCGGTGCTGGCATCAAGACTATGATCCCATGTGGCCCCAGGCTTGTGGACTGCTAGAGCCGCTCATGTGGCCTTTCTGTAGGAGCCACTATGTGAGAGGGAGCCTCACTAGAGGCCAACGGATGGCCTCTAGCTGATACACCATTTTTCAAGTGCAAAATATTTATATTTGGCTAAATAATCTCAGATTGGCCTACAGAAACCTGATGGAAAAAGTTGTTTCTGGGGGTCAGACAATGTAATTGCATTAATAAAGCAGAAGCAACAGCACAGGACTGAGACAGGAAACTTGGATTCTATTCCCAGTGCTCTTCAGATCAGTGGGGTAACTCTAGGAAAGTTCTTCATCCCCAAATTAGCCTCAGTTTTCTTATACGTAATATGAAGAGGATGGGGAGATTACTTCCTGCCTCAATACACCCCAGTATTCGTAAAGCGAGATGGGAGCAAGTGATAATATAACACTGAACTCAGGCAGTCTAATTCCAAAATTTCTAATAGTTTTCTATGAGTTTCCACTTCATCTCCACTCAGGAGTGCTGGTTTTTAGATATAAATCTCTGATATATTTATATTTATATTTGTTTCATATGCACACACACTTAAAACTATATTATATATATGTGTGTATGTATGTGTGTATGTGTGTGTAAAATCTATTCTAAAATCTCCTAAAGTACAAACATACACACATTTCCCACAGAGAAAGTTGTAACATGGAGGTAAATTACATATAAGGTAGAAATCCTAAGAAGCTTTAACGATCTCTGAATCAATAAGAGAAGTTCTGGAATATAGCTACTTTAGGAGGTTTCAGAATAGATTCCACTTTGTCAAACATTTCAGACAGGCATTTTTCCAACCTAGGGTGTTTACAATACTTATGACATCCATTTTTCACCCTTTAGAATTCCAAGCCCTAGAACACAGCTGACTGTATCACTTTTTAAGGAATCTCAGACAATACCTCAAGATTGAAACTTCCTGACGGATTTACACAAAGCTGATCATTCCTTCTTTGCATTGTACTATTGTCGTCTGTAATCCTACCACTCCTATTATGGTGCATATCACATTGCATTGTACCTGTTTACTCCTCTGCCTCTTCCACTTGTCTGTGATCTCTCTAAGGATGTTCACTGGATTTTATTCATCTTTGTATCCCCAGCACCCAGTGGAGTGCCTGGCACATAAACGCCATTCAACAGTATTGATTGAACAAATGACTAAGTTAATTGCTAAGAAAGTTTACCTGCACTCTAAGCTACTTGAGGCATTTCTATTATTTTCTGATTAAATATCAGAGAATGAACAGTACAAGGATGTGGCTTTTAGCTAAAACATTCTATGTATTTAGTAGTCACATGACAAAAATAACATAATAATTTGGGGATCTAGGTCATGATTTTATTTGAACATCTGAAGCAATTTCTGAGCATCCTTTAAAAGTGAGCTCCTGGGGGTGCCTGGGTGGCTCAGTCAGTTGAGCATCCAACTCTTGATTTCAGCTCAGGTCATGATCTCACAGTTTGTGGGATGGAGACCTGTGTCAGGCTCCGTGCTGACAACACAAAGCCTACTTGGATTCTCTCTCTCCCTCTTTCTGCCCCTCCGCCACTCATGTTCACAGGTGCTTTCTCTCTCTCTCTCTCTCTCTCTCTCTCTCTCTCTCTCTCTCTCTAAACAAGTAAATAAATACACATTAAAAAAATGAGCTCCTGAAGTTGAGGTACCACCTTCATATCAACCTTCATACCAAACCTGTAGAGCGACATTTAAAATTCCATCAGGTTCATGATGTTGCTGCTGAATGAATTCCATAAGTCACTCATGGGAAAATATCCATCATTTTGGAACTGTGTACATTATTAATACCTGAAACTTAGACGAGTTTTGAATACAGTTAGGGAACTATGCATATTTCTTCTGAATTCAAAGGAGCAGAGTGAATGGGATGCTTGTAGGATTTGTGAACTTCAAACTTTAAGGACAGAAAAAAGGAATGGGGGGAGGGTGAAGATACCAAGTATTCCAGGGAAAGGCCTCGGAAGATTGTGTCAGGGTAGCAACAGTGAGGCAGTGGAAAATGGCAACACCCAGGACATACTTTGAAGTTAGAAGTGACAAGAGTTCCTGATAGACTGCTTTGTGAGAGGAAGAAGAGCTCAACCTGATTTCAGAGTGTTTGACCAAAACAACTAAAAGAACTGAGCTACCGATTGCCAAGATAAGAAAGACTGCAAGAAAAGCAGGTTTGGGGAGAACACTGGAACCCAGATTTGGACATAATGAATTTGTTTGCCTACTAGGCAACCAGGTGGAAATATTGAGTAGGCAGCTGGATATATGAGTGTGGGCTTCAGTGGACAGATCAGTGCTGGAGCTATCATTATTGGATGGGAACATTAGAATAAAATGAGTATTTATTTATTTTTTATTTTTTTTAATGTTTATTTATTTTTGAGACAGAGAGAGACAGAGCATGAACAGGGGAGGGTCAGAGAGAGAGGGAGACACAGAATCTGAAGCAGGCTCCAGGCTCTGAGCTGTCAGCACAGAGCCCGACGCGGGGCTCGAACTCACAGAACGTGAGATCATGAGCCGAAGTGGGATGCTTAACCGACTGAGCCACCCAGGCGCCCCTAAAATGAGTATTTAAAGCTCACAGCTGGATGAGGTGAACAAGAGAATGCATAAAGATAGAAATAAAAGATATCTAAGGATTCAGTCCTAGGTCGCTCCAAGATTGAGCACGTAGATGATGAACCAGTAAAGAGATCTGAGTACTAGTGGCTAGAAAGGTAGGAAGAAAACCAAGGGAGTATGTATATATATATATATATATATATATATATATACATATATATATGTATATATATATACGTATATATATCTTTTATATATATACGTATATATATGTGTATATATATATATATCTTTGAAGTCAAGTGAAGACAAGCATATCAAGAAGAAAGAATGATTAGTTGTCTCAAATACTGCGGATAGGGCAAGGAAGATCATTGGCTATAACAATATGGAAGTCACTGGTGACCTTGATAAAAACAGTTTCAATTTGGTGGTGAAAGCCTGACTGGAGTGGACTCAGCAGAGAAAAGGGAAAGAGAAGAACAAAGCAGAGACTACAACAACTCTCAAAGGGATTTTTGCTATCTAAAGCAGGGTCTCTTAGATTAGGGTGACCAAAGAATCTATGGATAGTATTCAGAAAATTCATGAATTTAGATGGGGGAAGGGATTGCATCTTTATTTCCACTATTCTCATTTTCTTCAGTTATTAATGTAAAATCAGCAGTGTCTGTTTCTTTGTCCCTACATCTAGAATTCATGGATATTTTCATATCACATTATAGTTGTTACAGATATCTCAAAACATCATGATCATCACTATTTCAAATGTACAGTAATTATTAGCCCATCGCTAGATCTCATGAGACTATGATCTTCTGCTGTAAGTGTTCATACCAACATGGCTGGCCAACTCTTAGCAAATGTGCCCAGAAGTTCAGCCACCTGGGTAGTGAAGGGACATTTTCTCACAGTGGTAACCCAGGCAACTTTGTTGCTTTTCAGTTTTCCTTTTCTATCCATAATTGCTTGTTGGCCAATTCATGGAAGGAGATGAATCATTTGCATTGTTTAAAAGTAATAACATTTGACAGATCAAATGAGAATTTTTAATTCTGGTAAGATGGAGTTTTGTAACAGAGGTACAAGGTGCAAGAGCTATGATTGAAGAGAACCTCTGTAGCAAGATGTCTTTAAAAAACAAATTTTAACTTTAGCTTGCCTGTATTTGAGATGTATTATCTAATTCATTAATAAGAATAATATGTTACCACTTCACAATAGCTGAAAGTTATTTTAATAACTATATTCCAATATAATTTATTTCTTTTGCAATCCTATGTTTTATTTTAAGCACTTAAAAACATTATTCTGAGGAGTCCATGGTCCTTAGCAGGGCATTAAACACATTCATAACCAAAAAGTGAAGAATGCCTGCCAAAAATGGAAGGGAGAAATGATAATGCGAGGAGGAGGAAGCATCAAGAGCATGTTCTAACATGGAGACATACAAAGATATCTGCACTGAGGACGAGAATGATTCAATAGAGAGGGACAAAGAGATGATGTAGGAATAGGGGGAATTGCTAGAGCAATGCTCCTGAGTAGGCAAGAAGAGATGGACCTAATGCACAAGTGGAGGGGTTGGCTTAAGACGCAACAATGGAGCATTTGTGCAGTTACAGAAGAGAAGGCAGAGAACATGGGTGAATAGCAGGTACGTAGGAAGAGATGCTGACAAACTCCTATGGGAGTTCTCCTCTGATTGCTCCTATCATCGCATTACAATGAGAAGAGAAGTCATCAACTGAGAGTGGGGTAGGGAAGGAGGTGCTTGAGGTTTGAGGAAAGAGCAGAAGGTATAAATGAAATGGTCGTCCAGAAGAGTAGGAGAGTGAATGGACTAGTAAAATGCAGGGTGACTGGTGACTAGTACTGGGGACCCGCTTGAGGGTAATGATGACAAATTGCAAGTGAGTCATCACAATTGCGTGCTTTACTCCAGTTTCATCTAGCTGCAGCGATGCAGGTGCTGAGTAGGTGGAGAGTTGGATGTACCAGGGTTGTGCAAGTGAAGACAAAGCGAGAGAATGCCAAGAATGTGGAGAGTGGCCAACGGCTAGAAAATAAAGAGATCTGATACAGAAGAAGTGAATGTGACCAATCAGACTCATTTTCTCTTTCTACCTTTCCTGTCTTCTTCCTGTCTCCTGCTTTTCTGGGAGGCAAACATGAGAGAAAGGAAAATTATCAGGCAAGTGACCTACGGAACAGAAGCTGAAATACTGTCTAGTGGAGAGGCACAGAGCAGGCTGTGAGTAAGCACAAGTCTTTTTTTTTTTTTTTAAGTTTATTTATTTATTTAAGTCATCTCTACATCCAACAGGGGACTCGAACCCATGACCTCAAGATCAAAGGTTACATATTTTTCCAACTGAGCCAGCCAGGTGCCCCCAGGTAAGCACAAATCTTAAGTCAGCAGAAATCAAAGTTGAGTAAGAGGTAACAGAAAAAGAAGACTTGGTCAGGTGAATGGTTGAGCATGGAGTGAAGATCTACCAGCTCCTGCTGTTCAGGACACAACTTGCTCAAAACTGGTCCCTGGAGCTGCTTTAGAACCTGAGTACACAGGTGTCATCCAGGGCTATCTGGATGAGAGGGTATACAAGCAAATGGGAGCCACTTATTACCTGATTTTTTAAAAATACCTTTTTACTACTGAATGACTTTCAACTTACAAATGGGAGCATTAGACTTCCTTGATGCCCACTTTTGCATCACTTTCTATTTTGTGTGCTAAACTGTATATATCTAAGTGTAAGTATCTGAATAACTATAACATAACAGAACCAAAACCAAGCCTCGCTTATTCCCATGTCTCTTAGGACATCCTATTATGCTTGGGAGGCAGTCCACAAATGCATAGGTATGATGACACTTAAGGGATTACACCCTGATTATATCTCATCTATTTCTGCCTCCTTGAGAAACTGAGTTGTGTAAGTGGTCAGCCAGGTAGTTGAAAAATCAAGTGTGGATTTGCAATCCCTGCACTTTATTTGGCAATACTGATATACCTTGGAGATATCACAGGGCTTGTTTCCAGACCACCACAATAGAGTATCACAATAAGGCAAGTCAAATGAATTTTTTGATTTCCTAGTGCATGTAAAAGTTATTTTACACTATACTTTAGTCTATTAAGTGTGCAATAGAATTATGTCTAAAAATTACAATGTATACACCTTAATTTAAAAATACCTTATTGCTAAAAAATGCTAACCATCATCTGAGCTTTCTGAGTGTTGTAACCTTTTTGCTGGTAGAGGGTCTTTGCCTTGACGTTGATGGCTGCTGACTCATCAGGGTGGTGGTGGCTGAAGGCTGGGGTGGCTGTGGCATTTCTTAAAATAAAACAATGAAGTCTGCGACATCAACTGACTCTTCCTGTCACAAATGATTTCTCTGTAGCATGTGATGCTGTTTGATAGCAGTTTACCCACCACAGAAATTCTTTTCAAAACTAGAGTCAGTCCTCTCAAACCCTACTGCTGCTTTATCAGCTAAGTTTATAGAATATTCTAAAATCTTTTCTTATCATTTCAACAGTCTTCACAGCACCTTCACCAGTAATTTCCATCTCAACGACTTCTTTTCTCATCCATAAGAAATATGGATCTCTTCATCTGCTAAAGTTTTATATGAGATTACAACAATTCAGTTATATCTTCAGGCTTCACTTCTAATTCTAGTTTTCTTGCTGTTTCCACCACCTCTGCAGTTATTTCCTCCACTGAAGTCAAAGTCATCCATGAGAGCTGGAATCAACTTCTTCCAAACACACCCATTCATGTTGATATCATGAACCATCTATTGCAGACTATGAGTCTGGAGTTCTCTCTTATCCAACAAGACAGCAGACACAGAATTGAATACAAGAGAGGCTAATGTCTGGCAGGAGACAAGAGACCCAAACAGGGGTTTCATCTCCATATTTATTGAGAACTCAAGATCTTACACACGTGGTGAATATAAAGAAAACAATCAGACAGGAGTCATTAATTTGTGTGTATAAGAAGCAAAGGGTCTGGGGGCAAGTGGAGTTTGTGATCAAGGTACATTGGTGCCAGATGGAAAGTAATTTCCTGCAGGTGATATAAGTTTCTCGTGATCCCATTACAATACCTCACTAACTAACCCCGGGTGCTTCTTCCCCGTGGTGACAGCTTTCCACCCTAAGCTTTTTTTCTAACCCATTTATGTAAGTAGAACCTATTTCCCCACACCATCAATGTTCTTAATGACCTCTACAATGGTGAATCCTTTCCAGAAGGTTTTCAATTTACTTTGCCCAGATCCATCAGAGAAATCATGATCTATAGTAGTCATAGCTTCATGAAAAATGTATTTCTTAAATAACACTTGAAAGTCAAAATTACTCCTTGATTCATGAGCTGCAGAATGGATTTTGTATTAGCGACCATGAAAACATTAATCTCAAGCATCTCCATCAAGAGCTCTTGGATGACCAAGAACATCATCAGCGGTAGTATTTTGAAATGAACCTTTTTTACTGAGCAGTGGTCTCAACAAGGGGCTTAGAATATTCTTTAAACCATATTGTAAAAAAAATAAAATAAAATAAACCATATTGTAAGCAGATGTGCTGTCATCCAGGCTTTGTTGTTCCACTTACAGGACATAAGCAGAGTACAGTAAGCATAATTCTCAAGGACTCTAAGATTTTCAGATTGGTACGTGAGCACTGGCTTCAACTTAAAGTCACCAGCTGCATTAGCCCATAACAAGAGTCAGACTGTCCTTTGAAGCTTTGAAGCCAGGAACTGACTCCTCTTCTCTAGCTATGAAAGTCCTAGATGACATCTTCTTCCAACAGAAGGCTGCTTCATCTATGCTAAAAACCTATTGTTTACTGTAGCCACCTTCATGGATTATCGTAGCTGAATCTTCTGGATACTTGCTACAGCTTCTACATCACCACCTGCTGCTTCACTCTGCACTTTTAGGTTATGGGGATGGCTTCTTTCCTTAAACCTCATGAACCAATGTCTTCTAGCTTCAAACTTTTTTCTGCAGCTTTCTCACCTCTCTCTGCCTTCACAGAATTGAAGAGAGTTAGGGCCTGCTCTGGATCAGGCTTTCAGTTAAGGAAATTTAGCTGGTTTTAGCTTCTATCCAGACCACTAAAACTTTCTCCATATCACCAATAAGGCTGTTTTTGCTTTCTTATCATTTGAGGTTCACTGGAGTAGCACTTTTAAAATTTTTTTAAGTTTATTTATTTATTTTGAGAGAGTGTGCACATGAGAAAGAGCATGAGCAGGGGAGGGGCTGAGAGAGAGGGATAGAGAGAATCCCAAGCAGGCTCCACGGTGTTAGTGAGGAGCCTGATGTGGGGCCCAATCCCACGAACCGCAAGATCATGACCTGAGCTGAAATCAAGAGCCGGACACTTAACCAACTGAGCCACCCAGGCGCCCTAGAATAGCACTTTTAATTTCCTCCCAGAACTTTTCCTTTGGAGTAAAATCTTGGCTAACTGACACAAGAATCCTAGCTTTTGGCCTATCTTGGCTTTTGACATGCCTTCCTCACTAAGTTTAATCATTTCTAGCTTTTGATTTAAATTAAGGGACAAGTGAGTCTTCCTTACTCTGGAACACTTGGAGGCCATTATAGGATTATGAATTGGCCTAATTTCACTACTGTGTGTTTCAGGGAATAGGGAGGCCCAACGAGAGGGAGAGAGCTGGGAGAACAGCAGGTTGGTGGAACCGTCAGAACACACACACCATTTATTGACCTCGCCATCTGTGGGCATGATTCATGGCACCCCAACACAACTACAATGGTAACATCAAAGAAAACTGATCACAGATCACCATAACAAATATAACAATAATGAAAAAGCTTGAAATACTGTGAGGATTACCAAAATATGGCACAGAGACACAGAGTGATACATTGGAAAAATGGCACTGATAGACTTATTCAATGCAGGGTTGCCACAAACCTTCAATCTTGTAAATGATAACAATAACTGCAAAGCACAATAAAGCAAAGCAAAATTAAACAAGGTATGCCTATAATTCAGAACTAACCAAAAATGGCAGTACAGATGGACTCACTACTCTGTCTAAACTCAACAGATAATGGCTTTGCCTTTTGGTTTGTTGTTGTTGTTTTTTAAAGCAAGCTAGCTATAGTCTGTCTCCTGAATATTCTGCTGAAGGTACCACCTGCCAACCCAGAGCTTCCCCTACCCACTCTCATTCAAAAGGCTATTAAGCCACCATTGTGCTTGCAAAATTCCACCTCAGTTACTTGTGGGGAGACAAAGGGAGAGAGTATCCTCTAACTGCAGAGGAAAAGGAAAAGCATGCGTAAGTTCCAGAAATAAAATCACTTACATGAGTGTATGTCAAACATTTTTTTACCACAATCTGCAGTTAAGACATTAATTTCAGTGTGATCCAGCAACACACATGCACAGACACACCCACAACTGAACCCACAGATTCTGAATTCTCAGTGTGGGTAGTGCTCTCGGATAGTTTTCCATTTTTATTCTATTTTATTTCTGGTTTCAAAAGTGCAAGTCATAATATATTAAATGGATTTAATGATCCACAAATGATTTGTCACCTACAGTTTGAAAATATTAACCTATGTGAGTTAGGAAACAAAAGGTACTATGGTGTCTCTGTTCTGTAATAGCATACAAGTAATTTTTTACCACGATAGAAAATAAATCTCCACAGTTGAAAGGAATAGGCAACAATTACCATTATTTGCAGGTAATACGATTGTATACCTGAAAACCTCAAGAGGGTCAACTAAAAATCTAGTATGAACAAAATGAAAGTTGAGTAAATTGTTGGTTACTATATTAACACATAAAACCCAATAGTTCTCCTTTACACAAATAATAACCCAATAGACAACAGAGAGGGAAAAACCTCCCATCTAGGATAAAAACAAAATAGGTATAATACTTAGGGGAAAATACAGATGCCCAGGCCCTATTGGAAGAAAAGCATAAATTTTCAGCAATGATCATTCAGGAATTGCATAGAAGGACATGCACTGCTCTGGGGTGATAGGAGTCAAAATTGTGAAGATGTTCTTTTTCCCACATTAAATTTAATGTAACTGTAATTAAAATACAAATGGAACTTTTTGGAAAGAATTTTGACAAACTCATACTCAAACTCAAATGGAGAAATAAACTTGTGAGAAATGCCAGAAAAACTGTCAGGCAAAGAAAATATCAAATGGGAAAACTAACCCTACTAATTATTTAAATGTATCATAAAGCTATAGAATTTAAAAAGTTTGATAGCACAGAAAAAGACAAAATGACTGTAAATACAGAGTTCAGAGAAAGTCCTAAATGTATATGGATGTTTTGTAAATAGTACATGAAGTCCTTCAAAATTGGGGTGGGGCAGGCAAACATGTCATATTAATAAAAGATGTTAAGGGGCACCTGGTTGCCTCAGTCAGTAGAGCATGAAACTCTTGATCTTGGGGTTGTGGGTTGGAGCCCTATGTTGGGTACAGAGATTACTTAAAAATAAACTCTTTAAAAAAAAATATTAGGATAGCTGGTTGGCTTTGGGAAAGTAGATTGGACTCTTACTATTACATTCCCCTAAAATGTCATACAGATCAAAGACTTAAATAGTAAAAAATTTAAGCTAAACCAGTGTAAGGATAAAGTATATACAGCTTTAAAATTTTCTTTATCTGAGGAGTATTGAAGCATGACCCAAATTTCAGAAGTCAAAAAAATAAATAATAGATCTGTCAATGTAAAATGGAATACACATGACTGCACAAAGATAGTTGTTTAACTTGTAATATTGGATGTAATATGAAAACACTCAAAAGTACATAAATGCTCATCAGGATGGAACTGGTGAAACATTACAGCACAGCCCAACCAAGGACTGTTAAGCAGCAAGTGAGAAGAATGAGTGGGTCTAAATGTACTGACATGGTGAAAGGGCAAGTTCTAGAACATATACATTTATGTATACATATATGCACATGTAATATGAACACATATATATGTGAG
This sequence comes from Neofelis nebulosa, assembly GCF_028018385.1. Classification (NCBI taxonomy): domain Eukaryota; kingdom Metazoa; phylum Chordata; class Mammalia; order Carnivora; family Felidae; genus Neofelis; species Neofelis nebulosa. Next base: position 79,589,426 of record NC_080783.1, on the reverse strand, counting down.
TGTCTTAACATACACTATAGATACATGTAATATTCACATTACAGTTTACTGTGTGATATATATAGCAAAATAGTATATATATTGTTCTGTCATTTGCTTTTTTTCATTTAACAATTCATCTTGAAAATATATGTATTACACAAGAAAATGTTAGCTACCTCTGGGGATTAAAATTCTGGGATCCCAGGTTTTTACTTGTCTTACTTCTGTACCATTTGAAGTTTGTTTTATCGTAAGTTTTTCAAAAGAAGATGAGGGGCGCCTGAGTGACTCGGTTGAGCATCTGACTTCGGCTCAGGTCGTGATCTCACAGCTCGTGAGTTTGAGCCCTGCATCAAGCTCTCTGCTGTCAGCGCAGAAGCCTGCCTCAGATCCTGTCTCCCTCTCTCTCTGTCCCTCCCCTGCTAGTGCTCTCTCTCTCTACCAAAAAGAATAAATAGTAACAACAACAACAACAACAACAAAAGGTGATGAAAACAAGCCAGTACCACATCCAAATACACCATGCTCCGTCCCCCTCCGTTTTAACCATGCTCTGCTCCTCTTCAGTTAAAATACATAAACCTATAAACTCACTTCCTGCAGTTGAACTCGCAGGTTATCCTGGGTCACTGCAGCCCATGAGCTGGCCGCTAACCAGAAACTGCTACACAATCTGCACTGTGCTTGCTCTGACAATGGAACCAGATTATGAATCATGCTAACTAGTGACTAAAACACAATGTCTGGAAGCCTGTTACTGATATTTCTATGGACAAACTAAGGCCTGAAATGTCTCTAACATGGCAGGTGACATCAGTTTCAGCTTACTTATAAAATCCAGGTCATGTTTACTGTGTTCTAATTATTTTTCCTGAAGAGCCTGCTTGCCCAGTCTAGCTGGCAATAACATATGCAGTATGTGACACATGAAGGCTTACTTTAAGGCTCACAAAAAGAACACGGCAGCACCAAGTTATGAAACTCAGGCATCATTAAATTACAAAGTTCAAAGATGCTTCCAAATCACATTTCACACTTCCCATTGGTCCCAGGCTCTCCCTCTGTCACCTTCCTGGAGGCACAGGGCAACACAGTGGCAAAGGGTTTCACCACTCCATGAAACCCTGCCAGATACTCCTATATTGATAAGAACTGAAATTTTGTGGGTTCTTTCTTTAAAAATAATAACTCTTCAAGTTGCCCAGTAAGAAGACAAAGAAACGATTTCTACCCCTTCTCAACATTGCCTACAATTCAAATGGGAAAGTGGCAATCTAAATTTCCACCGATCAGTTTTAAAAATGAGTAGAAAAAAAGCGTAATATACCCATATATTATGCAACTATTAAAAAGAGACACAGCTTTTGATCTATGACCTGGATGCAAGCAAAATGATAAATATGACACAACCTTATTTTCTGTAAAAGTAAAAAGCCAATAAAATGACAAGAGATATTGTAATGATTGAACATGAAGAAATAAATGGAAAGATAGACACTAAGTTACTAGTATTGACTTACTTTTGGAGATGGTGAAAATGAAAGAAAGCTGGAAGAGATGGCTAACTTCTGCTTTTATGTATCACTGGGTTGTTATAATGAGCACACATTACTTTTATGATTTTTTAAATTACAAAATAAAGGAGAAAAACATTTTTTAATGTTTATTTTGAGAGAGAGAGCACACGAGCAGGGGAGGGACAGACGGAAGGAGAGAGAGAATCCCAAGCAGGCTCCATGCTATCAGCACAGAGCCCAACATGGGGCTTGATCCCATGAACTGTGAGATCATGACCTGAGCCAAAATCAAGAGTCGGATGCCCAATTGACTGTGCTACCCAGGCGCCCCAAGGAGAAGGGAAGTAAAATAGACCACTGAACAAGTATGCATCCTGAAAGAATCTGTAGGAGTGGCAGATTTCTACCACACATAAAGCTACAAGTGAGACATGACCCCAAATTCCGAAATGGCCAATGCACAGTAGTTGACAAATGCCATCAGTGAGTGACCTCTGGTGCAGGAGGTTATAGACAACCCTAGAGAATATGTATCTGATGTGAGTTGAATTGTGTCCTCCCAAAAAGATACATTGAGGTCCAGTGGATCAGAATGTGACCTTTTTTGGCAATATGATCTTTGTAGAGGCAATCAAGTTAAAATTAGATAACTTTGGGGCCCCTGGGTGGCTTAGTCAGTTAAGCCTCTGACCCTTAGTTTCAGCTCAGGTCATGATTTCATGGTTTGTGACATCAAACTCCACCTCAGGCTCCGTGCCGACAGTGCAGAGCCTGCTTGGGATTCTCTCTCTCCCTCTCTCTGCCCCTCCCCCGCTCACTCTCACTGTCTCTCAAAAATAAACTTAAAATATTTTTTAAAAAATAAAATAAAATTGGGGCGCCTGGGTGGCTCAGTCGGTTAAGCGTCCGACTTCAGCTCAGGTCACGATCTTGTGGTCTGCGAGTTCGAGGCCCGCGCCGGGCTCTGGGCTGATGGCTCAGAGCCTGGAGCTTGGTTCCGATTCTGTGTCTCCCTCTCTCTCTGCCCCTCCCCCATTCATGCTGTGTCTCTCTCTGTCTCAAAAATAAATAAACGTTAAAAAAAATTTTTTTTAAATAAAAATAAAAATAAAAAATAAAAAAATAAAATAAAATTAGATCATTTTGTAAGAGAATATATATATATGTATATATATGTATATATATATATATATATATATACATATATATACATATATATATATACCTTTATTTTTCTTTTCCTGTTGTCATTGGACCTAGCTATTACAAATCTCACAAATGTAAGCATGGAAGAGCCACAGATTTCAGACTTCTAGCTCTCAGAACTACAAATACAATAAATTTCTGTTGTTTCAAGTCACCCAGTCTGTGGTACTTTGTTATGGCAGCCCCGAGAAATGAATATAGTGTCCAACAAGTGGTTCATAAATCTCAGTATCTCAATGCTAGTCTTGGTATACATTCAACACAATTTAGCATGCCATCCATGGAATTACATCCTCTGATTGCTCTGTAGACACATGCTGTCTCCAATGAGACAGGAAAACACCTTGACCATGTCTTGTTTGACAATGATAGCTCGCACTTTGATTACTTACTAAATATTAAACATTGTGCTTTCCATGCATTGTTTTATATAAACCCCATCACAACCCTTGAGAGGTGATCAGTTTTATTGTTATCATTCCTCTTTTTACAGACAGTTTTTTGGAGCTGCAGTTCCCCTAAGCAATGTACTCCAGAGCATACAGTCAGAAGCTTGGACTCAAACCTGGGTCTGACAGCTTCAAGTTCACTCTTTGAGCTGCTAAACTGCACTGCTCCCACTCAGGCTTCCCACAGTGCGTGGTACTGTGGTGAGGCAAGGATGGCTTACAACACCTGGGCTTTTCAATTAAGTGTTACACTTGATAACCCATTCTATATATGTTGAGATTTTGTTTCAGTTATAGGATCACCATTAAAATAACTATTCTGAGGATTCTTTTAATTGATGGGGAAGACTGCCTAAGATACATGTTCCTAATAGGTAGCAGCCAAATATATGAAACTTCAGACTTGAAAAAGTAGGCACTATATTATATATATATGAAACTGTCAGACTTGAAAAAGTAGGAACCGACTTGGCATATGAAACCCACAGTTTCGTGGCTACAATGTGAAGCTGGGTCTTTCATCCTGAGGAGAACTATACTGTGAGGGGTATAGATTCTTCCGTACCTACGCCAAATAAAGATAGCAGTGATGCTTTCCCTTGTGTAGTCAATAGCGATCTCTGTACCTCCCCAGAACTTACCTGGACCATCATGGGTAGGTGAAAAATAGATATGTGTTGACTGGCTGATTAACTAAATTAGAACTCTAAGAACCATTAGAACTTCAAGACATGGTCTTCATTTGCATGTTACTATGCAGTGTGACACAAGGCTTTCTTGTGCAGATGGAAGGAAAGTTCTTATACAGAAGAGATTAAATGAGAGGTTTTAGAATCAGAGACCTTGATTTACATCTTTGGCTCGGCTACTTACCACCTGTGCTTTTGGGTGGGTAGCTAATTTTCTAAGCCTCAGTTTCTTCATTTGTAATGAGACAGCTACAATATACACAGCACAAAGGATTTCCATAGTAAAAGTGAGACATGTATCAAAGCACTTAGTATGGGACAGAATCCATGGAAATTATCATATAGTCTAAAGCAACATCCCTGGACATGTGAAATTTTGTGCTCTAATTCTTGGCTTGTGTAGACTTTCCTATTTTAACATAAGAATGGCTTAAATAAGACTGGGTTATTAGAAATTAGTGAAACAAGCTGGTTCATCTTAATAAACTTTTGGAAACAACTGTTACATAATTGGGCACACCACTATGGAGGAATCCATATGTGGATATAGAACTTGAATGCAGATGCTGAACTCACTAAAGAAAATTCAAATTATTTCATATTCATAACACTTCATTACAAATCATCAAAATTTTCAATGTCATGATGGACCTGAAAATTGTTACAAGATTTGGTGAAATAGTATTTACCAGGCAGCTAGATATTCCTCATGGTAGGATATGTTCTTTTATTCAATTAAAATATCAACTTTCAAAAAGCTTTCCTTTAAAAGAAAATGAAATGCCTAGAAAAAGGAGATATGGATTGCCTTCTGAAAGACTATGGTTACCCTTTTGTTATAAGTTTTTGTATAAGTGAATCTACCCATTTTTCAAATTCTCCAACTATTATGGATCCAGTTTACAGATGCTAATGCATAAATTCTCAAGCCAACTCTGAAAAACAAAACACACTAAACAATATCAAAACTATGTCAACTTTACCATAAGATTCACAAATCTTGGTCAATTGAGCAATCTGGTCCATAACAAATTAAATGAAAGTTGTGGAGTAAAGTACAATTCATGAATTTTTCTGTGCTATTTGAAACAGAAACATAAACAGCTTTTGCAGAGTGCCAGGAAGCCCACGTTAATTTTCCAAGGAATGGAAGTTCAGACAGCCCACAGTTAGTAATCCTTGACTGAAGAATTCTGGGAAGCAGCCAACTCTGTTTATTACACAGAGGACTGTGGCTTATTTACAATGAAAAGTCATGTTCAGGGCTCTAATGGGCATTCAGGGATCATAGTGCATTCTGTTTCTGCTCGCTTCTTCAGGGAATCTTGGCCAAAGACCCCAGCCAAAGAAACATGAAATTGTAGTCTGACCTCCAAAGAAATTCTGTGCAAATAATTTTGTTTAAGTGGTTCCCATTCCATGAAGAATAGTAAAAGTCTCTGGGTCCTGTTGTGAAAATAACTATTAAAAGTGAATCATGCTGTTTCATTTCAGCTCTGTGAATTAATGTGTTCTGTGCCTGGGATGTCCTGGGGTATTTGGTTCTGTGGTCATTTGTGTGTCAACTTCCTCTTTCAGGGATGAAAAGCAGCCTTCCTGGGAGCAAGTCTAACACTGGTTAGGAAGTCCCTAGGGCCTGGCCCACCTCTCATTAGGGAAACAAGATGCCTATTACATCATCAGGTGTAAATTCAATCTCCTCCTGCAGACTAATATGCTGTGGTCTAAAATGAACCAGAAGAACTGCCACTAAAAACCTCTAAAAGCCCTGCTGTGTTTCGAGATTATAAATGTTCTCTGGGCTCTCAAGGCATAAATCACTGAAGATGCTTCAGCTGATTTATGGAGGTCACTTCATGAGAGTGCATTTGGTGTCTTTATATGTCTCATTGAATAAGGTTCTTTTTGTAGGGATCGGAAGTGGCCTTGTCAAAGGGAACATGTGGTAGTCATGGAAAAGATACAAATTACCTTTTAACTCAATTACAACAATGAATAAATTCCATTCTACACTCAAAGAGCTTCCTATTTGGAAATCACTAAAATCAACACATTTCAGTGAATTCCTATCAGAGCAGGACTTGTAAGTGGTTAGGTTAGATATCGACTTACATGACAGGAAGGCTCTACTCCCTTCCAGTCCTTCCTCCCACCAAATCTCTTTCTGCCAGTCCCAGGATTAATTTCCACCCTTAGTGAGTTATTCTTTTAAGTGTTAGAGTTTTGTTTCATTTTATCTTGATCATCCAGAACTCCACATAAAAATCCAAAGACCTCTGGGAGGGGGCTAGCTACAGTAAATCTTTTTCAACTATCAACTCACTTCCCAGCAACCCAAGAGTCAGTTATGGACCTGGAGGTGAAACAGGAGGGTAAATACAGGGATCTGAGATGTGAGGTTCTTCCAAAAGGAAGGAAACCTTTCTCAGCTAATTTCTATTTACTATGTGTTTTTGCATACTATGGAGGAGATCAACAGGATATTATGGAATGATACCAACTCAGAAATCAGAGAAAAAACTTGACGGTCTTCTAAGAAACCAATGCATCATCTTGGCATCTATGGTCTGGGGAATGCTATGCCTGGGGTCGCTCATGGTACCCTTTTCTGTAGACGATGGATATCTGGTGACTTGGAGAATTTGCAATGGACCATGGAGTTTTATATTATGGTGCCATATTTGATGACTGCTAATTGGCCACTGATGTAATGATCAAATGCCAAGTCTAACTTTATTCAGCTGACACACAGAATCACTTCATTTCAAAGTTGGAGGACAGACACCTTAGAGAACATCTAGTTCATTTGCCAATTTAAGAATCAAATTCCACTACACTGTAGGTTAAATAACTTGAATTTAAATAAATAAATGTTTAAAAAAATAAAATTCCATCTAAATAATAAACACTAAGTGGTCTTTTAGTCTCTGCTTGAACACCTGCAGGGCTGGGGAGCTCACCCATTCAATTTTCAGAAAGTTCTGAAATTTTACTCTTATGTATTATAAAAATATGCCTCCCTGAGATTTCTAACCATGAATGCTAATCCAGTACCCTGAGCTCCTACAGAACAAGCCAGACACGCATGACAGTCATTCAAATATCTGAAGACAGCTGTCATGTCCCCTGAATCTATTATGTACCAGAAATGATGAATAATAAAAGCACTGCCTTTGATCTGAAGAAATTCTACCACATTCTCTGCAAATATGAGTTAATAAGGAGAGCAAAGGTCTTGTCTGAGGTCCTCTCTTGGAATATCCTAACTCTCTACTATGGTGACCTAAACAACCCTGTCAAGTTTGTCCAGTAGACATAGATATACAAAATGCACCTGCCTATCTTAAAAGTATGGGTAGGCTATTCAAACCATTCTTAACTATTTGTTTCTTCTTTTATAGCTATATATTTGCATCTTCTTTTGGGAAAGACTACAAGATAGAGCATTTTGAATTCCTGGACCCAATTTAACTAGCCTCTGACTGGCTACATAAAACCCTCCCTAGTCAAAGTTTCCTTTTGTGTCTTTCCAAGTGGTGTCATGTCTGAGTAAGAGACAGTACTACCAAGGAATGGAACCTTCCCCCTTCAGCATGGATGGGCAAAGGGTATCACTGGTGCTTAGAAATTCATCTATTTTTACTTTCACCTTACATTGGATTTCTAGAAATAAGACTTTTCCCATTGTTTCAGAATTTTAGCTGGGTGTCAGAATGTCAGTGAGATAAAAAAAATTTTTTTAAGAAAGACATTTAAAGTATGAGTAGGGTTGAACTACCACCATTCCTCTGCCACACACAAAAATAAGAATAATTTGGAATTCTCTTGCATTAGGAGAATCTGGAGAAAAGGACAGTAACCTAATTGCAAACAACAGCCTCAGATGTCCAATACTGTGGTAAATACAATGGAAGAAGTCAAGGATTAGAACCAGCAATGCTTTCTGGTGAGAGAAAAGCTGTATTGGGAGCTAGGAAACAGATTCTTCCTCAGCTCTGCCATACTTTGAGACTTTTATCAGATCTCCTCACATATCATTTCTTCGTCTATGAAATAGACATAATACTTTCCCTATACACTTCCCAATGTTACTCTTAAGAAAATCCAGAAAGTCTAGTATATATCATTATAAGATCTTAATCTTTTGCTTTTATTTTTTGCCCTTCCTTGCTGGAGTCCTTTCCCCCTCAGTCAGTGTATCCATAACGCCTCAAGGGGAATTAAAACTAGCATCCAAAGAGTAACAATTCAGTGAGAAAAAAAAAAGTGTATCCTTACTTCCAACCTCAAAAATAGATTTAAAAAAATATTTACATGGGAAAGGAGCTTTGAAAGCCAAAACACTTATTTCAAAGCAGTGGGTTTTGTTGAGAGAACAAAAGTACCCTTGAAAATTAAAGAGAAGATATTCAAGGAGTAGGCCAGAGGCAACCAGATGATGGTAACCTGGATTTTGAGGGTTGGGGGAGAGGGAGGTAGCCCAGGCCTGACCTTGAGGTTTTGCAGCGGGGCCTCAGAAAAAGGGGTCAGGTCTGAGGGGTCACTGGAAATAAATGGAAATGGCCCAGGACTTTCTTTGAATGAATGACAAAGTCTAAAGTCTCCAGCAAGGCATTATTCATTACCATTTATGTGATCACCTTGGATCCCTTAGGTGGAACTCTTCTCCCTGGCAAGTGAGGGACTTCCATTCACAGCTGTGGGCACCTCACCTGGGAATTAGCTCACCCAAGTAGCCATGATGCAGCAATTTGCTGAGACCCTTCCAAACTTCTTTGTGTGAGTATCCCCCTTCTCAGTGACCCAGGATACTTAAAAGCACCCTTCACTACCCAGAAAAAAATTGATGGGCTAAGACAATGGTGAAACTCACCCTGTTATGACATAGAAATTCTTCAGAAAAGCAATCATCATGATTATGATCATAATCATAATCATAATCATAATAACAAAATAAATACTATACAAATGTAAGAAATTAAGAAACAAATAAGGGGGGAAGCTCTTTTCATTAATTTCAACTCATTTCTTAAAGTAAAAAGCCTCACCTCTTAGATAAGAAGGGCTGAGAATTATATCAAATCTTATATGAGATAATCTGTCCTACTCCTAAATTATACTCTTGTTAGTTTTTCTGCCTCCAAGTTTTATTTATTTAAGTAATCTCTGCACCCCATGTGGGGCTTAAATTTATGACCCTGAGGTCGAGAGTCACACACTCTTCCAATGGAGCTAGCCAGGCACCTCGACTCTTGTTAATTTTAAAATTGATCCAGAAAAAAAAAAAGTTGTTCCAGCCTAATAAAATTCACCCAAATAATGATTCCTAGTTTCTCTATATTACTGGCAGTCATTAACATGTATACATACGCACAAGCAAAAAGCAAATTAATAAGCAACGGAATCTAGTTTCTTTTTTCCCTGTGAGGAATGTCTCCTTCTAGTTAATGTCTCCTTCTAGTTAATGTGACATTAATAAATAAATAGTGTTCTGAGTCTTTACACTACACACAAGAGATGTGAGGCGCAAGGTGCTGATCTCAAACCATACAGCATGACACAGATTCTAGAATCTCAAGAGTCTCCTGAAAAAGAAGTCTCAGAATTGGAGTAGAATGTAGGTAGAAAATGGGTAAGTGGTACCAGAAGAGAGAAATGGCATGGATGCAGGTGTAAAGGCAGGAGAGGGATAAGTGTTGAGTGAATGGAAAGTCTCAGCTAACTGCTTTCCCCAAAACAGGATTCTGGAGTAGGAGGCCAGATTTCTGACTACTGATGCTTTAGGACTTGGGGCAAATCTGAGTGCTGGGAGTGTCTCTGGGGCGTCTAAAGACTTGAGAGCTACCAGCTGGAATTTAAGTCTCAGGTTCAGCATTTATTAACTACTGGGCTTCAGATATTTATCCTATCTGAGCCTCAATTTATTCATCTGTAAAATGGGCACAATACTACTACCACCTGACGCAGCCTTGAGGCAGAAATATTTTTGCCAACTATAAAGATTAAAGAAAACAAGGGAGGGCTATGTGCTTTAACAGTTTAAAGTGGAGATAAAAATGCCTTTTGCCAAATGCTTGTGTTTGTAAGGTAGTGTGATTCTAATGAAAGAGGGATGTGTGAAGGTATTATTTCATTATTGTCCCCATAGCCATAGCACCCTTCTTTTGGCACAGAACTGGGCATACAAAAATGCTCAAACGGGCATTTGCTAACAATAACCTCATGTAATAATCTATTGGTTTCCTCCCTAAGTGTGCTGTGACTAATGACTAATTACCCAGATCCTCTGAAATGGATTTATAAACATAGCCAGTGTCTTATTTTTGGAAACTCTAAGTTGTGGACTGAAGGAAGCCTTATTCTGCAAGTATTAGACTCTCCCATGCTATTATTTATGAGACAAAGAATTCTTCCGAATGAGCAAGGAACACTTAGAAAGTAGATTTCCATTTAGCACGGCCACAGAAATATGTAAAATGAATCAAATCAGACCAGGAGTAATTGGGAAAGAGAGACTTTTCTTCAACTGCCTTCCTAGTCCATTTTGACGACCCCAAAGAAGCACAGAGTTGTTCGTTTTAAAAATGGTTAATTTAATTTCATGTTATGTGAATTTCCCCTCAATGAAAAAAAAAAGGAGAAAAAAATCATAAAACTAGCACCTCCCCTCAAGAAGTTTACAGTTAAGGTCTGATAAAGACAACAGAAATAACCTTTACTCATCCAACACATATTTCCCAAGTGTCTGTTTCATTTCAATACCAAGAAATGTACAGTGCAAAGCACCTTCAGGTTAGGGGTTAAATTGTGTTATAGAAAAAAAATGAATGCCTAGAATTAATGGGAAGGAGATGAGTTCTGGCTTCTTAGAGGAGGCAGAACTGTTCTGGCCACGAAAGAGACTATAATGAATTTAAGTAAAAGGTGAAAAGAGCTTTCAGGGAGAAAGAATGAAAAAAGGCCCAAAAGTCACCCTGAGCATGACATAGATGCTGGATAGCAAGGAATCCACCCTGATATCTATGCTCTTCTTTTGTGATAAGGCTACAAGAAATACTATTTGGAAATCATCAAGCCGCTGAACAGAGTAACTCACAAAATGGAGAAACACAGACCACGTTATAGTTAGATGAATGTGCAAGTGTCTGAACACAGGGTACCTATCAGTGTATCAAATATTAGGCAGGAGGATGGATTCCATTTCTGTGCTGTTGGTTCTGAAACATGTCCTGCTCAAGATGTCATTATCAGAAGCTTGGCTGAAGATATAAATGGCACTGATGATCAAATTTACGGTTGACCATGACACAGGGAGAGAACATTCACACATAGGATGACAGATGGAAAATCCATAAAGAACTCTTCTGGCTGAAATGATGGCCATATTGGACAAGTTGAAATTTAACATAGATAAATGTATTTATTTCTGGGGAGGGGGAGTATCCAAGTACAGTTATGAGAAGCCTGACTTAAAACAGTACAAATAATTAAAAGAGCTTGTGGTTTTAGCTGACTATTAAATTAATGTTAACCATGTCAGCTCCCTACCCCCCCCCAAAAAAAAATTAACATGGGGTTCAGTTCTAAGTGGCTCATGTTAGGAGGAACTGCATCAACCAGGAGAGCCTCCAGAAAAGAACCAGGAGGGTAAAGGATTTTTGAGGATCATTTAAAGAAACTGAACATGTATCATTTGGAGAAGACAATGTATGGTAATTATGTACAAATAGTTAAGGCCAACAGGTGAAAAAAAGGAAGAACTAAGGCCAATGGACAATTATTACAGAGCCTCTGATTTTACCTGTATTTGAAAAAGACTTTTCTGGCAAATAAAGTGTGTGAAAAAGAAACATGCTTCCATACGTTGCCTGTCACTAAGGCTGTTAAAATTGCTCCTGAGTGATAATTTGTGTGGGACACTGATCATCAGATAGAAACAGGATTAGACTTTTAAGGTCCCTTTCAGTACTGAGCTTCCAAGATTCAGAGATAAAGAATGCAGTAGAGGTGAAAAGTTAGTCGGAGTTTCTCAGGTCTGATCTGGAGGATCAGAGGAGGATCATGTCTGTATTGAGCAGAAGACAGACATGATAAAAGCTGTATCTGAAGACAGGAGGGAGCACTGGAAGGGAAAGAAGGAGAAACACTGGAACCCAGGAAGTCAGAAATAGGGCTGTGGCAGTGGTCCAGCTATAAGCCACGAGGGTCTAGATTGGGTCAATATTAACAAGACTAAGAAGGAAATGGCATACTACATAATACAAGAAAAGCTGCCAGGATTTAGTCACTAGCTATTTATGAGACATGGAGTAAAAGCTATGCTTTTTCAGGGTACCGGACCTGAAGTGATAAGATACTCGAGTAGACATATCTGGTAGGCAACTGGAGACTGGACAATAAATCATAGATACAGCTAAAGATTGGAGGCTTATTAGGATAAAAATGATGGTTGAAGCCATGAAACAGATGAGCTTCTCGAGGAATAAAATAAGAAAAGAGAAAAAGACCGAGTCTAAAATAAATCTTAGGAAAGAGTAAGTGCAAGAATAAGTGTCCAAGGTGGAAGAGAAGACAGCAAAGGTCACAGAGGAGGGACCAGAAGAGCAGAGGAGACCACGGACAACACATGTCATGAAAACTATACCCAGGGCAGAGCAGCTGTGTCAAACACTGCTGTCCTAGTGGTCCAAGGTTGGATGTGTCAAGACAACCAAGAAGAAGCAGTTTATGGTGGACAAGCCACCCAATTTGTCACTCTACAATAGCTCTGCTTACCATAGAATATTCCTCCACTATAACCATTTTATATGTTATATGGTTGTTAAGTGCCAGTTAGACACATAGTAAAGTACAACCTGGTCTGAGTTATGGATTTGGGGACCCAAAGCATAAGCAAGGTGAGCTTGCCAAGTTAGACTATATCACATTCTCCATTGAAGAGAACAATTTTATCTCATGACTGTACAGAATTATTAATTTAGGAAGTTTTAGAATTATCTTTTACTCATGAGGCAAACCAGTGACAGAACTAAACCCCAAAGTAGCAAGTTCTGCCTTGTAAATTGTTATGGACTGAGTTGTGTCCCCTCAAAGTCGCATGTTGAAGCCCTAAGCCCTGATATATTTGGACATAAAGACTTTAATAATGAGGTAAATAAAGTCAACTGAAGCCACAAGGGTGGAGCCCTAATCCAGTAAGACCAGTGTCCTTAGAAGAAAAGGAAGACACATCAGGAATGTCCCTCCCCCACCAACAGAGAAAATGTGTGAAGACACAGTGTGAAGGTCTATGAGAGGTCTAACCAAAAACCAGCCCTGCTGGTACCCAGTCTCTAGAACTATAAGAAAATAAATTTCTGTCGTTTTGAGTGTATTTTGTCATGATAGACCAAGCAGACTAACACACAGTCACAGACCTTCTTTCAATCTTGCTTCTGCTCTAGGGTCAATAACCTGCACATCATTTCTTTTTTTTTTTTTTTTTCAACATATGAAATTTATTGTCAAATTGGTTTCCATACAACACCCAGTGCTCATCCCAAAAGGTGCCCTCCTCAATACCCATCACCCACCCTCCCCTCCCTCCTACCCCCCATCAACCCTCAGTTTGTTCACAGTTTTTAAGAGTCTCTTATGCTTTGGCTCTCTCCCACTCTAACCTCTTTTTTTTCCTTCCCCTCCCCCATGGGTTTCTGTTAAGTTTCTCAGGATCCACATAAGAGTGAAAACATATGGTATCTGTCTTTCTCTGTATGGCTTATTTCACTTAGCATCACACTCTCCAGTTCCATCCATGTTGCTACAAAGGGCCATATTTCGTTCTTTCTCATTGCCATGTAGTACTCCATTGTGTATATAAACCACAATTTCTTTATCCATTCATCAGTTGATGGACATTTAGGCTCTTTCCATAATTTGGCTATTGTTAAAAGTGCTGGTATAAACATTGGGGTACAAGTGCCCCTATGCATCAGTACTCCTGTATCCCTTGGGTAAATTCCTAGCAGTGCTATTGCTGGGTCATAGGGTAGGTCTATTTTTTAATTTTCTGAGGAACCTCCACACTGTTTTCCAGAGTGGCTGCACCAATTTGCATTCCCACCAACAGCCTGCACAGCATTTCATATCTTCACCCAGTGTCCCAATCATTTGCTGAGACTAAATTCAATATTTATTGGAGGTTCTACTAACAGAGAAACCCAGACTGCAAGCATCAAGTAATTTTCTGCAGGTGCTTGATGAATTTGTGTGTTAAAACAATTTCTCAACTGTCCCACCAAACTAAAAGCTCACCAAAAGGAAAGCCACAAAAGGGGTAAGGGAAAATATTCAGGTTTTGAAGGCAATTTTATCCGAGGACTACCTCCCACAGGGTGGCCTTACTCAGAGGTAAAACAGGCAGACACGTGGCTGGCAACTTAAGGAATTCTGGAAAGCGTCCTCTCCTGCATGAACTTGGGCATGTGTGTCCGTATCTCAGTTTCCCCATCTACAGAATAAGGATAATGACAGAATGCATCTATAGGGTTGTTGAAAGGAGTAAATGAGCTAATATGGGGAAGAACTTAGAATAGCACGTGGCACAAAGGACCATACAAATACTAGCTAGTATTATTGCTAGTGTTGTTGTTGTTATTATTATAAAACAGCTCCCCAGTGAGGCTTCAGAGACCAATCTTCCGGGTTTGCCTGGGACATGCCCAGGATGTGCCCAGGATGCACACATCAATCTCAAGCAAACTTGGGTGGGCTCAACCTAAGAGGCCTCAAATTCTTACGTGTTCACTTCACTGAGGTTGCTACTGAGATGCAAATATTATCAGAGGAGGCGGAGCTGGTTTAAACCATTAGCATTCCTTAACATTTTACAATCAGATCTTCAACTTAGCTAACAAAATGCTGAGAAGAGCAGCCACATGACAGAAAAGTTCTGAAAAACTTCAGCAGTCAGAAAAAGATCGGAGCTTCAGGCTGTGTGGTTAACAGCCAAGTGCTCTAGCAGGGCATCAGGCAGCTGGCAGGAGGAGGCAGGAAGGGGGCTGACACGCCAAACAGGGATGAAAGAAAGAAGCAAACAACAGTCCCAGAAAGATGCTGTTTCTCCCTCTCAATTTTCTCGGAAACCGTCCTTAGGTGGGGGGTACTTCATCAGAGTTGTAAAGATCCCTTCCCTAGATCCTTAGAGAAGTGAGATTAGGACTCGGAAGGATTGTGGCTATTCTGAGTCCTTTAGAAAACAAAATCTGAGTAAATCCCGATGCCCCGTGCCACAAATCCTGATGTGACATGTGCTCACAGACTGAGATTTGATTTCAGTCCAATCCCCCGAAGAGAGACACCGGATGAAAAACATTCTGTGTGTGGCCAGTGTGAAGAAAAGAGCAGTCATCAGAAAAAGCAATGCGGCTGAAAAGAATGGATTAAATCAGATCTCCAGAAGAGCTCTCTACAGCCGGCAGCAGGTGCTATGCAGCTGGTCCTGTCATTCCTGGATGACAGGGTTACCCAGGTGAGTCAACAGGGAAGGAGCTCTGCAGGTGTGCAAATAGATGTCTGGAGCTTGCCTTTCAATGTGTGCTGCTCTGTAAACCTGCAAGGCTGTGGTTCTGGTGCTTTTTAAAGGTGGTGCTCCTTGCTGCCTCTAGTGGATCCTAAAGGGGGTTCCACAAGTTGCATTCCTAACCAGCTTCCCAGGTGATTCTACTGTGATCTGTGGACCATACCTTCAGAATCACTGCTGCAGGGGTTCTGGGTCACACGTGAACTAAACAACTTTAGAAATGGTTTCCAAGTGGCCTGAAATGTGTCTATGCATTTTTCAAAGGTGCTTCTGGAAGCATTTACGGCAGGGCTCTCTTAAGGAGAAGATCCTTTGATTTGCATAAAGCTGTGAGGTCTTCTGGCTCTGGCCACAGAGGTTTCTAACTTGGAATGAGTACTGCCTGCTCTGCTTGCCTTCTGTGAGCCCGCCCTGCACTTTCTGCAGATACCTGCCCCAACAGAGAATCATAGGAGATCAGATTTTAATCATGTTATGAGAAGGGCTGTTTGTTGGCTGACTAGTCTCTGGTTTACAGAAACAAGCAGCAGTAGACTTAAAAAGGGAAGGAAAGGCTAATGAAAGAGCACAGAAATGGTATATTAAGAAGTCTTTTCTTAGCTGTGGCTGCCAGAGGAAGGTAGGCATTCCAATGTTCCACCAATGGAAGCTCAAGGAGCTCAAGGAGCTCAGACCAATGATTCACGAGGAGGCTTTCTTGGGCCTTCAGTCTGGGGCATGCATAAAACAATGTGGGTATGGATGCTGGGTCATTAGTGCATTTATCACGTTTGGATTGGCTGCTTAAAAATCTCTTGTGAGAAACTAGGAATGAACCTACTGTCATTTTCTCTGTAGAGACCTGAATTTAAAAAGTCTTCCTAGCCCCATGCCACACTCCCTAAGTGAGCCTTTCTTTCCTATTTAGCTGCAGAGCCAGAAGATAGCGGCATCACCTAGCAGCTGCCTGCAAAGTACAAATTATGTAACGTGTGCTATGTAAGCAAAGAAGAGCAGACACTTAGGCTGGGCAGAAGGCAGCCACTCTTACTTTGATCTCAAATGTCCCTTTATGTGCTGTGACCCAGAGGTCGCAAAAACAGACTAAAAATGATGGGACTAATGGAGCAGCTATACCTGCCAAGTGTCTTACACCCTCAAGGACTTGGAAAATACTAGTTCCTCTGCCCCTGGCCACAGTGCTGAATGGGTGTGGAATGGGGTGGGATTAGAGAGGCATTCACTCCAAGACCTCAAGCCCTTCATGCCTCCAGCCTTTCTCCCTCTCCCCTTCCAATATGCAAGCACATGTTCTGATGCAATAAGTCTGAAATTTATAGAATAAATGGCTGCATTTTTTTTGAAACTAGGCATCGATGACCTAGCTACACCCTGCCTTCCCTAGTTTCGTTCAGACATCTATTTTGAGAGCTCCTTTGTGCCAAGAACCGCTGCAGGTGTTTGAGACACATGATGAACTAACAGTCCTGTCCCTGTCCTCCTGGAGTCTAGTAAAAGTCATAAAGAAGCCATTAAAATACAGTGGAGAGTACCAAAAGTTCAGACTGGGGAGTCATGAGGGACTCTGGCAGGATAAGGGTGTTTGAGCAAAGCCTTTGAGATGTGACAGTCAGTCCTGTGGGCGAAGGAGAGAACATGTGCACAGGCATTAAGGTATGTAAGAACATGACCCATTTGGGGACCTACAAGTAGGTAATGTGGCTCAAGTGTGATGCCTATGGGAGGAAGGGAGAAACTGAAGCTAAAGACCCCAGCCAGGGCCAGTGCGGAAAGGTCCTGATGTGCCAAGGAAGGAAATCTGCGATGTATTCTGAAGGCCATGGTGAACCATTTAAGGATTTTAACTAGGTAGGTAACAAGTGAGAGTTGCACTTTAAGCAGCTAATTCTGAGAGCAGACCATTCCAAGGGAAGGACTAGAAACGGACAACAGCAGAGGGAGAGCAACCAGTGATGAGGTCATCTCAATAATCCCAGTAGGAGGTGGACTGTGGAGACATAAGAAATTCTCTGTTCCCAAGGGTATCCAGCTATGTTTTTTTATTGCTCAATATTGGTCTCTAGAAGACATCCTACTGTATTTAGTCTTGTTTCAAGATGCATAACTTTCAGTAGAGACAGTCATATGTTCTTTCCTGTCTTCATGACATCTGCCCTAAAGTTCTCTATCAAAACTAACGACCCATGCTTTAGCCCCTGTGGAAGACAGTTTGTCAGTTCCTTAAAAGCTAAACATAGAATCACCATATGACCCATAAATTCCACTCCTGGGTATATACTGCAAAGAAATGAAAATAGGTACTCAAACAAACACTTAACATAAAAGTTTCCTAGCAGCAAAAGGTAGAAATAGCCCAATTTCCACCAAGAAATGAATGTGTTATATCCATGTAATGGAATATTATTCAGACATAAAAAGGAAGTAATGGTACATGCTACAATATGGATGAATCTTAAAAACATTATGCTAAAGTGAAAGAAGCCAGATATCGAAGGTCACATATTGTATGGTTCCATGTGTCTGAAATATCCAAATAAGTTAAGTTCACAGAAACAGAAAGACTGGATGCCCAGGGTAGGAAGAGAGAGGAGTGGGGAGTGACTGCTTGATGGGTAGCAGGTGTTAACTGTGGAGTTATGAAAATGCTTTGCAACTGGACAGACATGGTGGTTAAATGACATTATGAATGTACTACATGCCACTGAATTGTTCACCTTAAAATGGTTAATTTCATGATATGTGAATTTCACCTCCATTTTAAAAGATTGTTTTTAAACCTAATGCCCTAATTTCACTCTCCTCTTTCTCCAGCCCTCTTCCCCTATAATCAACCTCCTTATGACTGAAGTGTTACAGGCTTGAGTTGGCCAGAGCAAGCCCTCCAGAGTTGGCACACACACAGGTGACGACATTTTTCAATTTCTCTTAAAGATGCTGAGAGTTTAGAGGAGCTGGCAGAATTAGAGAGGTCAACAAGCACACGTTCCAGTTTGCTCCTTTAAGTGGTGGCATCCGATAGTTTAAGAGAATGAGATATATCCTAAATCAGGGCAACAAGATGAAGTCCATGCATAGGAGGAAAGCTTCTGCATCACAGAAACACATGCAGCAGGCTTCAGGGAAAGTAGCTTGAGAGATGCTTGCAGACTGTAGTTTGGCTTCTGCTGTGGCTGTGCCCCTGTTTCTTC
This sequence comes from Neofelis nebulosa, assembly GCF_028018385.1. NCBI lineage: Eukaryota > Metazoa > Chordata > Mammalia > Carnivora > Felidae > Neofelis > Neofelis nebulosa. Next base: position 79,570,835 of record NC_080783.1, on the reverse strand, counting down.
CTACTAGAAAAGAGTAATGATGAAAAACTGGAGTGCTGTGCACAAGGAAGCTGATTAAACCTCCCTCCTCCAGTCTTCTAGAAGAAGGCATATTCTCAGAGACCTCATCTAGTAAACAAAGCAGCATGACATTACTTAGGCTCACCTAGAATTGAAACAGTACTTTCTAGAGCTTGGAAAGTAGCATTGCATACTAGGAAGGCCCAAAGGCTCTGAGTATGTGCGTGGATACTGCCATGGACTAACTGTGTGACCACCAGAAGTTATTTACTCTCTCTGAGCCTCAGTTTCCCTGTCTGCAAAATAGGGGTAATGATACCTATCTCACCCGCTCTTGCAAGAACTAAATGATGTATGTCATGCAGCATATTCAGAAAGTGCAGGGTGATATTCAAATTGTGTGATAACTAGTATAATATCAATACCAACTAATCAGAATAAGTGCTGAAATAAGCAATCCAATCAGAATAGACATCATCTATGCCCCACTGTGTGCTTTACAAATAACCATATGTATCAGCTCTGAAATAACCCATGGTTCGCAGTAAGCCTTAAGTGAAGAGTAACCATTATTTGGAAGAGGCAGCTAGAAATAGGATGCTGGAGGTCACTGTTTCTATAAAACACAGACCACTCTTGGACAGCTCTAAGTAGAACATAGACAAAGGCAAGCAAGTACAGGCTGGAAAAGATCTTTGAAGGTCCTCCTTCCCTGGGAGCCTCCTCTTTCTCCTGACCCCTTACCACACCCCACTTATGTCAACAGGTGATCTCCAGGGAGGGTAGCAAAATGGATCCTGTTTCCCGAACATTTAAAAAGGAAGCCCAAAGGAAGTGTAAATATGCATGAGGTATATTTGAAACGGACTAATAATTTGATTCGGAAAAAAAGGACCTCCGAGGCAGCTAGCCCAGGACTTAAAGGCTGCCCCCAAAGGAGACTGGAGTGTGCACCAGAATGCAAATCAATGCCCTGATGTCTTCATTGGAGAAGGGTTGCTATGGAGTGGGGGAGGTGTGAGCTGCGCTAACAGCACATTTAGTGATGTAGTTGATTCACATTCTGGCATTGCTCTCAAAAACATTTGAAACATTTATATTCCTAGGAATCGAGGGTAAATTTCAGGGAATTGTGTGAGAAGGAAGAAAACGGCTTCTGGCTCTGCTCAGCGTTTTGCTAGCATGGTCTTCAAGTGTTCAGACCTGGCTGAACAGATACATGGATGAGTGTGAGTGAATGGCTTGTGGAGAAGAAAGGACAGGGTATATTTAGAGAAGAAACCGCATATTACATGGAGTACTAGAATGCAATTTCTGCCCTAGGCTTAAGAAAATTAAGAGATAACAGAGCTGAGATTAAAGATTCTGCCCTGACACAGGAAGTGTACATTAAGAGGCTCGGTCCTCATCACTAAGAACTCAAACAGGGAAGAGATGCAGTAGTGGGAGACCACCATGTTCCCAGGACTCTTCCAGATGCAAAGGAAGCTCTCTCTGGAGAGGCTCCACCTTCCCTCTGCCTCCAGATCAGTCCAGAGGCTTGGGTCCGAAAGCCATGCCCAATCACTAGCAGGTCTCCCTCCTTATTGGTCTGTCGGTACTTTACTTATTCTTCTCCTGTTGTTCTGTTTCTTCATTTGATCTGCATGCCCCACCCCCACCCCCCAACCCTTAACTTCCCTTTTTCAGGAAGAGGCTCTGAGTCAGATACTTGGATTCAAGTCCTGGCTCTACTGTTTACTGTGACCTTGGACAAATCACTTAAAATCACTAGAAAATGAGTGGTAAAAGTATCTACATCATCAGGTTGTTGTGAAAATTAATGGAAGGAATCCATGTAGAGCACTTAGAACAATTGGGGCCCACAACACATGGTAACTATTATGATTACAGTGGTCTGGCTTAAATATCAGCACTTTACAAAGTTATACAGAAGAGTCTCATGCCTCCAAAGGCTTTCTACGATTCCCAATTCCTTTTGTGCCTGGGTTTAGAGTCTATGCCAACCCCCCTAAACCTTATTTCAGTCACCTTAAGCTATCTCCCTATTAATCTATTAATAATAACAATAATACCTATACTTTATTAAACTACTATGTGTCAGGCATTTCATTTAGCTCTTTACATATGTTCTCTAAATTGATTTTATCACCACAACAACCATGTAAGAACATTATTATCCTCATTGTACTGATAAGGAGACAAACTCAGGGAGGTAAACAATTTCTCCAAATCCCAACAGTTTGTAAATGGCAAGCACTGTGATGGATCTAATTCTTTTTGCAAGAATAAAGGCCATCCCATTATTTTATGGCCCCTCCTCGTTGTTTCACATAATGAATCTGGTCCTCTTACCTTAACTAAGCATTTTCACGTGGGACACATCTTCTATTTCCATTATTCTTACAAGAGCCACCACCCCCTACGGTGTTAGACATGCCAAGGTACTACATGTTTGTTTAGATGTTCAGAAAGAAAGTGCACCTGTAAACAATTCTTTGGTAACACTTTGATTTACTTACTGGTCCTGCACAAAAGCCATGAACAGATAGGTCTAGGATTAATTTACAAAGCTGATGCCTTAGTTTTGCACAAGTAAGAACTTAAGGAAGTCACCCAGACGACCCCTTGTCTTTACATGAAGGGGCCTCAGGATCCAATCACACATTCCTGCTGAAGGGATCTACCTGTTCTACCTATTACAGTGAAAAAGCAAATCAGGATGGCCCTGAAGTAGTAAGTACTTGGGTAGCAATGACCAACTGATGCTACCCTAGAGTTCTTTTCAACATCACACAAAAATTAAGGCTATGAGTTAATAGAGTAATTTTATTTATTATTTAATTTTATTTAGGCAGAATGACTTCCATGGACCTTTTCATAATTAACTTGTAAAGAAAGAACTGAGATGATTTGTTTATACTCTCATCTATAGAGAAATAACTGAAGAGTAGGTTTTATAGGAAAATGATTGAAATTTTCATTGCCAAGTACAGGAAAAACTAAAATATCTTTGTTCTGTTTCCAATTTTTATACCTTTCTGTCTCGTTTCCTGTAATCTTTCTGTTTTCATTTGGATTTACAGATTAACATAAGGTCCATTTAGGTAGTGCTCATTCAACTGACCTCATTTGCAGAGTCATAGAAATTTCGGATATGACCATCACAGACATAATGGCTCTGATAATGACAGAGTTGCTAAATGATGATCTGAGCTTGGAAATAAAAGAGAGGAAGTTGCAAGGATCTTATTTTCAAGACAACGTCCCTGAACATGTCCTTGCAAATGAGAACAAGTAAGAAGAAATGAAGAGAATATATGATGTTCAGACAGGATTATTTCTATACAGAATGCCTTTCAGCATTTTCTGTGACAAGTCAGCAGCTCTTTAAATGAGCCCCTCACAATTTCAGAGCTGCACCTGGTTTAATTGATGACTCTCGTCATTTCCTCACTGGTTGGTGCAAACCAGTCCCATTTTCCTATGCACTGAGAACATCAATGTCATGGAGGCTTTGAGCTATAGCATTCATTCACTGATTCAATATTAATTTTACTCTTACCCTTGGTGTAGTTGGGGTTGAAGTAAGGGAGGCACAAAAGAATGAAAGGACTTGGTCCTTGCCCTCCAGCACCCTGTATTTGTAGAGATAAGATACAGATGTATGAAATAGTGAACTAGTCAAATGAGGCAACAGGTGGTTAATGCCCAGGTGAACAGGGTAGACGCTGCTATGTGAGTTCAGAAGATTTGGAAATGCTGGGAACAGTCTCACACAAGTGGAGTAAGAGTTGGACCTTGTACAGTACGAAAGCTGTAAAGGGGGGGTGGGCAGAGAAGAGCTCTCCCAAAGGAGGGGATGGTGTCTACAATTCTTGCACTTGAGACTGAGCACTGTCTATGTGAGCAAGTCTGAGAGAATCACACTGACTAGAGCAGGGTTACATGGGAATAGCTGAGATATGGCCATCTAGGTCAGTGGAGTGGGATTCTATGATACTTTGAATCATCAATACAGTAAAACCTTGGTTTGCGAGAATAATTTGTTTTGGAAACATGCTTGCAATCCAAAGCACTTGTAGGTCAAAGCTAATTTCTCCACAAGAAATAATGGAAACTCAGATGATTCATTCCACAACCCAAAAATATTCATATAAAAATGGTTACAATACTGTAATATGCTACAAAATAATAAAGAAAATACAAACTATAAAGAAAAATAAGTTAACCTGCACTTAACTTTGAAAACCTTTGTGGCTGGTGTGAGAGAGACAAGAGAGAGGAGGGTTATGGTGTAGAACAACATTCACTGTCACTAACGGAATCACTGCTATCTATTGGCTCAGTGGAATCTTTGTCTTTTCAAGCAACTTTAACAAGGAACCTATCCAATGACCTAGAATGAAGGAAAGCATTCCTAAGCTTACTCTTGTATAGAAAAGCAAAGGACCGTCCACAGGTGCTTTGAAGTGACAAAAAATACACTAGTGCCAGTCGTGGGCACCTTCCAACGTTCTGAAAAATCACTGACTTCTGCCAAACACCTCAGCCTGAGACCGAGCAGCAGAGCATGAAAGACGATCACCCATAATCCCGCAGCAAGAGAGAGAGAGAGAAAGAGAGAGAACCACTGGCTCAGTTGTGATCATGCGACATTTGCCATCATGTACTAATTGTATTGCAAGACATCACTAGTTTATCAAGTTAAAATTTATTAGAAATGTTTGCTCGTCTTGTGAAACACTTGCAGAACAAGTTACTCACAATCCAAGGTTTTAGTATATATCTCTAGTATGTCTCAAATTATTAAAAATGGCTTACATTTTAAAGTGACTGGTCAAGAAACTGTTAAGTTCCACATACACACACAAACTTGTTACAAATGTTCATAGCAACATTATTCATAACAGTCCAAAAGTGAAAACAACCCAAATTTCCATCAACAAAGAGATAAATAAAATGTGTTATATCCATACAATGGAATATTACATGGCAATAAAAAGAAACGGAATGCTGATACATGCTACAACACGATAAACCTGAAAACATTACGTTAAGCCAAAGAAGCCAGTCACCAAAGGCCAAATATTGTGTGACTAATTCCACATGGACAAAATATCCAGAACAGGCCAATCCACAGAAACAGCCCAGGCCTGGGAAAATTGGCAGGAAATGGAGAGTGACTACTAACACGTATGCAATTTCTTTTTGGTGTGATTAAAATGTTCTAAAATTGACTGTGGTGATTGTTGCACAATTCTGTGAATATACTAAAACCACTGAACTGCATACTTTAAATGGGTGAATTGTATGGTATATAAATTATATCACAATAAAGCTGTTATTTAAAAGCAAACTGTTAAGAGAAGTGAACTCTAGGGAAAAGGGTGTAAGGAGTGTAGGGTGGGAGGGAGGCTTCGTGTCACCAATTTGTTTACAGTCAGCATAACCCCATTGGAAATATCAGAAGAGAAGACTGAGTTTCCCTTATCACACTCTGGCTCTTCTAAAAATAAAGGCCTTTTAGGGGCACCTGGGTGGCTCAGTTGGTTGAGCATCCGATTTTGGCTCAGGTCATGACCTCATGGTTTGTGAGTTTAAGCCCCACATGGGGCTGTCAGCACAGACCCTGCTTTGCATCCTCTGTCCCCTACTCTCTCTGCACCTTCCCCACTCAAGCTTGCTCTCTCTCTCTCTCACTCTCTCTCTCAAAAATAAATAAACATTAAAAAATAAAGGTATTTTAATTTCCTACATCTGCTAGCCTTCATTTTAAAATTTACTTTGATTTTTCAAGAAAAAAATAATAGCGTGGCTGGTATGTATGTGCATATATATATATATATGTATGTATATACATATGTGTATACATATATATGTGTGTGCATATATATATATGTATATATATATATACATATACATCATATGTATATATATATATATATATATACATATATATATATGTATATATATATATCTCCATCCATCCCTTGGGAATCCCTGACAAATATATCACATTCAATCATTTCTTTTTTATTAATTTTTTTAACACTTATTTATTTTTGAGACAGAGAGAGACAGAGCATGAACGGGGGAGGGTCAGAGAGAGGGAGACACAGAATCCGAAACAGGCTCCAGGCTCCGAGCCATCAGCCCAGAGCCTGACGCGGGGCTCAAAGTCACGGACCGCGAGATCATGACCTGAGCCAAAGTCGGCCGCCCAACCAACTGAGCCACCCAGGCGCCCCCACACTCAATCATTTCTGACCACTCCCTGGGTTCCTCTTGATTTCTCGAGGAATTAAGGTTATTGAATTTCAATTCTTCCCAGCAACCGTTTATTGAGTGCCTGTCTTGTGGCATGCACATGAGGTTTGCAAGGCTATGTAAGGGCAGGGAGATGAGTAAGAAAGACATTCCTATTTCAAAGTGCTTGCTACTCCAGAGGGAAATGGGACAAATAAATTGGGACCTGAAAGAAAAGGGAAACTAAGTACCGTGTGCTGTCACCAAAGTGCTGAAGTGTCTGCATGAAAATCATCTCTCGAGGGTATGTCAACAATGCAAGTCCTAAGCCCCATCCTAAACTAATTGAATCAAAGTCTCTGAGAAGAAGGCTCCAGAAACATATATGCTTTTCTAATGTAAACTCCATTCCAGCCCATAAAATCCACACAATTTAAGACATTGAGAATGTTTCCAGCAAATAAGTCCAATGTAAGTAACTACACCAGCATTTCCTCCAGTGAATTCTGCAGCATGCTAATTCTTCAAGTAGTTAATAGGTATTCCTTAGGGGGAAAAATGGGTTCTGAGGACAAAGAAGTTTGAAATATCTTTGGGTTAAACAAAATATATTTTGTTTATTTATTACAGAATGCTAAGAGACTTTAGTGGCCTATTGTATGCTGTGAAACTTTGAGAAAGGGACATAGAATGTGGTTATTACCAAACTTATTTGACTAGGGGATCATTTTTTTTTTTCCACATACATCAATGGGCATATCACATTAATGGTCAGAGACTCATCTACTAAAATTAAGAGATAGGGGCACCTGGGTGGCTCAGTCAGTTAAGCGTCCGACTTTGGCTCAGGTCGTGATCTCATGGTTTGTGGGTTCAAGCCCCTTGACGGGCCCTGTGCTGACAGCTTTGAGCCTGGAGTCTGCTTTGGATTCTGGTTCCCCCTTCTCTCTGCTCCTCCCCCCCCCCCCCACCTCACACCCTGTCTCTCTCTCTCTCTCTCTCTCTCTCTCAGAAATAAACATTAAAATTTTTTTGTAAAAAATAAAATTAAGAGATAGAGATACTCTGGGAAAATATTATGATCTTCCACTCCTTAATAGAAAAATAAACATATACAAGACAATATTATTTTTTTTAAAAGATTGTTTTTAAATAGTTTTTTTTCCTGGTTACTATCTGAGCAATATCCCAAATGCCCCCCTTTTTTTTAATAATCTAGTTGTTACTTAGAATAATACTCATTTACTGTGGAAAAAGATGATTAAAAATCAATTTGAAGGGGCGCCTGGATGGCTCAGTTGGTTAAGTGTCTGACTTGCGCTCAGATCATGATCTCAAGGTTCATGAGTTCGAGCCCCACATCGGGATCTGTGCTGACAGCTCAGAGCCTGGAGCCTGCTTCGGATTCTGTGTCTCCCTCTCTCTCTGCCCCTCCCTTGCTCACATGTCTTTCTGTCTCAAAAATAAACATTAAAAAAATTTTTTTTAATCAATTTGAACATTCTTTGCTAAGAATAAGAAGTTCCTCAAGATGGAGAGCACATTTCCTCTATGGTTTCCAGATATGCATATATTAGGATATATAAAGATGGGTACAGGGGCCAGAATGCATAGAGCCAGAACATAATTATTCTACAGCCAGTTCCTGGTCACTGTGGGTCCTGGCTGTCTAGAACAAACCTATTTCATGACCTTGGAATGAAACCAGTAATTTTCTTAGCCAGGAATCGAGACCAACAGCTGAAGGATTGAAAACTTTAGAACCTGGACCCTGCTTCTAACCTGAGCTCCCTTGGGTCAGTTCAAAAGGCATCAGAAGAGGGGCACCTGGGTGGCTCAGTCGGGTAAGCCTCTGACTCTTGATTTGAAGTCAGGTCATGGTCTCACGGTTCATGGGCTTGAGATTCTCTTTCTCCTTCTCTCTCTGCCCTTCCCCTGCTCATGCTTTCTCTCTTTCAAAATAAATAAACTTAAAAAAAAAAAAGTCATCAAAAGAAATGGCCTAGTTTGCCAATCTCAGTGGCACCATCATCCAACCAGTCAGTCACCCAAGCCAGAAGTTGGGGGGTTCATTCCAGACTCCTTTCCCTTCCTAAGCTAATTAGTCATTAAACCTGCTGCATTTATGACTTAAATATTTCTCAGTTCACCTCCTCCTCTCTATTCCCACTGCTACTGCCCTAGTTGAGGCCTATGCCACCTCACACCTGTACTATTTCGACAGCTTTCTAATTGGACTCCCTGCCTGAATTCTCCCTCCTCAAACCCATCTTCCACTCTGACCAATGCATATCTGATTACACCTTTCCCGTTTAAAAATCTTCCACCAGCTCCTAATTACCTACCGCAAATAATTTCCCCCAAAGTGTTCTGCAAAACACTAACACAATGTGTAATCCACAAAAAAAGAGGGCTCCTTGAAACTGAAAAGTAGGTACAATGAGGGAGAGTACCTTTTAGTGTCTCATCTGTCTCCAGTATAGCAGAAAGGTCTAAAAATGCCTTGGAGACTCAGCACCCAGAGGTAGGTCCAATCCGTAAATAAAGAAATGCTTCCAGAGTCTATCAATGTCCTTGGCTAGGGGATCTTGGAAGTCACGTAACATAAATGCTTATGGGGTAATGGGCATTTTTTATGCTTCTCAGAAATGGTAATAGATTATAGCCAGAGCCTACTGAATATCCTCAAGTCTTCTCCAGGAAGGCATTCTTTAGCTTTGAAACTATCCATCTTCTGTTAAGTATGCAGAAGTGAAGTTTTATGTTCACAGCATCTCTGCAAGCCCTAAATTAAGAACCGAAAACTCAAATACTCTAAGAATCAGATAGATCACAACTGAGAGGATTCTGGCTGAGTTTCCAGAACAAGGTATCTGATGTGTGCCCTCCCCCTCAACGTCCTCAAGATATCTTCTTACTAAACTAGTCACTGAGTTAGACAAATCTTTAGTATTTGAGTTGGCTGCTGGCTGGCATTTGAAAGCCAGCTTCTCTATGTAAATGCAACACTCAAATGAAAAATCTAACAACTAGTTGCACATCTTACTGCCAGAACATATTTTAGTTAAAAGGGATATGAATCAAAACTTTCACAGAATCTAGGTTATGCATTTCCTTGTCCTTTTTCTACCTTATTTATATTCTTTTCTATTTTTCCTTCTCTTAAAATTCTTTGGATAATTTATACTAAGTTTGGAATGTAGCATGAACAACTTTTTTTAGCTACCTTTCTATCAGTGTATATTTCAAAACCAGGGCAAAACAATACATATTTATCAACATACTATTCAGTCCTAATAAAATCCTGATAGTTATATCTTGTAGAGTTCTTTATATTGTAGCTTTGATCCAAGGCATTTCTCCCTCTCCCTCTCCTTCTCTTTCTCTCTCTCTCTCTCACACACACAACACCATTCAAAATACCACAGCTAATGAAAGCATCTATAACAACAAATGGCAATAGTGTACTTCAATTATAAGACCCACCTCACCCTTCTTGCAAGACTGCACTCTGTGCTAATAATAATTTAAATATTAGAGCTACAAAAATAATATAAGAAACCAATCTCTAAAAACAACATGTTATTTTAGAAGTATGTACATTCTGAAAATGAAAACATTCAAGCAGTGTTCATATAATATGTACCCTAGCTTGGCTTTAATGTAGCTCCTTACATATATTTAAAGACTTATGCACTACTTCTCTATTGAGTGTGGACACCCATGTACCAAGTGCACACCCTTCCAGGAGTGAACATCTGAACCTTAGGACCTTATTTCAATAAACGTCATCCACAACTCGCCGCAATCTTCATTTTATTCCCTGTCACCAGAATGGACTCTCTGCTGAGGCACTGGCATGGTTCTAGAAGCATAAGGACCAGGTCTCACTGCTGAGAACAGCTTGGCTCTGACCCTGCAGACCATGCTAAAGGCAGGGAGAAAAGCTACTTCCCAGAGTCCCCCTTACCTTAAAAATCATGGTGTTCAGAGAAGTGAGATATCTGCCACACATGGGTGTGTGAGCACTACTATAACGACCTGTCCCAGGGAAAGCATGACACAAAAGGCCAAGATGAGCAGCTACCAATGAGAGAGGCTTCTGCTCCAGACACTAGAAGGATATGGTCTTCCTATCTCTCAGCAATGAATCATGTGTCCCATCCTTGGCCAATTGGCCCACTGGTCAAGACTTATTGCTCTTTCTGAACCCAGAACTCCAGCACATAGTCAGAATGTGAATCTACTCCCTTCTACATTTCCCAAGTCCTAACAATTAGAAACAAGAGCCTTTATTATATCCAGCTCCTAGATTCCCACTAGTTAGACTTATTTTCCCAGAAAAGACCCCTAAAATTTCTAATTGAAGTATAACGCACATACAGAAACGTGCATATATTGTATGTGTACAATTCAATGGATTCTCACAAATTTTGCACACTGTATAACCAGCAACCAGTCAACACTGACTTCTTAATAGAGACACCCATGGTCTGCTTACCTTTGTTAAAAAGGGAAAGGCCTAACCTCCATCCTAATATTTTCCAAGGATTTCATCTACCTTCAAAAACAAGTTCTGCTTCCAACACTGTAAAGGAAACGCTCTTCTTGACTTTCCTGCCCCCACTTAGTCCATATATCCTTTAATAAGGAGGCTGTTGTCAAAAGTGCAAAATCTCACAACGCTAATCCTTACTCCCACCAATCCTCCCACTGTTTTATGTGGTGGGAATCACGATGTAATGACATTAGGACACATCCTAAGAATTATTCTCATCTGGTCATGACAGTGGAGCACAGTGGGGCCACAAGTTGGTCTGCTACATGCTTTTCTCTCTCTGCTCATTATCCGCAGAAGACCTTTGTGTATTTGAAGGCAATCACGGAAACCCACATAACTTGGCTTCTCAAACCTTCTCCCCAACACTAACATTTAAGCCTTTTATTTTATCCCATTTCTAGACCTTGTTGAAGTACTCCAAATCTTGATAATAATTTTAAAACAGAGTACAGGAATGAAAAACTCAGGTCACCGTTGTAGTGGAACTATTGGCACATCAAAGCCAACACATATCTCCAATGGAAAACCACCAACAGCATCTCTTTCAGAGCTTCACTAACCTCTTCAGAATTGTGGTTTAGGAATGCCTTCAAACTGCATGATGTCACCTACTGAGACCAATATAGTCAGACAGGGCCCATCAGTGATGTGGATGAAATCAACATCCATTTACCTCTCCAGATCACCTTCCACCCCACCCCCCTCTGCTTTTGCACTGTGTTGCTGACCCATAAGCTCTGCTCTTTGGCTTCTGGTTGTGTTTGGCCAGTCAGAACCTTAGCATCGATTAGAGTGAGGGAAGAGAAAGAGATTCCCTGGCTCCCCCCACCATGTGGGATGGCAGTAGGCTGCCTATATCCCTCCCCAAGGAAGACTGCATCCATATCATGATAGCCTTCTTGGCAGAACTCAGCTCTCCTGGTTCCTGTAACCATGCCCTTTCCTAATTGTGTCGCACCTAAGGGAGGTTAACAGTTCTGCAATTACCAGCCCTGGGAGTACTGTGGTATCCCTTGTGGTTTCCTTATACCCTAACAACACCTCTTCTATTTATTAAACCTCTCAAATTATCCTAATTTGAGGATGCTATTTTTTGTAGGGATTCTGATTGATTCTGAAGGAATCCCATTCATAACTTATAGTTCCTTTGGCCTTTTAAATATATTGATATCCCTTTTTACTTTTTAAAAATATCACTCCTAAAAAAAATGCATCACTACTAACTCATGCAAATGTTTCCCTGAATTGAAAGTCCATGGAGAGAATTGACAACGAGAAAAACAAAATAAAAATGGAACTTTGGTACTCTTGGCTAAGGCCAAATGTAGCATCCACATGCAACTGTCACCAAGACCTGCATACAAATAGTGAGAATTCTAACATTTCCCTAAAACACAAAACCTCTTTCTGACATTCTCTAGCACTGAGCTTTTATGTACATGTAGGTTTTGTGGATGTGCTGTCGTTTCAATCCATCAAACTGGAGACTTTCAACCATACCAGAAAGCAGTATCAAACAAGAAAGCTTGAAAGAAACCGGGACTCTAATCTGGATTCCAAAGGTCTCTCCATTGGGGTCAGAGAGCAATCTGTTCTCTGTTTTGGAGATTCTCCCAACTCCCAACTGCTTTGTAAGCTGTCAAGCAAGCACCATACAAATAATGACTGTACCACCCTTCAGCGGGTTATTACAGTTTTTTTATATTATTAACCCTTGCATTTGGCATCATGAAAAGACCACTGCTCTAGTTAAAGATCTGAGGACAGCTCTAGGTCCAGTTCCACAGTAAATTGTCTGGGTCATTCTGCACAAGTTGCCTAACTTCTTTGGGCCTCAGTTTTGTTTCATTTACAAAGTAAAGAGAGATGAACTTCATAAGTTTTTGTGGGTTTTTAAAACCAAATTATAATAAACAGAGACTAAAAAAATTCTTATGAAACCTGGAGGCCATAGCCTAATGCTGCTTCCCACAACCAAGAAACTTCTTTGGAATCTTCTATTTCATTTTGAGCTAATTCGCTTTAGTCTTAATCGAAAAAGAATGTTTATTTCAATATAAAAATATTTTACAATACACACCAGTACACATATATAAATCTTTAATTTTGCTAAATTTTAATTTTAATTTTGCTAAATTTTAATTTTACACATAAATAAATCATTTACCTCAGCAATTCCACTTCCAGAAAGCTATTCTGGAGAAATGCTCCATGTGTACACAAAGATTCATATGTAAGAATTTATCTACGGGATTGAAAAACAGGAAATATTCTAAATCTATCAGTGGGCTAAACTTGTTACAGTAAATCCATACTGTACATCAGCTTATAAGAAAGAATAAATTCATATGGAGAAAATCCATGGTACATTTTTTGGTGAAGAAAAAAAGTCACAGGAAAATATTTATTATGATCGTATTCATACTTTTTAAAATTACAAATGTGATATGTGCATTTATAAGTATGTTTTTCTAAATACCCATGTTTGTCAATGCATAGAAAAGAGTCTAAATGGATACCCACTGAGTTGTTAAAAATGGCTGCCTGTAGAGACATGAACAGGTCGGGAGGTTGTTAAGGAAAACCAATTTTTCATACTATGCAGTTTTGTATTATTTATATATTTCCCCCCCAAAACCTCATGTCACTTAAGATACCAGTGATTTTTAAAAATCAGCGTTAGATTACATATCACTAAGAGAAAAAAACCACCAATAGAACAATAGTTTTAAGATGTAGCTCTATTTTAGATGTATCAAAATGTTGGGGGTGGAAGGTGGGGAATGTGTGCCTTAGTATCAATAAAATACAACATATAACTTCAGAAATTGTTACCATATTAAAAAAAAATAACATTAGCGCTTTAGGAAGACACATCATGTTTCACATACCAACTTGTTGGTTTTCAGTTAACTAATAATTAAACATGACCATCGAATGGTCTTTTCTTTTTAAAATCAAATATCTAGGAGCAACTGGGTGGCTCAGTTGGTTAAGCGTCCCACCTCGGCTCATGTCGTAGTCTCTGAGTTTGAGTCCCGCGTCAGGCTCTGTGCTGACAGCTCAGAGCCTGGAACCTGCTTCGGATTCTGGATCTCCCTCTCTCTCTCTGCCCCTCCCCCCCCCTTCTTTGCACTCTGTCTCTCTCTCTCTCCCAAAAATAAACATTAGAAATTTTTTTTTAAAAAAATCAAATATCTAACCTAGCCCTTTTTGATCTGTTTGGTTTTATTCCTTACTCTACTTTATTCTACTGGGCAGTATCCTAGCACTTCAAAAAGTGCAACATGATAGCTAACACATGTTCTGTGCTTCCCTACCTTATCAACTTTATTCTAATTCCATTTCTATATTCTAAGCATTAACAATATGATCAAATGTAATATGATTTGGATATCTGATAAATTAATTCTTAATTCTGTCCCTTGGATCAATAGAGCCATTGAATCAAATAAGTCCAAGACATTAATCTCTGGGACCTCAACTGAAATTAAATGATATTAAGCTATCAACAATGACTCTTTGGAAATGAACTGGAGAACTAATTTGTTGACCAGGTATTTTAGCATGATATTCACCACATTTTTCTACCTTCATGATAAATATTTGCTTCCAACTCTTACTTTATTCAAACAATATTTAAGGGACTATTTAAGAGATTGGGCTGAAGTAATGATTGTCCCCTTTATCCCTTTGCCTTTCATTTTATCACAGAGAAAAATTAAACAGATTAGGCATAGTTACTGCTTTTAAAAGAAATGAATGACTTAAAAAAATGAATGTCTCCTAGAATTTATTATATTCCTGTGGTTTTCTAATTGATTGATTATTGCTTTTAGTACAACCCAAAGGATAATAATGATGAACTGAAGAAAATTTTGTAAAGCAAGAAAACACCCCAAAATAAACATTCTTGATGATTAGGCAATGTTACAATCATAAAATCATTATTTAAACTTTTTTTTGCAGGGGGCGGGTAGGGGCAACAGTCTCCTAGTGCATAGCTCAGACAATTTCGCCAAGAAGGAAAGATAGAGATCATTTAAAGCAGAAATACCTCTCCTCAATTATCAATAAGAGTTAGGAGAAGCTCAATTCTCAGAAAGCATTCGTCTTTGATTTTTTTTTTCTTAGAGATGAGACTCAAGTGTCTTCAGCTCAAATCCCTGTGGGCTGGGCATGCACTGTGGGTATTGGCAAGCAGATGAGCAATATGCAAAACACCATTCTGGCTTTAGAATTAAAAATCTTAAATAAAACATCTTTCCTCTTCAAAAATCTAGTCCTCTCAAAGGTGTGCACCAGACACAACTTCCTACTTCAAAGAGTCTGAAAAGGCCAAATGTTCAGACTCTGGGACCAAATATGGAGACCTTACTCAGTATATACAAAACACCACGGTAGTTGAGCCTTTCAAAAAGTAAATGGCATATGGTGGCATTTGTATCCAAACTGAAGAAATTGCTTATCAGCAAACAGAACAGAATTCTCGATGTGAAGAAACCTTAGAAATCATCTAATAAAGAGTTTTCATTTTATAGGAGGCAAAATTGAGAATTGGAGGGATCAAATGACTTGCCCAAGGTCACTACTAATCAGTGGCAAAGACCAAGAATTCCACTTCCTTGTGCTCCCTCAATTAGACTCTACTGCCCCCCTTTCTGAAACAAAATACAACAAACTAATCAGAAGGCCTGAAGAGATTAGTACATTCTTTCACTTGACAACCACTGTAATATTTTTGGAAAGCACTGTCAAAAACCATGCAAATGCTCTGAAAATAAACCAAAGGATTTGATGGAAATATCAAAACCTGCAGAGAAAGGAGCATGCCAAAAGCTTAAGTATATTCATGATGTGAAGAATAATAATAGCAGAAAACACATGTTTTAAGGGTTACACATATTACCTTATTTAATCTTCAAAAACACCCAAGACGTAGGTTTATTATTATTAACACTTTAATAATGTGGAAACCGAGGCACAGAAAGTTTAAGAAATGTACCCAAGGCCATAAATTAGGAAGAGGGGAGCTGAGACGTAATCCCTGGCAATCCTGCACAGAGTCTCCACTTTTAATCCCAGCATTATTACAATACATTATTAGTTCATGATACAAAGTACAAAGAGTAATTTTTTAAAAGATTGAGAAAAAATTTTAAATACAACCCTTTTACTCACCAAACTTTTCAACAAATCTGCTAATAAAGAAAAACACTGAAGGTCAGAATCTTTTATGTTATACGATGCTCAAGCTAAAAAGAGAAGAAAGATTAAGGAGTAATAGGATTCAAAAGGCAAAATAAGAATTAAATTATTCACAAATTATACAATCAAGCTCCTGAATAATTGACAGCTGCCGATATTTGTGTTAGGATGTATCTCTTACATCAATTCCCCTGAACAAAAAGGCTGAAAGCAAATTCAAAACATCCTGTTTTAAGTTTAAGACGTTTTGCTATTTCTTTTTTTTTAAGGTTTTTTTTTTTTCTAAAGTAATATCTAGACCCAATGTGGGGCCCAAACCCACAACCTTGAGATCAAGAGTCACATGCTCCACCAACTGAGCCAGCCTGGCATCCCTCCTGAACAGATGCAAAAGAAACAAAAATAGGACGCAGGAAGTACTGATACTATGGCACTGTTTAAGACGAGAGAAAAATACTTATTACTAAAACTATGTATTTATATTATAAAAGAATACATGAATGCAGAGCAAGCCCAAGCACTTTTCTATTTAGATCTTGCAAACTATCACGTGAGCTATCTGAGCCGCCTTCCTTTTGGTCTACTTGTGAGAACTGCAAGAGTGGCTGCACGGTTTTAGCTTAGACTCACACTCCAGAATCTTAAAAAGTTCAAAGTCCAAGCCATAAAAATCTACAACTCCCAACCTGCTTGCCATTATTTTATATGAACTGTAAAATCCCTTGAGTTTACACACCAAGCAGTGGCCTGGTCTCAAGCAAGGTCGCATGCCAGTGTCCTTACCAGTCCAGCAGTTTAGAGTTGTTACTGTTTTTCAAGTCAGCGTGGCCCAATGCAAACACGTCACAGGCAAGTAAATCAGCCTGATTTAGATCAGCTACAGAGTATCTACAGAGCTTTCTTGGCATAATTTTTAACTTAGTCTCATGGATATCTGAGCTCATGACATGATGATCATTGCAAAGGACTGGTGGAGGAAGGAAGAGAGGTAACAAAAAACAGTAACAGTCCAGTTATGTCTTCTTGTCCTCTTCCGGTGGCTCAGTTTACCCAGGTAAGGGATATTAAAGGGAGATGGTGAGCAGAATGATGAGAGAACCACCCACATAGAAATAAGGTCTACATTGAACTCTAATAGAAAAGGAAAGGGTAAAGCAAGGATGCTTGCTCACCTTCACCCTAAAAGTACGTGTTTTCCTAGTAATTGTTGACCTTCCTACAGAATACCTTGTACCATAAAAAAATGTAGTGTTCACTAAGCACTTGTGGAGGGAGTCACAGGGCTATATTCTAAATCCTGATAGACTCATCATAATCTAATAGGAAGAAGAACACCCACAGGAGAGAAGACAGCGAAGTCCCAGAGAAAATGTGGGGATCAATCCTAACACATCATTCTGTCACTTGAAAGTGGAAATGGCAGAGAAAGTGATGAGACTGATGACCTTGGAGAGGCAAATTCATGGGTTCTAATCAGATTTAAGGAATTTCTATAGCTCAATGACAACTACATCTAGAAATCATTTCAACATATATTTTAGAAAACCATCATTGCTAAGAACTGATTGATGAAAGAGAAGTTTCTGTTCATCATTCACTTAGATTCTTAACAAATACCAGAATCACTCAGCTGAGTAAAACAGGTTGATTTTCTCAAATTTCTTACACAAACCATGAGCAGCATTTGTCTTTCCTCTCTGGCCAGTGAAGCCAACAGACCTTGGATTCTTTAACGGAACAGGTCTCATTCTCTAGAAATAGGCCAGAAAGACTTTCTAACCCCAGAAGGTCCTCTGATCTGCCAAACCATAAAGACCTCCAGCCTTCTCATTTCCAAAAGGCATCTAATCCTTAGTATCTCTAGACTCTTCTTCCAAAAGTCCCTAAACACACAGAGCCATCTGTCTGAAGTTGATCCTCCTTCCTAGCAAGCACAAGGACATATCTTCATATTTAAAAGAACTATATTATATCTTTGAAAACAGCAATTCTTTATTCTCTTGTGGATGTGTGCCTTTCAACCCTCTTGGGTATCTTTCTTTATGTCAAGAGCAGTTAATTTTTCATCTCCAAAAGCTGTGTGGCAGAAATCTCCCACTTAGCGTTAACCATTAATTAGCAAAGCACGGAGCATATCTATATATGAATGTACAGGGCATACAGTGTGCATACCCCTGCAGGAACACAGACATTTAGGCAAACGTGCATAGTTGTGCAGCTTATAGAAAGTGAGTAGTTTAAATAATTAACATATAGTTATAATAATGTATAGGTACATATAAAGTAAATAATGTGCTTTTATATGTACATACAGATATTACGTACACATTATAGTTTGTAAAATTCACCTTCACTTTAACTTTTATGTCTGTAACATTTCTAACAGTATTAGTAAATACATTATGCTCCTTTCTGTGACTTACAGAGAATATATTTTCCTCTCTAGTAAATGCCCTGAATTATGATCTGATCATCTTTTTCACTGAAAAAGATCATGTCTCTCCCTCTCAGTACTTTAGAATTTAAGCATTTGGAAATGGAAGCAATTGTGTTGGAGAAATCAACTATTAATTCTATGTGCAAGTAGCCCTGGCTTCACTTTACAAAATACTCTAAGAATCTATACTTCATTTAAATTGCTCAAAGTCACAGAAGGTCTGTGCAGGAGTTTTAAATTTTGCAAAGCATCTCTTGCACGGGCCAGTCTAGTCCTAGTGTGCTGAATCTTTTATCAAATGAGAACATCATTTCACAGCATAGGATGCAATACACACACAGTAGCAGGTTTAGAATGGCATATTCACGGATATGCGCATTGACAGTTTGAAAAGATACAAGGCAGTATGATAACAGTCATTATCTTGGGGTGGATTTTTAGGTAACTTTTTCTACTTATTTGCTTCTTCCATTTATCCCCATGAGAACATCCCTGCTATTGTGTGTATAATAAACCCCTGCTGAATAAAAAAATAAATCTACTCATAATGATCTCACAAAAGCCAAAATATACAGTGAATCCATTTATGAAACATGTATACCACTGAGCAGATCTATCAAAATCTATTTTGGTCGATAAAAAGTACAAAGAGTATACTGGAGGCTCAATGAGTGAAAAGTATCTTGGCCACCTGGACTTGTATTAAGACCAAGTGCAGGTAGTGAAAGTGGAATAAGGCAATCCTGACACAGAAGACAACATAGTACAAGTCTGTGTGCATGATCTATTGTAACTGGCCTAGTCTGGGTATGGACTCATTCAGGAGCACACATTCCTTTATCCATGGCAAGGCAACAGAAGGAGTAAGGTGATGTTCTGCGTGAAATCTCCCATTCCTGCGCAGAGCCCTTGCTGTGGGGCACTGAATCATCTTTTGCACTTCCTCGTATTCTGAATGATGCAAACAATTAACTACTCTCCTGGAAACCAGGGCAGAAGCTAACGGACTTGTCCAAAAAGGCTCCGTAGAACTCAAGAATCTAAAATGCCCAGACTCAAGTGTGTTCCCACAAGGCTCTTGTTCCTCTCTCTTTATACATATAAAGCATGAAATACGGAGATTACAACTGAAAAGCTAGGGTATTAGAAGTCTAATATCTATCTCTGGACGAGAATCTTAAGAAAAACCTTGCATAACAGTACCAAAGTCTCTCTCACACTGCGGGGATGTGAGGTGCTAACAGTGTATAATAATGCTTTATTCTTACTCAGAATAAAATATCATCAGTCCCTAGGCAAGATGATCTCATTACAGACTTACTGTGTGAACACGCTGAATACAATCACTTATCACATGTTAAACCCCCACACACCCCACAAAGGCATTTTCAACAGCGCAGAGTGGTCGGAAATATGTGGATGGCAACCCAGCCCCCCAAAGAAAGTGCCGTACTCAGCTTTTAGTGCCTGTATATTCTTGGACTGCAGCTGGTCATTGGAGAAAAGCCTGTCCACACCTATCCACCAGACCTGATCCAAGAGCTTTGCTTCAATCTGGGCAACCCCCCACACTTACAGCCATAAATGCATTGGCACTGAGAAAGACTGCTGAGGATGTGGCACTCCAGGTGTGGCTTTATTTCTCACTTCACCGGGTCAGCTATTTAGGCCTAGTCTTCTCCATTGGCTTGAAGCTTTGTTCACACCATCTTGGGTAACACATCACATTATTCTTCCTTATAAAAACAAATAAACTCAAATGAGCATTCTGAGTCAGTTCACCCCTCCAAACACCTCTGTCTTCCCCTCTAATTTAAGTGACACGCTTTCAGTCCCACCCAACCGAAAGCTTCCCATACTTTCAGGTGAGGATTGGCCAGATGTCTTTCTTCGTTCCTTGGGTGTCCCACCTTCCTCGCCTCCGCAGATCCCCGAGGATCTCAGGCTGCTGGCCACCACTGAGTCACCAGGAGCACAGCACTGCAGTACCTAGCACTACCCGCCATCAACTACTGCCAGAGTCAAATCACTGCACTCTTCACTCTCTCCCCCTCCCCTCCAGAAAAACTCAGCTGTCCTGTGAGGCTGGACCAAAAGAAAAAAAAAAATGCTTTCATACTCCTAATGGCTCCCCTCTGAACCAGTGCATCGGAAATTTATACAGTTCTAGAGAACAAGGTGCTAGATACATTAGTTCCTAGCCGACTCTGTTCATTCCAGCCAGTTTCAAAAATAACCTGTTATGCCGAAATAACTCCGATCTACCTAAGTGCAACACAGTGCCCGAGGTAAAATCGATGGTCGCAAATAAAAATTACAATCCAATAAGGCATCACATGTTTCATAACTGAGTGTGGAGAGAAGGGGTGTGAGAAATAATCAGGCTTCATGAAGAACCCCAGATGGTTTACTGAACTCCTATAGTTGCATTTTCCATTCTTCCACCCCACTTGCACATGTGGACTTCCTCTATTTCAGCCACCAATGTTTCAAACTACAGTCCCTTGCAATAAACTGGCAGTGTGATAATTTACAAGCACGCTGGGCAATACTCAGAGAGACTTTGCAGAAACAGAGTTAGAGTCAAAGCTAACACACAGACAGGAAGGAAAAATGGAATGCCTTATCAGAACTGAGAATTTCTATCCTTAATAGAGTACATCATTTGATACATATGTCTGCATTGATTTGTACCATGGGGCTTTTTTGTTGTTATTGTTGTTATGGTCTGTTTATTTGGTGGGTTAGCCGGGGAATCTTATATAACACATTTCCTGTTTCAAATGTAGCAACATGTATGGCATTGCACTCCTATAAAATTCAGACTCCCCACAGCAGGTCCCATTAGCCACCCCAAATCATTTTACCTTGCACGGTTTCTGGATGATTGATGAAAAATCAAGAACTGCCACTAGCCATAGTAAAAGATTCAGCAATCAGCTTTACCCTATACTTGAAAGCTAACATTCTGGTGGTATGATTTTAGGGATTTCAGAAAACCATTTTCATCCTGATTTTAATAGATTACATGAGCCTGACCTACGGAGGGAAAGGAGTCCAGTTTTCTCAGCCAAAACACACGTGAGCCTACTTCAGTCTTCCAAAGCAGAGTACAGTGACTCTACCCTCTGCCTCTGCACTGGGGTGTTCTATGACCACAACCTTTGTATCTGATTTCCTTAACAAAGAAGCAGATCTGCACCACTTGTTTGGCCAGAAAGCACATAACACAGCTACAGCTGAACAACTTCCATTCATGCTAGCTCAATAAACAATGTGTATTATATAATGAATGAGCCTTTTCTGTGAGCCCTTCTATTGGAAAACATAGGCACTTTCTGCATAGTTTAAGCCAGGCTACAAGGAGCAGTTACCCCTTGTGAGATCAAACGTGGACTGAGTAATGTATAAATCCGAACAGCCTACACTCTCAGATGCCTTTGCAAGCACCCTAATTTCTTTTTTGCGTGACAAGAAATTATATAATAAAAAATAATCTCTGTTCACTCTAAACTACACAGAGAGCATTTACACAGAAGCTAGCAAGCACCCGAATGATGTTGGCTTTCAGCTCCATGTTCCCTGCGTTGCCTAAGAAATGGGGTTGGGGGGGGGGTGGTTAGTGAGAGGAGGAAGAGGAGGGGAGAGGGAATCAGCTATCTATGAAAATACTTACAGCCTCCGAGTCTTCAATTCCATGCAGGTACAAATTGTCATACATGGAGGTCTGAGAATCCAGAGCACTTCTTTCAAGGCAAAAATAAAATTGCTACAGAAGCCCCAGCTACAGCTAAGAGATAGAAAAGGCCTGTTGGAAGAACTGCGTCTGCCTTATCAATTCCTGTGGATTTACTAGGCAAGATGCTATTCATTCACATCACACAGGGTGAGGTTATCCCCAGAGGCAGTCCAGCCCTGGCATTTTATCTGCCTTCCCAATACAGAGCATAAAAAAGCAAAAACCCTTCCTCAACCACAGACTGGTGACTGAGCTAGGAAAGCGGCCTGTGATTGGCTCAGCTTCCCTGCTTCAGTCAGCTGAAGAGCGTTCCCTTGGAGAGTGGAGGGCGCCTCAGAGCATCCTACCCAGCCAAGAGCTGCTTCCTGTTTCGCCCGTACTGTGTAGTTCTGCAATATACACTTATCGATATCTGAAAGGCTGCTTGGAATGCTTGGAAAGGCAGACTCTTGACTACTTCAAACACAACACCTCACCTTCTTAATTAAATTCACAATGGGTGGGTGGGGGTAGGGGAGCAACGGAGAAATTTTATTTTCGGAGAATATTGTATAAAGACAGGCAAACAGATACTAATCTCCATCCAACATCTCTGCTTAACAGATGCAATTTAAGTCAAACAGGCAATAAGTCATTTAAAATAAAAAAAAAAAACAACACCAAGGTAAAGGAAAACGTTAAATAAACAGATGGTAAGATTTCTTGTGGGAATTTCTGCTGTAAAAGTTTTCAATGTTCTCGCTGAAGTCTCTCTGCCCCACTGGTAAGAAAATACCTCCGTGACCCAACTGTCGAAGTTTGAAAAAGAAGCCCAAAGACTCTCAAAGGCTTGTAGTTAGATGCAAAATGTTCAATGTCTTTTTAACTTGACATGTTTAACCTCCTATAAGTGACAACTAGTATTTTAACTTAAATCTTTCACCCCCTTTCCAATACTTAGACTTTAAAATTCCTAAGACGGCACTGATCATCTCCCAAAGCCCAAACAAAAAATGCCTACTCTCTCCCTGTACTCCCACCACACCACAATTCAGCTTGACCTAGGACAGGGCCCACGCTGGAGCTTACCCAGATGCTTTCTGGTCAACCAATAAGGTTCTGCAGCCTTCAAACAGGAGAGCTCTATAGCTCACACTAAGAGAAGTCAGCTAAATTTGGAAAAAAAGAAGTTAGTGATGGGCAAAGAACATAATCTAGAGAAACTGCATGACTCACTGGGGTAAGCAGTGACCCAGAAACTCAGAGGCTCTGAGTCCAATATCAGCTTCAGCATTAATTGGTTGGATGACTCTGGACCAGTCACCACTTCTACGGGCTTTAGTTTCTTCACCTGCCAAATTGAGGTAAGAAATAACTCAGAGAAAGAACTTTGAAATCTAAAGTGCAACATAAACACTTATCAATGACAACCCTGCTTTCTCAGCCGGAAGGCATTGGCTGCAGTTCACGGGAGCTCAGCACAGGAGTAACTGGCTGGCCCTGGACCTAGGAAATAAGACCTGTGCTTCTAGCCAGTATCTCTGAAAAGCGTAACTCTTAAAGGAACAAACCTGAATCACAAAAGGCAACCCAAGAGTTACAGCTGTTGAGCAGAGTACTGTTCTTCTGGGTCTGCGCTGACCTACCTATATCTTTCAATCATAGTTGCATGCCTAGGAAACAGCACCAACAGTCACTTTCAAATATAAAAGATGGCAAAGGGATTCATCTGTCCTTCAGAACCCCAAAATGGTAGGGTTCATACAGGATGTCATCTGTGCCATCGCAGAGGGAGAAATGGCAGAAGAGGATGGGGGCAACTGGCAAGATTTCAGAGAGAAAAAACCCAGGGCCAGCTCCAACTGTGGGTCCTGGAGCAAGTTCCTGCCGGGCTGAACCTCAGCTCTCCCCTCCATAAAGCAAGAGGACTGTGTCAAAGGATTTGGAAGCTCAAATTCTTGTATCAAACTCTGTTATTATAATTAACTACAGCCATATGGTATTTCAGCCAGAATCTGCAGAAAATTGAGGCAAGAGGGTCTTTTCTCTCCTTAGATTTTCTAGATCATTTCCTTACTCTACCACTTCAATTGGAAGTATAGTTATTTCTGGAGTATCTTTAAATAGGCAACTAAATTACAGGTGAAACGAGAGGCAGTCCACTTCCATAACTCACCCAGGTGAGAGAAACTGCTCCCTACTGGGAAAACTGGGCACAGCTCAGTCGCTCTCCTGCATTTCCTGGCCTTGGAGTGCTCCTGACAGCTAATGTGAGAGTCTGAAGGAAGTTTTTAAGGAGGAGGGGCTCATTCTGTGATATACAAATGTATGCAATAAGCAAGTGGGACACCAGGAGGGAGGCAGTTGATAGAGCAGAGCATCCCGTAGTTACTCCTGCAACTCAGCCTCTCCAGGACTAAGAACAATGTGAAGCAGGGGCAGGCTGGCTTGGTCTGCTTCCCAGGACATTACAAGAATGCTGGACTCAGAACCAAAACCTGTTAGAGGTGGGAGAACCTCAGAGGTCACCTAATCCAGCCCTCATTTTAATACCCAGAATGGTTAAAAGGCTGTATTGAAAGCCACAATTTTTTATACTTGAGTGTTCCTTCCCCACTCCCTTCTTTTTTTTTTTTTTAAGGTTTTATTTTTAAGTCATCTCTATACCCAACATGGGGCTCGAACTTACTACCCTGAGATCAAAAGCCGCATCACTGAATGAGCCAGGCTCCCCTCCCCACTCCCTTCTTGATGGGGTTTTCAAGATAAGGGATGAGAAGCAGTGGGCATGTTCCCAGGAGGAATTTGGCAAAAATAGAAGCAGGTCACTTTGGTGGGGAAAACCCCTATCTTTTCTTACTTTCATCCTAAAAGAGGTCCCATCCCAAGTCATTTGGTCACCCGCAGCTGACAAGAGAAAAATCAACGAACAGACTGGGGAATCTGCCCCTAGGATTTCGATCTACACAGACGAAGCACCGCACCCGCAAATCACCTAAAGACTTCAATCCAATACTCAGGCTAATCCCAGAGTTCCAGAAGAACTCTAGTGAGAGATTCATTCTGGACTTCCCCAAAGGAACTCTGAGGAGTTTCTAGGAAAATGAACTCCAAGAGAATTTGCAAGTGACAATCTCTGTGCCTATATTCTCAGAACTGAGAGCTGGCGGAGAAGTATTGAGAGACCCCTGGGAGCTTCCTGAGCCTGTTTCAGATCATCTCAAGTCCCTAGTTTTTGATAAAAGGGCCTTGGGATTGCAGCAAGTCTAAGTTCCAAGGGCCACATTTCAATTCTCGCTGCAGCATGAGGTGAAAACTAGCTAAGGGCCTGGCACCCTCAGGGTTTTAACTTGAAGAGTTCTCTAGTTCAGTGACTGGCTGAGAGGATAAAAGTGACACCACCCACAACCAGTCTACTTCTGCAACGTCAGGCTAAAGTGAGAACAAGTCTGAAAACCTTGTGGCTCAGCTTGTGTTGGTGTTTCCATGAACACAACTACCTCTCATGTTGAGTAGCCTCCAAAACTGCATAGCTGCCTCCCAGAAAGGCTGCCTTCCATTTTGAGGCTGCTCTGCAGAATGTGTGTTTCACCCAATTCCATTCAAGCCACCTCTCATTACGATCCACAGTTCAAAGTCACAAGACCTCATGAAATGGCATTGCCTACCTGATTCTATTTTGTAAAGTCCACGTGATTCTTGGTATGGAGGTAGTTCTCGCAACTTGACAAATGTCTCATCTGAGCTCAATTCAGTGGAGGAAGTGTTATGGCTCTCGACAAATCAGGAAAGCTCTCTTCGGTATCTCAAGGGAAGAGTTTGGTTTTTGTTGGTTTCAAACCTATGGATATGGAGTTCCTTTCCCTTACCCGGGCTGGGCTTTGTGGTCAGCAAACCCATGGAGTTGGCAGTGCAGTCAAAGGTCAAGCATTTCTCCTTTGCACTTGTCTTGGGAGGCAGGGCGGGAGGGAGAGAAAAGTGAAAAGCTAGCTGATTAGCTCTGAGCTCTAGAGAGCCATGATCAAGACAGCTGGTACTGATTTGGAAGCAAAAGGGAATTCTGCTATCTGATTTTCCATCCAGATTTCTCCAGAATTTCACTTTTCTAAGCCAGCGTAGTTATATGTTCTATAGCAGGACTCTGAGAGGTCAGGGAGAGACAAAGGAACAGTGTTTGGATTCTTATTGGCTCTATGGGCTAAAGCACAAACCCAAGGCTTTTCCTTGCCAATTCAGCCTTGGGGTTGTTTTGCTCTTTGTTTTTGTTTAAGTTTTGCTAAGTGAACACAGTGTGCTAGATGATTTTCTCCCTCTTCTGTTCTCCAAGTATTAATCCACTCATTCACCTCTAGAAATCTGTGCGGCACTGTAAGCATTAATATTGTAACCCCTGTTTCCTCCCTGATGTGATTCAGATAGGTGGTACCTGCAGAGCAGACAAAGAAATGGAAACAAAAATACAAAACACTACCATTGATTCCCCTTTTAGTAGTTTTCTGAGTTTGAGTTTAGACTTTACTACCTAGAGAGGTACATCCTGGACTCTCTCTGGGCCTCATCTGTAACATGGAGATAAGAATAGTTCCGGACCTAATGAGTTAATATATGAAGGGTGCATGGAAAGTGCCTGGCACATTAAAAGGCAGAAAGGAAGAATTGGTGTTTTGTTTTTTTTTTTCAGAGGAAGTAGTATGGAATCAGGGCCGCCTACCTCGCCCAGCTCCAAGGCCCCCCACATACTGCAGTTTGTGTGAATGGTACTCCCAGGCACAGTGTAAGAGGAATACTATGGAACAGAGTGGTTAAGAGCAGGGACTCCTAACACATCCCCACTGTGCCACTTCCCAGCTGGATAACACTCAGCAAGCCACTTGGTCTTTTTGTGCCTCAATTTCCTCATTTATAAAACAAAGATTATCCTAAGATTATCGTGCAGATCAAAAGCCTTGATACAGGAAAGTGCTCAGAACGGTGCCTGGTACAAACTCAGTGCTCCACAAGTATGAGCTGCTTCTTTAAATTCTGGCCTAAAGCCGTGGGATGGGATTTGCCTCTGGGATGGGATTCCTACTACCTGCCTCTGATGCTGGCCTGGTCCTCTCCATCCCCACCTGGGTCCCTCGTCTCAGCCAGCAGAGCTGAAATCAGCATCCTGCCTCCCGCTGCCCTACTTAACTTCATGCCAGCCTCCTCCCGGTTGCCTACCTGCTTTCTCTGGCCAGCCTGGCTGCTCCTTATGCTGAAGCTGGCATGCACGCCCAGGCCTTCTCAGCTTGAAAGCACCCCGACCCTGCAGCCACCACACTGAGCGCCACATTCTCCTGTGTGTCCCAGCACACGAGATACCCACGCTCCCGGATACCCAGCACTCCCGCACCGGCCTTCCCAACGGACTGACTTCCGTCACCCCCGCCAGCCACTCCTGGACTGCCCCAACCTGTCACAAACCACTGCCAAGAAAAGGTCCCCCGTGGAAACCCTGTAACACATGCCACTATTGGTTCTGACCAAGGAGGCGAGAGGAGTGTGAGAAAGACCGACACAGAGAGAGACAGGGATAAAAAGGCAGAGACAGAAAACCCTAGAGACACTCAAAGTAAGGATGAATATATGGAGTAGCTCCCTTCCTCCCTGCCATTCTTGATGGCTCCAGGAAAAAAATAATACTTCATAATTCATAAAAGAGCAAGTGTGGGTAAGGTAGAAAATTCCCATGGCCTATTCAACTTGACAGAAAATGACAGATCCCTCCCTGTGATTGACATATTACTCAGAAATCTCTCACTTCCTAAAATTTCTGTTAAAAAAAAATTGCCAATCTCTTGACAAAAACATTCCACATAGCCACAATTTTCATTAATGCTACGTAACTCTACCTTCCATTCTTCTCCAAAATGAACTGAGGAGACTAGTCCAGCTGGCCTCCTCTCTGTCACCTATACATCATTTAGCTAATATTATTCATGCTAATTTAATAGTTACAGCTTCTACACTGCCACCTGCTCTGCACTACTTTAGAGGCTGGGGACTCGAGTATCAGCAGGACAGGACTGCATCCTCCTGGAAGCTGACAGAGGGACGGTACGGTAGCGATACTGGAGATCTCGAAGACAGAGACTGAACCAAGGAGATGGTTGCAATCCTGGAGAGTAATCTGATTCCTTTACCTGCAAAGCTTCAGCAGGGGAGAGAAGCAGGAAAGGGGGAAGGAAGAGCTCAGTCTCACCGATGCGGCAGGGCAGACATGAATCAGTCACCAATTTACTACGTGGCCTTGGGCAAACCACTTTCCCAAGCTTCCTAATTTGCTATCAGGGGTAAACCTTAGTTTAGGGGCTTTTTAAGGTGAAACTTGTTATATTGCATTTTCTCTACTGTTACCACTTTTAGGTAGAAATTCATGTTTTTCCCTCCCAGAGGGAGTTTTTCTCTCTGATTTGACAACACAGTTTATGTACAGATCCATTTGGCCATCAAATAAACATCCACAAATGTGTATTGGGTACCTAATATCTCCTCCAAACAAAAATGAGATTGTGTCAGATCCTGTCTGAAATTTTTCAAGGCTTCCTGTTGCTCTTAAGATAAAGACCCAAATATTTAATGTGGTCTAGCATGGCTCGATGTTTCTCTTCTGTCACCCCTCATTTTGCCCCCTGTGTCCTTTACTGTCTTCTGTACAGCCAGTCTGCTCTTTTTGGACACATCACACACACTCCACAACCACTCTGCTGTGTCTATTCTGAGTCCTTTGCCTGGAACCCTATCCCTTCTCCCTCCCAACTTACCCTCCATAAATATGCATTAGTGAAACTGATGAATCAATACCTTTCTCCAGAATGTGAGTTCTATGGAAAGAGAAAACCTGTAGCTTCTTATTCACCATTATATCCTCACTGTCTAGCACAGAGCCTTGTGCATAGTTTTCAATAAATACGCGAATAATTCATGAATGGCCCTGAACTCCTTGGCTACTTCTGCACTTTGGCTACCAAAACAGTGTAGTGAGTAACACACACACACACACACACACACACACACACACACACAGAGGCTTACAAAATGATATGTGGATATTTTTTGAAGATAAGAAAACCCAGAACATGAGCATCCCTAGAGGGTCCACACCAAATTGTCCTCATGCCCTGACTGGGAGAGCAGTCCTGTTCAGATTTAGATTCTTACAAATTAAATAATCTAGGTATGATGTACTGGTGTTCCTTTAACAACACCTTTATTTCAAAGAAAACAATTATCTCAATTTACAATGTGCTGATAATTTGGGGGAGGGGGGCAAAAGACTCCATGATCATTCATATCTTCAGACCCTTGCTCACAATGTTCACTCTGTCTGGGAAGTCTCGTCCACTATGCCACACTCCACCCTCAACTTTTTGTATTTGGTGAAGTCATTCCTTCTTGCAAGTCCAATGTAAATGTCACAAAGACCTTCCCCAACTCCCTCATACATTAAATACTGCTTCTTCTATACTCCTTTAGCACTCTGCCCTTCTCTACTTCTATTAATAGGCTTAACACATGACAATGTACTTTGTCCAATAAACCTGCTCCTTCCACTGCAAGATAAGCAACTAAAGAACAAGAACCATGTCTTACTCAGTTTTGTACCCAAATGCTTCATTCCATAGAAGATCCTCCATAAATACCAGTTGCAGGAACTAAATGACACACATGAAAAGAAAATCCACATTTCGAGCTCTAATGACACTGCCGTCATCAAAACCCATGCAGACTGTGCTGTAGATGTTTGATTCTTAACGGAGTCAAAAGAAAAGGAAATGAGCCAGGAATCTGTGAGGTCAGTTTAAAGGCTGCGGTAGATTTAGAAAAAAAAGCCACAAAAATGGAAAGGGGTGTCAGAAACTCAGGTATGAGCTGGACTTGGGTCAGTTGCAGAGTCTTTTCTTAGGTGGAATCTATGAGCAAAGGGGATATTGGTACATGATGGATGAATAGTAGTGTTAGGGTCCTGAGATGTTTCCTAAAGCTTTGCTGCCTCAGGACATATTTTTGAAGAAATACCTATTTCCCTTTGGAAAAAAGTGCCAGACCATGTATCCTTAAAGGGCAGGAACTATGTCTTTTTCATCTTTATGTTAATAGGAGTTAGACCATCTGACCCAATGCCTATCAAAATAACTAGAAAATAGAAGTTCCGTGACTACACTGGAAAAAGCCAAGTAAGCAAGTATGATATAGATGACTTCCACAATACCACATAGCCTGAGGGGACCATGGTCTCATGGTCCCAAAGGCACCTCACCAGGTTGTGTCATTTCTTCTAATTTTTCTTTCACAAAATGCTGACAAAACTAAAATGGTGGTCAGTTATAGCAAATCCCCACCCCACCTGCTCCATCCCCTTATAACCAGACCATTGTAATGTAAATTTTTAGCCACAATAAGCCTGTTTGTTTTCTGAAACCAAGGATTAGGGACAAAGCCAAAATGTTGGTAAAGTAAAAACACAAATTGCCAATTGCATACTGCTTTTTCAAAGCCCAAATGATTTTTTTTTTTAATTTTTTTTTTTCAACGTTTTTTTATTTATTTTTGGGACAGAGAGAGACAGAGCATGAACAGGGGAGGGGCAGAGAGAGAGGGAGACACAGAATCGGAAACAGGCTCCAGGCTCCGAGCCATCGGCTCAGAGCCTGACGCGGGGCTCGAACTCACGGGCCGCGAGATCGTGACCTGGCTGAAGTCGGACGCTTAACCGACTGCGCCACCCAGGCGCCCCTGATTTTTTTTTTTTAATTTTCAACTCTATTGAGTTTTTGAATTGAAGTAGACCACTACAAAAAGAAAATTATTCACCACCTTTAGCAAGGTCTATAAGGATTTCCTCATGAAGATTTGAATTGTCAGTATAATTTCTCTTAGTTCCCAATCTGTTTGGTCATTTCCTTTGCAGTACTGGATGGAAAATTAGTTGAAGCACTAAGTCCAAAGCCTTTTCCCAAGAGGCACAAACAGAAACAAGCTGAGTTACTTGATCTAAATTCCAATTCTCGGGGCGCCTGGGTGGCGCAGTCGGTTAAGCGTCCGACTTCAACCAGGTCGCGATCTCGCGGTCTGTGAGTTCGAGCCCCGCGTCAGGCTCTGGGCTGATGGCTCGGAGCCTGGAGCCTGTTTCCGATTCTGTGTCTCCCTCTCTCTCTGCCCCTCCCCCGTTCATGCTCTGTCTCTCTCTGTCCCAAAAATAAATTAAAAACGTTGAAAAAAAAAATAAATTCCAATTCTCAGAAGTGATTCTTGCATCAAATATTCAAAAAAATAACAATCATCTCCACAGAAAATAGTATAAATTTGGGGGCAAATAACAAAAATAATGTATATTTGTACTGACAGAAAACAGAGGAGAATGAAAAAAATGATTAATAATTCCTTATATCTATAGGCATATCTCAAATTCAAAAGCATAAACAAATTGAATAAGCATAAAGACTTTAGAAACACACACACACAAACACACACACGCACACACACACACACTACTGGGCTTTGGAAAGTTGTTTGGCAATGAATGCATTTTTCCTTATGTCAGAAGGTGATCTCTCAAATAGTTAATAAATATAGATTGAAAATTAAAAATAGCAATATCCAGGGGCACCTAGGTAGCTCAGTTGGGCACCTAGGTAGCTCACCTAGATATCTGACTCTTAACTTTGTCTGCGGGCATGGTCTCATGGTTGCTGAGTTCCAGCCCCTTGTGGGGCTCTGCACTGACAGTGAGGAACTTGCTTGGGATTCCCTCTCTCCCTCTTTCTCTGCCTCTCCCCTGCTCTCTCTCTCTCTCTCTCAAAATAAATAAATAAACTTAAAAAAAATAGCAATATCTGGGGGCACCTGGCTGGCTCGGTTGAAAGAACATGGGACTCTTGATCTCAGAGTCCTGAATTTGAGCCCCATGTTGGTTGTAGAGATTACTAAAAAAAATAAATAAATAAACTTAAAAAATAACAATATCCAAATAAATATTTAGGTGCCATATACCTTACAGCACACAAAACTCACTGCATTTCTGAAGCATATATCAAAGGGAAAGCTATAACCTTCTGGTCTGGCATACTTTAGAAATCTATGTTCTTCTAAACTGGGAAAGGCAGTAATATCATAATTTTTCAATAACAGTAGTTTAAAACAAATTATCTCTAACAGTCCCTCTAAGTTACTCTTTAACATCCAATTAGCTCTAAATAAATATAAAACACTACAATATGGTAAACAGGTAACTAGTCAGTCTGGAAATAGTGTCAAATCATAATGTTCCCTTGGTTTCTTGGGCTCTTCTAACCATCCATTCAAACCTATGGATCCCATAAACATGGAAGGACTCTGTTAACATAATTTGGATATGATAACACACTATGAAGACACTAACAGTCCATTCTGGAAAACAGGGGGGAAATTCATTAAACATATTGCTCTCAGAGTACTATCAGCAGGCATTAGGAAAAGGAGTATTAGTAGTAAATGTTCAGATTTACCTAACTTAATGAGAAATTATAAGCTTTTTCCTACAAGTTACCTTTAAAGCTTTCCACCAAAGTCTTGAACTAAAAGACAATGTCAGGCAGATGGCCTGTGGGCCTCGACTAATGCAGGCTTACTTTAAAAAACAAAACAAAACGTTATTTAGTACAAGAGTAAGACATTAACCAACCACAATTTTGGAAATCATTATCTTATCTTCCAACAAGCAAATCAACGACTAAAAGTTGCAGGAGAAGAATAAAGGTCCAGTAGGAGAAAGGATGACCCAGCTAAGTTCATGGCAAGTAGAGGTCATGCATTTCCTTCCACATTCAGCTCTTGTTGGTTGTGTTTACTTCATGTTGAACCTTATACTTGATGAATATAAAGCAACCGGAATGATCTGAAGGGTTGGAAATCATGGGGAAACTGCCTACCATCACACAACTCTGAAACTATAAACGAAGAGAATAAATATATTTTTCATTATATTTGCCCTCCATCTTCTTGTTTACCATCACTATGTCTTTCTTATCCTTACTTGATCCTTATTTCATCCACTCACTACACTTTCCCGAAAACATGTGCTTACAATCCAGCTTCCTGCTGCTTCTTATGCCTGAAACCAACTTAAGCATTTTTCTAGTTGACCGAAATTTTCCACAAATCCTACCTTCACAGATCAACTCTCCACTTTATAATGAGATCTTCCACTGCCAATTCTTCCAGAAAATTTGTTTTTCAAACATTTCCAAGGAGTAGATTTTTTTTTTCTGAGTAAATATGTTCTTTTAAAAAGTGATATTGTAGGGGCACCCTGGGTGGCTCAGTTGGTTAAGCGTCTGACTCTTAATTTTGGCTCAGATGACAATCTCATGGTCATAAGATCGAGTCCCGCATCGGGCTCCACACTGAGTGTGGCACCTGCTTGGGATTCTCTCTCTGCTCCCCCCACCTCTAAAAAAAAAAAAAAAACAACAACTTAAAATATTAAAATTTTAAAAAATGATACTGTGCAAAACTTGCAAAATTCAGGAAAGTACAATGACAAGAATAAAAATCTATAGTCTTACTGCTGAAATGATTATGGTTACTACTTTGGTTTCTTTCTCTGTATGCACTCCCATCTCTATAAACAATTTTGTTTCAATTTAAAACATGTTCCATGTAAACTTTTGTATTCTCTTAACAATAACAAGTATTTTCTCCCACATTACTAAAAACTCCTTATAATTTATTACAATTACATAATATTGCATCATATGAATATAATATGCAGTTCTCATTGTTTGGCTCTTATAAATAATGTTAGAATTATATTTGTCTGCAATTCAGATTATTTTCCTGGGCTGAGTCCCAGATATTCTTGGGTCAGAGTGTATGAACATTTTAAGTCTCCTAATCACAATGCCAAATACTGTGCAGAAAGATTTCTACCAATTTACATACCTATTAGTTCAATGTGAAATGCTGGTTCTAAGCCCTATCACTAGCCATGGGGCAAGGGTGGGGGGGTGGGGGAACCTAATGGTCTAATTTTTTAAATCTGTTTATTTGATGTGCAAAAAGTGGAATCTCAATGCTGCTTTAATTTGCAGTTTTTGCTAATGAACATATATATTTGTTAATAAACATATTTTTGCAATGCTGCATTTTTTTCATAAGGACGGCAAATCTACTTTCTCTGAGTGATGAATTTCCACATCTAAATAACAAAGACTGTGATGTTCTTGTCTCCAGTTTCTTCTGGGAAAGTATTATGAAAATGGCATTAAAGACAATGGCTCTCAACAATGGCAGAAGATCAAAATTACCTGTGGAGCTTTTAAAAAATCCATTTACACTCTAGAAATAGAGGTTCTAGAATAGTAGAGGTTCTATCATCTGTATTTTCTAAAATCCTCACTGCCATTTTAGCAGGCAACTGAATGAGAAGACCACTGAGCTAAGACTGCAATAGTTAAATATCGCACTTGTCAAGTAAATAAGAAAGTGCATGCAATTCTTCAGGCAAGTGATGAAGAGTGTGTGCCCTATACTATCATTTTATTCTATGCTGCTGATCATACAACCATAAAGCAACTTATTTACTCTGTGAGATGTACTTTTACTGGGTCACATAACATTGCCTATATATCAACTCTCATTTCTAAGAATGATCTTGTTTCACATGAAAAAAAAGTAATCTAAATACTGATGTACCAGCACTCAGCATTTGGCAGAAGTATTTCCACAGTAGATAGGATAAACATCTGGTGTGTTTTTCCAAAATGGCACTTCTTCCAACTCAAAGGGAGCGTCTGCCTGTATTCTATGGGCCAGGGATAAGTGTTCATATTACTTACTGATTTATGGGGATGTTTACCAAAATACGAAATCTCAGCTAACCCTTAGACCCACCCCAACCCCACTCCCATCTCTAAACAATAAATTACTTCCCTTGAACACTAGTAAGCATCATAGTGGAAGAAGCTATGACTATTAATACTGGTGTCACAGGGCTTAGCATAGTCATAACCTGACACAACCTGGCTTAGAAAGTGCCCTCGTGTCACTCTCAGAGCTAGGTTAGCTAACACTATCAGGGGGCAAAATATGAGGGGAAAAAAGATCTACATCAGAGAGAAAAGTGTTTTCTAAGTCAACTCTAGTAAATCCTATTTGGCTGCAATATACTAGCATAAGAACAGCCTGGGCCCAATCAGACTCTCCTAGCATTGCTTGGACCTGAGGGCCACCTTTAGCGTAATCCCTTATTGTGGATCCCAAATTGAACCGTAATAAATCATTGGCACAAGTTCTGTAAGAGCTATTTCAGAGATTGTTTTTTTCCTTGGTAGGTGCTAAAAGTGACCATCCCGTACCACCACAGAGAGACCATTCTGGAAGAAAGATATGGAAGGAGAGCACCAACTGAAGTGCTAAGACCCAGTACTTACACTCTTGGGTCAGAATGTAATGACTAAACCCATATCCTTGACAAATCTGTAAGTGGAAAACTGATTTGAATTTTCCAACAAAAAAAAAGTAAGGCGCGGATTTTCAAAATTAGGTAAAATATGAATCCCAATGAATTATTTTATCTGTTCTGCAAATAAATTCCCCAAAGTATCAGCATTACCATGCTAACCACCTTGGGCTCTTGATACAAATTGATTGACAACGATGGATAGGCTATATGAACTTCAAAAATGAAATCTTTATATGGCAATGGATATTCTTTATGGTTTACTACTGCAGCTCAGGGGGGTGCTTCAATCTCTTGGCTTGGTTGAGTTCAGAGAAGCAAAGTGAACACTCTGCTTCATTCTGTTCATCTCTCTCCAGGGGCTTTTTGCCTGCCTTTGGCTTGTACCTGCCATGGACATCATCCTCAAAAAAGCCTCAGGACAGAAAAGCTTGGAGGCCACTGAGTATAATGAACTATGATAATGCATTCAAAATAAAGGGACTTTGTTGATGTTTTGAACTAAGCAAAAGAGAGAGAGAGAAAAAAAAGCATTAACAAGTGCACCAAACTTAGTGACTGGAATTAGCAAATCAGGACACATATACAAAAGTGTAATCACAAGGTCACACGTTCACACCTAGGCATTTAGCTGTGTGTCACTGTAAATCACCACACCAGCACTTTCCCTCCTCTTCATTTTTTTTTTTTATTTTTCTAAATTTAGCGTCATTACAAATGCTGTTAACTCAGATAACTTAGAATCTATGCACAGGAAAGTGAATCACAGTTTCCATGAAATCCACCAATTTAAATGTCTTCCCTTTTGTATATTTCCATTTCCAATGACACTATCTCAATCATTATGTATCGTTTTCTGGTGTTCACTCTTGAGGATTTATACACCTGCATAAATTTGCCTGAAAAATATCTTTATATATATTCATTAGAGATCGTACCCCTCCTTTTGAAAATCTGATCCCATGAAATAATTTTTATATTCCCTTATTACCAAATAATTTATTACCAAATCAAATACAATTTTTTAAAAGATTGTAAGTTTGAGATGAGAATACACTGCTTAAATAATCTAGAAATCAAAGTGAAGTAAAATCTTATTGGGAAATTGTTGTAAGTGATTGGCTATAAATTAGTGTTACTGTCTATTTCTTTCTAAAAAAAAGTCAAAGTGGACAACAACAGCAAACAGATAGACAAACCAGGCTTCCTACCCAAGGACAGCGTCTCTTCTATTAACTCCCCTACAGGTGTCTCTCAGTTACTCACATTCACTTGCTCTGTGGCTCTGCGGAGCTTTCTAGACCCTAAATACCTCACCTAATACGTCAGCCTTTCCTATGCTCACTGCACTCACATACTGGCGGAATCTAAAAACTTTCTCCACCCTAAGCCAGAGTGGATTAACAGTCTGATTTTTTTTTTAATCAAAATTATGCAGATGCAGCCTCATGACCTCCACTGGTCTCTCCATACTACTGTTTTAGTCAACCCAGGCTGCTGTAACAAAATACGATATACTGGGGGGCTTGACCAACAAACATTTATTTCTCATTGTTCTAGAGAGTGGGAAGTCCAAGATCAGGGTACCAGCAGATTTGGTGTCTGGTGAGAGCCCCTCTTCCTTGTTGGCATATGGCCACCTTCATGTCATACTCTCACATGGCTGAGAGAGCAAGCTCTAGTGTTTCTTCCTCTCCTTATGAGGGCACTTACCTTATCACAGAGGCTCCACTCTCTTTGTCGAAACCCAATTACTTTCCAGCGGCCTCACCTCAAAATATTATCACACTGGGAATTGGAGTTTCAAAATATGAATCGGTGGGGGACACACTCCGATATAACAACTGCCCAGCACTCTTCCTGTATCTATCAGTTTCTCCTCAGTCCACACAAACTTTCATCACTCTGAAAGTTCTACCTCATCCCTCTTCCTTTACCATTAACAGATTATCTCACGCCCCAACTCCCCAGAAGGAGAACATGTCAACAACCCCTGGGTTTCCTGTTCCATCCCACAAATTGGACCTCTTTCCATTCCATTCCCTCTAAGGTTGAGTTCTTCATCTGTGCTCTGAACCCCGATCTCTCAGGCCTCATTATGAACCTGGTTCCATACTCTCTTGACAATAACTTCAACCCATACCTCTCACCTGGCTGTTACCCTTAACACATAAGTGTTGTTAAGTACCATTCACTTTCAAGAACAACCGCCCTTCCCTCGCCTTGCCTCTCCATACTACAACCTATTTCCATTTTTCCTTCATAGTCAACATTCAGAGAGTATACCTACACTCTTTATCTTCATTTATTCTATTTAGTCTTCACAATCCACCCATTTCTGACTCAAACTGTTCTCACCAAGGTGGCCAATGACCGTTTTGTCAGTGTATCTACAGAATTTCATCTTTCATGACCTCTGACACTTTAGACCTCCCCTTTGTTGGAAGCTCTCTGCCCACCTCTCCAATTTTCCAGAGTTCTACCTCCAGCTCTCCCTTAGCTTCAACCACCTCCCATCTTCTGATAATTCAGACATAAGTATGTTCAGTTCAAATTCAGGTCTGAAGTTCCAAGTCCTTGTACCCTAAAACAGAATGACACTTCTACCCAGTTGTCTGATTTAGAGATTTAAAGATAATCCATGACTCTTCCCTTCCCTCCCTCCACTGAATCCCACATTCTGTTATTATTCCCAACACCTTCTGGACTTCTCTTCTCTCAATCCCTAGGAGTTTAGCCTCTCCTAATTTTTTCCCTGCATTGTTGTGATAGTCTCCTTACCGGCCTTCCTGTCTCCAGCTGTGCCCACCTCTCAATTCCCACATCTTTCCACTTTAATACCAAAATATTCTGCAAAACTTACCTTATGACCTCCTTTTCTTTAATATAAAATTCAAATTCTTTCATGGATAAAATACACACCACTTCCTGATGTGACTGGCCTCAACTCCTGCATGACATCCTCACACTACATACTCCAGCCACACCATACAGTAGTTCCTGAAGTACTTGGACTTGCTATCCTGTGTTTCTGAAAATACTGAACCATTTTCCTCAAAAAATGGTCTCCTACCTCATTCTCTTTACCTTACTTTCTCAATTAGTCATTCGAAAGTCAGCCTAAGCACCTCCTCACTTGGAAGCCTTGCCCAAAGCACAAATCCTTCTGGTCAGAGATTATAAGGTCCCTGGTGCAAGATATCTCAGGTTCCAGCACCCCCATATCCCAGCATGTACCACAGTGTGCTGTCCACACTTAGGTGAGAACAGGGATTCCGGGAGGAACAGGGACTAGACGTTGCTGTACTATCGATTCCTTAAAAACCACTGCAGTGCCTATTCCACAAAATGTGTTCCCCAATTTTTTTAATACATGAAAGAGTTCTACAAACTCTCACATTAACCTCATCGTTGGTCAAGGGGGTTCAATGAAACATATTCTAATCCCTTTTACTCTCTGATTAGACTTAACACACCAGTGTCATGACATTCCTCCTGATGAAGGTACTATTTCAACCGAGCAAGAGAACAAGGAACTAGCCAGTCAACTGCATCGGAAAGAGAGTACTATGTGCAGAGACACATAACAAAAGATGTGAGGAGAATTTTCAAAAATTAGTTTGATAAAATGACAAGTCCACTTACAATCTTGCTAATAGTTGTTTAAAAAGTCGTTTTGGAATGCTGTTTTGCAAATGGGAGTTGGTGAATGGTGTAGCTATACAAAATGACATAATCCAGTGGGAATACATTTGCAATGAATTACATATGGAATACAAATTATACTAAGGTTCTTTCAAAAACTGCATGTCTAAGTCGCATTTATCTTTAGACATTTGGTTATACCAGAAAATATCTGAGAGAAGCCTGCTTATGATGAAATCCAGATTATCTCTAGCATGTTCCCAAATAACATTTACTAAATCTCTTCAGAAAGAATGCTTGTGTACTGCTCTACACAATGGAGGTGAGCTGCTCATCACCTCCTAACTCAGAGTTTAGCTCCAGATTAAGCTTTAGGACTCTGAGCACAGGAATTCCATTTTGGAGATGCAAGTTAGCTCTTATTATAACCAATAACAAATAAAGCCAAAATTCCAGATTGGCTGGAGCCTAGCCAGTCCCTTCCTGGACTGGAAGGGAACCAGTCTTCCCAGAAGTTGGTCTTCACCGTTGGTAAGCTCATTGTGAAGTATGTCTTCATATCAGTCCCTAACAAGACAACTGAGTTTAACTCTTGGCCTGTCTGAAGGCAGAGGGGTTGACCAGATGACTTTTCCTTATCTCCTATTATAATTCTACGTATGTGGTTCTGAACTGGAAGTAGCCATTATGCGCCAAACTTTGTTAATGTGCCAAATGACATGGCAATAATTGAAAAGGGGGTGTGAAGAATGTGCCTCTAACTTTCTAAAGTCATAACCATCTGAATGTAGAGCTTCTGAAAATCTTATTTTGACCATAAAGGTCTTATATGACCAAAATCTTATTTGACCGTAAAAACAAAACAAAACAAAACAAAAAAACCCACACATAATTCTTTTCTTCATCTTTTCATTTTTCTGGCTTCCAAATTCCAACAAGTCAGGAAATATTATCTTTATCAGCAGAGATTTAAACAGAGATGTTGAAGGAGATGCTTCTAATGATCTCTTCATCATTCTGTGGTGGCAGTCATCTTAATTTGGCTTCCTCCAAAGCAGAACCTAAGATAAAGGATTTTAGGAGCTGCTCTCAGGAACCAGGAATGAGGAAGACAGGAGACTGGGTCAAGAAGGAAGAAAAGCCAACGAAGAATACATTCCTGATTCACCATTTCAAGTAATTAGGGCTCAATCCTACTGACGACTTCTGAGCAACAGGGTAAAATGCCCGTCAAATTGCTCCTCTGAAGGTATAGGAGTAGTTTGAAGGGCATTTAATCATCAAATCTTCTGAGCCATAGCTGACAGAGCGTTAACTCCTCTGCATCTGAGG
Source organism: Neofelis nebulosa (assembly GCF_028018385.1). Taxonomy (NCBI): domain Eukaryota; kingdom Metazoa; phylum Chordata; class Mammalia; order Carnivora; family Felidae; genus Neofelis; species Neofelis nebulosa. The sequence continues at coordinate 79,530,220 of NC_080783.1, read as the reverse complement.
AAAAGCTTCAGCAAGGACTGAGTAAACTCCAGAGGCTTCAGGAGGAAGCCCTGAGGCAAAAAAAAAGAAAGACAGCAAGCAGACTTTGTGCACCAGAACTGTCCACCACAGCTGCAGCTTAATTTGAGGTGGAGAGAGGTGATGTGGCCTGGGGCCCCCAAAGTGCCAGCTATAAGTATATGTGGGTATAAGATTCTTTATGCAATGTGGCAAGCTGTACTTGCTATTTTTAAAAAGCACTTTTCTCTTCATTTTGTCCCATTTCCTGGGAATTTTAATTAATAACGATGTGCATTTCCTCCCTGCATTATTAGTTTATCTTTCAAGTAATTAAGAATGAAATCTAAGGGCAAGTGTGGCTTTGGGAGGTTGTTAAGTACATAACTGTGGAGAGAAAAGAAATACAGTAACCACTGGCAGGGATCATTAAGTGGATACCTACTCTGGAGGGCTTTTACTTATCAACACAAAGTTCTAGCTTTTTCTGTAAACATCATAGCTATTTCATGTGTCATTATGATAGTTCCTGACAGGTGTGAATGCAAACCGGGTCCTTGGGGATCAAATTTAAGTTTCCAGAAAAGGTGCAACCAGACTCTAGCCACTGCATCAATCAAAGATACAACTCTCAGCTCCATGTCTTCCCTTATTCCACCTGGGACCCATTTTGTCACCCCTAGAAAAAGTTGCTGCTATGAGCACCCAGTCGATGCAAGCTGAACATTTCCCATCCTCTGAGTGACTTTTACTCTGCTAAAATCAAGGTCAGGCCATGTCACTAAAGAAGCTTTGGAAAGATTCCACTTCCTAAATTGCAAATGGTTTTGCAAGCGATGCAAACAGAAAACTTCAGTTTTCAGTACTGTCAGAATGATACCTTCATAGGCTTCTAAATTCAGTAATTATTGTTTTCCTCACACCCACTGACAGGGCTGAAATTGAGTGGATCTCACAAGGTTCTCAACTCTGGTCCCTTTTTGGGGGAAGTGTAGGAAGAAAGGACAAGAAAACATCTCAGATAAGGTCAGGGTCAGAGATGTTGAACCATGTTTCCTTAACATCTTTTTTAACTATCAAGGCTTTACCCACAAGCTTCCCTCTTGTTAGGAAACACATTTTTGATCACTAACTATATCTAGAAACACTCTTTGAGACAAAGTAATTTGTAGATACCATTTTTGTTTGACCCAGGAAGCCTAGACCTACTTTCAGGGACAGGAACTAGGAGCCTGGGGCCCAGGAGAGAGATATTCATGGGAGCCAATGACAGTTGAGTGAGACCAGGAGGATAAGGCAACAGAGGTGAAGCAAGGATGAAACAACACAGCAGGGAGAAATGTGCAGCCCAGGTGAGGCAAACAAACTGCAGGAGGGAAGTGAGCAGAAAAATAAGCTAGTTCCGGTGGCTACTGCTCCGAACAAAGGGGCATAGGTCAGGGACTACTTTTAAAGTTGAAATGGATAAATGCAAAGAAACACATTTGGAGAATATCAGTCGAATGTGTCTAATATCCTCATACTGAGGTTTAAATTTTACTAGGATGCCTCCTGGGCTCCGAATGCAAACATTATTGTCTGCCCAGCCTACATCTAGGAGACACATACATGCAAAGGCCAGATTCCTTCTAGCCCACGGATTCCTATAAGCCTTGCAAATTCTTACAATGGCTTCTGTGCCCAAGTGAAAACTGAAAGCAACTTAGACTTGAGGCCCGTATGCTGATCAAGCCAGGAATTAGATAAATTTGCAGAAACCTTAGTTTTTAAGCTGTTCAGAAGTTTATACTCAACAAGACATACTCCAAAATATTACTGGCCCAATTATTACCTCCAAAAGGTTGGCAAGCAGAAATGTCAATGTTAGCTATGAATATGACTATCCCCTTAGATACATACCAGGAGTGTTCTTGTCCTTTAGATGACACAGTAAAAATATACCTTGAAAACTTCCCCAGGCAGTGACAATAAACCACAAGGCCATTGCAGTTATAAGGTCAAAGGAAAAAAACATCATGTGTGAACTTTTTCTGCAGCTTGTGTTTAGCATAAAAGGTGTTTAGCCCATTAGACTGAATTAGAATGAGTTTTTAAAAAAAGGTGGTTAATTTGCAGGCAAAATAACTCAAAGCATAATACCACAGTGGAGATGCTTCATTACAGTCTACCATTTACAAGTCTGTGAGGCCTGGCAGTGCAGCCCGGTACACAGACCCTATGTTGTAACACCATCCACCAGCACCTGCTAGAACCATCAACTACTCCTAAGAAGAAGCAACGTTTTCCTTGGCCCAGTTTACTTGAACATTTCCTACAGCTCCCCAAATAGCTTTGATTCAACCAAGTTGTTGCAGGGCTGACCTTGCAAACAAGTTCAAAGCAGTTCAAAGTCTGCAAAGGGAAAATATGCTTGTAGATGAATGCTTGGTGCAAGTCCTTATTAAGAAGAAAGAATGTTTTCCATTCTGTTGTTGTTTTTCTCAAACGACCATATAAACAACGACTCCAGCCGTGATTATCCTTCAGACAACTCACCTGGATTCAAGGAAGGCATTGACAATGGCAGGTATGGGTATGGAGAAAAAAAATCCATTTGCTTGCAGACACCACACCTCTAGCCTGCTCAGACAGAGTCTGAACAATACAACCACGGCATTTGTTTTTTCACCCACTTATTGAATGAGGCTCAAACAAAACAAATTCGAGGCCCAGCTTCCCCTGTGTGTTCTTTGACTGTGAATGTCGAGACCCTCATATACCGCCCAGACAACCAAAAATGAATGGTGTAAGAACCCCTGGAGATGCTCTGTAATTCAGGGGATTGGAGCAGAGAACTCAGAAGCTCCAAGTGTTAATGCTGGGTCAGCCTACGACTTGCCAAGTGACCTTATATAATCCTCCTGGCTTTCATTTTTTTTCCTTCTGCAAACAGAAAATGCAAGTGTCTCAAAAATTAAAAGTCTGATATCCACTCCCTTCCCAATGCTTTTACCTTTCTTCCAATCTGGAGCTGAGTAAAGCTGCCATTCCATTCCACTGCTAAAGAATACAGAAACTACAGAACAGTTTTCCTATTTTCTTTTGCATGATTGCCTCTCTTCTGAACGGTAGTTTCTAAGACTGAAAACCAAATATCTTGCCTAGGAGGCTAAAGAAAAGGAGGGAGAAACAGAGTTATAGGAAATGTCATGACAAACAGACACAGCTCAAGACAAGCTCTGGTCTTCAAACTGGCAGCTGTTACCAGTTGGTGTTTAAGAAAAAACAACAAGGATCTAATCTCTACAGCTGAGGTGTTCTGATGGTTGTATAAATTTACATCATAGGGCATGAGAGCCAAGGGATTTTTATTTCACTGTGGAAAAAAATAGATAAATAAGATATTTACACTCTGTAGTGGGTTGAATGGTGCTTCCCATAAGATCTGTCCATATCCAGGGGTACCTGGGTGGCTCAGTCGGTTGAGCGTCTGACTTCAGCTCAGGTCATGATCTCATGGTTTGTGGCTTCAAGCCCCGCATCAGGCTCCATGCTGACAGCTCAGAGCCTGAAGCCTGCTTCGGATTCTGTGTCTCCCCCTCTCTCTGCCCCTCGCATGCTCATGTTCTGTCTCTGTCTCTCAATAATAAATAAATGTTAAAAAAAATTTTTTTTAAAAGATCTGTCCATATCCAAATCCCTGGACCCTCTACATGTGACCTCATTTGGAGAAAGTGTCTTTGAAGATGCAGTTAAACTAAGGATGTTGAGATGAGATCATCCTTGATTATGCACCTTGATTATGCAGGTGCACCCTAAATCCAATGAAAGGTTACAAGAGACAGAAGAGGAGAAGACACAGACACAGGGGACGAGGTGATGTGAAAATGGATGCAGAGATTGGAGTGAAGCAGTCACAGGACTGGAGGTCAAGGAATGCCAACAACCACCAGAAGCTAGGACAGGAAGGAAGGGAATCTCCTCTAGAGCCTTCAGAGAAAGGTGACCCTACCGACATCTTCACTTCAGACTTGTGCCTTCCAGAACTGTGCGAAAATAAATGTCTATTGGTTTATGCCACACCAAGTTTGTGGTAATTTGTTACAGCAGCTTCAGGAAACTAATACACACTCTATTCAGCTACAATCAAATCCCTACAGAAACCCCTTTTTGACATATGGAACCATCCTTTTCCCTATTGTCATGTCACTCACATAGGAGCCATCATTTGAGAATATGTCTCAATATTTCACAGCTTCTAGAGTCTACTAATTATGTTGGCACATAATGCTACCTACAGCTCCCTCAGTTTGTTCTGTCTTCTAGAAATGAATGGTTACCAAATAGTTGAAATCAAATAAGTTGGAAACTATGTCATAAGGGGAAAGAGAATATAACCCGATTCCCCAGGCTTACTTTTGTATCCTAACTCTGCCACGTATTATCTGTGTGAATGTCAGTAAGTCCCTTAATTCCTCTGATCCTCGGTCACCTATTTGTAAAGCGGGAACAAAAGTACCAATGCCTCAGATCATAGATGTGAAAGTAACTGAGGACCATGCAGAAATCAACAGTGCCTGCTATCCTAGCTCTATCCTAGCTCTCACCCTATCATCTCCTCTCTACAAACTAGCAAACAGAGTCACAGAGTAATCCATCCAGGAGAATCAGCGATGGATCTGGCTAATAACTGGCTGCTCATGCCAAATCTGGGTCCGGATGTGGTTTGTTCAGCACATACCGCAGAAGATCTATTTGTACAGCTGGCCTCTCCTGAATTCCAGCGCTGTCTAGCCGACTCTGTGAGAACCTGCACACAAGCGGGCAGACAGGCCATCTGCCAGCATCCCCATTGGATGTGTGAGTGGGGCAGTAAAGCAAGTGACCAGCCCCTCCACCAAAGTAGGACGAGCAGGTGAGTCTTATTACTCCCCCTCAAAGTACGGTTACCTGTGTGGTGCTTCTCTCTGTCACCTCAGTGCCAATGCTGGGGACTCCCACCCTAACACATAGTCTGAATTTTACTTGGAGAACTGTTCTTGCAGCTCTAGCCTCGAGACAAACGCTGCCACCAGCTGCTCTGCATGAGAAAGCAGGTGGCAACAGGGTGCCTTCATTAATTACCTTGACAATCAATCACTCCGAGGCCTACTACTGACCGCCACTAGATGGCGCGGTGGCGTTTCTTCCCAGCTCCCGCCCACAGTGGCGCTCACCTCAAGCAAGTCACTCCAGATCATTTTAAGTTTTCTACTCCGTAACCCTTTTGAATCCGATCCCATCTGCTGGTATTTTCCAGAAAAGCCTCAGCATTTCTGAACCGTTGATTGCACCCTTTCCTGTCAGCTCTATTACAGCTTTTTTTCCCCTTATATCTTTTTTGGGGAAATAATTTCAATGAGATTGTCAGATAAAGAGGAAATCAATACTTATGTCATTGCATCATCTTAACAAAAGCACACCTATCTGAGAAATGCATTGGTCCCCCTCCCCGGCCAAAAAAGCCCTAGTCTGCTCCTCTACCCCCACCCTGATTTACTGAACCAATATTCATTCACAGGAGGGGGGGCCCAAGTGTGCAGTTTTCTTAAAGCTCTCCAGTGATTCTGATTCCAAGTCAGAGCTGAGAACCACAGAGTTAAACTTCTTGGTATAATTAAGGCAGCAAGTAGAGTGCAAAATAAATCATTAGCAGCCACTTCATTTTGTTTAGGCACCAGGCTATGCCACCCTAAAAGTTAATTGAAAATTACTAACCCAGCTCCAGGACATAACTAGTGCTTTGCAATCCAAACCCTCTTTCAGTGGGTGCTTTATTAAATAAAATGCCTGGTGAGGAGTGTCTAACCAGGATTCTATTGCCATATTCATTTCTTCCTAGGTACCCTCAATAATAACACTTACTACCTACTTACCTCACAAGAGCGTTAATTTACAGAATTTGAAAGAAATTCACGCAAACCTTGATTGAAATGGGCAACCTAAATATTGTATCAAATCACTGTCATCAATCCTGTAACCTTTTCTTGGAGATTTTAATAAGAATGTGGTATTAGTTAGCTCAGGCTGTCACAAAATACCAGACGGGCTGGCCTAAACAACGAATATTTATTTCTCACAGTTCTGAGACTGGAAGTCTATGACAAGGGTGCCAGCGGGGTTGGGTTCTTCTGAGAGCCCCCTTCCCGGCTTGAACACAGCTGCTTTCTTGCTGTGTCCTCACATGGCTTCTCTCACCTGTCTCTTCTCATAAGGGCACTAATTCCATCACGAGGGCCCCACCTCCCAAAGGCCCTATCCCCAAATACCTTCCCATGGGGCATTAGGGCTTCAACATCTGGATTTTGGGGAGGGACACAAACATTGAGTCCACACCAAGTATTATGCTCTCACTTGACCTTTCCTCCCACTCATACCTTACGTCGATCCTGTATCCTCCATGATGATGTTCCCTTATGCCAGCAAACGGGTTTCTTTCAGTGCACACCCACCTCACTCTACAGTCTCCCTTCAAACAGTACCATCACTGCGGTGGCTTCACCACATCTACATGCCCAGACTTGCCTTCCTCTGAGACTACAGATAGAGGGTCTGCGTAAAGTGGTGGGTAAATGGGAATAACAACAGTATCTCTCTCATCGGGTGGTTGTGAGACCAAGTGGAATAGAACCAGTGAAGGGCTTGAACAGTGGCGGGGAACATCATATTCTTCTGACACACGCTATCTGTTGTTGTCGTTACCAGTGGGTGTCTCCATCTGGATGCATCCTGGACACTGCCAACTCAGCATGTCCATAACTGAACTCCTTACCTGCCGCTCTGATCTGTTCTACTACTCTCGGATCCCTTTCTCAGTCAGCAGCATCACTGTCAACCTAGATATCCAAGCTGGAAACCTGGAAGACATCCGTAACTCCCCACGTATTTCCCCTACTTCCACTGTGCAGGCACCAAATCCTTTCCACTTGAACCTTGGAATTCTCTCTCAGTGACAGCACTCTGCATCTACTCTCCCCTCCTAGAAGCAAATGGTGAAGGAGCCTGAGCTGAGGCAGGCCTGACACCTGTGGCCCATGCAGAGAGTAAGGAGAAAGGTGCAGGAGGCCTGGAGCCCATCCCTCCATTCTCACTGCCCCAGCGGTCTCTTCATGGGCCTCCGGTCTTCCACCTGCAGATGTTTGCTGAAAAATAACAATAACTGAGGCCTCTATCGTGTTTATATGGTACTGTTCTATGCACTTTTCACACCATACCTCACTGAATCTTCTCAATAACCCTATGAGGTAGATAGTGTTAAGATTTCCATCTTACAGAAGGTAGGTTGCCTCTGGGTTCCCAAAGGTTACAGTCAGGAAGTAGCAGTCAGCATGCAAATCCAGGAAATCAGGCCCAGAGTACATGTGCTTAATCACCACCTCTCAGCACACTGGACCTGGCCCAGGGCTGGGTGCCTAAAGAAGGTGGAAGAATGGGTAGCAGCAGCCAGTTCCTGCCCACCTGAAGTTTACACTCAAGTCGAGGAGATATTCCTGAACAAAACCATCATCGGGCAAGGCAGTACCTGCTCAGTTATAAAATGAGTCCTACCGGTATAAATATTTGTGGAGGAAAATTTTACATCAGGTTGGGATTTCAAGGAAAGCATGTGGGAAGCGTGGTTCTGATGGGCTGTTGAAGAGAATGTGAGTCAATGTGAAGGGTCAGTGGGAGCTTTTCAAATCAGGTGGGATGACAACACAAAAGATAGCAAGGAGATTTGTGAGAGGTGTTTTAGAAAGCTGGCTTCTGTGTCCTTCCAGGCAGAGATCTAAAGATGCTGACGATGACCAGCCCTCCGAGGAGTGTCCCAGGCACACTGAAGCCGGCACGCACCATGTGCCACCGCCAAAGGGCTGCCCCCGCCTTCCCTCCCATGCTTTAGACGTGATCATGGATGTGCCTGTGCCTTCACTCTCTGCAAGTCCCAAGAATCTTGTTAAACAAACTGTTCCAGAGTCTTAAAGGGGATAACTCGCAATACACCAATACTTTTAAAAAATGTTTATTTATATGAGAGATATGAGAAAGGGAGAGAGCGCAGGCCGGGGAGGGGCAGAGAGAGGGAAACAGAGGATCCGAAGCAGGCTCTGCCCTAACAGCAGACAGCCTGACGTGGGGCTCAAACTCATGAACCCTGAGATCATGACCTAAGCTAAAGTCAGATGCACAACCAACTGAGCCACCCAGGCGCCACAATGCAGCAATATTTTTAAAGTGAAGCTATTTCACTGTAAAAGTTTGCCTCCCTCTTCCCCTCGCTTAAAAACAAAACCTTGGGGCGCCTGGGTGGCGCAGTCGGTTGGGCGTCCGACTTCAGCCAGGTCACGATCTCGCGGTCCGTGAGTTCGAGCCCCGCGTCAGGCTCTGGGCTGATGGCTCAGAGCCTGGAGCCTGTTTCCAAATATGTGTCTCCCTCTCTCTCTGCCCCTCCCCCGTTCATGCTCTGTCTCTCTCTGTCCCAAAAATAAATAAATGTTGAAAAAAAAAAAACCTAGCAGTATGATTTTTTAGGAAGATGATCTTTTTAACACAAAATAACGTGGAGCTAACAGAAATCTAAGATGTATCTGTTTAACTTTTTCTCTGTACATATACACAACAAATACACTGAGGTTAGACAGTGACTATGGTCTAAATATCTGCAGTGGAAGATTTTACAAATACTTTCCCAGAGCAAAAGCTTATTAATGGGATCTATTTATTTTAATAAGAATGCTTCTGTTGGGCAATGGAAAGCACACAAGCCGAATAGCAAAAAGAATTTTTTTTTTAAAAAAGGATACATTGGGGCACCTTGGTGGCTCAGTCAGTTAAGCACCCAACTCTTGGTTTCTGCTCTGGTCATGATCTCAGGATCGTGCAGTCAAGCCCCATATGGGGCTCTGCACTGAACATGGAGCCTGCTTAAGATTCTCCCTCCCTCTACTCTATGACTCAGCAATAGCACTGCTAGGAATTTACCCAAGGGATACAGGATGCATAGGGGCACTTGTACCCCAATGTTTACAGCAGCACTTTCAACAATAGCCAAATTGTGGAAAGAGCCTAAATGTCCATCAACTGACGAATGGATAAAGAAGATGTGGTTTATATATACAATGGAATACTACTTGGCAATGAGAAAGAATGAAATCTGGCCATTTGTAGCAATGTGGATGGAACTGGAGGGTATTATGCTAAGTGAAATAAGTCAGGCAGAGAAAGACAGTTACCATGTTTTCACTCACATGTGGATCCTGAGAAACTTAACAGAGAACATGGGGGAGGGGAAAGGGGGAAAAAATTAAAGAGAGGGAGGGAGGCAAACCATAAGAGACTTAAAAACTGAGAACAAACTGAGGGTTGATGGGGGGTGGGGGAGATGGGAAAGTGGGTGATGGGCATTGAGGAGGGCACCTGTTGGGATGAGCACTGGGTGTTATATAGAAACCAATCTGACAATAAATTATGTTTAATATAAAAAAAAAGATTCTCTCTCTGCCCTCCTCAGGTTGCATGTGCACTCTTGCTCTCTCTCTAAAATGTAAATGAATGAACGAACGAATGAATTAAATAAATAAAGGTGGAAAGTTTCTTGAAAGCACCAATTATGTTCCAAATTTTTTTAAAGTTATTTTTAAGTAATCTCTACACCCAACGTGGGGCCTGAACTTACAACCCCAAGATCAAGAATCACATACTCCACCAACCGAGCCAGGCAGGCGCCCTTATGTTCCAAAATTTTTAAACACATCCTATCAATGACCATAATGCAAAGCATACTTTCCACTTCTGTGCAAATGAACTTCAGGACCCATGTAAAATATAAAATTCTGCATGATAATGACATTCTCTTCCTATAATTTAAAGACAATCAGCTGTATTGTTTGCTTTATTAGCCAGATTTTTTTTAAAAGATCTCTGCAGCTGTTCTCATAACTTATGCAGCCCCACTTTTCAAAACAGCTCCTGATGTGACTATTATATTCTGACCTCCTCTCTGAAAGAAAGAAGACACATTTCAGTACAAACTTTACATTTTTCTCCTAGCAGTTTTCCCCCCTTCTCTACTCTACTTTTGTATAAACACCCTGTTTTAGAGAACCTTCTCTTCATTTTCCTGCCTCAAGTGAACTGGAATAAAAATGTAATTCATCATCTATTGACTGCATTAAGGTATAAATACAGAACTCTCCAGAAGTTTGCAATAGAGAAGAAAGATTTCAAAATTAGTTGTAGAATGCTGAGACCAAGGAAGAAAAATTTTAAAAATAAATCTTATATTTTTGATTTGCTCATTCTTGACACATCTTTGTAGGCACTGGAAGAAAAATGTGTGGGTTCTATAGTTGTACCCTGAATCGGTGCTGGCTGGGGAGCTGTAAGGAGGGCACAGTGTCCCTTGCTCCGTCTGTTTCTTTCCCTCTGAATGAGACCCTGGCACATTCTCCTCATCCACCTCCACCACCCACAGCCCCAGAGAGGCCCCAGACCCTCCCTATTCCCTTTCCAGATTGTTCTCTCATTTGCTGGTGCCTCATGTACAAGCCCCTCTCCTGCCCTTCTGTGTACTTCAAAGACAGGTGTTTGTCACACTTGTACTGTGTGCAAACACCATGGTGAAGGTCGAAACTGAAAGCCCTAGTCCCAAGGTATTCAAAACTGGACAAAACACAATTTAGTCTCTGCCTCTGTCTCTCTCTTACACACACACACACACACACACACACACACACCAACAGCCAAAACCCTCCAGCCCATCCTCAGTGGAGCTGCCAGTCTATGAGGGAGGGAACTGAGGTATGAAGTGAGAGTCTCTTCTGTTTTCCTGAAATTATACAACCCACCAGGGTTGGGGTCCGAAGCACCTAGCTAGCTGGGCTGGACTGAGGGTGGGAGGGAAGGAAACAGAGGTGCTATGGCAACCAGGTCAGGTTGGCATTTTCCAACAGGAATACCGTAAATACCAGTGGCTATGGGGTTTTTTTTGTTTTTGTTTTTTTCCTGTTTTCTTCAAGTCCCGGGGAGTCACGGGGTTCCAGGACTGTTTCTTTAAAAGCACCCGGTAGTGACATCTAGTGGCCACTAGTTAAATTACTCTTGGACTGTAGGGCCGTGAATAAAGAATTTATGCATAACTTTGAGGAAACTCAGAGTTCATTTTAAGTACAACCGTGGCAACCACTGTGACCTAGATTCCTGCTAGAGTCACCTCTTCACACCTCTATCTCCTCATCTGTAAATAGGAGTAATAGCAATTAGTGATCACGTGGTCTGTGACAAGGATCGAAAGAGATAATACATGCAAATTGCTCTGAATGGCACCTGGCACATAGTGAGTGTTCAGTTAGTATTAGCTTCACATTATTTTCATCGACAGAATGTATCTTAAAAACTTGGAACATAATAACTGGTTAGCTACATTAGTATTCTAATGTATTCCATTTGTCTTTGTCATAACATAAAAATATCTTTAAATACTTAACACACAATTTTTACCCACAATCTTCTAGTACTTTTGACTCAGCCAAAAAGATGAGACTCATGTGTCATGTGGTCTTGCATATCCTTGGCATCACCCTGCATACCTTCAGGGATGTGAGGACCTCACATTGAGAAGTTCAGTATTACCTAACACTTGTCTGAAAGCCCAACAGTGGCCCTCACTTCTCTGGGATTACGTATGAAATCTGAATGTCTTAGGTGGGATGTGGTCTATTCAGTATGCCATAGTCTACACCACTCCCTGTCACCTTGCGCTAAGCCACTTCCATTTATGTTGGCTGCGGGCTCTGAAAACACTTCAGTTTGATACTCCCATCTAGAATGCCCCCCAAGTTCTTTCCACCAAAATCCTGTCTCTCCTCCAAATTCCACCAACTTCTTGGAGACTTCTCTGTTTGTTACATACAGCCCTCAGTAATCTCTTCCTTTTCTTGGTTCGGACATCTATCAGCAGGGCTAATAAGCTTCCTGGGGTGGTTGTTGTAGGCTAAAGAAGTTAAAAAGCACTTTGCACCTGGCACATCACGTGTGGTCCACAAATAAGGCCTGACTGTCCTCATTTTATTTTTCTCACCTGACAACTCGACCATCTATTATTCTTCTCGTGCACGTGCCTTTTAAATCATTTTTTAAATGATGGCAAAATATACATGACATAAAAATTTACCATTTTAACCATTTCTAGAGTTAAGATATAACTGACACATACTAGTTTCAGTTGTACAACATAATGATTTGATAGTTGTACATATTGCAAAATGGTCACTACAAGAAGTCTAGTTAACATGCACCATCACACAGTTATAAGCTTTTTTTCTTGTGACCATTTCCTTGTGACCGTTTTTAGTGTACAGTTCAGTGGCATTAATTACATCCACACTGGTGCGCAACCATCACCACTGTCTAGTTCAGGAACTTCATCTCCCAAAACTGAAACTCTGCCGGTGAAACACTAACTCGCTATTCCCTCCTCCTTCCCAGGCCCTGGCAACCAGCATTCTACCTTCTGTCTCTGAACTTGACTCCTAAGGGTAGCTCAAGCAAGTGGAATCTTGCAGTACTTGTCCTCTTACGACTGACTTATTTCATTGAGCGTAATGTCTTCAAGGGTTATCCATGTTGTGGCCTGCATCAGAATTTCCTTCCTGTGTAAGGCTCAATAATATTACAGTGTATGTGCATAGCTCATTTTGTGTATCCATTCAACTGTTGATAGACACTTGGGCTGTTCAAGCCCCCTGTTCAAGTTCTTTCGGGCACATACCCAGAAGCGGAATTGCTGAATCACATGGTGATGCTACATTTCAATTTTTGAGGAACTTCTACACCATTTTCCCCAGCAACTGCACCATTTTACATTCCTGCAAGCGATGCACAAAACTTCCAATTTCTCTACATCCTCACCATTTATTTTCTGCTGTTTTGGGTTCATTTATTTTTTTACAATGGCCATCTTTACCATCTATTGCCTCCATTTCACAATTTGCTTTTTACCACCTCCTTTGTTCAGTCTTCCTTTCCCCCCTAACAGAATCACAAGGTTCTTAGTGGCAGAGACTGTCTTGAACAATTTATCTACACACAAGTATGGGGTCCTGATCCTCATAGTGTGGTCCCCTGTGCATGGGCACACCTTGGAGCCTGTAAAAATTCAGATTCTTAGGGGCACCTGGCACAGTCAGTGAAGCATCCGACTTCAACTCTGGTCATGATCTCGCAGTCTGTGAGTTCGAGCCCCACATTGAGCTCTATGCTGACAGCTCAGAGCATGGAGCCTGCTCCGGATTCTGTGTGCCCCCAACCTCTCTCTCTGCCCCTCCCCCACTCACGCTCTGTCTCGCTCTGTCTCTCAAAACTAAATAAATGTTAAAAAAAAAAAATTCAGACTCTCAGGCCATGCCCTGGAACTACTAAACCAGAATCTGCATTTTAACAAGCTCTCCAGGGGCTCTGCAAGCACTTGAAAAGTTGAGCCGCAGGATGATGAGGGAAGGCAATTTACCTTCATTCTGTCCAGAGGTTCCATTACCTCATCTCGTAGGTGCTTTATATATGTTTGTTGAAGGGTTAATGAGAAAAATTAACAGCCCTGTTAAGACCCACCATCAGGCAGGCATTTATCAAAAATGTAAAAGAGCAATTTCTTGAAAAGTAGTTCAAAGCAGGTTGATAGGGCAGAGAAAACTCAAAACCAAGAGGAACCTAAGGAGACATGATTAAATGGCATGTGGAATCCTGGGTAGGATCCTGGGACAGAAAAAGGGCATTGGGCAAAAAGTAAGAAATCTGAATAAAGTACAGACTTTTGTTCATAATATGGTACAAATACTGGTTCGTTCATTGTGACAAATGTGTCCTTTTAATGCAAGATGGTAGTAACAGAGGATATGGGGTGCGGGGTATATGTGAATTCTACCTTCACAATTTTTCTGTAAGTCTAAAACTACACTACAATAAAAAGTTTATTTAAAAGAGGGAGGCACAGAATAATCAGGGCGTCAAAATGACAGCTACCGCAGTATGGGAAGTAACATTTGTGTCATTAATTTCCTGTCATGGGATTGGTTGATACCAAAACCAAAATGTGTAATCAAAATGACATCTTTGCAGCACTGAGGAAAGATGGCCAGCAGCTGCTTGTCTTTGAATCTGACATCCGTCCAGCCTTTCTCTGCTGGGCCCGGGATGGGACACAGCACACACTAAGAAATATCCAAGCCACTGTCTTATCTGCCTTTTGTGGGTTGAAATGTACTTTCTTGAGATTAAAATCTAAGTTATGTCAATTCTTAGAAGAAAGCACTGATGTCGAGTCCGGAACGAAAGTCAAGTGCCACAGGGGGCTAAGTTTTACTGACAGGCTATGAAGTTCAGGTGCTGCACTAACCCTTTACATAAGCTCATTCTCCCTAACTGGAACGATTCCTTTCTCTCTTAGCTCCTCAAAAAGCTTTTTCATTGAATCTGTCACATTTTGTTTATATCAAAATATTGACCTTAGGGAAGTAAACACCATTAAAATCAATTTGCAGTAAAACAACTAGTATAACTAGCAATAATAAAGATCACAGCTAGCTTCTTCACTGTACCGTATTTAAATTATGTGCCACAAAGGGGCGCCTGGCTGGTTCAGTTGGAGGAGCATGCAACTCTTGACCTCGGGGTCGTGAGTTCAAGCCCCACACTGGGCATAGAGCCTACTTAAAAAAATAAAAGAAAATAAAAAATACTGTGCCACATGCTTTACATGTATGATCTCATTTCATTTACTCTAAAGACCAATTCTATGAAGCAGGTGTTGTTATCTCCATGAGTTACTTGTCACACACTTTTTAAAAATTTTATTTATTTATGGGTGCCTGGGTAGCTCAGTGGGTTAAGCATCTGACTTCAGCTCAGGTCATGATCTCACGGTTTGTGAGTTCGAGTCCCACTTTGGGTGAGCTCAAGCCCCACTCTGGGTGAACACAAGCCTCACTTTGGGTGAGCCCCACTTCTCTCTCTCTCTCTCTCTTTCTCTCTCCCCTACCCTGCCTTCACTGACTTGTACCCTCTCTCTCTCAAAACAAATTTATTTACTTACGTAATCTCTGTACCCAACATGGGGCTTGAACTCATGACCCTGAGATCAAGAGTCACACACTCCACTGACTGACACTGACAGGTGCCCCCCTTGTTACACATTTTCAACCAGAGAGGAGAGATGGGTGTGACAACAGCACATGACAAAGAATTTGGGACTCACAATCACTGCAAATTCGGTGTGGCACAAGAATGAAGACACGGCCACCAAAAACCTGATATAGTATTGTCTGAATTAACAAATATTTAATACCAAAACAATGAGAAAAAAAAACATTTACTAAGAACAGATCATATGCCATAAACTGATGTTTGATTCTTCAAACATGTCATCCATTTATTGCTCCCAATTCCCCTTGGATGAAGGAATCATTGTCCTCATTTTACAAGATGAACAAACTCGAGGCTCAAAGATCAGAAAACAGCACACGGGTCACACAGCCAGCCTGTGGCAGAGCTGGATTCTGAGCCCAAGTGTGTCTGACGGCCAAGGTTGTGCCACTTCCATCAGGACCACTCTGCCCGGGCAACTGGCCCAGCCATGGCTGGAGTCTCACATTTATTCCAGACCTTGCATTATAAAAGGAAGGCTAGGGATCCAAGGGAACACAGCCCAAGGACAGCAACCAGAGAGAGAGGAAATGAAAACATTTTCCGTGAGAAATGGTGAGAGAAGAAACTTGGCCCCGAGGCAGGGAGACACATTTGAAGGACTCCCATGGAGGAAAAGGGATAGACATTCTGGGTGATCAAAGAAAGCAGAACTAGGGCTAAAGAAGGCCAGAAGTAGAAGGAGACAGATGTAGCTTCAATATGATGAAGACCGCAGAAGAATTATTCCACGAGAGTCACTGTCTCCTGGGGTAGTGAGGTCTGTATCCCAACAGGTGAGAGGCCACAAATGATATAGATGAACAGTGATCTAGAATTCCAGATAGAGGGGCACCTGGGTGGCTCAGTCGGTTGAGTGCCAGACTTCGGCTCAGGTCACAATCTTACCTCACGGTTCGTGGGTTCGAGCCCTGCGCTAGGCTCTGTGCTGACAGCTCAGAGCCTGGAGCCTGCTTCGGATTCTGTGTCTCCCTATCTCTCTGCCCCTTCTCTCTTTCTCTCTCTCAAAAATAAATAAATGTTACAATTCCAGATAGACTTTAAGATCCTTTCTAAATCTGAAACTCAGGACTCAGTTATCCTAATACAGAATTTTACCACAAGTCCACTTACATAGAATATACATGCGCCATATAAGGATCACGCATTTTCATAAAACATGTCTCATTCACACCAAAAATATTGAAGTCTTTGTGAGCACTTCAAACACATCATTATGAATATTAAATGTCATCAAGCAGAAGGTAGACAGAAATACCAGTGAGAAAATATATCAAGCTGCAAAAAATGAGCATGTGAAATGTGTCCTCAGGCCTGAGGGGGTCCATCGGCACAGGACCTAGTGAGCCACCATGATGGATGCCTGGAGATTCACATAGCAGGGAGTCCCCAAAGAGGAGGCCAAATCAAGCACCAGGCCCCTCAGAAAAGCATGCCCTAGGCACAAGACCCTTGCCCCCGCATACTGAAGACATCCTCTTTGAGTCTCTTCATGCAACCATTACTATGAAATCAGCAAGAATGTCAGGTTGTGATCACAAAGAGAACTCTGCAGCAAGGAGGCTCACCCTCCTATTTGCGTTACAGGACAGGCTGGTTGTTTCCTTCAGAAGGATGGAATCTTCACAGCAGACCTTTCACAGATTTCCTGACTTCACTCCACATTATAGACTGTTTCAGGTCTCCTGGACCAATACTTCTCTTCCACTTGTCTCCCCATCTGTTCTGTAGGGAAATTCACTGGCTCAGCAAGTCAGGCCTTTTCTAACTAGTTGGGAAAACACTACACTATCCTGTGAGACAACATGATGTGGCAAACATCATCAACTCCTCATGTAAATAGTGAACCTAAATCATCAGTCTCAGTTGATATACCCAAAGAAGCTGGCAGGTCAATCGAGACCACTTAAGTTTTCTTCTGGGGCAGTATCACATGAAGGAAAAGGTTCAGCCATATATTCACCTGGAATTAGTGATGCACTGCCACCCCCACTGCCACAATTCCTAAGCACCCCTTGGTTGTTCAATGTTAATGAAGTATAGAATATATATCCCAACAAGCAACACACTATGGTTCAAAAAAAGTCCTTCTTGGTCCAGTACAAGTCTCTTTCTAGATCCTTCTTCTTTCTGATGATTTGGGTGCAACCGAAAGAGTCATAATTCCATGGGGCACCTGGGTAGCTCAGGCGGTTAAGCGTCCGACTTCAGCTCAGGTCATGATCTCACAGTTCATGAGTTCAAGCCCCGCATCGGGCTCTGTGCTGACAGCTCAGAGCCTGGAGCCTGCTTTGGCTTCTGTGTCTTCCTCTCTCTCTGCCCATCCCCTGCTCTCTCTCTCTCTCTCTCAAAAATAAACAAATATTAAAAAAATTAAGAATCATAATTCTAAAACAATATAGAAAAACTACTGCTGGAAAAATGTCTTATTGGCTATTTTCATTTCTTGAAGGTCCTGTGCCTCAGAGAACCAATTACAAAAACGTTTATGCAGTCACTGGGTTCCACTATCAAAAATTAAAATGTTTATTTTAATTTAATTATCCAAAGTAACATTAATCCAAAAGATGAAAACAAATTGAAGAGAAAGTGCCTTAACCCAAGGCTGAATACACTGCTATCTTATATAAAGAGCTCATTTGTCAAAACCATGCAAACAAGTCTCCTAATTTGAGAGAGAAAAGAAGGCTAGACTTGGCACTAAGAGACCTGGTGTTAGTGCCCATTTGGCCACTAAATGGCTGCAAGGATTTCAGTAAGTCACAAATTCCTCATGGATCATTTTAACACACTCTCAAAATCTGTGATTATACCTTTATTGCCAACCATCAACATCCCTAAAAAAATCTACTATCCCAAGCTCTGATGTCCCTGTTGTGATGAATTTTATCACCATATGCACTGTCGGACATGGGGATGTTTTTTGTCCCTAACCTGTGGATTGAGGCCCAGACATGACATTTGCTGTAGATAAT
Source organism: Neofelis nebulosa (assembly GCF_028018385.1). Classification (NCBI taxonomy): domain Eukaryota; kingdom Metazoa; phylum Chordata; class Mammalia; order Carnivora; family Felidae; genus Neofelis; species Neofelis nebulosa. Next base: position 79,512,053 of record NC_080783.1, on the reverse strand, counting down.
GAGTTGTGAGCAGAAAAGCATGTCACTTCTTGATAGAAGCTTTAAGTGTTAACATGCTCTCTTCTCTCTCTACCATAGAACTGACAAAGTCCCAGACAGGAGCAGCTCTGTCAACCCAGGTCCCAGAGTGAAGATGGCAGTAAGTGGCAGGGAGAGAGAACTATAGCAAACCTGTGATGGTCAGGAAGCACAAATGAGAAATAAACTTTTGTTGTCGTAAGCCACTGAGGCTTTTCAGCGTGTTTGTTAGCACAGCAGAAACCAGCCAATCCTCACTGCTATATGTGCAATTGCCAAATCAGTTAGTCAACGCCTGCAGAAGAGTCGGGTCTTCGTGATCACAAGCTCCAATTTTAGAATTGTTTCAGACAGATACGTGCTAAAATACGTCTTTTACAAAACTTAGGCATTGACTCAAAAGCTTTTTCTTTAAGTTGCCACTAAAAATAGGTTGACTTGCTAACCTGGGAACTCTGTAACAGTGGCTCTTTCCTCTTACTAATTACTGTAGTATTAGTCAGAAAAGTCAAAAAATACATAGTGCATCTGTTATGAGCAATAGAGAAAAACATTAGCTATTCATAGCAAAATGAGCACTTTAGGGAGCCTTGAGATTCTCATTCAGAGATACAGGAAGAATTTAGGAATGTAGTACTACAACAACATTAAAATTACTAATGGCAAGAATAAGGAAAAAGACAAAAGTTCATTTAGAAAATGTTTTGCACAGACGATATATTCCATAACTTACAGAAGGAATGAAACTTGCTTTTTTCCACTCTGAAGAGGCTTCTTAGATCCTATTTTGAATTCAGGTTGCCATGGAAACCAGTAGAATTCTGGATGGGACTCCATCATAATTGCTGCATAATTTGATGCACATAGAAGAACCCTCACTCACGGTCTCAACTTCAAACAAAGCCATAACTCTGCTGTGATTCCTTAGATGAGTCTCACAATTTGAGGCTAAAACATCTATAAAAATTAAGGCTCATGACAATGACACTCTTCCAAACTTATATCTATTTTTCTTGCAAAGAGGTAGGAGTAACTCAACATGACCATGACATACAGTTGTGTCGCTTGAAGCCAGGTCATAACATGTCATGCATGGTATCAGGCATGTCTATGTATGTGTGTTCAGGCACAGGGGTGGCTGGGGAGGGTATCTTTAGGTATAGCAGCAATCATATGCTTCAGAAAAACCACAAAAGCTATGACATAACCACTATACAAAAATATGTAGCAATAATAGCTAACATTTATTTCATGCTTTCTGCTTTTAATCCTGTTTTTATATTAATGCAACAACCTTACAAGGTAAGTACCATTGTCATCTCCATTGTATAGGTAGGGAACGGGAAGCACAATCCATTTACACAGGTTGCCCAATATTACATAGTAGTTAGAGGTAGAACTGGGATTTGAGCCCAGGGATAATGGCTCCAGAGTCTGCACTTTTAACCACAGGCTTTTCTGCTTCTCTGAGCTTCTCAGAAATTTGCAACTACAAATGTGAGACAAGCTCAGCTCAGGTTAAGAACACAGGCAGAGCACCTGTTACGATAGCCCTACACTCTAGGACGTACAAATAGCTGGGCTACTTAATGAAAATGTGTATGCTTGGGCCCTCCGCCCAGAAACTCTGATTCAACATGTCAGGGGGTGGGACACACCTGCATGTTAACAGCACCTCTAAATGATTCTGATGGAGGTACTCTGCAGGCCACATTTTGAAAAATACTGTCCTCCCCAAATTCAGCTCATGAACACTTGTGGATAGATGAGGCAACTTCACCTACCCAGAGGAAAGCTGAGAAAAAATAGCCTTTAGGGGCGCCTGGGTGGCTCAGTCGGTTAAGTGTCCGACTTCAGCTCACGTCATGATCTCACAGTTTGTGGGTTGGAGCCCCGCGTTGAGCTCTGCACTGACAGCTTAGAGCCTGGAGCCTACTTTGGATTCTGTGTCTCCCTCCATCTCTCTGCCCTTCCCTGGCTTTGCTCTCTCTCTCTCTCTCTCTCTCTCTCTCTCTCTCTCAAAAATAAATAAATAAACATTTTAAAATTAATTAATTAATTAATTAAGACTTCCTTATTAAAAAAAAAAGAAGATAGCCTTTAAAAAAATCCTCTGTGGATAAAAAAAGCTGAAAATAAAAGTCTTGAAATAATAAATCTCTTATACTTTATTCTTTAGAATTCTCTTTGAGCCTTTGATCAGTCTACTCATTCTAATTTTACACAAAATTCTAAGCACGGTTACCTGGTTTTCAAGATCACAGAAGATTAAAAGCAAAAATAAAGGGAAAATAAGGCAGAAACACTGACGGTAACGAATGAAGGCAGGTAGAAATAAATGAAGGAAAAGGCAGGAAAAAAAATTAAAAATACATTCAAAGAAGCACCAAGGCCTGGGAGCATCAGTGTTGAGACCATTAGCCCTCCACACATCTAGAGGAAGGATTGATTCTCAGGACATGGTAAAAAAATAATATTCTCGATGTCAAGTCATCCAAAAACATAAAAGCGGGGGGGGGGGCGGTTAAAGTTTTATTATATTCTGCATACTATTTTCAAAGGATATCAAGCATTTGAGGAAACTTGCCACTTAAAACAATTGAAACTAAAAACTGGGGTACTTAAAAAGCTGGTATGTGACCATTCTCTCTCTTGGGCTAGAGAAATGCTAAGCAATTTATTGGTGGAGGTGGGTGAAGTCAAGAGGAAAAATGTTGGCTGTTGATTAGGACCTGGGGGGCTGGGGGGATACACATACCCTAATGTGTTTTGTACTATGCTTCTTGTAAAATGTATGTTGCATTGACAATGGCACAATGACCAGACTTTTATGTTGAACAAAGACTCGTATTGTGTTAGTGCTGGCACTTGGGAGTATTTTTTTTACTAGAGTACAGGCTTTTCACCCAGATAGTAATTTTGAACCAGACTCCTTTTACCTTAATAAAACTGCATGATAGAGGTTACTTCAGATCATTTCTGGTTACCTCTGTGCCTTAGGAATATGATTTTATATACAAGGATCTTTCCTATTCCACTTCTACTCCTGATGACTAATTAGAACTGATTCAAAAAGTTAGATGTACATGTGTGTAAGACAGACAGACAAGAGAAATAATAAAATGAAGGAAAATTATGATTTTGAGTTCCCTATTTTTAGCAGCAATGGCACAATATGGTTCCTCAGTACATGGAGGTAGGGAGGGACAGAGGGATGGATAAGTGAACTGGTAGGTGGGTTGATGGAAGGATAGATGGAGTGATGGAAGGATGGATGGATGGAGTGATGGGTGGATGGATGGATGGATGGATGGATAAATAGGTAAGTGATTGGAAGGAAGAATGACTATACAGGTAAGTGAATGAAAAGCTTTTCTGATAATACAGAAGATAGTATCTCCCCAGCAAAATAATACTGGTCATAATAGTTTAAAAGGGTCAAAATTACAAGTGGACTAAATATAGTTAGATGACCACAAAATATATACATGTATGTGCATGCACATGTATATATGTACTTATGCAAAGGACCGAGAATGGAGGTACTCCTCAATAAAGTCAGTTTTCTCCCTCTTTACTTTTACAATTCTCTAAATGTCAAACAACTCACACAGCTGCTGTGAAACAGGCAGGAGGCCCCTGCCATGGAAATGTGGTCCAAGTCAGCAGGACATGTGGTCGGCCAAAAACCCAAGAGGAATATTTAGACCAAAAAGCAGCTGGGATTGGAACTGAGACGATAAAGAAAGTCCAAGCAATTGATGAAGCTCTAGAAACTTCAGGGAAAATCACTGTGCTTCTATTTGTCTCCAACTCAAGATCCTTAATCCTGTAGCCTATGGTACTGATTCATGTCCATCCTCAAGTCAAAGTCTCTAGAGCTTAAAAGTCCTGGTCCTATTTATTATGAGTCCTACCCTTTTAGGAAAAGGAAAGCCTTTTCAGACTGAGACATACCCAACAGCGTCCATATGAGATGCCAGGGCCATGATAGTTTAACAGGTATTTCTGTGTTCATTTGGATTTTGGCAAAATTAAGATGGTGGTAGCATTCTTCTCACCCTCCTAGGGTGTCTTCTCTTTGAGGTTCCCAGGTAAGAACTGGTCAGGATTCAGAAACAGAGAGAGCAAGCTATATTCCTATTGCTTTGAAAGGTTAATAAGAATAGAGACTAGGACTGACCCCAGAAACTGTCCTTGTGACTATAACCCTCCAATGATATAAGTGTTCTGGTTGCCTCTGATAGATATTCCTCCTGATTCCAAAAGGAAGGAGAAAACAGAGTGCTTCCCTTTATGTATAATAGTAAAGAAAAAGGTTAAGCCATGATACATACATTATACTGGAGACAATCGAAGCTTGTACAATAGGCCTAACCAAACAGCAATAATAAAATAGGTATTAAAGAGGCCATTATACAAATGGGATCCCAAACATCACATAAGTGTAAAATGGGAAATTAAGACTATCAGTTAAGCTGAAAAGATAAAACATTTGGACATGACATGAAAAAGAATCAAGATAAAAAGATGAACTCTGGCCAATGAAATATCTTAGCAACATCCAGGGACACAAGTCTTAGCCACCATGACGTCTCTCACACATAGTGACAATGTTTTGATATCACATATTGCTTCTTGTTGAACAAGAACCGTTTCAAAGAGGAAAATGGTCTTGTTTGGAAGAACATTTCTAAGTGACCGATGAGTGTGATTACTTGGGTGATGATATCAACAGACCATTTTGTCTTTGGCCTCCCAAAGACACTTTGGGGAAAGTAAAATGATTTGGGAAAAGAAAGCATAGGACATTTCCTTGTCTAAAACAATACTGGAGGGAGTAAAACGTCCAAACTGGGGCACATAACATGTGTTCTATATAAATGCATAGATTTCATCTGCATCTGTGGCTTGCCCTCAAAATGCATCAAATATCTCCGAGACGTAAAAATAATACTTTTTTTCATATTATGTTCTCTACCTTCCTTTAAGCAAGTGGAAGAATCCATTTTAGAATGGTTTCAAATAAATAAAATTTAGATTGGTACTTAAAGGGTAAAGCTTCAAATAAAGAGAAATATTACCCTTCAGACAGCCAAAGTTTGCTTTAATAAACACACGGTATTAATTGTTTCAACCCATCCTCCCTTAACATCTGATTCACCTAGAAATGTCAGTAGGCTATCAGTTAAAGCAAGGTTAAAAACAAAAAAACAGTCTCTTAATATAAAAATGTTTTTCTTTTGAGCATGTTGTCAAACCTTAGAATATTTGACACCCTTTCTAAATATTAAAACAGTGCCTATTTTCCCTTCTCATCCATTTGTTTATGAATCAGTGATGTTTACCAAGTGTAAAAATATCATTCTTTTTAAAGACTTTATAGAATTAGAGACAACGCACATAGAACTTTACACTGAATCTTGAAAGTGAGAAAACTACAAAGCTAAAAGTAACCTGATTTCCTTTTTTACTCTTCCTTTCTTCAATTCTCACCTTTTAATTTTTTTTTTTTATTCAATTCTCACCTTTTAAAGAAAGGATACTGAGATGCCTGGGTTACTCCATCAGTCAGGTAAGCGTCCAACTTTTGATTTCAGCTCAGGTCATGATCTCACAGTTTGTGGCCCCACATCCGGCTCTGCGCTGACAGTGTGGAGCCTACTTGGTATTCTCTCTCTCTCCCTCTCTCTACTTTACCCCTCTATCCCCACCCCCATCTCAAAATAAATAAATAAACGAAAGAAAGAAAGAAAGAAAGAAAGAAAGAAAGAAAGAAAGAAAGAAAGAAAGAAAGAAAGAATACAGCTTATTCTTTTACCTTACCAAGCACTGGCTTTTTGTCTTCTTACAGAAAAGATTTTTCTCTAGTAGAATATGGATTTAAAGTTAAAGGTGTGTACATTCAAGAAGTATAAGCTCCTTATATTCAAACATGTCATTTGATCCAGCAGGCAATGTTCCATAATAAATCACAATTACAGACAAGGTCCCTCACGACTGTGATGAGTGTGTGCAAGCCCACCACGGAAAACTCAAGGGACACAAGCAGCCCCTTGGCACTGCTCTTTCGCAATCGAACTTGGACATGCATTTCTCTCCTTTCCAACCACCTCTGCATCCCAATATACACCACTCAAGCCACCTCACTTATTTTAACTCCTACTAATGAACCCAGTTCGGTTAGTTTTCCCCTCAGTACGCTCTGAGTGAATGGCAGAGATGAACCGGCACAGCCACAGCCATTATGGAGAAGCAGTAGAAGAAATGTGACAGCAGTAACTATTTTACAAAGAGCACAATCAGTGGCTCAGACCATACAAAAGCAAAGTGCTTGAGTGCTTTGCAAAAAGCAATTAATTCAGTCCAAGTACAATACAAACACATGAACAGTAATCAAGAATTACACCTATTGCTACAGTTTTTCTAAAAGCTCCTGGTTTTAATAAGTTGGATGAGAAGTGTAACATTCCTTTCCAAAGAGATTCCAGCATGTCACAGATCTCTATGCTGTTAACATGCTTGATTTGCTGTCCATCGACTGATGAATATATATATATATATATATATATAATGGAATATTGCTCAGCCATCAAAAAGAATTAAATCTTGCCCTATGCAACAATGTGGATGGAGCTAGAGTATATTATGCTGAGTGAAATAAGTCAGGCAGAGAAAGACAAATATATTATTTCACTCGAATGTGGAATTTAAGAAACAAAACAGATGAGCATATTGGAGATGGGGAGAGGGAAATAAACCATGAGAGACTATTAAAGATAGAGAACAAACTGAGGGTTGACAGAGGGAGGTGGGTGGGGGATGAGCTAGATGAGTGATGGGTACTAAGGAGGGCACTTGTGATGAGCACTGGGTGTCGTATGAGTGATGCATCACTGAATTCTACTCCTGAAACCAATATTGCACTGTATGTTAACTAACTAGAATTTAAATTAAAATTTGGGGGGGAAAAAGAACAATTCAAAAAATTAGACACCCATTGCAATGATTCAGCAATTAAAATTATAATTGAAAAAGTACATAAAAATATAATTGATATCAATATAAAAATGTTTGATGTGCGATATGAAAGCATAGACTTTATTTTAATAATATGCAACCTCTACAGAGTCACAGAATTCAACATTGGGTATGATTCCCCCTTAATGGAATAACATGAAGCCAAAGAATTATAGAGAGCTGAATGCTCTACTGGGATCCACAACATTGCATCACCTGCAGTGCTGTTTCCACTACTCATCTACTGAATCATGCACAGTCCTCCTAACTGTAATCATTAGGACCCAGGTGATGAGGGCAAAGGAATTTAGGGCTGTTCTGAGGTTGTCTGAGTTTCTATTTCTTGCCAGTATTTGCATCTGGAAAAGTTGAGGAGGTCCAAGAAAAACAAAACTGAAATAAGTTTGGACAGAAAATGAAAAGACAATGGACTCTGGATAAAGGCTACTCTGGGCATGGGATGAGAATAGTACTGGCATTTAATATTAATTCCTGGCATTAACTTTTAAGGACCAAAGTAGTTGGCTATCTGTTTTGAAAATCAACCTAAGTGTACAGCTCAACGAATTAATTTTTTTAAGTTTATTTATTTATTTTTGAGAGAGAGAGAGAGAGAGCACGAGCATGAGTGGGGGGAGAGCAGAAAGAGAAGGAGAGAATCCCAAGCAGGCTCTGCAATATCATCACAGAGTCCGATGCGGGGCTTGAATTCACAAACCATGAGATCATGACCTGAGCTGAAACCAAGAGTCAGATGTTCAACCAACTGAGCCACCCAGACGCCCCCAACTCAACGAATTAAAAGCATTTCTGTTATCACAAAGCCAAAAAGAGAAGTTCTAAAAGCACAGGTAAGTACAAATGCCCTAGAGACACATACACCTCTTTGCCATGGTGACAACTGATGAGGAAGCACAATGAATAGATCATGATAGGGGTACATAAAATGTCAGGATTACCCTAACATGTCTAGTTTAAGAACCAACCATTTACCAGTTCAAGGAAATTGAGAAAGACACAAAATGGCTAAAAATGAATATTTTTAGACACTGGATTTATAATTACATAGCTTATGATGACTACTTCTACTTTATTTTTTTATTTTCTTAATGTTTATTTATTTTTGAGAGAGAGAGACAGAGCGTGAGCAGAGGGACAGAGAGAGAGACTCAGAATCAGAAGCAGGCTCCAGGCTCTGAGCTGTCAGCACAGAGCCTAACATGGGGCTCAAACTCACGAACTGTGAGATCACGACCTGAGCTGAAGTTGGATGCTTAACTGACTGAGCTACCCAGGTGCCTCGGTGACTTCTATTTTGTTGCTTGTCTATTCTATTTTTCTTTATATTTCAGCAGCTTCCATAAAGTCTTTACATAAGGGACATTATAATTTTCTTATTGGACAGTCTTAAATTGGCATTAAAATATTATATGCTATTTTAGCTTTGAACTGTGAAATAAAGAGGTGAGATATACTGCCTCAGTCACTGCTGGGTAATTTAGCATACCAACTATGACAGGCACCACTGTATCTTTCCCCACAAGCATATCATTACACGACTGAAGGGTGCTGCACACTTAGTGACCTGTTACTATAACAATGTGCTGGGCAGCACTCATTTAGAAATCTCAAAACCAGAAACCTAAAACCTGGCATTAACTTTCAACCAGTTTGTCATTTTGGCTAAACTATTTGCGACCATTAGCTTCTGTACTGCCAGACCAGTAAGCAAGTTCTGGATTTTACTGTTCTCTTGATCTTACCCCATATCCAAAATCTTGACTTTCATTTATATAAGTTAGGTATGATGGCTTGACTGAAAACAGGAAGTGGTTCACAAAATTTTTATCTTTCATACAACAGAAAGTGTAACAGTGCAAGCTTCAGAGCTGAGAGGCTAGAACGGTGCGGTGGGAACCAAGAAAGGAAAGGACGTTTTCTCCAAATTCTCCCAAACTGTCTACTTCAATCTACCTTATTCCAGATATCAGCACAAACTGTCTAGTTGCCAGCCCTCAGCCTGCATTGTAAACATATAAAAAAGCAGAAATGAGAGACATATGCATTGAGCCTTCAGGGCAAAGGAAGTGGCTGTAAAAGTCAAAGAATGATTGCTCTAGGGAGAGATTAAATTAGAAATCTGGGTCTCTAGAACATTTCAAATGCTCTGTGAGGTGCAGAAAGTATTTCATTATTGCGACACAAAAGCATCTTATTTAATAGGAAAATAAACTTCAGGAAACTGAACTGCAAAGAAGCCACTGTTTCAGTCAACAAAATCGGATACACTGCAGCTTTAAAGGAATTGTGCCCCCGTGTGGTTTTTAACAAGATTTCAGAAGATGGTCAGCGTCGTCTCACTAGTCACACTTGTTATATAGCATGAAACAGTGCATTTTTTCTTACATACACTTTTTGTTTACAGTTTTAATGCGATTCAAGTTGTGCCTAGAGCATTGCAGAAAAGTGTACGCGCATGTGTTTAGAGCCGACAGTGTTGTTCCATCTATCTCTTGCTTAGGAAAGAGAGGAGGATGTGAGGCTAGAATTTGCAAAGGGCACAAGCTGCAGGTGCTGATGCAGCAGGCTGCCATGTGCCTCTACAACAGTGCCCAGCAGAGATTCCTGGGAGCTATCAGAAGCTAACTTCCACTGCAATGGGGCCAAGTGCTCTACCTTTTTTCCTGTTGTGAGCACACCACCCAAGCTCCTGACAAAACCAGCCCTCCCAGTCATGCACTGGGTCTGACTCAAAGACTGAGTACCATAAATTCTCCCTCTTCTCTCCTGCACCATCAATTTTCCCTTTCCACTGGATTATCCCCACCAGTATCGACATATCAACACGCTAACATAAAAACCCTCTCTTGGCTCATTTCTTCCTCCAATTAGCTCCCCATTTCTCCGCTCCCTTTTACTGCCACAGTCCTTGAAAGAGTTGTGGACATTAACAAAAGCCAATTTCTTATCTTCCCGTCCTCCCTCTCTCTTTTTCCCCCTTCCTCCCTCCCTCCGTCCGTCCTTCAGTCCATCCTTCCCTCTCTTGCTTATCATGATTCTTAGCTTAAGTGGCTCAAAACTTTATTCGGCATTCCTGCATCATTAGTGGCCTTATTTTTATTGGGCTGCTTTAATTTGCCATGAACTTTCACACAAAATATGGGAGTTGTGGTTTGTTTCCTAGAGCTCCCATAACAAATTCCCATTCCCTCTTGAACCCATTCCAGTAAGGCTTTCCTGCCCACCACTCTACTGGTCTTACTGAAGTCACCAATGGCCTCCATGTGACCAAATCCATGGGTGAATCTCAGGCTCATCTAACTTGACTCCTTGCCAGCATGACACAATTACCATTCCTTCTTCCTTGGAACCCGTTCTTCCTTTGGCTTTCAGGCATCTTCTCTACTTTCCTGACACTCCTTAGTCTCCTTTGCTGGATCCTCATCTCTCTAACCTCTAAAACAGTGGCTCTCAACCCTAGGTGTGTAGTAGAATCACCCAGGAAACTTTAAGATGCCAGAGCCCACGCCTTGTGATCCTGATTTAACTAATCAGGGGAGGGCCTCGGACACAGGTACACTATCAGATTGCCCTAGGTGATTCTGATGTTCCTCCAGGACTGAGAATCACTGCTCTAAATGCTGGAACATCCCAAGGCTCAGTTCCCAGAACTCTTCTCTTTCTGTCTACAGTCACCCTCTGGAAGCTCTCATCATCCAGTCTTATGGCTTTAAATGCTTTTTACAAACTGATGTCTTAGTTTGGGTTCATCTGAAAGCAGAGCCTGATCCAAGGACTTGGGTGCAGGGAGTTTATCTGGAACATGATCCCATTAATCAGGGTCAGGGAGTGGGCAGAATAAGACAAAGGATGAGGAAAAGCCAATGTAAATTTGCATTTTCAGAGTCACTATTGTGGGCTACATTCTGCTGGGCCTCCTGAAAAGTGTACAGAACCCACCCTCCCCAGGATGCTGAAGCATTTACCTACTTGCTTCACTTCCCACTGATGGTTTCCCTGGAGGCATTAACTTCCTTGCACTTCTGGGCTGCAGTGAGCTTCAGAGAAGGCCAAGAAACAGAAAGTGAAAAGATAGGCACTTGAGGTGAGTTTGAGCTCACAGTGACCTGCCTAGTGGCAGGCATCAAGGCGGGCCAACTGGTACCCAAGGTGGGTGCCACATCTGATGCCTCCAGATTGTATGTATCTACCCCTAACCTTCCCGCTGAACCCCAGACTCACATAACCAACTTGAATTTTGAACAGGCATCCCACACTTAACATGTCCGAAACAAAGTTCCTGATCTACTCCCTTCCCTCACCAAACCTGCTCCTCTCCTGATCTTCAAACAAAGCGCAACCCCATCCTTCCACTTGCTCAGGCCAAAAGTCTTCAAAGTCATCAAAAGAAAGACTACTTGCTTTTTTCTACTCCCCATATTCAATCCATCAGCAAATTCTACTGACTCTACTTTCAAAATAAAGCCAGATCATGACCACTTCTCACCACCTCTACCTCCCCAGTCCATGCCATCATCATCTTCTGCCTGAATTAGTGCTACAGCCTCCTAAATGGTGTCTCTGCTTCTACCCGCTTTTCCTCCCTTAAATCTACTCTTTAATCGGCAGCCTGCGAAAGCCTGTTAAAACCACAAAAGAGGGGCACCTGAGTGGCTCAGTCAGTTGAGCACCTGACTCGATTTCAGGTCATGATCTCACAGTCATGGAATCGAGCCCTCTGTGGAGCTCTGTGCTAGCAGCACAGAGCCTGCTCAGGATTCTCTCTCCTTCTCTCTCTGCCTCTCCCTGGTTCGCTCACACGCGCGCGCTCTCTCTCTCAAAAATAAACTAAAGAAACTTTTTATTTTTTTTATTATTTTTTTTTTATTTAGTTTTTGGGACAGAGAGAGACAGAGCATGAACGGGGGAGGGGCAGAGAGAGAGGGAGACACAGAATCGGAAACAGGCTCCAGGCTCCGAGCCATCAGCCCAGAGCCTGACGTGGGGCTCGAACTCACGGACCGCGAGATCGTGACCTGGCTGAAGTCGGACGCTTAACCGACTGCGCCACCCAGGCGCCCCGAGAAACTTTTTAAAAAATGTAAGAGAGAACATGTAACTTCTCTGCTCACAACTTCCCAATAGCTTCCCTTCTCACGTGGAGCAAAAGTCAGGTCCAGCCCTACCCTATGACCCAGCAATAGCACTGCTAGGAATTTATCCAAGGGATACAGGAGTACTGATGCATAGGGGCACTTGTACCCCAATGTTTATACCAGCACTCTCAACAATAGCCATATTATGGAAAGAGCCTAAATGTCCATCAACTGATGAATGGATAAAGAAATTGTTGTTTACATACACAATGGAATACTACGTGGCAATGAGAAAAAATGAAATATGGCCCTTTGTAGCAACGTGGATGGAACTGGAGAGTGTGATGCTAAGTGAAATAAGCCATACAGAGAAAGACAGATACCATATGGTTTCACTCTTATGTGGATCCTGAGAAACGTAACAGAAACCCATGGGGGAGGGGAAGGAAAAAAAAAAAAAAAAAGAGGTTAGAGTGGGAGAGAGCCAAAGCATAAGAGACTGTTAAAAACTGAGAACAAACTGAGGGTTGATGGGGGGTGGGAGGGAGGGCAGGGTCGGTGATGGGTATAGAGGAGGGCACCTTTTGGGATGAGCACTGGGTGTTGTATGGAAACCAATTTGACAGTAAATTTCATATATTAAAAAATAAAAAATAAAAAATAATAAAAAAATAAAAAATAAAAAAAATAAAATAAAAAACAAACAATGGAAAGTGAAAGAAAAAAAAAAAAAGTCAGGTCCAGCAAGAGTTGGCACCCTGTGGGGCACCTGGGTGGCTCAGTTGGTTAAGTGTCCGACTTCGGCTCAGGTCGTGATCTCACGGTTTGTGAGTTCGAGCTCCGTGTCAGGCTCTGTGCTGATAGCTCAGAGCCTGAAGCCTGCTCCCGATTCTGTGTCTCCCCCTCTCTGCCGCTCTGCCCTCACTCATACTCTGTCTCTCTCTGTCTCTCAATATAAATAAATGTAAAAAAAAAAATTTAGGGGCGCCTGGGTGGCTCAGTTGGTTAAGCGGCCGACTTCAGCTCAGGTCACGATCTTGCGGTCCGTGAGTTCGAGCCCCGCGTCGGGCTCTGGCCTGATGGCTCAGAGCCTGGAGCCTGCTTCCGATTCTGTGTCTCCCTCTCTCTCTGCCCCTCCCCTGTTCATGCTCTGTCTCTCTCTGTCTCAAAAATAAATAAAACGTTAAAAAAAAATTTTTTTTTTAAATTTAAAGAGTTGGCTCCCTGTGACCTCTTAGATCACAGAAGCTACTCACCCTTTTTGCTCCTCAAACACACCAGGCACACTTGGCACTTGCTACAACCTCTGTTTAGAAGACTCTTTTCCCATTTAACCACTTGCCTCCTTCTCTCATCTACTGTGGGTCTTTACTTAAATGTCATCTTCTTATTGAGGTCTTTTCCTACCAGCCCTACTTACCATTGCAATGCTTTTCTGACCATAGTTTATTTTTCTTCATTGCATTTACCACGCTCTAACATAGGATGTGTTTTTCCTAACACCTTTTTACTTTCAGTCTTTCCTACTGGAATTTATACTCCATGGAATACTCCATGGGCAGGGCTTTGGGTCCATTTTGCTCCTCCCTGCTGATCCCCAGCACCTAGAATGGTGCCTGTTTTATAGTAAGTAATCTCTCAATAACTAGGAGTTGAATGGATGAATGGTTAGATAATAATTATGACATTCATTAATATTCACTGAGAATTTTCCATACGCCAGGCACCATAATGAGCTTCCATGGATTAACGCATTTAAGCCTCAAACCCAGTTTAAGAACTAAATTCAATTATGGTCTCTATGTTACGTATGAAAAATCGATCACAATGAGTTGCTGAGTCATATAACTGTCAAAGCTATACGATTATTAAGCAGGCCAAAGATAAGCCCAAATATATCTCATCCCAAAGTATAGACTCTTAACCACTAGGAGACACTGAGACTAACTGCTAATCCCCAAGGTTAATCACTTCTCTAGATCTTTAGGGGAACACATGTCACTGTGACAACAATATCCATGCAGATGAACTTGAGGTGGGAAAGGAGAGTCCACTTAGTGATTTGGGAGCCACAGATGGGAACGCACAGAGAAGGATGCCACAGAGGAAGGGTCAGGGGTGCAGCCAGTCACCAGGGATGAGATCTGTCCACCCCACAGCATGCCTTCAACAGATACCCATTTTGAGCCACCCACTGCTTAGTGCAGTTCTTATTCCTGGCAGTTGGGTGGTGAGCAAATCAAACAAGGTCCTTATAATCTAGCGGGGGAAAGAGCCTCTCTGAGAAGAGCTACAATAAAGGAGCTGCCTCCATTTTGGGTGTTTGGGTGCTGACAGCTTGCGAGCAAGTCCATGCCTCCTTCTTCCCCTCATGACCCACCTCAAAGCTGGTTGAAAAGCCATGTGCTGCCTCCTTTGGTTCTGCTAGGAAACTCAAAGTACACATCCCCACCTAAGCCCAAACCACTGCCTAAACCAAAACCAATTGCCCTTCCCTGCTGGCTTAAGCCATTTTCAGACCTGCCTGGGAGCCTGTCCTGCTCATCCCAGAACTTTGCCATTTGTGAGTAATGCATTTCTTTGCACCCTCTTCACACATCATCAGTGTGGCATCATCAGTCTTGCCAGCAGAACCCTCTCCGCCTGCCAGTACCACCACAAGGAATAGGTCATGTGAGCCAAACCCTAACTGAAGTGAGAGAATGACGGCGCAGCCTCTAAGTCCCTTTAAATGTAAAGAAATAATTTAAGCCTGGGAATTTCAAGGATTCCCATGGTGGCTGCTGAACCAAATGGTTACTGGTATATTAACTGTTATTGTAACCTTCAGATGATCAAAGAACACAGCTGGGAAAACGTGCATTACAAAATTGAGGCCACCCAGGGGCACTTTCACTGCCCCTCTGAATATTTAACCCATATAATTTCCAGATAACGATACGATCATTTCATCACCATGATGCAATATATATAACCCATATCATTTATATTTGTATTTATAAATTTTTTAAGTGTTTTTATTTATTTTTGAGAGAGAGACAGAGTGCAAGCAGGGGAGGGGCAGAGAAAGAGGAGAGGGAAATACAGAATCCAAAGCAGGCTCCAGGCTCTGAGCTGTCAGCACAGAGACCAATGCAGGGCTCAAACTCACAAACCATGAGATCATGACCTGATCCAAAGTCAGATACTTAACTGACTGAGCCACCCAGGCACCCCACATTTATAATTGTCTTTTTGTGAAGGCACAGTATTATTTTAATTTGTTCTCCTTAGCATTCGACCAAGACTGAGACCAAATGAGCAATCTGTTGGTCAAAAATATTTCATGTGTAACCACGTGGCAAACAGCTTGCAGGGAGCTTTGGGAGAGTCACAGGAAAAGAAAGTAGATCCCTGCATTTAGTGCTTAAAATCTAATAAGCAACAGGGAACTCACACAAGTGAGTATCACCAAGAAAAGAATAAATACATAAAAACGCACCAAGTGCTAGGGATAGGAAGCCAGGGAAACTGGCTGTTCAGAGTGTGGCACTGAACAGCTCTGAGGAGAAAAATCCAAGTCTTTGGGAAAGGACATTCCATCCAGGAGAAACAGATTAAGGCCGAGAAGATGGACTGTGTTGGTCACATGGAAGCAAAGGCACATACCGTAATGGTAAAAAGGAAATCACAGAAAAGGGAAGAGACCCTTGAAACTCAAGTTCAAGTTCAAGATGCCTCATTTTCTTTCAGAGGTAACTTGTGTGATTGAGACTGATGTTGAACAAAGCCCAGAGAAGATGGCTCATGCACTGTGTGGCCTCAGGTCTGATCCAACAAGGGAATGATGAGGAAACACAAGGGTGTAGCAGTCCTTGGGAAAGGGTCCTTGGGCAGAAAGGCATCACCATGGGGTAACAAGATATTTAAAGATGAAGAAACAGGGGTGCTTGGCTGGCTCAGTCTGTAGAACATGTAACTCTAGATCTCAGGGTCTTGAGTTCAAGTCTCATGTTGGGCACAGATTTTATTTAAAACAAAATAAGGCTGCACTATCAAAAAATAGACAAAGTATAGAAAGAGCCCAAATGTCCATTGATGGATGAATGGATAAAGAAGCATACACACACACACACACACACACACACACACACTGGAGTATTACTCGGCAATCAAAAAGAATGAAATTTTGCCATTTGCAACTACGTGGATGGAACTGGAGGGTATTATGCTAAGTGAAATTAGAGAAAGACAAATTATATGACTTCACTCATATGAGGACTTTAAGAGACAAAACAGATGAACATAAGGGAAGGGAAACAAAAATAATATAAAAACAGGGAGGGGGACAAAACAGAAGAGACTCATAAATATGGAGAACAAACTGAGGGTTACGGGAGGGGTTGTGGGGGGGGATGGGCTAAATGGGTAAGGGGCACTAAAGAATCTACTCCTGGAGTCACTGTTGCACTATATGCTACCTAATTTGGATATAAATTTTAAAAAATAAAAAGAAAATTAAAAAAAAGAAATAAAAATAAAATAAAATAATAAAACAAAATAGATTGGGGGTGCCTGGGTGACTCAGTCAGTTAAGCATGTTGGTTTTGACTCAGGTCATGATCTCACAGTTCATGGAATTGAGCCCCATGTCCAGCTCTGTGCTGACAGTGCAGAGCCTGCTTGGGATTGTCTCTCTCCCTCTCGCTCTATGCCCCTCCCCTACTCATAATCTCCCTCCCTCCCTGCCCTCTCTCTCCAAAATAAATAAACTTAAAAAATACATTTTTAAAGATGATGAAATAACGATGTACTAAGAACCGCACCCTCACCCCCCACCAGAAAGAAAGAAAGGACCTAAAGAAAGGAAGATCAACCATCCTGATTGGCCTTGGAACTGTCTCGATTCAAGCAACTAACATCCCTTCCCGGTCCTGGACCACCCAAGTCCCCAAGATGTTTGGTAACCCAGCAAAGGACAATTCACAAACTATTAAATCCAAGCAAGTAATGAGTCTAAAGTATCATGATAATGAAATAATGACAGGATAAAAGTCTGAGGGTGAATCATGATTTTAAACTGCAGCCCTATGTTACATGTGACGTGCAGTTCACAAGATCATAGGGAAAGAAAAGAATGCTCAATAACCATCCATTTTTTTTTAAATGACTATGTCCATCTATTACTAAAAATCTGCTCTTTCTATCAGCATCCAGCTGTCTAAAAGGTAAACCCCATGAGGATAGTCTTGCAGAGCTAGGGGCTTAAAGCTTTGCACCCTGAGCCATGGTTTATCTAAGACTCAATTAGGGGAGGTCCAGCTCCTTCATTTCACATTCTGGAAAGAGTGGAGTGCAGCACAGCCTCGATGATTCAAGCATCTGCATCCCTCAAGGTACAGAAAATGAGGCAAAGAAGGGACAAGAAAAATGGAACAGGAGGCCCACGACCAAGTCCGATTTTTCAGTCATTCTGTTAAAACTGCCCAGCAGATGGCTTCGAAATATAAATCCAAACACTGTGAGAGCTGGAAGGGATCCTCTTTCCACTAGTCCAGTATCTTTGTTCCACATTTAAGAAATGAGCTGAGGGAGGGAAAAGACCAGCCCAGACTGCACGGCCAGCAAGGGGTGCAAGTCAGATCTCCTGATACTCAGTTTAACCTTCTTTCCCTTAAAGCATGAGCCCAAACATACTTTTCAGCCCACAGAAATCAACAACTGGCTTGCTAAACTTGCAACTAATTTAATCGATCAGTGAATTAAGATAGCACATCTAGGGGCGCCTGGGTGGCGCAGTCGGTTAAGCGTCCGACTTCAGCCAGGTCACGATCTTGCGGTCCGTGAGTTCGAGCCCCGCGTCAGGCTCTGGGCTGATGGCTCGGAGCCTGGAGCCTGTTTCCGATTCTGTGTCTCCCTCTCTCTCTGCCCCTCCCCCGTTCATGCTATGTCTCTCTCTGTCCCAAAAATAAATAAAAAACGTTGAAAAAAAAAATTAAAAAAAAAAAAGATAGCATATCTAACTCATTGGGTTGTGATATTAAGAATGCTGTAATGAAGGGCGCCTGGGTGGCTCAGTAGGTTAAGCACACGACTTCGGCTCAGGGCATATCTCACGGTTCATGGGTTCGTGCCCCACGAACAGCTCAGAGCCTGGAGCCTGCTTCGGATTCTGTGTCTCCCTCTCTCACTGCCCCTCCCCCACTTGTGCTCTTTCTTGAAAATAAATAAATAAACATTAAAAAAAAAAGAATGCTGTAATGAATTACAAAGTCTTAAGGACAGCAAATAAAAATCATGGTTTAATCATACACTACTGAAATGCTTTAATAAAACTTAATTTTTCATAATAGGGAATTTTAAAAATCGAAGTTTTTTTTCACTTAATGCAGTTGGTCTTGTCAAAGATGTCAAGATCTTTCCACCTTCAAAGGTTTTTGGTATTTCTGCTGCAAGATTAGTAAGCAGGTCAAATAAGAACAGCACTGAACTCTCTGGTTCACTGGATCCTCTCAACACTGTGAGAGAGGGCCACTATCATCCCCCTCTACAGATGACAAAACAGGGGACACAGAATCGGCCAAGACACCTGCCAGTTAACAGCACCAAGACTGGAACACAGAAGTCTGATTCTAGAGCTGGTGCACTACCCAGCTTCTCTAAATGCCGTTACAGCGAGCTTTAAAGGCCGGACTGCCCTTCTGTCACATTGGATTCCTGCTGAAGAAACCACTGTGTGGACAAAATTAGCTTCGACCTCGTCTAGATATTTGCCCATTTGTCGTCACTAGATCAGTCCCAGAGTTTCCACGCCCTCGTGAGACAACACTGACTCCTGTAGAAGTAACTATCAGGGTTGCTAACACAGGCTACATGATGTTTCATAACATAAGCTCCCCAGAAAAATTAATATAAGGAACTCTTTGTTTACAGTCCCCTTGTATACAGACTTACTTTCCATACATTCATTTCATCTCTAAATGGCCTCAAGCCTTTTCCCTTTGCACGTATCTGGCAAGACGGTAAACTACCTGAAGGAGGGACTATGTGGCTATTTCTTTCATGTCCGGTCCTCTTAACCCTCCTTCCTCCCGCCTCATGTACAGTCTACAGCTCAATAAATGCTCTAGACCGAAACTGCCGCTGCAGAAAGCCTTAATTCTCCTGCTCAATACCAAGAGGGCTTTTGACACACACACGCCCAAAATTTTAAGGATTGATTCAATGCACTTACTAAACAGTCCAAATGCCACTGCCGTTCAGCGAGGCCAGACACACTCAAATGACACAGACCATTCTCTGAATTTGCGTTTATGTTTATTTATTATTTATTTATTTATTTATTTATTTATTTATTTAAAGTAATCTCCTTCTAGAGAGCCAAAGCATAAGAGACTGTTAAAAACTGAGAACAACCTGAGGGTTGATGGGGGGTGGGAGGGAGGGCAGGGTGGGTGATGGGTATTGAGGAGGGCACCTTTTGGGATGAGCACTGCGTGTTGTATGGAAACCAATTTGACAGTAAATTTCATATATTAAAAAATAAAAAATTAAAAAATTAAAAAAAAATAAAGTAATCTCCTTCTCACGGTCTGTGAGTTCAAGCCTCACAATGGGGCTCTGTGCTGACAGCTCACAGCCTGGAGCCAGCTTCAGATTCTGTGTCTCCCTCGCTCTTGGCCCCTCTACTGCTTACACTCTGTCTCTCTCCCCCCAAAAATAAATAAATAAACATTTTTTAAAAAAATGTTAAAGTAATCTCTTCACCCAGCATGGGGCTCGAATCCACAACCCCAAGATCAAGCGTCACATGCTGTTCTGACTGAGCCAGCCAGGAGTCCCTCCTCTAAGAATTTGTAATCCAGCTAATTTTAAAGGAAGAAGGGCATGGAAGTCTACACTGCATGATGCATTTATTAGGCTGAAAGTTGTACTTTTAAACTGCTTAATTTCAGGTTAAAAAAGAAGAATATTCATTAGCAAAAGAACATTCATTCTTATATCCACCCACCTCCCCAAGAAACTATGCTCCTAGTGTTAAGTAACCTTGTTTTATTTCCTCACTGATAGGTTTATGTTAAACCCCAAAGAGAAACTTTTCCCCTAAAAACATGTTTTTAGCTTTATTTATTTTTTCCAAGTTGGCAGGCAGAGTCTGCCTAAATAAAAAGTTTGATTAAGACCTTGGAAAACAAGTAAATTGGGAAACATTTTTTTACTAAATTAAAAAATTAGCAAATTAAAAATTCATAAAGTTGATAAAACTAGTGCTTATTTAAAGAGTTTTTCAGGGCACCTGGGTGGCTCAGTCTGTTAAGCATCCAACTTCAGCTCAGGTCATGATCTCACAGTCCGTGACTTCAAGACCCACGTCGGGCTCTGTGCTGACAGCTCAGAGCCTGGAGCCTGCTTCAAGTCCTGTGTCTCCCTCTCTCTCTTCCCCTCCCTTGCTCGCACTCGGTCTGTCTCTCTCTAAAAAATAAATAAACATTAAAAAAAAATTTTTAAAAGAGTTTTTCAATTACTCTCCCTTTTTTAAATATGATGGATTCGATTAAAATTCACTTATAATCAATAACTGATTTTTAATTTTTAAAAAATATTTATTTAGAGAGAGCGAGCAAGAGCGAAAGCAGGGGAGGGTCAGAAAGAGATGGGAAGAGACGGAATCCCAAGCAGACTCTGAACTGTCAGAACAGCCCGACGCTGGGCTTGAACCCACAAACCTGTGAGATCACGATTGGAGCCAAAATCAAGAGTCGGACACTTAACCGACTGAGCCACCCAGGTGCCTCACTGATTTTTAATTTTTACAATAATAAAACTTGACACAGGCCATAAATGTTGACTTAAACTTTATTATGGAATACAGTTTTCTCATTATCTGACAGCCAGTTTAAAAATACCTGTATACATAGAGAGAATGAGAGAGAGGGAGAAAGCACACAAACACAGCACAAGCACAAGTGAACATCTCTGTGGAGCAGGCTTTGTTCTAGAATCTAGCAAGGTAGCAAGAAGATATAGCCTCTGCCCACATACATTCCAGCGGAGACAAAGGAGGGAATACACAGGTCAACAAACACAAGATAACAATTACAATTATAATAACAACAATTAAAATAGCAAATGGTTGTAGTATTTGCCATGTGTGAGGGCATCCTACTAAGCATTTGCATGTATTAACTCATGTAATCCTGCAATAACTCAGTGAAGGAGGTTCTATTATTATGTGCACTTTATAGATGTCAGATGAGTCAGACAGGTTAATTAACTACATCATGTTCACATAGCCAGTAAGTTCTATCCCTCTTCAGGAAATAAACTCAAGACAGTTTAATAAAGATTCTCTTCACATAGGCAGGGGAAGCATTCAAGGAAACCAACAAGGTAGTGTAGAACCCCAGGGCACAGAGGGGAACAGGCCTAGCCCTGTGTGCTCTTCTAGTGCAAAGGGCTGAGGTGAGGGTGCAGGTGCAGGAACCAGGACAGTGTCTCTTGGCCAGGGGTGTGGACTTTCCTAGAGGGATGCAGGTGCCAAGCCCGGGAGAAAGCCAGACTCTGCACTGGCCTCAGCTCCCACCACCCTCCCACCCTCCCCCCGCCCCCCCCCCCCAGCCTTCCTGACTAGCCGGCCCAACCGCAAACAGAGGGGAAAGCTGGAGGTGAGAAACCCAGAGATGGGCCCAGAACCAGGTAGAGGAGAGCAGCAGCTAGATGTGGAAGGGGAAACAGGAGACATCCAGTGGCAGCACTGAGATACACCCGAGGGATCTGACACCACAGTCTGTGCTTTTACCAGGCATCTGAGAGCATTTCTGGAACTGAAAATACTATGAAGACAGAAAACAGAAAACTTATTGATGAGGTTGGTGCCGAAAGGGCCCTTTCTTTGTTTCAGGCCCATGTGAGGAAGAGGGAGCCAGGCAAAGAGCTGGAGGGCACCATGCCAGGCAGGGGATGAGCTGGGCACGTCTGAGGGCCAGAAGGGGGCCACATGGCTGGTCAAATACCGACCGTGGAGAATGGAAGGGAAATGAGGATGAAGAACTATGTTGACAAGTGTTTGTCTGTTTGCTGGTGCAATTAAACTCCTGGGCAAGTCCTCCCCTGGTGTTGTGGATGGACTGCCACCCCAACTTTAGAGTTGCTGAAAACAGCAGGGAGGGTGCCGGGGGGCTAGGCCCAGTATCCTGGAGGAACAGCAGTGGTCTCCCTCTGAGTTGAGGTCTCCTGAGGTCCCCTGAGGTCACTGTGCGGTCCCCAGCTGCCTTTCCAGCACGTGAACATTGCTCCCTATCAGCATCTGCCATTTAGGGCGAGAGGCAGATTCAGTGTGATCTGGGTAAATACCATTTCCAAAAGTAACAGGAACCCAAACCTCCCATCTTTTTATAAATTCTCCTCCACAGACGGTATAATCTCAAAGGACAGAGGAGCCAAACTTGGAAGAATTTTTTTTTCTCCCCTATTTAGAAAGTTCTAAATGATCTGACACAACACTTAGCTAGTGGGGGTGGGAGGAAGTGGGGAGGAGGGCTTCAAGACAAAAGTCACATGAAACAAGGAGAAAAATAAAAAGTATAAGCTTTCGCCCTTTTGTAAGAACTCTGATTTCCCTAAATAGAATTATTCACTCCTTCTGTTTTTAGGTAACAGAACTTTCTCTTCCTTATTCGCAAGGTGCAGGTAATCAGCAACATGACAGAAGCAAGAACTTTTTATTGCACAGTGTGTCTGGGTCAAACACTATTTTTAATTCCTGTTTCCTAACACCTGGAAGAAAAAATAAATTTCAGCAGCTCCTTAGGCAGGAAAAGAATGAGTATTTCTCCCTCACTAAGAAGCAGCTCTTCCAAATAAAACCTGTCAGGCTTAGGAGCAAGATGGACCCAGAATGACATTCTCATCATTACCTGTCTCCCAACAGGGCTGTTAAATTATCAGAATGCACAGGGTCAGTGCATTTAAGTTTTCATTTCAAATTAAAATCCCAACAGAAGTTAGGTCGTGCAAAAAGTAGGTCTTAATACATCCATGCTGGGCAGCAGAGTTCCACAGGGAAAGTAGAAATGGAGAGTGGGGTTCAGATGGAAACACTCAATGGACAGGAATGCTCCTGAAGCTTCTGTTAGGGCAGTCACATGGGGCTCCAACGAAGGGTGATGCCAATGAAGGGCAAAGGCCACCCTGCAGGGGGGTTAAGAGCAAGGAAAATACGTATCATGCACGAGGAGCAAGCTGACCTCACCACCTCCTCTGGCCTTCCCTCTTCTTTATTTTAAGCCCCATTACCAACAAAATGGGGACGCTGCAGGGAGCTTCCCTACAGAAAGGTCTCTGGTCATGAAAAGCGTCACATAAATGCCAATTTTTACTTCCTGCTTTGCATATGAAGGAGAATGATGTGACTTTTTTTTTTTTCTCTCTAGATGTCGTCAGCAGTCTGCTTTGAAAGACCAGGGGATGGCGTCATATATAGAGTTTGCTGCTTTCTCCAATGGAGCCCTCATAACACCCTTCCAAACACAGCTAACCTCCAGGGTAAGAGAAAAACGATATGGGGGAAAGCGTTCCCCAGGTCTTCTTATTGTTTACTAAGCACTGTGTGGTGCTGCTGAAATGGGAGTAACTGGTTTGGACGTTCTGTCCTAAAGATCAACGGCAGGGCTGAGACAGAGGCGCTGACCAAAGGAACCACTTGGGTGGCTGGAGGTCCTAGGAATATACTAGCAAAGTTGTCTCAGTTCTTGACAAGTAGCCCCTGTTGTTAAATGAACAAATTTCCAATGTCCTGACCTGATCATAAATTGACTGGTCTACTTTATAATCCAATGCCCTCCAAAATGCCAGACCTCTGGGTAGGAAGGAGAGAAGTCTGATTTCCAGTGAGAGATAATTGTCCAACATTGTCTCCACCATACTACAAGCAATATCCAAATGCCTCATGGGAAGCAAGAATGTTCTTAAATGGACTCTTTTATTTTGTATATTTATACCCTTCCTTGTTCCAAAATTCAATTAAGATGACTTTCGGAAATACTAGAATATTGGAATGAACTCAATATGGGCTAAGACCGTCCTTATTTAAAAAAAAAAAAAAAAAAAAAAGACTGCCTTTGTTAGGTAAATCACAAAATTACTTTGCCTAAGCTTAATCAAGAAAAATTTCCAGTATGAGGAGGTTCCTAAGAAAATTAAAATCACAACTACCATATCATTCAGCAAGTCTGCTTCTGGATATTTATCTGAAGAAAAGGGAAACACTAACTGGAAAAGATATATACACCCTCAGGTTCGTTGCAGGATCATTCATAATAGTCAAAATAGAGAAACAACCTAAGCATCCACCAATGGATGAATGAATAAAGAAATGTTGTCATATATGTTTATCTATATATTATATATATGTATATCATATATATGTCATACATATATATTAGTGTGTGTGTGTGTGTGTGTGTGTGTGTGGACATATATACAGACATATATGGGCATATATTCTAATATATAATGGAATGTTTACATGCATATATGTATGTATATATATAAATATAAAGGAATATTATTCAGCCATAAAAATGAATGAAATCTTGCCATTTGCAACAACAAACAACATGGATGGATCTTGAGGGCATTATGCTAAGTGAAATAAGTCAGACAGAGACAATTACCATATGATCTCACTTATATGTGGAATCTATTAAAAAATAAAAATAAAGTTTTAAAAAACCAAGCTCATGGATGCAGAGAATAGATTAGTAGTTGCCAGAGGCAGGGGGTGGATGATGGGGAAATTGGGGAAGGGGGTCAAAAAGTACAAACTTCCAGTTATAAAATAAATAAGCAATGGGGTGTAATGTACAGCATAGTGAATATCGTTATTAATACAGTACTGAATATTTGAAAGTTGCTAAGAGAGTGAATCTTAAAAGTTCTCATCATGAGAAAAGAAAACCATGTAAGTATGTATGATGACAGATGTTAACTAGACTTATTGTGTTGATCGTTTTGCAATATATACAAATATCAAATTATGTTGTAGACCTGAAACTACTATAATGTTATTATATGTTAGTTATACCCCAATTTTTAAAAAGAAAAATAAGTAAAAGTTTCCCTCAAGCTTGTTCCCTCAAGAATTTCTGACTTTAAAACTCAAGAATAAATCAAATTCTCCAGAAAAAATTTTAGACACCATCATATCAATGAAAATAAAGGTGTTAAATGTGATGAAGGATAGGGGCACCTGGGTGGCTTAGTCTCCTGGGTGGCTTAGTCAGCTAGGCGTCCAACTCTAGATTTTGGCTCAGGTCATGATCTCACAGTTTGTGAGATCCAGCCCGTCAGGCTCTGCGCTGACAGCATGGAACCTGCTTGGGATTCTCTATCTCCCGCTCTCTCTGCCCCTCCCCTACTTGCATTCTCTCTATCTCTGAAAATAAATAAATATTTTGGGGGCACCTGGGTGGCTCAGTTGGATAAGCATCCAACTTTGGGTCAGGTCATGATCTCACGGGTTCATGAGTTCGAACCCCACATCGGGCTCTGTGCTGACAGCTCAGAGCCTGGAGCCTGCTTCAGATCCTCCCTCTCTCACTCTCTCTCTGCCCCTCCCCCACTCACACTCTGTCTCTCTCTCTCTCTCTCTCTCTCTCAAGAATAAACATTTTTTAAAATTTAAAAATAAATAATTACTTTTTAAAATATTTTTTTTAGTATTTTTTTTAATGTGATGAAGGATAGATTTCAATGAGACTGTCAATTTCTAGAAGCATAGTTTCCAGAGCATGGGAAATGATATTCTCAAAATACTTTAGACCACTGAGAGTATATTTAGAGTTTTCAGCTTACTGTGGACCCAACGGCCTATGGATGGACCATGGTTGAAAGGCATAATGTGAAACAAAGTCTTGGCTATGCCTTCAATTATAACATAAAAAAGTATCCTGTGCCCCAACAAGAAATCCCTTCAAAAAATTGCATTTGACAAAAACTGAGTATGGAAAGAACTGCTTTAGATGATACAAAAAGCAGCTATCAGGAACCGTAGCTTCAAAAAGGCAAAAAACCTGGGTGGAATTCTTTTTTGAGTGTTCCATCTCAAAAAATTTATGATGGCCTTAGCCACAAGATGGCGCTCTTACACCATCCTGCACACCTGCTGACCCTGACAGTATATTCTTGGGGTACAAAGAGTAAGTCTCCAAATGCTTACTTAAGGTCTTCTTCCCTGAGATTCTGTTCTGTTACCTTCTCAATGAGTCATGTCTGAGAATTTTGGTTTGGACATAAATATCGATAATACCCATGTCACCCCCCCCCCCTTTGAAGAGCACTCTAAGATAGACATTGTATTAACCGTATATCTAATCATGTAACAAAGCTCTCTCTTTTGAGGATGAACCAGAGAAAGTGCTTGTATGACATTCTGTATCCCACTGATTTACAAAATGTATCATTCCAAGAAAAATTAATCCTGCTTGGGCCCAAACCTCCATCTCTGCTGAAGAAATACATCTGCAGACATTACAGGGAATTGTGCTGTTCTTGAATCCATACAAATCCTAGTTCTGCAAATGCTTACATCTCTGATTTCTTGATTTAGGTATTTCAAGGCAAAAAAATAAATACCGGCTAACACATTTTGAAGTATTCCATGAACAACTCCGTGTGACCTTCTCACACCTCATGAAGCTACATTTTTCTCATTCTTCTTGCTTTGACCAAAAGCATCTAATCCCTCCTAGGTAAGGGCACAGCATTTAGGACGACGCTCTTTCTTTCCTAGAGATGGGAGGAAGAGAAAGAAACGTTTTAGGGCAGCCATAGCTTCCCTTCAAGACCTGAAGGGAGGAGATGCTGTGCCAGAGAAATTTTTCTTCTCTCAATTGGTTGAAAGTCAGCCAGGGAGGCCATCCCGCAGCCAAGACATCCGGAGGCCTGCAGGACTGCCGCGTGCCCTGGCCCCCACCGTCCTCGGAGATGCCTGCCAAACGCTACAGCAGGGAGCTGGCGGCACCCTGTCCTGCAGGGAAGATGGAGCTGGGTTTCAGCAGCTGGATGTGAAAGGTGACGCCCCCCCAAAGAGGCTGTAACAAAATGCAGGGCCCAGGGAATCTGTTCATTGCTCACGCTGGCAGGAAAAACTGGGGAGGGTCAAGGGGGGGGGTCCCCCCCAAAGAAATGCATGTCAGGAACCTACTGCGATCTACCACGCTGTGTTTGGGGGTGGAAGGTGGGAGCGCTGGTTGCTTTCATAAATCCTGCTGATGGCAAAGCTGCTAAGTTCTTTGGAGCACTGAGGATGCTCGCCTGTGATGGGAACACAGAAGAAACAGCCATGTAAGGCCAAGAGGTTGGGAAGCTTGTAATTCTGAGGTTTGCTAATTCTCACACCAGAGTGTAAGCATGCTGGGAAGAGTGGAACAGTCCTCCCCAGCCCTTTTCCAAGTTCTGCTGTCTGCCTTTGCCCTCATGTGCCAAATTCAGGTTGCATATTCTCCATTCAGCTTCTACTAAGGACAACAGGGGTTTGGCTACTGGCAGGCTAGGAGCTGGCGTGCTGCCTGATTGCGGATAACCAGCGTGCTCCGCAGAGATGAAGAGCACTTGGGACTTCCACCCCTGGACCTGAATCTGACTTAACTGGATAAGGGTGAGGGAGCCGCTAGAGACAAGGGAGAGGGAGGGCTGTCCTTGCCTCAGCCTCGCCTTAGCCCAGCATCTCCTTCAGCAAATGAACAGCAGAGGCTGAGGCTTCCCTTTCTCCTTGAATCTCTCTCCACAAAAGACCAGGCAATCAAAGGCAGGACAGGCCGCAAGCTCAGTTGTTTTCAAAGATGCATAGAAGGTGACATGAGGAGAAGGGTGGAAGGGGGTGCCCCACAGATGGGCACAGAGGTCCTGAGAGGTACTGTGGCTGAGATCACATCACATGCTCATGGTGGACAGGGACAGGAGCCCAGGCCTCTGCTCCTCTGCCCAGGTCCCTTTCGGTGCAGCAAAGAGACTTCCATTCTCTTGCCAGGCCTCAATGACCCCACCTCAAGAGAACATGATGACAGTTCCCCAGAGATGACTCCTTGCCAGCCCCTTGTCAAGCACTCTGGACAGGTACAGAGGAAGATGATAAACTAATCCAGGACTGACGTCCCTTGTTTAATTTATATGGGAGTTTAAATTAAACGGCATTTTTTAAAGATGTAGCTCTATAAGCTAACGTTTCTTTGCATTAAAAAAAAATCAAGAAACATGGCTTTCCGATTTATCTTCCTACTTAAAAATCTCATTATCCTCCAATGTTGAACCCAAATCTTTCCTTGGCCAACATTTTACAGAAAGTCTCCACTTTTCCTACTCTATCCACTTGCCAAACAGCATATGGAGCCCTAGAATAGTCTTAGCTGTTTTTACATAGGTTCTGTCTTACCTTTCCAAAGTTATTGTTTGCTCTTTGCAGAGAATAGCCTTGCTTTATGCTTCTGTCTCTTAATGAAAACATCTGGTTGATAATTCTGCCATTGGCAGGCGTGCAGAACAAGGGAGCAGCGTGGGGCACGGGTTGCTCACAGAAATACAGAAATTCCTTTATGACACTGGACAAGCAGAGGACAGCTCTGAGAAAATGAAATGAGTCCTCAGAAACATAACTGTACACATGAAGTGAGCACTAAACCTGAACACATATAAAATAACATCAATTTTTGAAAAGAATTTAAAGTAAAGAATAGAGAATAAAATGAAGATATTTAGTCTTGTGCACACTTTGGGCATAAATCATTGACAAAGATTAAAGCCCCTTAATTGTATTAGGGAAATGGATATACTTTATTAATGAATGAATTCTAATTCCACATTCTATTTCAACAAAAATTATACTGGCTAATAAATTATGTCTCTCCCCGTCCCCTGTTTTCACTGCAGCTAAATTGTTATGTCTCATTTATGGGTTATTCTGAATAAATTAGCTGGAAGATTTTTTTTAAGTCCCCAAAATGCCAAGAGGTCTAACCCATATACTAGTTAAAAAGTAGAATTTTATATATCTGCTGTATTAGAAAGTTCATGATTTCCTATTTCATGGTATTGAACTCCTACATTTTAAAAAGAATTCAGTAGCATCTAGAACCTTCAAATTTATAAATCCCTATAATCAACTCTGGCTCAGATAAGAACTGAACCAAAGTATATGATGCCATGTCGATCCAAGGTCTCCTATTTCACTGATATTTCCTCTAGCTAATCAAATTCAGAATGAATTTTTGATGATTAGAAAATGTTTATACCTTGGGGCGCCTGGGTGGCTCAGTCGGTTGGGCGGCCGACTTCGGCTCAGGTCATGATCTCGCGGTCCATGAGTTCAAGCCCCGCGTCGGGCTCTGTGCTGACAGCTCAGAGCCTGGAGCCTGTTTCAGATTCTGTGTCTCCCTCTCTCTGACCCTCCCCCGTTCATGCTCTGTCTCTCTCTGTCTCAAAAATAAATAAACGTTAAAAAAAAATTTAAAAAAAAAAAAAAAGAAAAAGAAAATGTTTATACCTTACCTAAGAATCCGGCCCTTTTTTCACACCCAAATGTGCACGTTGCCATTGCCAAATGATGGTAATAACCATCTAACCTCTAGTTGATATTTTCTGTGAAGCAAATTGGTATTTGCAGGACAATTTTCTAGTGAGAAAATGTCCACATAAACAAAACTCCATTATGATCAAATCCCCGTGGTGGTCATCCCGGCAAAGTCCTTAATACCCCAGGCAGTGAAGCAGTGACTGCAGCCACCAATCTCGGCCTTGAGGGGGAAGCCCTGACTAGCCAGAGCAAAATCTGTGAAGTCCATGAAGGCAGCACAACATGGACTTCAACCTCAGAGAAAGCCCTCTGGTTTCTCAACAAACTCTCAGCATTCAATACGATTCTGAAACGCTAAGAAAGACATTAGCTAGTCCCACAGTATTTTGTTTTCCTCTTTGGAAGTTTTCACTGCAGAATCCTCTGTGCACAGATAGGTCTATGTCCTCAGGCTCAAGAATCTGTTTGTAAAATAAAATAATAAAAAAAGAATCTGTTAATAAACCATGAATTTATGAGGCATCATCGTATTTTAGCTGCATAAACTAAGTACTCAAAGGAAACATTTCTGGAAGAAGGTAAAGGGCGATCTGTAATGCAGACTATAAATTTCTATTTACATTTGCCATGAGTGATTAAATCCAGTAAAAAAAAAAAAAAAAAAACAGCATTAATGTGACAATGGGAGAAACATAAAAGTAGGCAATTGGCCGGAGCGGGGCGGGAGGGATGCTATTGCTGGTTATGAGAGACTTTACTAAAATCATGGAAGTCAGGGTTTACATAGGAGATGACCACAGAGACTCTGCAGGAAGAAAGAAGAATCTGGGCAATTCTGG
Source organism: Neofelis nebulosa (assembly GCF_028018385.1). Taxonomy (NCBI): domain Eukaryota; kingdom Metazoa; phylum Chordata; class Mammalia; order Carnivora; family Felidae; genus Neofelis; species Neofelis nebulosa. The sequence goes on along the minus strand of NC_080783.1, from coordinate 79,481,532 downwards.
CCATGACCAAGAGGCTGAGAGATCAAATCACTAGAAACACTTTCCAGTAATCCTCTGATTTTCTGAAAAAGACTGAACGAAGAAATAGCTCTAGGTATGACTTGTCTTTGCTCCTCCAACACCATCAAAAAGGGAGAAATGTTGCAAGTGATTAAAAGAGATAGGTTTTTGCGCAGCGTTACTAGAAGGAATATTCACCTGTAAATCAGAAGGCCAAATGTTAGCATTAATTCTCCTATTAATTCCATCAGAAAGATGAATATGTTCTGGGGATCTAATATTCAGCATGGTGACTATAATTAACAATACTGTGTATATCTTAGAAGTTGCTAAAAGAGTAAATCTTAAGTATTCTTACACAAACATTTGTAAGAATATATATAATTCTCTGAGGTGATGAGCATGTTGACTAATCTCACCATGGTAATCATTTTATAATATATATGTGTATTAAATTTTAAAAATCTAGGAGAACATAACGAAGCCCTTGTCTTGCTCACTCCATCATTGCCAGCACTTGGAATAATGCCTGGCACATAACAGGTGCTCAATAAATATTAGCTGAATGCATGAATGAATGAGTAAACTATATAATCTGTTCAGTGCACCGCTCCCATAGCCAAACCTCACCCCAATGCAAGGGCTGGAATAGACCAGCTCCTGCTTCAGAAGCAACACAAGCTTTTCCCCAGCAGCCAAGGTCAGGTCAATGACTCTGTAAGGGACAAGCCCCCAGAAGTTCCCAAACTACTTGCTACGAGGGTGGTGAGGCTAAGATGCTTTTGGGGTCCCCCAACTACTGCATCTGTGGTCACCAGCAAGATCTCCACCAGCGTCTGTTCCTACTGCCTTCCAACCCTAGGAAAGCTGTCTTATTCTGCTTCCTTTCCTCCGTCTGCTGCTATCCAGGCCCTGTTCATTTGCCTGTGGTTTTCCAGGGAACGGGACTGTATCGCTCCAACTCCTTTGCTTAGAAAAAGGCCTGCACCTCTGAGTTCCTGAGGGAGTCCTACAGACCAGAGACTTACTTTTCAAAGTCAGGCTGAGGTCCAAGGAGCTAGACTGGCAGAACCATTGACCAGAAATACCAGCTAAATTTACTACATTATTTATTGCCCATATTGCTGGACATCTGCTAATAGCAGATAATCACCAGAAGATGATTAAGGGGAAGAAAAATAGTATTTCGCATCTTAGGTTGTCCCTTCTGGCTGAAAAGTGTGGTTAATTTTTTTACACCTTCACACTTGGAAATAAAAGTGTGTGTGTGAATATATATGCATGGTAGGTACATATATTCATACGGAATACACTTATGTTCATAAAAATACATACACACACTGGGTTTTTTATATATTTGTGGAAAAATATCTAGAATTCACCTGTTTCTTTTTTTTTTTTTAATTTAAATGTTTATTTATTTTTGAGACAGAAAGAGACAGCATGAACGGGGGAGGGTCAGAAAGAGAGGGAGACACAGAATCTGAAACAGGCTCCAGGCTCTGAGCTGTCAGTACAGAGTCCAACATGGGGCTCAAACTCATGGACCGCGAGATCATGACCTGGGCGGAAGTCAGACGCTTAACCGACTGAGCCACCCAGGTGCCCCTAGAATTCACCTGTTTCTTTTATTAAGTAAGTAAACCAGCAGAAATTTCATTCTTCAAATATTAAACTAAATTGAGAAGACTTCTCCTTTTCCAGGCTTTGCAAACATTTGTTTCAATCAGACTTGTTTTTTTTTTAAGTTCATTTATTTATTTATTTTGGGGGTGGGGGGAAGGCAGAGACAGAGGGAGACAGAGAGAGAATGCCAAGCAGGCTCCAGGCCATGAGTGTGGAGCCCCAAGCGGGGCTCAATGTCACGAACTGTGAGGTCATGACCTGAGCCAAAATCAAGAGCCAGATGCTTAACTGACTGAACCACCCAGGCACCCCTCAATCAGACTTATTTAATTTAAAAAAAAACAGAATTATATGGAAAAGATCAAAATAAATTACTGATGTAAAATATGCTAAAAACAAAATGTGCTCCTCTCTTTGAACCATGGAGAATATCTGTTAAGATTACATCAAACAAAACTGCACTCCTTGTAAAGCAAAATTATTGAAGATAATCTTCCTTTATAAAATCTACTAGAGTTTAGAAATCACTATTGCTCCCAGGTAGAGGACTTATCAAGAACATCATAACAACAGAAAACATTTAAAGGCCACATACAAGTTAAATCAACTTCAAATAAGACATTCCCAACACTTCCCATCCCACATCCTCACTCAGGTCACTTTCTTTGGCTGGAACACATTTACCCTCATCTCTGCCGGCCCTTGGAAAGCCTGGACACCACAGCAGGCTCAGGGCCTGGCTCGCACAGTGGGTATCATGGGTCTTGTCTCCAACAAAAGACTAGGAACAACCCAAGGGCAGTTCTATTCTTCAAAATCCCCAGAACATGACCTTGCATCTAAAAAGTTCTCAATAATACAAGTTTGCTCAATCGAACTGAATTAAGAGAAAGAAGAGATGGGGAAGGGATGGTAGTGGAGAGAGGTAGAGAGGGAGAGGGTGGATAGAAGGGAGCATATGAAGCAAGTATATGAAATGGTATTATTCCAGCTCAGGACTTCAGGCCAGAAAAATCATTTTCCATCGTGTAACTATTCCCAGAACACATAACTAGATAAACATATGGATATATATGGATATTGGAGAGGTATTATTTGCCAACTTCTTTTCAGTGATTTAACAGAGCAGATGAGGTTTCATTTAATATGCTTTAAAAGAAAAGGACCGGGAATATACCCATGCTCATAGCAGCATTATTCTCAACAGCCAAAAGGTGGAAACCCAAATGTCCATCTGCAGATGAATGGATAAACAAAATGTGGTATACACATACAATAGAAAATTGCTCAGTCTTAAAAAGAAATGAAATTAGAATACGTGTTACAATAAGGAGGAACCTTGAAAACACGCTAAGTGAAATTAACCAGACACAAAAGGGCAAATACTGTATAATTACACGCGTATGAGGAACCTAGAATCGTCAAGTTCACAGAGACAGAGAGTAAACAGTGGTTAGCAAGGGTGAAGGGAGGAGGTCAGGGGGAGTCACTATTTAATAGGCACAGAGTTTCCGTTTGGGATGATGAAAGAGTTCTGGAGATGGATAGCGGTCGTGGTTGCACACAACAATGTGAGTGTACTTACTGCCACTTTCTTGTACATTTAAAAACAGTTAAAATCATAAATTTCACTACAACTAAAAAAAGATAAGGATTGGGAAAGAGGATCCAATATATTGCTCACCGATTTACAGGTAACCTCTTTCCCTCTCCTTCACACCCGCCACCGGAGCACATCCTAGAACCCCCTGTCCTGGGAATTCTCCCTCCTGGTTCCAAGAGAGTCAGGATCGTGCCTTAATAACTGAAGATCCACAGTGTAAACACAGTGGCTTGCAGCTAGCAGGGATTCACTGAATATTTGCAGATTCACTAAAAAGGAAAAAAAAAACACAGGTAATGAAACTTGGAAAGATTTTTTTTTTTTTCTGTTTTGGAATGGAGATTGGAATAGAAGGGGTAAAAAGTACAGATAAACCCAACTAGAATGTAGGCAGATTAGAAATCAACCCATCTTGTTCTTCAGAGTAACTGCGAATCAATGATAGGATGACAAATTTTCTTTAATGACACTTCTATTATGATAGGGAAAAAAATAAATCAAATCATATGTAATTAGGATCAACTTGAGTTAGCTTTTTTTTTTAGTTTATTTATTTACTTTGAGAGACAGAGAGAGCATGAGTGGGGAAGGGGCAGAGAGAGAGAGACAGAGGGAGAGAGAATCCCAAGTAGGTTCTGCACTGTCAGCGCAGAGCCCGACACAGGGCTCGAACTCATGAACCTCAGCCAAAAGATCATGACCTGAGTTGAAACCAAGTTAGTCCCTTAACTGAGCCACCCAGGCACCCAAAGTTAGTTTTTCTAATAAAATGGAAGAAAGAAATTAGTTATCAAGAAGGAAATGGCAACTTTAAACCTGGAAACTGATTACATAACAGTAAATGTATTTTTTCCTTTGGCCTGCCCATCCATTTAGCAGGGACAAGAACATCCCAGGACATGGAGCACCCATTTTCTCAGGTATGACCATAGGCAGAAATGACAACTCCTTCCTGGAGAAAGAAGGAATGTTAGGAACACAAATGCAGTCTGTGACTCAACGAGGTAAAAAGAGGTTCAGTTATAACTGGCCTAGAACAATTCTATAGAACAATCACTAAGATGACTATCTTCCCTCTCTAATTTCTTCCCTACAGTTATAGCTGGTTGCAACTTGACTGCAGCAAACAGGACAGTCTATTTTGCCCTTTTAAAAAAATCTGTCTCTCACACTTCAGTTTTGCCTCACTTCCTTTCTTGACTGTCAGTTAAACCTATTCAGGGCCATGCTTTGACCATCAGAGCCCTATATCTAAATGAGCCCTTGTTTCTGCCTTTTTAAGATGTCACCCTGGGCAGAGGTCTCTGATGGGAGCAGTTAAAATACTGTAGGCATCTCAAAAGGAGATGAGAATTCTGCCTGCTTTTCATCAAACCTTAACTTTTTTAATTAAATTAATTAACCCAGAAATGCTAGTCAGCTTAACATCTCAGGCAGCTTGCCTGAGCCCCCGGGTATCTGGAATAAACTGTCCCCAGGTGCTTCCACCCAGTTAGGAAAAAGTGTTTCTGCCTATCCTGGGCCACAGGTGTTGAGCTTCTGCTAAGAAGAGTTTAGGTCAAGTGGAGTTTCTCAACCTCAGCACTCTTTAACATTGTGGGCCGGATAAGTAATTCTGTTGTGCAGGGGCCAGATGTGCATTGTAGGACGCTCGGTGGCATCACTGACCTCTACCCACTAGATGCCGGCAGCATCCTCTAGATGTGACAACCAAAACCACCTCCAGGTATTGCTAAAATCCCTCATGGGGGCAAAATCACACTAGCTGAGAACCACTGGGATAAAATGAGACTCCATCCTGCTGCCCCCCACCATCAGAAACCTCCATCGGAATGCTCCTCCCGCATCACCTTCCACCACTCCAGAGACCATGTGTTAGGTCCAGAAGGGTCCATCAGCAAGCAGCTTAGCTGGACCCAAATTAGAAAGGGTGAGAATTTGTCCAAGTGGAAACCAACTGGCCTTCACTTCAAACCCCAGGCTAAATGAAGGAAAGGAGAGAATAAGAAGTACCGAGAAATAACCCCTGTCTCCCAGCCATGAAGGAGGCTGATAAAGCTAGCATTTCGTTGACCAGCCTTCCCTCCCACGCTTCCCTTAGCCAAGGAGATCCCTCCAGGAAGCGGCAGGAAGAAGCCCTCCACCCAGAGACGTGGGCGTACCTGGATCTCCTAGGTATCCGTGGGATAGCAGCCCTGCATTTCTAGTTCAGCTTTGCACCCTACTCACTATCTGACCCTGGATAAGTCATTTAACTTCTACTTCTTCTTCCTCAGCTGTAAAATGAAAGGGCCAAATCTTTTAGACCTAGACCATGATTTTAGGGGCCCAGTGCTTGGGCAAGGGTACAGGAATGTGGTAGGGGGAAGACAGAGGCAGAGCAACCAAGAAAGCAATAGAATAGTCTCAGGTGACTGCATAGGATGCACAAGAGAGGGCATGAGCTAGGTTTTTAAGAAAAGTCAGGGAGGCTGAAGCCCAGCAATGATCAAATGCCATTTTAAGGACATAAAGAAGGAAGAATTAATAAAAAGAAGTTTTCTATATTTTTCATCACTCTCTACATGTTTACCCATCCTAACTGGTGCTGTTCATACCCTGATACCTCCCTCCCCCACGGCATTTCCTTTCCCTCTTATTTTACAAGCCTATTTCTCCATCTTTCTCCCTGTTTTGTACTCAGATCCCTTCGTTTCTGTTCGCTTTTTATGACAGTTCTTTCTCTGTGGCTCTCTTGCTTGCTCTCTCTTTCCCTTCCTCCTTCCTTTCCTTCCCCTCCCTCCCTCTTTCCCTCTTCCTCCCTCTCTCTCTCCCTGACCTTCTTCATCATAAGAAGGAAGTAGGTTACCCGCCACAGTCCTAGATTCCATCTCCTTAAAAGATTCAGATCTACAGAAAGAAAGTCAAACTGCGTCCTGAAGGATGAAGCTTCCACATGCTAAGTTCCTGCTTTATTTTATTTCCTTTTATACGACCGGAGTTATGACTATGCTTACAAATGACCATCATTAACCTCAAGTGAGGAACTCCTAGTGAAGGCCAAATGTGTCGACTTGATTGCAAGGCAACCGTGTCTGAAACGACCAGGCCACAGTGTAGAGAGGCAGTACCCAAATGTCTTACTTCGGCCCGCAGAACCCAAGTAAGGAGCCTGCTTGTACTACGTGGACATATCTTGACCAAGCTGGTCCCACTCCAGGACGTGACAAGTTGGATGAGGGCCACAGATCCTTGGTGAAATACAGTTCATCACGGCCAAGCCAGGAAAATGACTTTCCAAAGCGATTCACTGTTCTGAGCCTGCTGCCTGTCATTCAGACACCAGGAAAGAAAGATTCAGGGCTCTCCCACACCCTGTTGCAACTTTCACCTTCCCCCTAATCTTATCCCCCACAGGCCGATCATAAATACCATCGTTTGCTATTTGTGAAGAGAACACCACCTGTGAATCTGAAGGACAGCTTTCTGTAATGCTGGACAGTGGGAGGAGGGCAAGTCACAAACTAGATTCACTCTAAATGAGCAAATCAGCACAAACGGAACATGAACAAAACCTCTAATCAGCCACAATCAAATAAAAAGAGACTTCCTGGAGAGGAACAGCCAGATGGGAAGTGAATATCGTTCAGACCGTTAACGTTCCACCAATGCTCGCTGCTTTTTTAACAAGCAAATGGGGCCAGGTCTGGTAGAGCGAGGAAAGAAAAATGCAGGCACATCCACTTTTTCTAAAAAAGCACACAAAGTTATATGATGTAAAAACAGGTGATTGCTGAAGAAATGTACCTAATAAAATCCCTTCCCTTGACCACGCCTGTCCCTACTTAGGAGCCCAGCTCTCCCTCTGGCTTTCTACTATCACTTTCTTCCTTTCTTTCTTTTTTTGGTAACAGCGTTATTGAGATTTAATTCGCAAACTATTCAAATCACCCATTTAAAGTGTACAATACAATGGGTTTAGCGTATCCACAGAGTTGTGTAACTATCACCACATTGGAGAGTATTTCCATCACCCCAAAAAGAAACCCCATTCCCTTTAGCAGTCAATCCCTCCTACCCCTGAGCTACCACTAATCTTTCCACCTCCGTAGATTTGCCTCTTCTGGACTTTTCATATAAATGGAATCATACAATATGTGGGGAGAGAGGGAAGTCTTCCTGGCTTCTTTCACTTAGCATAATGTTCTCAAGGTTCATCCATATTGTAGCAAGTAGAAGTACTTAATTCCTTTGTAGTGCCAAATTATATTGCATTATATGGGCATGCCATATTTTACTTATCCATTCACCGAGCCTCTCTCTGCTTCTTTTCAGATGGACATTTGGATTGTTTCCACATTTTGGCTATTATGAATAAGGCTACAACAAACATTCCTGCATAAATTTTTGTGTGGACATATGCCTTCATTTATCTTAGGTAAATGGCTAGGAATGGAATTGCTAGGTTATAATATAACTCTGGATTTAACTTTTTTTTTTTTCTGAGATGGTGGGCCATTTTACATTCCTACCAGAATTTTCTACATTGTATGATTTTCTACATTCTTGCCAAAAATTATGTCTTTTTTATAGCCATCCTAGTAGCTGTAAAGCAGTAATCTCATTATGGTTTTGATTTCTATTTCCCTAATGATTAGTGATATTGATTCATATGATTATTGACCACTGGTATATCTTTTTTGGAGAAATATATATTCAGATCCTTTGCCTATTTTTAAGTGGGTTATCTTTTTATTATTGAGTTTTAAGTGTTCTTTATGTATTCCAGACACAAGTTCCTTATCAGATATATGATTTACAAATATTTGTTCCCATTTTGTGTGTTGTCTTCTCACTCTCTTGATAATGTCCTTTGAAGCACAAAAATTCTTAATTTTTTTAAAGTTTACTTACTTCGAGAGAGAGAGAGAAAGCCCATATGCACACATACCCGCCAAGAGCAGAGGAGAGACACATAGAGAGGGAGAGGGAGAGAATGCCAAGCAGCCTCCCCACTGTCAGTGCTGAGCCCAACCCGGGGCTCAAACCCACAAACTGTGAGGTCATAACCTGAGCTGAAATAGAGTCAGACGCCCAACCGATGGAGCCATCCAGGTGCCCCAAAAGTTCTTATTTTGATGAAGTCTGAACTATCTGTTTTTATTTTGGTTACTTGTGCTTTGGTGTCACATCTTACATCAACTCCTTGTAAAAAAAGCTTTTTTCAGCTTGTGTTGCTCAGTCTCAAGCATTGATTTTTTTTTTCCATTATAGCAGCAGGGCCTCTCCTTGGCCCAAGTCCCTCATATATGCAGAGACAGCAGACCATACAGCCCATAGGTAATGTGAGACATGAATGGGTTTTCATACCCTACTGAGTCCTGCTGCTCTCTGATTAGGACTATGATTATTATTGAATACTCATACTTCTGTGTAGGGCTTTTAGGCTTCTAGAGGCTTTCAGAATCATTAATTACTACTTAAAATAGCTGTGAAGGATAGGAAGGAAGGTAATCCCCACGCCCCCACCCCCTGCCACTAACATTTTGAGATAAGAAGACAATTAAGAAGTTGTTACAGGGGCGCCTGGGTGGCGCAGTCGGTTAAGCGTCCGACTTCAGCCAGGTCACGATCTCGCGGTCCGTGAGTTCGAGCCCCGCGTCGGGCTCTGGGCTGATGGCTCGGAGCCTGGAGCCTGTTTCCGATTCTGTGTCTCCCTCTCTCTCTGCCCCTCCCCCGTTCATGCTCTGTCTCTCTCTGTCCCAAAAATAAATAAAAAACGTTGAAAAAATTAAAAAAAAAAAAAAAAAAAAAGAAGTTGTTACAAAGACATAATTTTCCTCAGAGAAACTCTAACCTCTGAAATTCCCCGACTAGGAAAGAGGGAGGAAATAGAAACTGGGCAAAGTGTGACAGAGAAGTCAAAGCACAGGGCAAGTGAGAAGCAACTGGAGTCTCATATCCTTACATAGTTACTCACTCTCACTGCCACCCCCTTTCATGACCCACCAGACCACAGCCAGAGAGGAGCCTTATTTGAAAATCTGATTGTATCTGTTGGCTCATTGATACGTGCAAGATTTTTCAGAAGCCAGAAATTTCAGGTTCCCAAATGCTCCTCCAGCCCATCTGCTACAGTCATCTCCCAAGTTTCCCACACTCACACCTTATCAAATTTCTCTGTTTACCAAAACCATTGGAGCCCTAAAAACTTCGTTTGCTCTCAGATGTACTTTCCTTCTTCTCCACAGAGCAGACTCCTACTCACCAGTGAAGACCCAGTGTTGCATCCCTGGTGAAGTCTTCCTACCTTCACGAGGCAATTAATAGATGCTGCCCTTTGTGATATCCTCAGCACTGTCTTCATAGTTCTCGTTGCTATTATAACCCAGATGGCAGCTGGAATTGCCCTGCTCTTGAGGTTCTAGTTACCCCTGGCTTGCGCCACAATTCCACATTGTGTGGAAAATTCAATACCCATCCAAGATTTATAAACTTCCAAGAGGATGAGGGGAGAGTGGTGTTCCACCCCTGCAGGTACAGTCACTTTTAATTTCCTATCTCCACTGCGTTCTTACTCTTGGCTCTGTGTCTTGTGACTATTTCTTGCTTCGACAAATATGGACCTCAACTCCTTATGCTGATTTCCACTGAAAACTAATGATCCCTGCCCCCTGTATTCCTGTCTTGTACAATTCACTCTCCATGAGTAACTGGCTTCAAATCAGTAGAACAGAGCAATGTTGAGGGATGACACTTTGTGATCAGATGACAAAAGACTGTAATTTGGTCTTGCTAACAGACCCCCTTTCACGGAATGGAGAGGCCCATGTGGCAAGGAATAGGGGTTAGCCTCCAGTCGACATCCAGAAAAGGACCTTAAGGAACTGAACCTATCACCATTCATGTGTGTGAGCTCAGAAGCAGATCTTTGCCCACGAAGTCTTCAGAAGACACCCTACGCTGGCTGACCCCTGACTGCAGCCTGAGATGCAGGTAAGCCAAGGTCCCAGCTAAGCCACTCCCAGATTCCCTAACCCACAGAAAATGAGAGATAATAAATACTGTTTATGCAATAGATAACTAACACAAAAACCTAACAAAGAAACAGCCCCATTCACTTGGGACTTCTGTGTGTACAGAAGACTTGACTCATGGTTTAGAGAGAGAGAGGCTGTATATCACAGAAATCCTAAAAACATAAAGCTGAATATTAGACATTTAGTTTGTAAGAATTCTTTAGCCACTCCACTGTGTTATTCAGCCTCTCTCCCTCTTCCTCCACGACATCTTCTACCTCATGCAAAACAATTACCATATATATTTAAAATACACACATACGTAGAGAGGGACAGAGAAAGAGAAAGAAATTGATTTTGAAACTATCTGACCCTGACAGGTCCTAACGAGGCACGCTGAAAAAGCACCATTCTTCTCCTTAATCTTTGCCTGGGGCATGCAGTGAAGAAAGGACCTTGTATTTTTCTAAGGGCATAGTATAATATAATAAATATAATACAGTTTATCATAATACATTATCATATAATAAATATAATAGTTTATCATGTCTTATAATTACTAGTTTGTATGTCTTTCTCCCCCACCCAGACTCAGTTTTTCAAGAAAAGTGACTGAGTTTTATCCACCTTTATATCCCCTGTGCACAGTGCAAAGTTGATTAAACAGTCAGGACTCAGTAAATGTTTGCTGAATGTGTATTCATGACACAACATTACACTAAAGGATCTCCATTTGCAATTAATTATTAATGCATTATTAAATGAAGAGAACCACTGTGCTTGGCTACAAGTAAAATTACACTATAATAAGATCCTCAGATATTTCAAATAACTATAACTCTTTAAATTGGTTCAAGAAAAACTATTGCTCCGATAAATCTAATGCTAGAGCATGCTGTGAGGCTCAAATGTATTAATTAAATGCTCTCTTAAAAAGCATATATTCTGGTGTGCCTGGGTGGCTCAGTTGGTTAAGCGTCCAACTCTTGATTTCGGCTCAGGTCATGGTCTCGTGGTTCATGAGTTTGAACCCCAAATTGGGCTCTGCACGGATAGTGCAGAGCCTGCTTGGGATTCTCTCCCTGCCCCTCCTTGCCCCCCTCTCTCAAAATAGATAAATAAACTTAAAAAAAATGTAAGCATATGTTTTACATTACCAGATATTCTATAACTCATAGGGGAATATGTTAGATTTTCAGCTTAGAAAATAATTGCTCAGGAATTTCAAGTGTAGAAATTCAGCAGAGAGAGCAAAACGTCAGCATTATATTTAAAAGTGAAAAATTGGAAAACCAAATATGCAGCAGCAGGGGCAAGTTAAATAAATCATAGCACATCCACACAGTGGATTAAAAGAGATGAACTAGATCTGATTTATTAACTCAGAAAGATGTCTACAATATAGTCTTGTTTAAAAAGAGTAAGTAACTTGGGGCTCCTGGGTGGCTCAGTCGATTAAGCATCCAACTCTTGATTTCGGCTCAGATCATGATCTCAACGCTTATTGGGCTCTGTGCTGATGGCTCAGAGGCTGCTTGGGATTCTCTCTCTCTCTTTCTCTCTCTCTGCCCCTCCTCCACTCACGCGGTCTCTGTCTCTCTCAAAAATAAAATTAATTAATTAAAAATAAATATATATATATATATAGATAGATAGATATAAAAGAGTAAGTAACAAAGCAGTATGTAAATGTTGGTAAAAAATACATTTGCCTATATTTACATATACACATGTAGAGAAAAACATGGAAGGATATACCCCAAAATGTTAATAACAGCATTTAACACATTATTGGTAATCTTTATACTTTTTTATATTTCTCAAATGTTTTGTAGTGAGCATGTCTTTCTTTTTATTTTTTTTTATTTTGCGAGAGAGCATGCACAAGTGGGGGAGGGGCAGAGGGGCAGAGAATCTTACACAGGCTCCACACTCAGCACGGGGCCCAACACAGGGCTCAATCCCACAACCCTGGGATCATGACCTGAGCTAAAATCAAGACTGGGACACTCAGCTGACTGAGCCACCGAGGCACCATACATATATTTCTTTTTAATCAAAATATTTAAAACTGTTTAAAAACAGAGAAAAGACTCAATTAGTAGTATCTTAACTTAGCAAACATGGACTCATAGTCGAAAATTTGCTAAATTAATATTGTGAAATGTAAAAGTACCTAACATAATCTATCACACTTGAATTTTAAAAGCAACTTTAAATAAGTGGACTCATTTGAGCCCCCCAAAACTTTGTGCAGTAGAAAGAGCTTATTAAGTACATTTTAAAGGTATTAAGTGACTTGTTCAAGTCATACACCAAGTAAATAAAAAGAGCCAGATGTAGAGGTTAGGGTTTCTGCTTCCCAAAGCGGGAAAGAGAAATGTTATGAATGGTTCCAGATGCAGCTGGTCATCTCAAATGACGATCACAGAAGTCATGATCAAGAATGTTTTGCAAATATTCTGACGTCCTGAGTACTGTAATTCTTTCTCAGCAAATACCAAAGACTAAATTCGTTTTCCATGTTGTTTTATTTGGGAAAACTTCTGACAGCTTTAGTTAACTATTCTTTTCATTGATCCTACAAATAAGCACAGACCACTATATGGAACTCCAAATGCATCCAGACAAGTGGAAAGAAGAAAACAAAGAGTTTAAGAAAAACTATCCAGACAGCCAGGATGCAGGGAAGGGCACACAAAGTCCCCACCACCCAGCCAGAGGTCTTGACAACACTGCGGAGTCACAATCAGCACTGACCAAATGCTTCACTGGCTACTTTCAAGTCATTTTATTTTAGTTTTGATGCAGTCCCTTTGTGTATATGTCACTTGTAGAGGGGAGTCTGCTTTAAATCACAGCAAAGAAATACTCAGAAAAACAGCATTTCTGACAGATACACATATTCCTAAAGCAAGCAAAGGTGGTACACATCCAGAATGGGCATAACATTTATTTTTTTTAATGTTTATTTATTTATTTTGAGAGAGAGAGAGAGAGAGAGAGAGCGAGCATGAGTGGGGAGGGGCAGAGAGAGAGAGGAGAGACAGAATCCCAAGCAGGCTCCACACTGTCAGCACAGAGCCCAACACGGGCTCAAACTCACAAACCCAAAGATCATGACCTGAGCCGCAATCAAGAGTTAGAAGCTTAACAGAATGAGCCACCCAGGTGCCCCAAGAATGGACATAAAATTTAAACAGAAGACCCCAAGGGACACCTGGGTGGCTCAGTCAGTTAAACATCCGACTTTGGCTCAGGTCATGATCTCGCAGTTCGTGGGTTTGAGCCCGCATCCGGCTCTGTGCTGACAGCTCAGAACCTGGAGCCTGCTTCAGATTCAGTGTCTCCCTCTCTTTCTGTCCCTCCCTGGCTTGCTGGCTTGCACTCTCTCTCTCTCTCTCTCTCTCTCTCTCTCTCTCTCTCTCTCTCTCTCAAAAATAAATACACATGAGAAAAAAAAAAAACAAAAACCAGAAGACCCCTGTGGCTGAGCCATACTGAAAATGCTACAGAATCAATCATCTCCTCATCACTGAACATTGAAGGAGGCTCTTCAGGGAGCACTGAACTTGAAGCAGCATAGCAAGACAGACTGCAGGCATTTGGCAGAGGACACAGGGGAGGAGACAGAACTTCCTTAAAGTCTGGCTTTGCTCAGACCTGTGCAATGACAAATTAGGAAGGAAACAGAGCAGAAGGCAGGACGGGAGGTGTGAACTGTGAGCAATTTTAGACAGAAAGGCTGGCACCTCTCTGAAACTGGCATATCCGCTTTGGGACAAGGAAGTGCCCCTTTGGACTTAGATCAGCATTAGGGTGTGGGCCAGCCAGCCACGCAGGAGAGGATCAGCAGATGAGTTGAGAAGCGTTCCAGATGGACCGGAACAGAGACAATGCTGTAACTGCTCCACACTAAGGGACTGGATTTAATATCAGACACACCAAAATGCTATTTATTGGGAATTTATTGCACATATATTTATGATTAGTTAACTATTTAGCAAACTGTGTATAGATCATTGCACATGTGGTTCAGTTATTCTCAACCAGTTTAGACATTGCCAAACAGTTACAAACCTCCTCATGATCATTAAAGGACTTGGTAAATGAAAGAAAATATAACAGCCAACCAATACTTACTATATACTAAGCAATGTTATTAGCCAGTTATTTTACATGTGTCCATTTCTTATTATCTCCATTTTACAGATGAAGAAACTGAGGCAGGGAGTGGTTTAGCAATGTGCCTGAGGTCACAGGAAACAGTACAGCCAAAATCTGAACCCAGGCAATCTCATTCCAGAGGCTGTGTTGTAATCACTAGACTATAATAAACCACACTTTAGCAATCCAGCTCCAACTGCGGCACAAAATCAGATACTGGGGCTCTGAGTGCATATACCAGGCAAACAACTCTCCTTGCAGAACGACAGGCTTGAATAGGTTTTCTGCTCATTATATAATTTCAAGAAACTTCTGTTAACATTAACCATTTGCAAAATTTAGATCAAAAGAAACAACTTAGGGGCGGTGGTTCAGTAGGTTGAGCATCGGACTCTTGTTTAAGGCTCAGGTCATCATCTCCTGGTTTGTGAGATCGAGCCATGCCTCTCGGGCTCCGTGCTGACACTGTGGAGCCTGCTTGGGATTCTCTCCCTCTCTCTCTCCTCCTCCCCCATTAATTCTCTCTCTCCCTGCCCCCCCTCTCAAAAATAAATAAATAAACTTTAATAAAAAGAAAAAGAAACAAATTCCACAAAAGACACAGCATAACTGAGTGAAGCATGCTAGGTGTTAGAAAATGGGAAGTGGGGAGAAGGGAGCTCGTGAGGACCAAGAGAACAAACACCTACCTAAAGGTGTATCTCCAGACAGTCATCTCCCCAGAAGAATAAAGAACTAGCTTTGCCAGTTCTCGCATTTTTTTATTTATTTATTTTTTTTTTTTCAACGTTTTTTATTTTATTTTTGGGACAGAGAGAGACAGAGCATGAACGGGGGAGGGGCAGAGAGAGAGGGAGACACAGAATCGGAAACAGGCTCCAGGCTCCGAGCCATCAGCCCAGAGCCTGACGCAGGGCTCGAACTCACGGACCGCGAGATCGTGACCTGGCTGAAGTCGGACGCTTAACCGACTGCGCCACCCAGGTGCCCCGTTCTCGCATTTTTTTAAAGGAAAGTTGAAAATTCAGATTCTTGTACAAAATCCTTCCAATTTTTTTCTCTGAATAATGAACCAAACAAAGCCTATCTACAAACTTAGGCTGCCCGTTGGTTCTAGATTCATTGCAGTTCTCAACAGATAATATGATAATGGTCTTCTGAATGGGAGGGTACTGGAAATTAGCAGAAGTTCTGAAATGTTAAGAAGACAATATTCAATATGTAACTATGCACGGGGGTTGGTTTTAGTCTGGTTATGTCCAATGAATCCAAACAGCTCTCGGGGTTTACTCCTGGTATAAATGCATCCAGGGACATCTGAGTCAAGAGTCCCCAAAGCGGACTTTAAGCATTCCAGGTGGCATGAAAAAACATCCACCGAGGTGCTGGAAGAAAAAATTTGAATTTATATTTCTATTTTTTTATTCTTTTAAAGATTCTTTCACATATGTGTCATAATGTTCATATTAAACTTTAAAGCAGTACAAACATATATTCCTCAAATAATAGACACACATAAAAAAGAAAACAGACTTTTTCATAATAATTGGCTCTGACAGTTATACCAACAATGGAAATACACTCAAACAAAGAAAACCATAAAATGGAAGAAATTCTATCTATATACACGGTCATGAAATCCAAGAAGTGCTGTCTACGTAAGTATACAGGGAATTCACCAACAAACTCTACATTAAACCGAAAAGTTTGGCTCTCCAGTCCCCAGTCAGCTGCTACACAGCAGTGCTCCTATGAAATAAGGAACAATGAGAGGAACTACTCTCAAGGGCAAGGACTGATTCTTATTTTTCTTTCTGTGCCAGGTGCCTGGCACGGAGCAGACATTTCATATACACTCTTGCTGGTGCAGTAAACTATCCTGACTTGCAGGTCTGTCTTCCGTCTCTTATCCACAGGCTGGTGCCAATTTTAAGAGGGGTTATATACATTTTCCATGGAGTTGCACTTCTGGCGAGTTCCTTGGCTGGTAACATCTATTTTGAAGGTTTGGTTAGGTCTGCTAAAACCACACAGAGAATCCTCCTAAGTCAGAGTAGTCCTTTAAAGTCAGAGGGAAGGGAAGAGTGTTAGAAAGAGGAGTCCTTAGTAATGAGCTATTCTGACCAGGTCTTCAAGGACTTGACGCACTGCAGTTTCAGGCTTTTCACTATAATGTTTAACTTCCCACACTCCATGTGGGAACTAACAGCACGCAGCAATTTAATGACATAATTTTTTCTCTACTCTCTTCACTCGTGCTCTCCCCCAGGCAATCCTGGGGTTAAGACTACAGTATTTATTTTTTTAAGAAGAAGTAATATTTTAAATAACATTATTTGTTATCACAAAAGTTATTTATATATTCATATTCATAGCAGAAAAAAGAAACTAAAGATAAAATGGATGCTGTTGATGACCATAAATGTATCCATTTAGTCAATGGATCAATCACATCCCTCACTAATCACTTCTCAATGTCTCAGCCCCACATCTTACTCCAGTGCCTGCTGAGGTTACCAGGTCCATGCAAGATTCAGGCAGATTCAAGCAGGTGTAATCTGACAACACCTAGCCTCTGTGGAGAGGCCTCCACACACCCTCAGGTTCCTACTTCAGAGCTTTCTAATATCAACCAAGATTTAGGGGCACATAGTTATCCACTCCATATTCATGCATTTGCAACCCAACCCCATGCATTTGCAGGGAAGTCATCACCTTGGGCCACTCTTGACCAACAGGGGCAGAAGCCAATGGATACATGCTTCTTCATTTCATTCTGAGATGCATTTTATAAGGCTCCTCAAAGTGCCAGGAATCAAGCACCCATTGCCCTCAACAGTGGTCAGTTTGACAATGTATGCTTGTTTTGGCCTCCCTGCCTCCCTTTTTCCCTTTCTCCATCCCAACTGGGACCACATCCCAAATAAAACCTGCATGCAAGCATTCACCTCAGGCTCTGCTTTCATGGGCACCTAAGCTACAAGAGTTGATAAGGAAGTGGACCTGGAAAACAGACCTTCTGGATTAGGAAGCTGGATCACTCCCCAACTGCTGGTGGTAAGCAGGGTGATGATAATCCCCTGGCAGTAGGGGGATGCAGGAGCATCATACTTACTAATACTCCTACCTGTGGTGGATTGGGATGAGGCACAGATGCACTGTGCCTATGTTCACTGTGCCTATGCACTGTGCCTATAGTTCAGTGCCTATGAAGCACTGAACTAAGTGGTAGTAACTGTGGTACTTGAATGATATGCGGTCCATTGTAAGAATTACAGAGTTGGTTAGCTTTTGTTAACTGCTTTGGAAGCCTTGAAGAGATAAAACTAAAACTACAGGTCCAGGTCAGCCAACCACTAACACAAAGCACACCATGAAATGCTTCTGTAGCAGCAATTCGGTTGATCTTAATCTCCTGCAGCCACAAGGCAGACAGTACTGAAAATCAGGCTCAGGAACTAACTGGAAAGCTGGAGGCCTGCAAAGGAGACTGAATGCAATCTGAGTACATCTCCTGTCCAAATCAGGGCCCTGATAGGAAAGCAGGTGACTCTATGATCTGAAATCTGGACATCTGGGCAGACGAGCCTAAGAATCTTAAAGCCCTGAATCCTCCAAACCGTTAACAGCAGTTCACTCCTTCCTGCTAGAGGAGAGCCACCTCCCCTTTCCTAGAGACCCTGCAAAGTCCTCACGTAAGGAGATGCCCAACAAGGTAATTCCTGTCCTCTTTGGGATCTGCCACCACATCATCTCATTGTCTCTGAACCAATAACTTAAGAGTCAAATCTCATCACAGCCCAAGCAGGGAAACATAGTTCCTGTTATAGAAATAAACTGCTTATTCACCAAAGCAATATATATCAGCAGGAACCAAAAGAAGATAATTTGGAGTGGATCCTAAAGGTTTTAGAGGGACTGCAAAATATAAGGCTGGATAAAGAATAACTGATTGACATGGGGCCCTCTCCCATGACTCTGGTTTCAAAGGCCTGGCAAGGACACCAGGACATCAATATCCTAAGTGGAATAGCTCCACGAAGCTTGGACAGGACGACAGCTTACTGTTGTTAGTAAGGTACTGAAGCCAAAATGAGGAACAGATCAGGAGGATCAGGCAGGTGAGACTGTAAAGATGAACTTACTTCTAGACACTTGAAGAACCCACCACCTATATTTCCTGGGAAGACACAGGAAAGAATCCTCCCTTCCCCAAGGCAATAAGGAATGAACCAGTGTCTCTGGGATGCACACTTGTACCCTTTAGGAACCGCTTCACATCCCCTAGGTCCCACCCCTTTCTCCCATCTCCACTGCAGCAATCAGTTCTACACAGGCTTGCAAGCAGCTTCACACCAGTGTCATCTGACCGTGCCTGGCCTCACTCCTTCTACGGACCTTGGCTCCCTGGCCCTGGGCTTCTCTGACAATGGGGTGCAGGACACGCGGCACTCACACATGTGCAACCTGGTAGTAAGAGACAGCCAACTCCTGGGAGGGCCACCCTTGATCAAGGAGGGGCAGAAGCCTAAGGAGCAATGCTTCCCCCTTTTGTTGTCCAGCATAGACAGTTCTGACATGCATTTCACAAGGCTCCGTACAGAGACATCGTGTCATCAATCACTAGCTGCTCCTAGCGCCAGTCAACCTGTTAAAACATTCTGATAATGGCTTTCACTCTCCCTCTCCCACTCCCGCTCCCTGGAATCACATTCCAAATCAACCACCTGCACAAAAGCTTTCAAAGCACGGCACCTGGGTGGCTCAGTCAGTTAAGCGTCTGACTCTTGGTTTCGGCTCGGGTCATGATCTCGTGGTTCATGAGTTCAAAACCCACATCAGGCTCTGCACTGACAGCATGGAGCCTGCTTGGGATTCTCTCTCTTCCTCTTTCTCTGCCCCTTCCCACTCATCCCCTCCCTCTGCTCCTTTCAGCCTCTCAAAATAAATAAACAAACTTAAAAAAAAAAAAAGTATATACTCTTAAAAAAAAAAAAAAGCTTCTGGAGGAAATTTTGGACAAAACAAAGCCCAATCACTTACGGGGAGTATGGGAGAGAAAGTGCTTTAATAAGGATCAAGACCTCAGCCTCCTAGGAAATTATTCCCATACACGACCAGAGCCTCATCAGCCCATACCCAACCCGAACCAACCTCCTACTAAACCTCTATCACAAGCATATAAGCAACACCCTTTTCTTTTTCAGTAGAATCCAATGCTACTTTCACACATACCCTCCACACTGGGCCTTTTACAGCTCAGCCTGAGCAGCTGACAGCAAAGAAAGTGAATATAGAGACACGACAATGGAAAATAGGGAGGAAAAGGTTTTATTTAGAACTTAAATCAAACTCTCAGACTTTCTCATAATAGGATTTTAGTTTCAATAACATAATTAGAAGGGCCCACCACAGGGCCAGGCACTGTAGATATGCTTGATACATTTCTGCTGTTTTAGAGGAAAAAAGTTTTTTAAAATTAAAAAAACATTTTTTTTAATGTTTATTTTTGACAGAGAGAGAGAAAGAGAAAGACAGAGCATGAGGGGGGAGGGGCAGAGAGAGAGGGAGACACAGAATCTGAAGCAGACTCCAGGCTTTGAGCCGTCAGCACAGAGCCCAACGTAGGGCTCGAACCCATGGACCGTGAGATCTGACCTGAGCACGAAATCGGATGCTCAGCTGAGCCACCCAGGCGCCCCAGTTTTTTAATGGTTATTTATTTATTTTGAGAGAGAGAAAGAACACACGAGCAAAGGAGGGGCAGAGAGAGAGGGAGAGACAGAGAATCCAAAGCAGCCTCCACACTGTCAGCACAGAGTCCAACACGGAGCTCGAACCCTCAAACCGTGAGATAGGACCTGAGCTGAAGTCAAGAGTTGGACATTTAACTGACTAAGCCACCCAGGCACCCCTGTTTTAGAGAAAACTTTATCCTTTATTTTAGATCTTAATAGAATAGCAATCTATGCCAATATTTACAGCTAAACAAGCAAGACTATGTCACAACTTCTCAAAATATAAACACTTATAAGTAGGCCCAAAAATAAGAATTAACTTTTCTGTGCAAGGCCCAACCATGCTCTATCAGAAATAGGGCACTTCCTGGGAAAAAGCCAGAACTTCAGCAAGCCGAACACAGCCCTCTTTAAAAAATATATTTTCGTGATTCGCTAGTATACTAGTCTTAGAGAATCATTTATGCACTAGCTGGGTTTGGGGTTGTACCACTTCATGTGCATCAGCCAAAGATACCAGAACCCAATCAAGCCATCACGGGCTATGCCCCAGAAATCATTCATGCTTTTCCTATATTTAGCACAAACACACATATGCTGAAGACAAAAATGATTGTCCACAGAAACTGCACAGCAACAAAAGAGCTTTGGTTTTGACTTCCAAGTAGATGTTAAAACTAATGCATTATTACTGTGCTGTTGACTCCTCAGGGACAGGATAGTATGCAATCTGATTTGGCTAGCAGAAAGGAAGTTAGAAAGTAGAGGCTAATTGAAACAGGTTGTCCAACAGTTAATCATTTCAGCAAACCAAATGCCATATTCTAACCTGCATGAGTATTAAAATTATATTCATACCTGCTTAATCATAGTTGCTATACATCATAAATGATTCTGGATCAAGAAACAAGTAATCAAAAGCTGCATATTTAATAACTGTTGTTCACACTGAAATTTCTTATGCTATTAATATCTAAGTTCCCTTCTGTGACTTTAGGCTATTTTAAAAGGGGGGAAAAAACACAGAAACCTTGTTACCATGGAGACTGTAAGCCGGTCAGCCCATCTGCTGAAGAGGATATAAAATTTTGTAAGTAGAATTTTAAAAGCCTTACTATGAGAAAGACTTCCTCAAACACAGCAGGGGGGAGAAGTTACAGAAAGTCTGGCAAATGGCCATTTGCAAAAATTTGGGCTATCATTACTTTGATACTAACCATGAATTTGCAATAATTCTTACTAACAGGAAACTATTAATATCTATACATTAGGATACTAAAGATGTTTATACCATTTTTTAGGGGGAAAAATGTAACATTTATATTAAAAAGTGGTCCAGGAAAGCCTACGGTTTGGTTCATTTGATTTTTAAACCTCTCCAGATATTTGCCACAGGTGTTTATAAAATAAATATGAGGCACTTTAAACAATTATGGTGTGAAGTTTCAATAGTAATATCTTTAGGATCTTATAATATTTAGCTTTCTTCTTTTGTTTTTAGATATATGTGGGCCTAACCCAGGAATCTATGTATTCAACAACTTGTAAACCTAGTAGGCACAAAGCCCTGACTAAGACAAAGGCACAAGAGACATCATAAATCAGTTCTTGGCCTTAAGAAACTGAAGGAGGTGGCTTATCTTCATTCATTCATTCATTCATTCATTCAGTAAAAGTTCACTGAGCACCCGCTGTGTACCAAGCACATTCCTAGGCACTGGGAGTCACACAGGGATCAAATGCAACAAAAATCCTTGCCCTCCTGCAGCTCATACACAGGTGTAATTTACAATTAGATGACAGTCTGACAGGGGCAGTTTAGTGATAAGAACAAGACACTGTAAGAGGACAGAAATGACTCCTTCTGGGGTGCCTGGGTGGCTTAGTCAGTTAAGTGTCTGACTCTTGATCTCAGCCCAGGTCCTGATTTCAGGGTTGTGAGTTCAAGCCCTGCATTGGGCTATGAGCTGGGCATGAAGACTATGAAAGAAAGACAGAAGGAAAGACAGACAGACAGAGGAAGGAAGGAAGGAAGGAAGGAAGGAAGGAAGGAAGGAAGGAAGGAAGGAAGGAAGGAAGGAAGGAAGGAAGAAGGAAAGAAAGAAGGAAAGAAAGAAAGAAAGAAAGAAAGAAAGAAAGAAAGAAAGAAAGAAAGAAAGAAAGAAAGAAAGAAAGAAAGAAAGAAAGAAAAAGAAATGACGACTCCTGCCAGGAGCAATTGAATAGAGATTCCAAAGAGGGGGCTTCTAAGCTGGGACTTCAGAGAGGAACAGGAACACACCAGACAAGAGTGGAACAATATTCCAGACCAAGAGAGCATGGAGTGGTGGCAGAAATCTGGAGAATGTCTGTCACTGAGCTGAATGTTACTTCACAGCTCCAAAACAACTTGAGAAATGAACGTGGCTAGAGGGGCTTAATGAATACTAAATTTGGGAGGAATGTTTGTATGCAAGATAATTTGAAAGTATAATTATTTTCATAAATATCCATGATAAGTGAATTAGCTTTCCTAAACAGCAAAATTCCTAGTTAAAGAACATTCATGCCTTAAGATACGTATCACAAGTCAAATATAAAAACAGCAATAGAAACCTTTGAATGTTTAAACCTTTTTCACAGATAATGTCTCAGTCAAAGCTTACAAAAACCTCGCAGTGAGGCACGGCAGTTATTACTTCCACTTTATAGAAGTGGTAACTACAACTTAAAGAACATAAATGACATATTCTAGATCTAAGAATGGCTAAGCCAGACCTTGAACTTTGGCTTTTACTGTCAATATTGGGCTCTTTCTACAAGACCAGAATTTTGTGCCCATTTAAGGGATTTTACAAAATAACAGGGAAATGCTCTCACAGAGCAATATATCACAAAAATGCTCCCGGTCTTTGGAAGAAATCTACACACCTACTTTGTACACTTGGCAGAGAAAGAGTAAGGCCAGGAGAACTGAGGACAGTCAGCCATCAGGAAACACAAATGTTATAACGTCAGCATAATAATTTCCTTAACAAAGCAACCTTCCTTCTTGTTATCAAAGATCCAAAAATCCATGCGTCCCACCCTTCACCCCCAACTCCTGCACCAAATCCAACCCACTTGAAAGTGTCCTCTCCATTGAAGTGTCTGCCTTAGCTCAATGCTGTTTGCCTACTGTAGTAAGCTGGCAATCGTGTTTTTACTATGCTTCCATGAGAATTTAGCCACCGCCCCCAGATTCTAGTGCCATCACCAAGTCTGGCGTTAAGTTGGCAGAAGAATAGAATTATTATGAATTTTGAACAAGCTGATACAGAAATGTAAACAAATGCGTTATTAAATATACAAATAAAAAAAAACCAAACAGGTTAAATAACATTAAAGAGATTGGAACAGAGTGCAGGATCATAAAAACTCTGAAAATAATTAAAGATACATTTTGAAAAGAGAATAAAAGACGTAATTGTGGGCATATCTGTCAGTCTGCTTTCATTGTTTAAAACAGAGTCCATTCTCCATTACCAGCTGTCTTCTTCAAGAGGGGGCTCCCAAACTTCCCAAAACCCCTTCAACAAGAAATGTAATCTCCTAGGATTAAAATCTCTCATCTGACAAGCAACTCAAAGGACTAATCTACTGGAGACACGTCTCTGGCTCCAGGGTGAAGATCAGGGATCTAGGACCAAAGAGACAAGACCGCATGGAGGCGGATGGGATGGGATTCTACAATAGATCCAGGAATCTACCCCCAAAGCCAATGTACAGAGATAGAGTCAAGAGCTGAGCCAGGTAAGGAACCCCAAGGAAGCCTATGTGGACCAAGTTAGAATAAAGTGGGCGAGCAGAGGCAGAATGGCAAGACAACAGAAACAAAGCTGTGTAGTCATCACTCCAGGAGCTGGGGACCATGAATCCCAGTAGCGGGCTGAGCAGCAGAGGTGAGCAACCCAGAGTAGGTGCCAGAAACTAGCTTGTTCCCAAAGCCTTCAGAGCTACCAACACTTACCACCGTCAGCTCCACAACAACTACCCCCACACACCCAGCCTCACCATAGCCACCACCTTTACCAACATCCCTGCCACCACCTCACCCCCAACATCACCAACACCACCATCATTGCCACAAATACCACCACCTCTGCCATCACCACAACCACCATCACCACCAGCAGCCATGTCATCAACACAACTATCATCCTTCTAAGATGCTCTCCTAAAATTGTTTTAATGTTTATTTGTTTTTGACAGGGAGAGAGAGAGAGACAGAGCATGAGCGGGGGAGGGGCAGAGAGAGAGGGAGACACAGAATCCAAAGCAGGCTCCAGGCTGTGAGCTGTCAGCCCAGAGCCTGACACGGGGCTCGAACTCACAAACCACGAGATCATGACCTGAGTCGAAGTCGGACGCTTAACAGACTGAGCCACCCAGGCGCCACTAAGATGCTCTCTTTAAAAGCACAGAGGGGGGCGCCTGGGTGGCGCAGTCGGTTAAGCGTCCAACTTCAGCCAGGTCACGATCTCGCGGTCCGTGAGTTCGAGCCCCGCGTCAGGCTCTGGGCTGATGGCTCGGAGCCTGGAGCCTGTTTCCGATTCTGTGTCTCCCTCTCTCTCTGCCCCTCCCCCGTTCATGCTCTGTCTCTCTCTGTCCCAAAAATAAATAAAAAATGTTGAAAAAAAAAAAAAAAAAAAAAAAAAGCACAGAGGGACCAGCAGAGGCTTTGAAATTTCAGCCTTCCCCACCAATCTCTGGAAAAGGAAGGCAGCAGCACTGATACAAATCGTGGCCTCTACCCTGCTTCTAAAGCAGAATAGCTACACTAGGTTGTTTTAAACAAAATAATTTGTATATGAGATTTGCGTACATTATCTCAGTTCTCAAAATTCTCATAACACCCTGTGAGGCAGATGTTGCTAGCCCCATTTTATGGGTGAGGAAAATAAGCCTCAGGGTATTCCTTGCCCAAGGTCGTACAAATAGAAGGTGATGGAGCTCACATTCCAGTCCACCTGATTCCACAGCCCATTCTATTCACAGCTCTGCAGTGCTGCCTCTCTGAAGAAAATGAAGACAGAGCCGAGTCCTTGAGAGGGATGACTGGTAGTGGGAGAGACCTGTAAACATACCATCTCAAAACAATGTGCGAAGTGCTCCAAATGTACTAAGGGAGGAAGAAACTAATTCTGCCCGGGGGTGTTGGAGAAGACTGTAGAGAGGATGTGACATTTATGCAATCGTGAAGAAAAGGAGTAGGAGTTCACCAGAAAAAGCAGTGGAGGGGAGAGTAATCCAGGTGGAGTGCTAGCGGATGCAAAGGACCTCCCCAGGGATCACTTACTCCCTCCGGCAGGCTCTGCCGATTTCCCCAGGTCAGACCTCTGGCCTGATTCAAGGCCGGCCCTCAGGTCTGGTCAAAGTACCACTGGTCGCTTTACACCACTGACCCATACACACCTCGGCCGCACACGCAGCCTTTCCCATCTCAGCCTTTCCCGACTCCGGCTCAAGCTCCAGAGCCCAACACATGCTGCTGCCTGCTGTGGAAGTCTAGGATGAAAGGATCTGGTCTGTAGGACTCAGGCATCCGGTCCCTGGCCCCAGACCAAGGCTTCAGCCACAAGGAGATGAAGATCTGAGGCCAAGTGCTAGTCAGACGGTGCAGACCGAGAGGAAGAACACGTTCTTAGATGTGTTCTGTTGAGGCAGAAACTGTCCTTAAGCAAATCCAGGATGGGGCATCCAACTGAAACAAGTAAGAGAATAAAGTTGATGCTCAGCTGCAAGTCACCAGATTGCAAATAACATCCCCGACATCAAACACGTGACCCAGGGCTTAGGGCATACATGTCATCATAAGGTCTTTTGGGAAAGGGGATTAGAAAGGGGAAGTGTCAAGAGCTAGACGTGCCACGGTAGGGGCCAGGGGGCCGTGGGGCGACAACGGCTTTAATTTTTTTTCCAAGTCAAAAACATAGCAGCGATGTCTCTGGGCTCGAATCTATGGGTCCACAAAGAGCCGTTTGTGTGTTTTTGAGAAAACTTTCTGAGACTTTTTCTGAGAGGACCCTCAGGCCACGGATCACCTCTAAACCTTTTTTTCAGAAACACGTTCTTCTTAGATACCTCCGCTCTTAAAAGAACACACCAAGTCTATCCTTAGCACAATCTCTCACTTAACTGGCAACACAGACTAGGGCTCTACCCAGGTTCTTACGCAGGTGCTGAATCTCGAAACCACTGCCATCCTATTCATTTACCAACCAACATTTATTAAACACATACAATGTGCCAGATGCCAGATACCTACCAGTTCCCTGCCTTTTTCATGCTTATGATCCAGTAAGGATGGATGGGAATGAATAAATAAAAGGAAGAATACATAATTCAGGTTATGTGAGAGCACGTAAGTGCGGGCGGCGGGGGTCTGCCTTAGATGGGCAGCCAGACAAGTGTAAGAAGGCAATGTCTGGGCTGAGATGGGAAGAATGAGAAGGAAGCCACCATGTGCAGAGCTGGGGAAAGAGCATTCCAGGACAAGAGGACAGAGGTGCAAAGGCCCAAAGACAGGATTAACCTTGGTTTATTCAAAGAACACCAAGAAGGCCTGGGCTGGGGAGACGGTAGGGGGGCAGGGTAGTAAGCAGGAGAGCGGCAGATGAAGTAAGACAGCCTGGCAGGCGTCCTGTCATGATAAAGTCTTGTAGACAATAAGGAATTTACATTACACTTTAACACAATTTAAAGCCATTTGGAGGGTTTTAAACCAGAGAATGGCATGATCTGATTTCCCTTTTAGAAAGACAACTCCGCCAGTTCTGTAAAGAACTGATCGGGTGATGAATGGAAGCAGGGAGGCTCTCTCAGTAGGCCAGAAGAGAGAGGAGGAGGCTCACAGGAGGAGCTAGGCTGGCGAAAGAAGACAGATGGAGAGAAGTAGATGGATTTGAGATGCCTTTCGGAGACAGAGCTGCCCGCAAGGATTCTTCAGACCCATCACTTCAATGCCTTCCCAATTTGCTTCCGTGAAGAACAATATTTTGGGAAGACGGTCTATAGCATATGTGAACCATCAGTTCATCTACATCTCTGATGTTCATGGGTCCTTCAAGATGCCTCTAGAACTGCTGCAGAGAGCATGAGGAGGAAACCGAGAGGGTGGTCCAGATACAGTCCCTCCCCATCAAAGCATCTCCAAGTCTGTTGATTACCAACGGTGACATCTGCAATGTCATTTGAAGAAATTTTTACTTTAAAAAAAAGGTTTTTTTAAATATTTGTTTATTATTGAGAGACAGAGAGAGACAGAGCATGAGCATGGGGTGGCGGGGGTGGGAGGGGAGAGGGCAGAGAGAGGAGGAGACACAGAATCCGAAACAGGCTGCAGGCTCTGAGCTGTCAGCACAGAGCCCAATGTAGGGCTCGAACCCACAGACCGCGAGATCATGACCTGAGCCAAAGTCGGACGCTTAACCAACTGAGCCACCCAGGCGCCCCTGAAGAAAATTTTTTTTTTTTTAATTTTTTTTTTTCAACGTTTTTTATTTATTTTTGGGACAGAGAGAGACAGAGCATGAACGGGGGAGGGGCAGAGAGAGAGGGAGGCACAGAAGCGGAAACAGGCTCCAGGCTCTGAGCCATCAGCCCAGAGCCTGACGCGGGGCTCGAACTCACGGACCGCGAGATCGTGACCTGGCTGAAGTCGGACGCTTAACCGACTGCGCCACCCAGGCGCCCCAAGAAATTTTTATTTTAAAGCCAAACTTTGCAAATCACAACTGTGATAGGGCAGTGTCTGCCTAACTGGCCCCAATATCGAGTCTCTCTTTCTCACCAGAAATAGAGCTGTCACGATTTCTAGCCTTCACGTGGCTACTCAGCTAGAGACCACATTTCTCAGCCTCCTTTGAAGGCAGATGTAGCCTCACGACAAAGTTCAGGCCAATGGGTTTTGAGCACAAAAATATGTTCAACTTCTAGGTCATTCCCTTCAAAATGAAACTGCTTATTCTCTTCTTTTGCCTTTGAGCTGCCTAGGAAATAGCGATGACTGTACCAGTCACGTTGGGCCCAAAGATGGGATCTAAATGTTGAGAATGACAGAGCCTGTCCACCAGCCTGGGTCCTTGGACCACTGATCTCAGAATAGAGCCACCTACCACTCTGACCTGCCTATCTACCTCCAGACTGTTAAGTGACCAAGAAATATACATTGTATCTTTTTGTTTCAGTGTTACAGTATCTTAGTATACGTCCAAGCAGAGCTTCAACAGCCAATGTGTGATCCACCATGTCTCTCATTCCCTCTTCTGCAGCAAACAGAAATGTTCCAGAGAATGGCTGCCCTATTGGAGTGAAGAACAACACCAAGGACACCCCTAGCTAACCCAGGAGATACACGGAGTATGTGTGCACACCAAGCTTTTATTACTGTAGTTGCTGTTTCAAGGAAGTTTCTATTACTGCAATATCACCTAACTTATGCTAATACATCCTGGTTGAAAACAGCTGCTCTAAAATCTTCCCCTTGGATTACATGAGACTAGAGAGCAGCATTCATCACCTGAGGAATTTTAAAAAACACTGATGCCTGAGTCCCATCCTCAGAAATCATGATTTAATTAAGCTGGAATGCAGCTTGGGTCCACAGATTTTTATATTTTTACCTGGTGATACTAATAGGCAGCCAAGGTTGAGAAGCACAGACACTAGTGAACCATAGATCAATGGCACCCACATAATTGCTTTTATTGAAGTGCACTCCAGCATGATGAGGAACATTATCCACTGAAGGGTATTATAAGCAACAACTCCAGAATTATGATAAAGTGTCACTTCAGGGTTTAACTTACTGACGTACACAGTGTCGACATTATGAAAACATGGGAGAATATCTACTCTCAGCGTGCTTTTCCTAAACAACTTTACTTTTACCCATGGACATTATAAATCCTGTAAGTCATCTTGCTTTCCTCTTTAGGTAGGTCCTAGAAAGTTCAGAGTCAAACTTGAGGTTCCCAACTAGCAACTGACGAGAGTTGCGTATTCAGCACACATTCTTACCCTTATTTTCTCCTTAGTTCATTTAATTCACTGGTGATGTCATACAAGCTAACTAAAGTCATTTCTAGAACAAGGCAGGATATAAATATATCTTTAAATAATAAATAAGGAGCATGTGCCACTGAGTGGAAGAGGGATGAGAAAGGAAACAGTCAAGTGCACCAGCTTACCCAGGCAACTTGAACATATGAGGTCTGTTATAAAAATATCCACCAAAGTGTACTTATTAAATAGTTAATGTCACTTAAAAACAGAAATTCCTGCCTTATTTATTGGAAAATGGGAAGCCATGCTGAGTGACGAATGCTAAACATCATGCCCCTGAGAAACTAGGGAGAAGCAGGAAAGCCAATATCGAAAGCCCCTAATGCAGTGTTCTCAAATGATATAAATCAATCTTGCGGTTCCGCTCACCTTCAGCAAAGTTTCAATATGGAAATTTTCGCCATTCTTTATTATAGTTTGAAAGCCCCATTAGCTACTTGCTCTTCCTGATGGCTGTGATAATCATAGCAGTGTGAGCCTCACTACTCCGCCGACTTCCTCTTAATAGCCTCCAGGATGCACATCTGAGAACCATCTTACCACATTACACAAATACTTCATTCTTGACAAGCCACTCTATTCTGCACATATCCTTTCATGCCGTATGCATATGCTTGAAAGATCTAGAAATTCCAGCTCTATCCCAAATTATCTTTCTTCTTGTAAGCATCTCCGCAGCCTCTCTTTGTTACAATCTAAAAAGGATAGCCTCATCTAATGCTTTCAATAATACTTTATATTGAACGACCCCACGTTTTATGAGCTCATCTCAGCAGCTAAGTGACACAGCATTGCCCCAGAAACAACAGAATACAGTGTCTTCTCCCAAGATAGGAGTTGACTACACACATTTGCAGACACAGACATAAAGTCCTATAATTACTAGTACTTGAAGGAACCTCAGAAGTCACTAGCCCTGTCCACTTAAACCCCCATTTTGCAGACAGAAAAACAGAGGTCCTGAGAAATATGACTTCAGTAGTCATTCCTCTATTAATGTATGGTGTCCCAGAAATTCATTGTTTAGTCAGTTATTTGAATCTTGGTACATATTTTTTTTTTCATGTTTATTTATTTTTGAGAGAGACAGAGCATGAGCAAGGGAGGGGCACAGAGAGAGGGAGACACAGAATCTGAAGCAGACTCCAGGCTCTGAGCTGTCAGTACAGACCCCAATGTGGGACTCAAACCCACGAACCATGAGATCATAACCTGAGACGAAGTCGGCCACCTAACTGACTGAGCCACCCAGGCACCCCTGAAATGTGTACACATTTTTTTATTAAGAAACAATGTTACGGGGCTCCTGGGTATCTTGTGTAGTTAAGCATCTGACTCAGGGTTTGTGAGCTCATGCCCCACATCAGGTGAGCTTGAGCCCTGCTTCTCTCCCTCTCTCTGCCCCTCATGGGATTCTATCTCCCCCTCTCTCTCTGCCCTCGCTCATTTGTGCCCTCTCTCTCTTAAAAGGAAGGAAGGAAGGAAGGAAGGAAGGAAGGAAGGAAGGAAGGAAGGAAGGAAGGAAGGGAAGGAGGATGGAAAGAATGGAGGAAGGAAGGGAGGGAGGGAGGAAGAAAAGGAAGGAAGGGAGGGAGGGAGGGAGGAAGAAAAGGAAGGAAGGAAGGAAGGAAGGAAGGAAGGAAGGAAGGAAGGAAGGAAGGAAGGGAAGGAGGATGGAAAGAATGGAGGGAGGAAGGAAGGGAGGGAGGGAGGAAGAAAAGGAAGGAAGGGAGGGAGGGAGGGAGGAAGAAAAGGAAGGAAGGAAGGAAGGAAGGAAGGAAGGAAGGAAGGAAGGAAGGGAAGGAGGATGGAAAGAATGGAGGGAGGAAGAAAGGGAGGGAGGGAGAAAGAAAAGGAAGGAAGGGAGGGAGGGAGGAAGAAAAGAAAGGAAGGAAGGAAGGAAGGAAGGAAGGAAGGAAGGAAGGAAGGAAAGGAGGAAGGAAGGGAAGGAGGATGGAAAGAATGGAGAGAGGAAGGGAGGGAGGGAGGAAGATAAGGAAGGAAGGAGGGAAGGAAGGGAGGGAGGGAGGAAGAAAAGGAAGGAAGGATGGAAGGAAGGAAGGGAGGGAGGGAGGGAGGGAGGGAGGAAGGGAGGGAGGAAGGGAAGGAGGATGGAAAGAATGGAGGGAGGAAGGAAGGGAGGGGGGAGGAAGAAAAGGAAGGAAGGAAGGAAGGAAGGAAGGAAGGAAGGAAGGAAGGAAGGATGGAAAGAATGGAGGGAGGAAGAAAGGGAGGGAGGGAGAAAGAAAAGGAAGGAAGGGAGGGAGGGAGGAAGAAAAGAAAGGAAGGAAGGAAGGAAGGAAGGAAGGAAGGAAGGAAGGAAGGAAGGGAAGGAGGAAGGAAGGGAAGGAGGATGGAAATAATGGAGAAAGGAAGGGAGGGAGGGAGGAAGATAAGGAAGGAAGGAGGGAAGGAAGGGAGGGAGGGAGGAAGAAAAGGAAGGAAGGAAGGAAGGAAGGAAGGAAGGAAGGAAGGAAGGAAGGAAGAAAAGGAAGGGAGGAAGGGAGGGAGGGAGGAAGGATGTTACAACAGAAAGACTCCCAGATTAGCCCACAAAGCTATACTTAGGATAGCTGGTGGTAAAGTAGCACAACAATTCAGACACACCTAAAGTCACTGGACTGTACACTGAAAAGCAGTGAAGATGCCAAGTCTCATGTTATATGTATTCCACAATTGTAAAACATTCCAATTTAATCCATGACATGGTTAAAACATGAGGTAAGAAGAAAAAGGAGGAGCAGGAGAAGGAAGAAATTCTGATTATTTGCCGAGGTTCACATGAAAGTCCTTCCTCGAGAAAACATCTGACTAACTGCTTTCGCAGCACCCATTTTCCTCTCCATCTACCACAAGCTCCCAAAACTCCCTTAGGGAACTGGTGTTCCCCATTCTCAGCCATGATGGGGCGACCCCAATCTCATCCCTAGGAGTGGCCAACTACTGACGTCGGGCAGTCTCCTGACAGCAGCTTCTTCTGCTGGAGCTATGATAGGAAAGGCTACCTGCTCCTCCGAACAGGGCGGTGGGTTAATGGGAGATCCTGAACCACTGTGGGTATTGCCACCACCATGACAGGGGTTAACCCGAGGTCCAAGGCAGCACACAGAAGGGAGCGCAGAAGAGTATGCAGTGTTGAAGGAACTGCACAGGAAAGGAGCAGAAGCCCTGATGAAGTCGTGAACTTCTAGAACAAACCACGCATGAAGCCGGTCAGACCTATCCCTGGACTTTTTACTTGCATGAGCCAATAAGTCTCTGTTTTTCCTTAGCCAATTTGTGCTGAGTTCCTGTTTACTTGCAACTGAAAAATTCCTAGCAGACAGAGTTCCAGAACAAAGCTTAAAATGGACCAAGTTGGATCCTCACTCACTTCCCTCTCTCCCACCGGTCACTGTCCTTCTCCTCAGGCACCCAGAGCCTCCTTCTATCCAAAGGTCTCCATTCTGATACCCCACCCAGGCATGCACTAACTCTCAAAGTAGTCAGCCTCCAATACCATCTTCCCTTTCCTCTTCCTTCTTCTACTCACCTCCCCAATACAAATTCATAAAACAAAAATAAAGAAAACTTCATAAATTAATTATGAGTATGTTGTAGCAGAGGCTAAAAAGAGATTCAGGGGCGCCTGGGCAGCTCAGTCAGTTTGTGAGTTCAAGCCCCACATCAGGCTCTGTGCTGACAGCTCAGAGCCTGGAGCCTGCTTCGGATTCTGTGCCTCTCTCTCTCTCTGCCCCTCCCCCATTCATGTTCTGTCTGTCTGTCTGTCTGTCTGTCTCTCTCTCCTTCAAAAATAAATAAACATTAAAAAGGAGGGGAGGGGAGCCTGGGTGGCTCAGTCGGTTAAGCGTCCAACTTTGGCTCGGGTCATGATCTCACAGTTCGTGAGTTCAAACCCCACATCGGGCTCTGTGCTGGCAGCTCAGAACCTGAAGCCTGCTTGAGATTCTGTGACTCCCTCTCTCTCTGTCCCTCCCCCACTCACACTCTGTCTCTCAAAAAATAAATAAATGTTAAGAAAAATTTTTTAAGGGATTCAAAGCTTGTATCCACATCAATTTGTACAGATCAACATGCATGGGAGTTGGCTTACAGGAGCAAGTCCTGTGTACATTCCTGGGGCAGAGGCAGAATAGTGCCTGTTCCCCAGTGTGACCCTGCAGAGAGATGCAGGCCAAAAGTACAGAAGCTGGCTTTACAAGGGAATCTTTGACATGCAGGGCACAGGGAGCGCCCAGGGGACAGAGTGTGATCCAGAGTTGAGGATGTCTGGAACACAGCTTGTCCGGGGAGGCTGAAGGGCATGGTGCTATTTGTTACCTTCTAGGTTTTGCCTGAGAAGCAGCATCTTAGTTGGCAGAAAGCAGTGTTCTCAAAGACTAAGGCAGAGCAACTGCAGCACAAGAAGCCTTCCTCAAAGGCTGTGGCAGTAGACATCAACGAGGGACAGAGTTGTGAACACCCCCTCGACCCCCAGAAAAAATGGACAAGATAGTAGGAGGCAGGTGTTAAGGTCCCGTGTCTACCTATAGGTAGGAAAAGTGAACAAGTGAAATGCGGATTATTAATGGTGATATCCTACAACTTCTCCTGCTCCTCCTTCCTCTTTCCCACAAGATTCGTAAGTGACAGTGTCCAGGGAGACCCGCAGGCTGGTGGGGAGAAGAGTCACAAGGAGAAGAGTCAAAACAGAATGCCAGCGAACGCCACAGAAGGAGATCTGGAGCCATACTACAGAGTTTTATGGGGGAGAAGGTTCTAGAGGGGTTTGACCGATGCTAAAATCATCACCAGGTGGAAATGATGAGACCTTCCTCAAGGAGAAGGAATGGCATGGCTGAGTGGGTGGAAGCGAGAGAGCAGGGGCTGAGTCCAAGTCCGGGTGCGTGTGCTTATAGCAGGAGCAGAGGGGACAAGCTTGGATGGGAAGGGAAGGGGAGGAGACTGTGAGAAAGGACAAACAGACTCAGGGAGACTGGGGTCTTTCTTGGGGACCGTGTCTGCTTTGTTGTGGCGGGTCTTTTAAGGATGGTAAGCAGGAAGTCAAACTACAGTACTAGTTTGACTTGACTAGTCATTCTAGTTGAATGACTAGAGCCGCCTGACTCCTGGGAACAAGCATATTTTTCAAATAGGCTGCTCCTTAACCCAAATCATCTTGAAGGTGCTTGGACGTCAGTGAGTGGAGGAAGAAGAAAAGCATTCGGGCGTGTAAAAACAGGTATTCCAGGGCAACGCCACCACCGGCACAGGCCCCCCGTCACAGCCCTAGTTTCCCAAGCCCACCCGGGCCCGTGGGGTTCCAGGGCACTTCCGCTTCTGGATGGCTGCTTCTTGGGTTTTCTCAACCAGGAGCCACAGCTTCGTGAAGCACTTAGAAGTCTGTTTTCTGCTGCTGCCTGTGCTTTTAACAAGGCCACAGACGTGGTGGGAGGCCTCTCCAGGTGGATGTTTTTAGCGTATTTATAAGTTGGATATATTTAGGTTTGCCTGCTTACACTTTTTAAACAACCCGCACATCCACTAAAAAAAAAATAACACTGGTAAATGCACTTAATGCCACTGAACTATACATTTAAGATTGGCTAAGATGGTAAAATTTCCTGTTATGTTTTTTTTTTTACCACAATAAAAAAGAATAAACCTAATTTTTTAAAACCCAATGTCCTTCCTTTTTTTTTTTTTTTTTTTTTTACAACCAGTACTTTTTACTCTTCTCATGTAGAAATAGTAAACAAAATACTTGGAATACGAAATTTGCATTTTATTCGGTTAGTGTAAAAATAGCAATAGTAATAAGAATGCCCCTACAAGGTACAATTACTCTTACAATGTGTTTTTGACCTCATTTTTAAAAAGATATTATTTGGTTTAAAAAAATAAAGTAAAAAAGATATTATTTGGTTTAATTTTCATTTTACAGGATCAAAAGCAATATTTATATTATATTAAAGTAAGTGAATAGGGGGGGCCTGGGTGGCTCAGTCGGTTACACATCCAACTTCAGGTCAGGTCATGGTCTCACAGCTTGTGGGTTTGAGCCCCGCGTCGGGCTCTGTGCTGGCAGCTTGGAGCCTGGGGCCTGCTTCAGATTCTGTGTCTCCCTCTCTCTCTGCCCCTCCCCTGCTCATTTTTTTTTTTTTCTCTCTGTCTCTCTCAAGAATAAACATTAAAAAAAAAATTTTTTTAATGAAGTAAATGAATATGACAACCAATACCAAATGAAAAACTGAGCCTTCCCTACCAGAAGGTCTCCCTATAGCACAGAGACCAAAAGAACAAAAAAAATATCCCCCAAACTAAATCACCCCTCAAGCTTTCTGAAATTAGCAGAGAATATTTGCAGCTGACCTATTTCTCTCCCACACGACTGTGTTGATAATTGACTTTTGTCCCCCAGGGAAGTGCTCAAATATAATTGAGCAGCACCTGCCACATAAAGAGTACAGCTTTATGTACCCAATAAGTCCCATAAATATTGTACTTAGCTTGGGACTTGAGCACTCTGCTTTCTCCTTAATTGTATCTCCCAAGGAATAAACATTATAATTACCAGAGTGGAGTTATTACAAACATCTAGATAAAATTTTGAAAGTATTTTGGATTGTAAGTATTCAAGACATTTCTATTATGAAAAATTATTGAAAACGATGGCAATAACTACTTACATTACTCACTTTTTTAATCCCAGTGATCTCATCCTATTATATAAATCCCCTTCTATAGATGACCATAACTCAGTTTTGTTCAATCCTGATGACAAGGAGGTCAGGGTCAGGGACTTGATTTCCACGCAGGTCAAATAGTTTTGCCCCCGACAAAATTGAGCTCTATGACCTGAGACTGTAGCTCCACAATAAATATAAATATAATTATCATTATCCCCATTCAACACCATGACTTGAAAAGCTCTCTGGAGCATAAGCTTAAGGAAAAGCAAGTCCCTTAACACAAGTGAGCCGACATCTGCACATTTAGACCAGGGGTTACAACTAGAAAACCTCAGGCTGGTGTAGAGAATATGTTAATGAAAAAAGAAAAAAAAAAAAAAAAAACTGAAGCCAATCACAAAAGATCACATTTTCTTATATGATTCCAGTTATATGAAATGTCCAGTAGAGGTAAATCTATCGACATAGAGACTAACAGATCAATAGTTGCCTAGGGGTGGGGAGGAGCATGGAAAATGACTGATAATGGGTACAAGATTTCTTTTGGGGGTGATGACAATGTTCTAAAATTAGATTATGTTGGGGCACCTGGGTGGCTCAGTCGGTTAAGCGGCTGACTTCAGCTCAGGTCATGATCTCGCGGTCCGTGAGTTCGAGCCCCGTGTCGGGCTCTGTGCTGACACCTCAGAACCTGGAGCCTGTTTCAGATTCTGTGTCTCCCTCTCGCTGACCCTCCCCTGTTCATGCTCTGTCTCTCTCTGTCTCAAAAATAAATAAAACGTTAAAAAAAATTTTTTTAATAAAATAAAATAAAATAAAATAAAATAAAATAAAATAAAATAAAATAAAATAAAATTAGATTATGTTGATAACAAAAGACAGCCTCTGAATTCCTGTAAGAATGACTTCCCCCTCTCTGTTCCACACAGACACACTAAGAGGCCAGGTAAGAAAGTCATGCCTTCAGAGTGTTCTAACAACGGTGATTATTTTACCCACCTGTTTGATTTGGAAACATCACCAGCATCTGAGTTGTTGACATCAGCAGGGGCCATTCGAGAGGAAAGTAGAGGGTATCACACATTCACCTACGTAAGCCACTATGAACTTCCATTACTGCTGGTCTTTCCAGTACTAAAAAAGACACTGCAAACAAATTTTTCCTAAGGAGTTTAAAAATACTATTATACTATTTGGACACAGTGAACACTCCACAAGTTCACCATTTCTAGTGATTTTGACAACCCAGAAAAAGGCAGATTCTTTCCAAGTTCATGTTTACAAAATCTTTCCTCTCCAAACGAAGGCTGATGGTCCAGCTATTAGATTGCAGCCCTCGAGAAAGATGCCCGCACCCGCAAAGAACATAAAATGAGAAATAACACGGGCCCCGCTGGTCATCCAAATGATTACAGTGATAGGATCAGACACATTCAGTAGTTGTCACATAAGCAGTACAGCCCCGATCTAATTAATGCTTTCGGTGCATAAAGTACAAATGCTGAACACCCCCTTCAGAGTCAAGTAATCACCTCCGCTCTGTGTATATGGTAATAAGAAAGGACACGTTCAAGAAAATAAGAAAGTTTGTAGATGGGCACATTTACTCTAGTTCATACGACAACGATCTTCAAGGGATTTCAAAGCCAGTTCTATATTCAAGCCAGGTGTTGATAAAATATCAGCTTTCTATATTTCTTTTTTTTTTTTTAATGTTTGTTTATTTACTTGGTGGGGGAGGGGCAGAGAGAGATGGAGAGACAGAATCCGCACTGTCCCTGCAGAGCCTGATGGGGGGCTCGATCTAATGAACCGTGAGATCATGACCTGAGCTGAAATCAAGAGTCAAATGCTTAACCGACTAAGCCCCCCAGGTGTCCAAGCCTTATCTATTTCTGAAAGCAGGTTGCCATAGCACACAGCTTGTCATTATTGTTACCTGAAAGCCATAAAACTATTCCCTTAAAATGGAATAATTTCGCCTTTTCCTTAATCTCAGCTTATATCTCTAGTCCTATCCCCACTCCCTGCCCCAGTTTACATGGTTAAATCCACATACAATTCCTGATGTGTTGCTCTGTAGTCAGGTTCACAACTTACTCTTCTAGAAGGCAGAGTGTCGTATTCTACCTCAATGTTTTCTTGGTTCACAAAGTACAAGAGCAGGTAACTAACTCTGTGAAGCAGGGCAATACCAGTTGCTCAGATCAGAACGTGTTTTTATAGGGGTTCTTTGTGCACAACAACCTAGCTCTTCTTGAGATTTCTCCATTGGCTGTTTTCTAACCTGGAGAGGTATTATAAAAAGAGTGTGTAACTGGGATGGTTAAGGAAGTGCTCTGCACGGTCCTACAGAGGAAATGTTGGTGCAACACCCTGGATGCAAAGGGAGTGAAAAGCGTCCAGGTGCTCTGCATCTCTGTCAGGCACACTGTGAGGAAAGACAAACTCAGAGGATCTGTGTTTCTGAGGCCTGTAATTCACTCGGCGCACACACTCCTGCTGGGAAGGAAGCTCCAGCAAAGGTGTGAGCGACGGAGAACATGGCACTGTTCTAGGAAATACTCTGCTCCAAGACGTTGCCTTAAAAACGGCATGCAGAGGCAAACACTGAAAGAAGAATGGGGCCTGCACGTCCGCCCCTCTGAGCACACGCCTTCTGATACTTCCTAGGGTCTTCAGGGAATCTGAGTGAAATGCAAGCCTGCTTGCCCTGGTTAGTAGTCTGCACTGCAGAAATGAGACCAAGAAATGGCCAAACTAGGACGTAGGTGAGGAGACTGGATAATGCTACAACATCAGCCAGAAAAGGTGGGTCAGAACTAGGTTGGCTGCATCCAGGAACACCACTGGGTTGGTAGACTCACCAGAAGTAGGGGGACTGATTTCTACAACCAGCCACCCACACGGTTTGACTAAACCACATTCTCTTTAGTCCACCCTTGCTTCGGCCCTTGATGAAACAGGAGTCTCTGCTCCTTAGCACCTACGGACGACACTGCCTGTGGCACCGGTGGAGTAAGTAAGGGAGGGGAGTCACAGTAAAACTGAGGTTATTTTCAACTTAAGTGTCTGCACAGCATCCTACAACTTTCTAGAAAGATTAAAATTTCAATCAAAATTTATCTAAGGTTCAATAAAATCTTACCATCCTAAAGTGAAGGGATAAATAGTTCTTTATTCTACAAAAGTGAGATTTAGGGAACTCTGTGAGCCAAGAACAGGGACTTAGAGAAATGTACAAGTGACTGGTTAATAGGTTAGTTGCCCAGTAATTGGATTTCTCAATAAGGAGCTTCGTAAATCCCGTTCCATTCCTTCAAGCCCAAGAGCAAGAACAAAGAAAGGACAGTTTGCCCGAGAGGCGGAGCTCTTTCTTGGTCTACCAGGTCTCAATTTGGGAAGATGCATTCCAGATGAAATTCACACAGGAAATAGGTGTGAACTTTTCCCTCGGGTTCATCTCAACTGTACTATCCCATTTAGCCAGGAGTTCTACTCCCAGAGCAAAAGGAAACTTCCAATTTTGCTAATGAGACGGATTCATCATTGTCTTCCATGCAGCTAAAATATACCAATGGTTGTGCCCATCCTGGCCAGTTTCCCTCAGGGTCATTCTCCCCTTCCCCTGTGCTGCTTTCTCTCTCAGGAGGGCCAAGGTCTGCAGGCTGCTTCGAGGCTCCCAGGTCAGCGGGCTTCCCGCTGGGCTCAGCCAAGGGCAAATACTCCAGGAGAAGGGGGAGGCAGAGGGTCACTCCTCATTCTCTCCCCTCAAGTGGCTTCTTTAGCAGAAGCTACATCTCCTCTGTAGGTGTGTGTCTCTCTCTTTTAATTGAGGTATGACTGGCAAATAACATTATATTAGTTTTAGGTATGCAACATAACAATATTTCTATATTTTGTGAAATGATCACAGCTCTAGTTAACAACCATCATCATACATAGTTACACATTTTTTTCTTGTAATGAGAACTTTCAAGATCTACTCTCTAAGCAACTTGCAAATATGCAATACAGTATTATTAATTATATGTACCATGCTGTACATTACATCCCCCATTACTTATTTATTTCATAACTGAAAGTTTGTACCTTTTGACCCCTTCACCCATTTCACCTATACCCCCATCCCTGCCTCTGGCAACCATCAGTCTTATAAGCTCAGTTTTTGTTTTAGGTTTTTGATTTGGGGAGGGTTTTTAGATTCCACATACAAGTGAGATCATACAGTATTTGTCTTATTTGACTTCTTTCACTTCGCATAATGCCTTTAAGGTCCATCCATATTATCACAAATAGCAAGATTTCATTCTTTCTTATGGCTGAGTAATATTCCATCGTATATATACATACCACAATTTCTTTATGCATTCATCCATCAATCAACACTTAGGTTGTTTCCATGCCTTGGCTATTATAAACACTGGCTGCAATGTATGTGGGGATGCACATATCTTTTCAAGTTTGTGTTTTCATTTTCTTTAGATAAATACCCAGAAGTGGGATTGCTAGGTCATATGGTACTTATTCTATTTTTAATTTTTGGAGGAATCTCCATACTGTTTTCCACAGTGGCGGCACTAATTTACATTCCCACCAACAGGGCATAAAACTTCCCTTTTCTCTACATCCTCACCTACATTGTTGCTTCTTGTGTTTCTGATTGTAGCCATCCTAACAAGTGTGAGGTGATGTCCTCTGTCTCTTGCTCCTATAAAACAGTACCCCAGTGGCTACAGTATCTACCAGGTGATTCTGGCCCCTGTGTTCCAGTAACAGTTTCCTCTACTTGTCCTGCTAGCCTGGAGGTAACAGTGGCTTCCTGCTGTTGCTAACCTCCAGGGTTAGTTTCCAACCTCTCCCACTGCCTGTTTAACCATGTCTCTACATTCAAGTTCCTCAGTTGCAAAATCGCAAGTAGTTTTATTTCCTAGTTAGCACTGGCTAATACAATGACTACTAATCAAACCAACCAACCACCATGAACCATGCAAACAAAAATTCCATCTCATGATAAAATTGGGGGAAAAAACTACAGTCTTGAGATTCTCCAGTGGTTGCTTTGTTCCTCACGGTAACCATATAAGGTAAGAATATTTCTAGGATCTAAGAGGAATAAGCTCCATATGTCTTTTCATGTGTCCACATCTTTGTGTTTGTATGTCTATCCTGATTATTCAGGGATGAAGTGTGTTGTGGTGGAAAAACTGGAAGATCTGAGTAAGGTCCCCTGTCTCTGTTCTATAACTACTGATGTGACGTCGGTACAGCCTTTCTGTCCTTGAGTCTCTGTTTTATTTATCTGAAAATGAGGAACTGAAGTACTTTCCCTCTGCAATGTCTTCCTGTTCTAAAATTTTGTGATTCTAAGTTTATGGATAAATTTTGCATATATGCATGTCTCTAGGCATATGATTATTCTTAGAGCTATGCACAAAGCATATACCTTCTGTTGATGAATCTGCATTTTATTGGAGAAATGTGTCTCCAAATTATAACCCAAAGAAGTTTTTGTCAGCTTGTTTTATTATAGTATCAACTTAGTAACTAAATATGTTTTAAATCTCTAAATACAGTGTGGGCTTACTGAATTATTATCATGATCGTTTGTTTAGCATACCTAAAAAAAGCCAAGGTTCTTTGATCTAGAGTAGATGATTCCAAAGACGGCTGCGAGAGTATCTTCCATTCTACATGCTCTTTTGTAAGGTGACCTTGTTGTACCCCATGGCAAGAGTCTATTTCTTCTTCCTTTGAAACTGAGCTAGCCTTTTGTTTTGATTTAAAGATTGTAACAGAAGGAATGTCATGTAGCTTTCAACAGCAGGTTTTACAAAATCTGCAGCTTCCTCCTTTGCTTCTTGGGATGCCCCTTCTTGGAACCCAGCCACCATGTTGTAAGGAAGTTCAAGCAATCATGCTGAGAGCCCAGGTGGAGGAAGACTGAGCCCCCTGCCAAAACCTCTAGTCGAGCTCTCAGCCAGCAGCCAGCACCAACTGCCAACCACACGTGTGAGGCTATTTTAGACCTTTCAGCCATGCCAGTGCCCAGATAACACCACA
The DNA here is from genome assembly GCF_028018385.1 of Neofelis nebulosa. Lineage (NCBI taxonomy): Eukaryota > Metazoa > Chordata > Mammalia > Carnivora > Felidae > Neofelis > Neofelis nebulosa. The sequence continues at coordinate 79,439,582 of NC_080783.1, read as the reverse complement.
CAGAACTAACTGGACAGCACACTGAAATTTAAAAAAAAAAAAAAAATGTTGTTGCTTTAAGCCACTAAATTTGGGGAAGTTTTGTTAGGAGGCAATTTCTCCCCATCAAACAAAGAGTTTAATGTTAGAACAGAACGCCATGCCTAAAATATATGAAGCTAGTCCTCATCCATCCGCTCCTTCATTCATCCAAATAAATACTTATTGAACATCTACTACGCTAAATGCTTAGGGTACAAAGACAATCAAGTGCACCAAATGCAGGTATGTCCCTGCCCCAGTGGTACTTATTATCTGGATGAGGGGACAGACATTAACAGAGAAATCTAATTACTGAGACCTGGCAAAATGCACTCTGGAATGAGGTACGTGGTTAAGGAACTGACATCATCAAAGAGATTAGAAAAAGAAATGAAGACTAGAGGGTGCCTGGCTGGCTCAGTTGGCTGATCGTCCAACTCTTAATTGTGGCTCAGGTCATGACCCCAGGATCATGGCATTGGGCTCCACGTCCAACACCACATTGAGCATGGAGCCTGTTTAAGATTCTCTGCCTCTGCCCCTCTCCCCCACTTGCACTCTCTCTCTCTCTCTCTCTCTCTCTCTCTCTCTCTCTCTCAAAATCAATCAATCAATAAATACATACATACATAAATACATAAGTAAATATAAAAAGTAGTAAAAAAGAGGTGAAGACTAAACCTAGGTCTCAACAAAGATTAAAAATTAACTTGGCAGAACGGAGAACAAGAGCCCTCCACACAGAGGGCTCAGCATGTACAAAGGGCCAATGGCAGAAGGGAAGGTGGTGTGTGCAAGACCTGTGTCCAAAGCTAAAAGATAATGGTTTAAGATAAGGCTGCAAACTAGTAGGGGCCAGGCCTTATAAGACTTGCAGTACTGAAAAGGGCAGCCTTAACAAGGAGAGGTCAACAGAATAATCACACTCTGATCAGATTTTCTCTTTGAACCCCAGAGGGGAGAAAACTGGGATGACCTCAGTGAGAGTAACCTGGAGTACTCCATCACAGCAACTCTATGTGCAGTGACACCCAGAGTATTACAATATTCGGTGCATATGGCCATTTTGCCCACACCCTAATTCCTTGCTACAGTTCACTATGTTGTGTGTATATATCTATGTCTCCACAAGTAGATTATAAAATCCTTTGGGTACAGGGACTCCGTCTTTTCATTCCTCTTCCATAGCATCTAGCACAGTGCTGGGCACAGAGCAGATGTTTAATAACTGCTTCCTAGAGGAGCCTGGGTGGCTCAATCAGTTTAGCGTCTGACTTTGGCTCAGGTTCGTGAGTTTCAGCCCCACATTGGGCTCTGTGCTGACAGCTTATTTTTTTAAATAAGTGCTTCCTAAAATTTTAAAACATGAATAAAGAATCCACTCACAAATGGCCTGTCACAAGTGATCTCCTAGGAAAAAAATCTACGGCCTCATTTGGAAAGCCATTTCAATGATAGCAACAGTCTTAATGAAGTCATGCAGTTCTTGAGTTCCTTCCTCAATGAAAAAGGAGAACAGTCCATCACATTTCCAAAGAATGCCTTTGTGTACACTTTGAAGACCATTACTGGGTTACCCCGAGCTCTCTTTATTCTTATCGTGGCAAAATACTTAATCTTCTCACCTTTCCTCAAAGAAACCATTTAGTTGTTTCCTGGATTCATTCCAAAATCTCCATCCCTCCTAGATTGTGGAGACCAGCAATCTAGTAGCCCACGAAACAAGGTCACAGATTCGAGAGAGACTTTGTGAGCAGTCCTCAGAGTGGAAGCAGGCTTTCTCAGTTTGCTTGTTTTCAGCCCGACTCACATGTGTGCATGTGTATGCGTGCATGTACACACACCAACACTACAACTTTTTACCAGTTTGAAGAAGACTTTAACAATAATAATAAGTGGCGCCTGGGTGGCTCAAGTCAGTTAAGCGTCTGACTTCGTTCAGGTCACTATCTTGCCGTTCGTGACTTCGAGCCCCACATTGGGCTCTGTGCACAGCTTGGAACCTGGAGCCTGCTTTGGATTCTGTGTGTGTCTCTCTCTGCCCCTCCCCTCCTTCCCGCTCTGTATCTCTCTCTCAAAAATAAATAAACATTAAAAAGTGTTTAAAAAAATAAGAAGAAAAAGAAAAAATAAAGATTAAACAATTTTACTAGGTGACAATAAAATAAACTGTTTTATTTTATTTGCCAACTGTCCTCTGTGCTTCACCATCAGCCCCATATGACCCATCTGATTCGACACATCTTTTTTTTTTAGTGAACGCTTTCCCTCTCTAATTTTGTAAATAACAAGATACAAAAATGAGCAGCACTATTTTACTGGCATCCCCACTGTCTTCTTCATGTGCAAAGGCATCACACAGACTGTGAGATATCACCAAGAAATCCCATCACTTCAGTGTACCAAGAATTCAAAAACAATAAATCATTAGTCATTCTACAATAAGAAGGCTCTAATAACATAAACAGCTATTGTGCTTTTTTAAAAATACTTCTTTGGCACTCAGGTGAAAACTCTTCAATTTTATTTCAAAAAACACAGTTAACTTCCATTTGCAGTAACTTTCCATCACTTGTCAAAGAAATAAAATCCCTCTGTTATTTTTATTGTAGCCATTACAGAAGGGTCCATTATGTCATTTTTAATCAAGATCATGTGTAGGATACTTACTCAACTGTAAGTGTTCACAAAAATTATGTATTATTTTTACACAGAAAAGAAAAAGATTGTATATATCATACAATTACAACTAACTTCTAAATTTAAATTAGACCATTTTATTAAATCAACAAATCCCAGTTTCAGAAAGATTAATGAAACATATTTGTCCTATACATTGCACTGGTTTAAATTACTCCCAAAATTATTAGCATGCAATACTTTTCACATTTTTAAGACAATACATAGCAACACACTTATCAAGAACTTATCCATGCATTATCTCATTTATTGGAGTAAACTGAGGAAAGAAGGATATTAGAAAAAATATTGTTTTGTTTGTGGTTGGAAGTCTAAAGCATTAGTGAAGTGACAGTTAAGATGAACTCAAAAGTTTTAGTCAAACAGCTCACAGAATACACTGCTGTATAATTAGTATTTCTAAGAATTTCCAACAATGAAACACCACCAAAAATAGGCACCTACAAAATAAACATCAACAAGATCTCAGTCACATAAGTCAAAAATTTTTTAAAGATGAAGAATGTCTTCGCTTTATCAAATGCACAAATGATCTAAGCACTGCAAAGGGAATAGAATGCACTTTAGAACGAATTCAGGATCCAAAATATATTTACTTTAAGAATGTAAATACTTGGTGCTCACTGAATTAAAAACAGTAGTGGTAACAATCTGTTTGCAGAAAATGAGTACTGCATAATAAATATTATCTAAATATCCCTTTATAAACCCTTTAGGAGAAGTGTGAGTCCAATTTTGAATCTAAAGCCCATTTGTCCTAGATAATCTGTTTAAATTGACGATAATCACTAAGGAAACACACCCCAGCTGCCATCATTGGTTAAAAACATATTACACAATGCTCTCAGTGACCTAGAGGGAAAAGAACTTCCCAAGGTCACTCCAGCAGCCCACAGCAGAGCCTGGGATAAAAGCGTCTTGGGGCCACAACCAAAGTATTCCTAAGCCACCCTGAAAGCACACACCTCCAGAGTTTTTCCGCTCCAAAGTAGAGATCAAGGTGACTCACTTTTGCATGATCTCGCTAGCACCGAGCAGCTATGTAGAGATGGTTTCATTTACAGCACATGGGCAGTAGAAAATTAAGGACCAATCTCCTGTGTCAAGGTGAAAGAGACCTAAGCATTCAGTGTAATCGGCGATGTTTTAGCACACAGAACGCTCACTAGAACTACACAGACGGAAACAACTACGAAGAAAACAAACACGAAGTGTAGTACCACCCAGACCCTCGAACTGAGTGCCGACCTTTGCTTATTTCAATAGAACCAGGTCTGGGCAGTCTTTTTTCCCTAGTTAAGCGAACCAAAGCAGAGGTCCCAAGTGACACCAAACTTTCTGCTCAAAGCGTCTTTCATTTGACCAGAGCTGGCAGATCTCTCCCAAGACCCACACTAAGAAGAGTATTCGAAATACGACAAATAGCAGAGACCCCGACCTGTCGGCCAAATTAAACCGTGTGCGGGGCCCCTGGGGGGCTCTGGTTACTCAAAGTCAAGTACGCGACTTGAAGACGTTACCACACACGGAAAGTGCAACTAGAAATACTTTCAGTCTTAAATTCAACATCCCTGCCCTACACCGGGTCCCCAGCAACTCGCATTCGAACGCACAAACTTCGAGGGCGATGCGGACACGCCCGGCCGGGAAGACTTTGCGCGCAGGGGGATGCGGAAGCAGGACGCAGCGGGAGCTCCCGGCCCCGGCCGGAAAGGGGCGCAAAGAGACTCTACCCGCCGCTCGCACTCTGGATGGCAGCGCTCGGCTCCCGGACCCCCGCGCCCCGCAACGGGCCTTCTCCCCAACCTGCCGCCCGCGCGGTCTCCCCGCGCCCGCCTCCTACCTGTCTGAGGATGAAGCTGGTCGAAGTGGTGCTGCCATCGGATCTTTTCAACCTGCTCCTCCGGGTCGTGGTGCCTCGGGCCACCTGGACTCGACACACGGGGCCAGAGAGAAGCCGGTGAGGACCGCAGCGCGGAGCCGGACGACCACCCCGGGCCAGCGTCCGCCTCCGGACCAGCTCCCCAGGGTCTCCCAGAGCCCGTACCCCAGTCTCCTCGGCGGTCCCCAGATACAGCCTCCACCCCCACCCCCCACCCCCCCACCACGAGCCTCGACGGCTGCAACGATGCCCGAGGAGAGCAGCCCGCGAGCACCCACCACATCCATTAACAAAGACTCTCGGGGCGCGGGGTCCGGGTCCCCGGCATCGGCTGGGGAAGGCTGCGGGCTCCAGAGCGGGAGCGCTGAGACGGACGAGGTGAGGAGGAGGAGGAGGAGGAGGAGGAGGAGGAGGAGGAGGAGGAGGAGGAGGAGGCAGAGGAGGAGCTGGAGGAGAGGGACTAGGAGGAGGGGTGGGAGCGCGCGGCGGCCGACTCTCAGGACTGGGGGCCCCGCGCTGCCCGCACGAAGGCGGGGCGCGCTCGGGCCGCCGGGGCGGGAGGGGGGAGGAGGAGGGGGCGGTACCTGAGCGGTGGGGGAGTGCGGCCCGTCGGCCGGCCCGTTCTTGGCGTAGGAGGAGGACATGGTTCACAGCCGCATGGCGGGCCGGCGCGAGGCGGGCGGAGGGCGGGCAGGCCCCCGGAGGCCGGGGAGCGGGAGGAGAGAAGGGCGGCAGCGAGACCCGCGCCGGCTCCCGGGCTCCCTGCCCGCACCTCGGAGAGCAAGACACCTTAAAGGGACCAAGGCGCTTCTCCCGCGCCCGCAGCGGGGTCCCCGGGTCACGGCCCGGCAGGCAGAGGTCCCGCGGAGGGGGCTTCTGGGGATCTCGCCTACCCGAGCCGACCGGGAGAAGCGCTCCCCCACCTAGCGAGCGCCTTACATCAGAGCTTTCCAGAGGATGGGGGGGGGGGGGGGGAATCTGGGGTGGGGGTGGAAGGATTAAAATAGTCTGCACGGTTTCAAATGAGACAAAGGTGGCACGGTTCATGAATCAGGACTTGGGGAGGGACGCTGGTGCAGTGTGGCAGGGAGTGGGAAGAGCCGACCGGGCGCGCGCGGGTGTGTGTGTGTGTGTGTGTTCCACTGGAATTTTAAAAGGGCACGAGCAGAACCTTCCTTGCACGACTTCACTCATCAGCCCGCCATGGTAAGGCATGGGGGTTTCTGGTTTGTTTTTTGTCTGTGCTTTTGTGCTGTTTGGTCAACTCTATTTTCACAACCCGGAGCCAACACATCCAGGCGGCCGCAGGAGAACCTGCCAGCCTAATGGGAGATGCAGCCTCGCAGGAGACTGGCGTGTCCTAAGGAGTTTTGAAGGTCATGTTAGACCTGCTAAAAAGCCAGAGTTGGCCACGTGCCTCCCATTTCTACGCGGATAGCTGTTTTCAAGGGAAGAAACTCATCCTTGAAACCATCCACGATCCGTGCCATTGTTGCACCCCTTGGTTTCCTCCTGCAAATACATATAAGAGGTTAATTTGAAATCAAAGCAAAAGCAAACTGTGGAGAAGAGGAATTTGAAGTAATAAGAAGAGGGAAGAAAAATATGTGAGAAGTCAAAAATAAAGAGACCTCATTTAACTATAGATACTGCATGAAAAACCCATCAAAATATATATAGTAAGTCAAACTGCTAAATCAGCCCATGTCACCTTGTATCCTAGTATTATTTTTGGTGGAAACAATTGGCCGCATATTGAGGTCCTGATTATGTTACCACCCACCAAACACTTCCTTTCCATTCCCGCCTTCTTCACTTAATCCAGACCTTCATTTCTTTTTAACAGTCTAAAACTAGTCTGTCTTCTTGCTTCCGGACTCTGCGCGTGCGCACTTACACACGCGCGCGCACACACACACACACACACACACACACACACACAGACTTCATTTCAACTACACGCTACACACAAAGTCATTTTCCTAAAATCTCTTTGCCCAAGTCACTCCTCTAAAAAGCACTCATTGCTCTCAGCAGCCTACAAAATAGGGTTCAGACTCCATGGTCCCAAAGACCAAAGCCCTCTCCTCTCCCCTGCTTTTTGGTCACCACTTCATTTCTCACTTAATCTCTTCATATAGACCTTCCAGCAACTAGGCAGGTCCACTCATTATTTCTCAAACATACTAAATGCAATCCCATTTTAGCACTTCTGCTTTGGAATGTGCCCTACCCCCAGCCCACCCATCCAGCTGAAGCCTACCTTCCCCTCCAAACGTGCCCCAGCCAACTCTTCCCCCACAGAAATCCTCCTTGGCCACTCACTCCAGTCCTGGATAGTTTCTCATGCCTATGAAAAACTGGACTATTTTTCCCCGGGAATTTAGTATAGCTGCCTTGGTTTATTAGTTCTCTTTTTTATGAAAATCTCCTAATTTCCAAAACAGATTTTTAGCTTTTTATATTTTTATACCTTACATATAGTAGACACTTCCTAAAGCTTATGGATAGTAGTACGTCTGCCAATGCAGAACTCCTTCCATTTTTAGCTCTGAGCCATTTTAATAGCTGATATCTAATCAATATATATAGAACGAGTTATTCTGTGGTTTGAGTTTTCTGGTTTTTCACTGCCCACAGTCGCTGACTTGGAGTTTTCAAAAAAGAATCTACAGCAGCCTGACAGTGAGGTGCACTCTGTACCCACCCCCACCCCACAGCAAAACTGGTGAAAATTGTTTATGTTTTTGTTTTTTTATTTAAATCTCTGGAATGGCCCTAAGGGTACACAACAAATGAAGAAACATTTATTCAAGAAAATTTACTAAAACTCCGTAAGGAAAGTGAGAGTCTGTGGTATCTGAACCAAGACCCGCTCCCTCTTTCCCTGCTTCTGTCCATCTCGGCAAGGGAGACACTCCGTTCCACACTGGTGCAGCCTGGAACACAGGGCTTCCTCTCCTGTCAACTCCAGTGGGAGGGTTATCTTCTTTGGATGGACAGGACATTATAATTTCTCATCCTGCCCCCAGCTCCTTGTTGCTAAGGTTGAACTCTCATCAAATACAGCAGGGAGGAGGGGCTTCCTTCGTTAGCCCAGCCCCCACTTGTAGGATGGAGGTCTGCCCTTGGCACCCTGCCACCGAACTGTGGCCCTGACTGCTCGGGCAGAGGCGAGCCTGGGGGCCTGGGACTGCTGCCCCTCCCTGCCAAGGGCTCAGCTCCTAAAGGGGTGCTGTCACTCAAAGAGAGGTGCACCTTTGTCCCGGCCTCCAGCACCAGAGCTGAAAGAATGAAGGTGGACCCTTACTTCTTACCACATACAAAAATTAACTCAAAATTGACCAAAGGGCTAAATGAAATAGTTAAAAATGTAAAACTGTTGGAAAAAAATGTACGATAAGGGTAAGCCTTCATGATTCAGATTTGGCAATGGATACTTAGATATGACACCAAAGTACAAGCAGCAAAAGAAAAAATAAATAAATTGGACTTCACCAAAATGAAAACCTTTTGTACTTCAAAGGGCACTGTCAAGAAAGTGAAGGTAAAATTTTTTTAAAAAGAAGGAAGTGAAGGCAACCCAAAGAATGGGAGAAAATGTTTGCAAAGCATATACCGGGTAAGGGACTCCTATCTATAATATATATAAGGAAATTTACAATGCAGTAATAAAAATAATTTTTAAAAAAATTTTTTAATGTTTATTTTTGAGAGAGAGACACAGAGTGTGAGTGGGAGAGGGGCAGAGAGAGAGGGAGACACAGAATCCAAAGCAGGGTCCAGGTTCTGAGCTGTCAGCACAGAGCCTGATGCGGGGCTCAACTTGCGAACCACAAGATCATGACCTGAGCCGAAGTTGGACACCCAACTGACTGAGCCACCCAGGCGCCCCCCCAAAAAATAATTTTTTAAACGGGCAAAGAATCTGAATAAACATTTCTCCAAAAAAAGATAGCCAAATGACTGATAAGGACATAAAGAGATGTTGGGCATCATGAGTCATCAGGAGAATGCAAACAAATCAGAACCATGAGATACCACTTCACATGCACTAGGACAGCCGTAATCAAATAGTCAGATAATAACAAGTGTTGGCAAAGATAGAAATTGGAACTGTAATACACGGCTGATGGGATTGTAAAATGGTACAGTTCCTGTGGAAAACATTTTGACAGTTCCTCAAAAAGTTAAACACAGAGTTACCACAGCAAGTCCACTCCCAGGCATATAGCTAAGATAAATCAAAGAATATGTCCGTGCAAAACTTATACAAGAGAGCGCCTGGGTGGCTCAGTCAGTCAAGCATCCAACTTTGGCTCAGGTCATGATCTTACGGTTTGTGAGTTCTAGCCCTGTGTTGGGCTCTGTGCTGACAGCTCAGACCCTGGAGCCTGCTTTGGATTCTGTGTCTCCCTCTCTACCCCTCCCCTGCTTGCACTCTGTCTCTGTCTTTCTCTCTCTCAAAAATAAACATTAAAAACAAATTTTTTTTTTTTTTGGGCGCCTGGGTGGCGCAGTCGGTTGAGCGTCCGACTTCAGCCAGGTCACGATCTCGCGGTCCGTGAGTTCGAGCCCCGCGTCGGGCTCTGGGCTGATGGCTCGGAGCCTGGAGCCTGTTTCCGATTCTGTGTCTCCCTCTCTCTCTGCCCCTCCCCCGTTCATGCTCTGTCTCTCTCTGTCCCAAAAATAAAAAAAATTAAAAAAAATAAAAATAAAAAAAAATAAAATGTGGTATATCTATACAGTGGAATATTGTTCTACAATAAAAAGAATGAAGTATTGATACATGCTGCAACATGGATAAGCCTTGAAAATATTATGCTAAGTGAAAGAAATCAATCACAAAAAGTTACATATTGTAAAATGCCACTTATATGCAATGTCCAGAATAGGGAAATCTTTAGAAACTAAAAATATGAATGGTTGCTTGGGGCTAGGGAGGCTGGGAGGTATCGAAGTGATAATTAAAGGTACAGGGCTTCTTTTGGAGGTGAAGAAAATGTTCTAAATTGATTATATTGATGGTTGCACATATCTGTGAGTATGCTAAAAACCACTTTAAGTGGATGAATTGTATGGTATGTGAATTCTGTCAATAAAGATGTTATTTTTATAAGGAACTAACTGTGAGACCTAGAGGAGAGCACAGGCAGTAATTTCTCTGACATTGGCTATAAGAACATTTTTCTAGATAGGTCTCCTGAGGCAAGGGAAACAAAAACAAAAATGAACTAGTGGGACTATGGTCAAAATAAAAAAGCTTCTGCACAGCAAAGGAAACAACAAAACTAAAAGACAATCTACTGAATGGGAGAAGATATTTACAAATGACGTATCTGATAAAGTTAGTATCCAAAATGTAGAGAACCTATACACAAGCTGGAGAGGAGCAAAGGAGGAGGGAGAGAATCTTAAGCAGTCTTCACCCTCAGTGCAAAGCCCGACGAGGGACTACATCTCATGACCATGAGATCATGACCTGAGCCAAAATCAAGAGTCAACGCTTGACTGACCAAGCCACCCAGGCACCCTTTTCTGGAATTTTTAAAAATTAAAAAACAAATAAAGGGAACAGAGTTGATTTCCCAGCTCTACCACTTACTTTTTAAAATAAGCAAGTAGATAAAACTATAGTTATGAAAGAGAGGTGAGAGTGTATGTGCAGACTTAAACATCTAAGTGAAAAAAAAGTTTTAGAACAACGATCACATTTGTGCAAAATAATGTCTGTGCATGTTTGTATGTGTATATATGTGTGGGGAGAGGGCACGTTTTATTTATTTTTTTTTTCTTTATTTTTTTTTTTTTTTAAATTTTTTTTTCAACGTTTTTTATTTATTTTTGGGACAGAGAGAGACAGAGCATGAACAGGGGAGGTGCAGAGAGAGGGAGACACAGAATCGGAAACAGGCTCCAGGCTCCGAGCCATCAGCCCAGAGCCTGACGCGGGGCTCAAACTCACGGACCGCGAGATTGTGACCTGGCTGAAGTCGGACGCTTAACCGACTGCGCCACCCAGGCGCCCCGGCACGTTTTAAATTATATACTTCCATACGATATGAACATTTCACCAAGAATAAAAACTTAATAAGAAGTGTTTTTATCCTATGTACTTAAAATGCTTGGATATTATTTAAAACTACAAAGCAAGTTTGAAGTTTTCCAGAAAAATTAAATTATACCAGGTGTGGGGGGGAAAGCTGTTGTTTTTGAAAGTCTTCAGACCTTATATAAAATTAACTCAGGGCACCTATGTGGCTCAGTTGGTTAAGCATCCGACTCTTGATTTTGACTTAGGTCATGATCGCAGGGTCGTGGAATTGAGCTTCGAGTTGGGCTCCGCACTGAGAGGAGTTAAAAATGGTAAAATTGAAAAAAATAAAAGTTAAAACAAATAAAAATAAACAACTCAAAATGGATTATACATCTATGTGTAAAGTACAGAACTATAAAACTTCTCAGAGAAAACCTATAGGACCTTGGATTTGGAGATGAGGTTTTAGATGCATGATCAGGGGTGCCTGTGTGGCTCAGTCCATTGAGTGTCTGACTCTGGCTTAGGTCACGATCTGGCGGTTTGTGGATTCAAGGCCCATGTCAGGCTCTGAGCTGTCAGCACAGAACCTGGATCCTACTTCGGATTCTGTGTCTCCTTCTCTCTCTGCCCCTACTCCGCTCATGCTTTGTCTCTCTCTGTCTCTCAAAAATAAATAAATGTAAAAAAAAAAAAATTAGATGCAAGTATGATCCAAGAAAGTAAATATTGGTATGTTGGGATTTATTAAAATTAAAAAATTTTTGCTCTGTTAAACACCTTGTTAGAGAATGAAAAGACAAGTGATAGGCTGGGGAAAAATATCTGTAAGACAAATCTGGTAAAGAACTTGCAAACAAAGGGGCATCTGGCTGGCCCAGTCAGAGGAGCATGTGGAGCTTGATCTTGGGTTCATGAGTTCAAGCCCCACACTGGGTGGAGAGATTACTTAAAAAAATAAAATCTTAAAAAAAAAGAACTTGTTGGGGGTCCTGGGTGGCTCAGGTCATGATCTTGCGGTTCATGAGTTCGAGCCCTGCTGACAGCTCAGAGCCTGGAGCCTGCTTCAGATTCTGTGTCTCTCTGTCTCTCCCCTGCTCATGCATTATCTCTCTCTCTCTCTTAAAAATAAATAAAAACATTAAAACATTTTTCAAAAACTTGTAGACAAAAATATAAAAATAACTCTCAAAACTCAGTAATAAGGGGCACCTGGGTGGCTCAGTCAGTTAAGCATCCCACATCAGCTCAGGTCATGAGCTCGCAGTTTGTGGGTTTGAGCCCCATGTCTGGCTCTGTGCTGACAGCTCAGAGCCTGGAGCCTGCTTCAGATTCTATGTCTCCCTCTCTCTGCCCCTCCCTCGCTCATGCTCTGCCTCTCTCTCTCTCTCAAAAATGAATAAACATTTAAAAAATTTAAAAAAACAAACAAACCTCAGCAATAAGACAACAAACAACCCAGTTAAAAATGGAGAAAAGATTTGAACGGATACCTTACCAAAGAAAACCTATAGATAGCAAATAAGCATGTGAAAAGATGCTCAACATCATTTATCATTAGGGAAATACAAATGAAAACAATACAATACCATTACACTCCTATCAGAATGGCTAAATTAAAAAAAAAAAAAACCTGGCAATGTTAGTTGTTAGTATTAGGAGCAGCAGGAATTCTTATTCATTGGTGATGGGTATGCTAACTGGCACAACCACTTTGCAGACAGTTTATCAGTTTCTTAAACTTTGTCAGGTTCTTCATAAGCTAAATGTAGACTTTCCATACAGTCCAACAATCATGATCCTAGGTACTTACATGATTGATTTGAAATACCACACGAAACCCAGCCCACAAATGTTTATAATGTTATAATGTTTTATTTTTAATTGCCCAAAACTGTAAGCAACCAAGATATCCTTCAATAGGTGAATGGTATAATCATACCATGGAATACTACTCAGGGATAAAAAGGAATGAGCAAGCAAGCCATAGAAAGACATGGATAAACCTTAAATGCATAGTGCTGAGTGAAAGAAGCCAGTCAGTCTGAAGCTTCATATTTTATGATAACATTTTTTTTTTTGAGATTCTAAAAACAGTAAACAGGTCAGAGGTTTGGGAGGCAGAGGGTTGAATATGTGAAACATAGCAGGGATTTTCTTAGGGTGGTGAAATTATTCTGTATGATACTATAACGGTGGATCCATGACACTACATCAATCAAAACCTGTAGAACTTTACAGCACAAAGTCAGCCTTACTTAATATGTGCAAATTTTTAAAAATTCACTTAGGGGGGCGCCTGGGTGGCGCAGTCGGTTAAGCGTCCGACTTCAGCCAGGTCACGATCTCGCGGTCCGTGAGTTCGAGCCCCGCGTCAGGCTCTGGGCCGATGGCTGGGAGCCTGGAGCCTGTTTCCGATTCTGTGTCTCCCTCTCTCTCTGCCCCTCCCCCGTTCATGCTCTGTCTCTCTCTGTCCCAAAAATAAATAAAAAACGTTGAAAAAAAATTTTTTTGAAAAAAAAATAAAAATAAAAAATAAAAATAAATAAAAAATAAAAATTCACTTAGGAAGTTGAGAAGTTCCAGAATGGAATGCAGAATGTAACAAAGGAATATAACTGTATGACAATATATGAAACAACCTCACCGAAGAAGGCTGGTGGGGGAGCAAAGATTGGGAAGGGTGGTGGTCTAAGTATCTTTGGAGATGAGTGGAGTCTGTGAGACTAAAGGCCAAAGGAACTGTGCATAAGCACTCTACTGCTGCTGATAAAGTTGCTTCCTGAGGTATGGGTTACCAATTCCGAAATCACTATGCATATATACTGGAATTGAACAATTAAGTAAATCGATGGCACATGATGGGAGCCACGTTTTCTATTGTTGGAGTGGACAGTTACAGATAAATAGGAGAAGAGGCTAGGATGATCCATGTGGTAATGGATTCAAGTTAGAAACATCAGTATGAACCCAGGTGTAGCTTATATAGATAACTATATGGATAAATATTTATAAATTTGTATATATATATACACAGGTTAATCTACACACCTATCTTCTTGCTTTCAGCCAAGGGCCGAGAAATAACAACATTATCAGTAGCAACAAACACATGTAGTACCCAGGTCTCGGTTTGTAATACCATCCTTTACCAAAAGTAACCAGGGCACCTTGAAGAAATGGTTGATCCTAAGGCTGGGGCAGGAAATATACAAGTTGAACCCCGAGTGTCTTGTAGTGCCAGAAAGTAAAGAATGCTTTCAAAGCAAAACAGAACAAAAAGCACAATGACTGGGGGTATGTCAAAGGGACACAGGAACAAACTGAAAGAGCTCCCAATGACCAAAGTTGGAACAATTTGAGCAATAAAATAAAGTAGTATTGGGATGGATCCCAAAGTATAAAATAGTATCCATGAGTCCATAGTGATAAAAATAAATGACTGAATAAATTAATAAGCAAACAAACAATGGAAGAGAAGAGACAAAGCTCCCAGGTGGAAGAATTCCAAATAACTTATGTAGTTACTCCACCTGTAAGGAGGGAAAACATGACTCCCCCTCCTCAAGTGTGGGCTGTGCATTAGTGACTTCCTTCCAACATAGCATGGAAAGAGGAATTGGAGAAACTTGACAAACACTCCCTCAGTCACGTGATTAACATCAACCGTGATGTCAGGCTGATAATAGGTACCCGTGATATAACATGAAGAGAAGCGTACTTTACCTTTGTGGCCTGCCTCTCCCAAACCTATAACTCTACTGTCATCATGAGGAAAATACCATACGAATCCCAATTGAGGGGCAGTCTACAAAATATTTGACTGGTACTCCTCAACACTGTCAAAGTCATCAAAAACAAGTAAAGTCTGAGAAAATGTCACAGCCAAAAGAAGACTAAATACCAAATCAAAAACCAAACCAAAACCCAAATCACCAAATGGACACATACCACTCCAGGATAACGTTTAAAGGAAGAATTATTTTAAAAGTTCACATGAAGGTGCTGGATGATGTAAGTTAAATGCCAAATAATATTCAAATTCTGGATTTTCTACTTTTCTGTCCCGGGAAAGAACATAGACTTACAGGGACTTAAAATTGGAAGACACCTTGAACAAATCTATACAAATCGGGCTTTGTGTGTGTGTGTGTGTGTGTGTGTAGGGGAGGGTGCCTGTATTTTTAGGCTTCAACTCAACTACTCTCCTAGTTCAAATCAGCCTCAAATAGTTGTCACCTGTTGTTTTCCTTAGAAATCCCTTGAATTTTGCGCCTTTCTGTTCAGAAAACAAAGAACTCTACATGCTTCATTAACTTCTGCTTTCCCAGATGTTTGACCCCTCCTCCTTCCTCACAGATTCTCACCAAGAGCCAGTCTGTTTACATCAAGCCCTGGTCTGATCAACCCACCTGTATGACAGAACTAATTGTACTACAGTGCACACATTAACTTGATCCAGCCACTATTATGCTGTTCCTCACAGGAGCGTTGTCACATCTGAGGGCATTTTGTAACCATGTGAGCCCTTAGGGGCCTCATCAATCTCGGTGATGTATGTGAAAGGAAGTCATTACATGGTATTACCTGACAACCACAATACACAGATTATTTCACACCAGTACAGTAGAGAAATGCACATGCTTGAGCATCGGATAGACCCAGATTTATAATCCCAGCTTTGCCACTTACTAGCTGTGTGACCTTACCCTCTTCTCCTACCTCTCTACCTAACAAGTGTTAAGAGAATTCAGTGACAATGTGTATGAAAATGTTTGGGTTTTTTTTAAGTTTATTTATTTTTGTGAGAGAGAGCACACAAGTGGGGAAGAGGCAGAGAGAGAGGGAGAGAGAGAGGGGATCCCAAGCAGGCCCTGCACTGTCAGCGCTGAGCCCCATGTGGAGGTTCGAATTCATGAACCAGGAGATCATGACCTGAACCTAAATCAAGAGTTAGATGCTTAACCGACTGAGCCATCCAGGCACCCAAGTATGGTTTTCAATCAAGCCAAAGTGCAATGTCTGACACTATACAACTAGTTCGTGCATGGCAATGCCACAAATACAACTCCGGCTCGGAAATTCAAGTCTTAGCATCCCCAGCATATAATAATTGTTATCGAACGCATTAATGAATGCTAATACAGCTTTAATTTTTTCATTTTTCAAAATAGAACAGACAAGAGTAGTTTGGAGCTTTTATCCCCATCTCCATTTTCAGGATCTTTTCTATATCTCATAAGGTTAGAAAAAAAAGTCCCAGTTTTAATCATTAAGTTGGATGCAAATATATTAAATCTAGCCTTATTGACAAAAAACTATGGTATACTCATATTAGAGAATCTTAAGAAGAGCTTATTTGACCATGGAATAATAGACCAACTTAACTTTGAATTTATTTACCAGGCACAAAAATAGTAACACCAGGTTGTAAACACATGTGGACATGTCTATCTCTGTGGCAGATTATAGCATGGCCCACTCTATATTCATTCTCAGTCATCTTGTCCCCTGCCTCCCTCTCTCTTTATAGAGGCTAGAAAGCAAAATACTCACCTTCCCAGACTCACTGGCTCCTAATGGTAGCCTTTTGGGACAGTTCTGACCAATAACATGTAGGTGGAAATCCCGAGGGGAAGGTTTCCCAGGAAAGAAATATGGTGAAGATTATTTTTGGCTGGGGTTCTAAATCCCATTTTTTTCTTTTTTAATGTTTTTTATTTTGAGAGAAAAAAAGCATGAGCAGGGGAGGGGCAGAGAGAGAGGGAGAGAGGATCCCAAGCAGGCTCCACATCTACATGAGGCTCCACATCCACATTGACATGAGGCTCAATCCCATGACCCTGGGATCATGACCCAAGCGGAAAACAAGAGTCGGCTGCTCAACGGCCTGAGCCACCCACGCACCCCCTAAGTCCCATTTTTCTATTTAGACAATACGCTTTTGGGGCACCTGGGTGGTTCAGTCAGTGACACATCTGACTTGGGCTCAGGTCATGATATCACAGCTTGTGGGGGTGAGACCTGGGTGGGGCTCTGTGTTGACAGGTCAGAGCCTGGAGCCTGTTTCAGATTCTGTGTGTCCCTCTCTCTCTCTCTCTCTCTGCTCCTCCCCCGCTCATGCTCTGTCTCTCTCAAAAATAAACATTAAAATTAAAAAAAAAAAATGCACTTTTCACACTCTTGTTTGGTTACTTGGAGGGGAAAAAAAATCTATGACAACTGAAAATCACCTCTACATACACTGACACCGTTATCATATCTGTTCACCATGGCGAGCTATCTCCTAACTAGATAGCACTGACTCCTCTTTAGGTATGTGACAGAAGTGATGAGAACAAGGCTGTTACCTTTCAGGACTATAAACTATATAGCTATGGAGTTGATGCATTACAATTACAGCAGTGTCCAAAAGCAGCTGGTAAAATAAGTCTTCAACAAATGGTGTTGGGACAACTGGATATCTATACGCAAGAGAATGAAGTTGGATTCCCTACCTCACATCGTGTATAAAAATTAACTAACAGTGAATCAATGACCTAATTACAAGAGCTACAACCATAAAGATCTTAGAACAGGAGGAAATCTTCATGACTTGGATTTGAAATGGACTCTTTGCAGGAGCAACAAAAGAAAAAAATACATAAACTGGATGTCATCAAAATTAAAGACTTTGTAAATCAAAGAACATCATCAAGAAAGTAAAATGACAACCTACAGAATGGTAGAAAATATTTGAAATAATGTATCTAGTACAGGTTTAGTATCCAGTATACATTAAGAACTCTTACAATACAACAAAGAGACAACCCAGTTAAAAAATAAGCAAAGGATTTACATAGACATTTCTCCAAAGAGGATATACAGTGGACAAAAAGCATGAATGATGCTCAACATCATTAGTCATTGAGGAAATGGAGATAAAAATCACAAAGAGGTACCACTTCACATCTACTAAGATGGCTATGATTTTTTAAAATTAAAAATAAGTGCTGGTGAGGACACAGAGAAATTGGAACTCTCCTGCATCGCTGGTGGGAATATAAAATGAATGGCTCAGCTTTGGAATTTTGACAATTCCTCAAGAAATTAAACACAGAATTACCACATGACCCACCAATTCCACTCCTAGGTATATATCCAAAAGAACTGAAAATAGTACTCAAATACATATACACACATATTCATAGCAGTACTATTCACAATAACCAAAAGATGAAAACAACCCAAGTATCCATCAACAGAGGTATGGATGAACTGATATATGAACCTTATATACTGTGGTACATGTGGAGATGAACCTCAAAAGACATATGGTACGTGAAAGCAGACACAAAAGGTCTCATTCTGGAACTAGAGGTAGTGGTTGCACAACATTGTAAATGTACTAAATGATACTGAATTGTTTACTTTAAACGGCTATTTTATGTGAGTTCACCTCAGTATCTTAAAAAAGGGAGATGGCTCCCTAGACGAAAAGGTGATCAGTAGAGGTCACTGACTTGCTGTAAAAGTATTGGAAAGCCTTTATTTTCCTCATCAGGATATGAAATGGTGTACAATAAGAAGACCAAATTCCATTCTTTAGTAGCCTTTGTGGGAAATACCCATCCACCAGTTGTGTGTCTTCTGTTTGTCTGCTTGCCTTTGAACAGTTCTCCTTTTCATTCAATACTCACTACTCAAGATGGACAGAAGAGTGGATAGTCATAAATTATAATCTTGTTACCATCTCTGACATAAGGAATTATTGAGATGTGATGTAAAACAAAACAAAACAAAAAAATACCAGTAAAATGGGATTATGAGGTTGACAGAGATCAGTTTCATTTATCCATCCAATTTCATTAGAATATAGAAAAGATAATAAAAGTGCTACTACTGGACTGCAGACATTTGTCTCTGAACTCCTGCAACAATCTTACCCACTCTTATGGAAGTTTGCAATGGTTGGTACTCAGATTTTGCTGTATACCTTTATCTATGTTTATTAGATTCCTAGGGCTGCCGTAACAAATTTAGTGGTTTTAAACAACATAAATGTCTTCTCTCTCAGGTTGAGGCTAGAAATCTGAAATCAGGGGGTCAGCAGGGCTGTGTTCTCTCTGAAGGCTCTGGGGGAGAATCCTTCCATGCTTCCTCCAGCTCGTGGCGGCCCCAGGCCATCACTGACCCGTGGTAGCATCACTCCAGTCTCTGCTCCATCTTTACATGCCTCGTCTACCTTGTGCGTCTGGGTGTCTCTTCTTCTAAGGCTGCCTTAAATCCAGAATGATCTCACCTCAAGGTCCTTAACTTCCAACATCTGCAACCTCTTTTTCCAAATAAGGTCACATTCTGACATTCTAGGCAAACATGAATTTTGGGGGGACACCATTCCTCCCACTACACTATGTAAGCTACATAATTTCTTTTTTTTTGACACAGTAAGGTTTTTAGAGAACTCTAATTCAAACTTAGTTTGGTAAAATTAGAAAAATTCTTCTGGGGAAAATGTAAAAAAAAAACCAAAAAACCCAACTTTAATCTCCAAAAGAAACTAAATTGTACTAACAACAAAAAAATTAAATCCCTAGAAATGAATCCTCCCTTCATTTACTGACTAAAACTGATGTAAGTAAATAAGAAAAATGTCTTTTCACAGAAACAAAGCATGATAGGTTGGTGCTCTATTATTTATAATTTATTACTTACAAAAATAACTTGAGCTTTCTCATAACAGTTCAATAAATCCTCTCCTAGAAGTCAAGAGACCAGACACTTATGATTTTTACAATGAAAACTTTTTAAAAGATCTAAGCCATAATATTTTTAATATTCAAAATAAATTTTTAAAAATTTTGGAAGGTGAAACTTTATAATCATCTTCAAAATGTAGTGAAATTTGTTATGTGGTCAAGTTATCAACTACCTGAAATAGAATCAGATGACAATGTATCTGCAAATAATTTAAAATCCTAATTGATAAATACTGTAATTATTTAATATTCAGGTAATTTTGTAAATTACCAAATTACAAGACAATGTTGGTAGACCGTACATTTTCCAAACTATTTTATATATCCCACCACTCCATATATTTTAACACCCAAGGGAAATTCTACATTGATGAAAAGTGATTTTATTATAAATTTTCAGAAATTTTTTCTAATGTACCAAGATTTCATATGAAAATGCAGAAGTTGTTTTTATTTTTTTATAAAACAGCAAGTATGAACCCAATGTAGAAATCTGATATTAGACAATTCCTTTGGCAGAAAACATTTAATTATAAAGAGATCTTAAAATAAATATAACCCATAAGATCATGGAAAAGAAAGAAAAATAACCCTGTTATTTCCTATTAACACCAAAAATATCATCTTAGTACACAGATTTAGTAACATTTTTATACTATCAACAACCTGCAACACAAAATTCATTACAGTATGGCCAAAATAAAATTGTTTTTAATTTAAGAGGGAGAAGAAACTTCTGGATGTATAAAATTTCACAGATAAATGCCAATATACAGTATTTATATACATGTCACCTGTTATGTTATTCCAAAACTACATTTGGTGAACTTAATTGGCTGATCCCAATTTAGTGGGTGTGCCATATTTCTCCTAGTTCAAAGACTTAAGCGGAGTTAAGCTTTTACAATTCAGAACACAATTATACATGAAATATTTACAGAAACATTAAAATAACTTTATTAAATACTGTTTGGGAGGAAAAAACGTTAAGATTTTCGATATATATGCAAACATGAACTATTATCAAGAGCAGCTTCGTAAATGCTTTTTATGTTTTTTCTTTAAAGAATAGAAGTTTCATTTCCAAAAAAATAAGGTGCCATTTTAGAAGTTTTTTTATAAGTGTATAAACGAATTCACATGGAAGAAAAATACTGGATGAAAAAAAGAACGTGACATACTCAAGGTTAAAACTTTCTCAGCTACTTCTATCTGAAATGAGACAATGACAGAAATTAGGCTTTCAAATACTGCTTGTTTTTTCCTTTAAATGTAGACCAAGTAGTATGTAGACTTTTATTTTCGGACAGTTTCCTTGAAAAAAGAACATACTTATCATTAAATTTCTGTAAATAGATAAATGATAAAAATTTCCAGCACACTGTCTTCAAATGGATCCTTGGCAGAAAGATTAAGGGCTTTCTTTAAAAAAACAATTTAGAAATCTTGCTTCCACGCAAGTAACCACTTCTGTCCTTTGTGTTCCCAGTCTAAGTACCAAGTACCTGTAAGCGTATGTATTCACCATCTTCTATTCCATTGTCTAAAAAGTGGTAGATGATGCAGTAGTGTATGAATTTTTAGGAGAAAACATTCCCTACTGGTTTACTACCTAACTCCTACAGTATGTGGAATCTATTAGCACTATAAACTAATTTATAAAATGTAGGCTTCAGAAAAACTGTCTTGATAGCTTCCCTATCAATCTATTGCCTGCTATTATCCCACAGGCTCAGAATTATCTCTGAAAGCAATGGCCAAATTTTTCAACAGCCTGGCATAGCAATGGTACTTGAATTGCCTCTTTAAAGAAACAACACAGCAATAAGAACACTTATTATTCATGCTTGGGATATATCACATCAAATTACTAGGAATGTCTCATGGCTCAAATTCACATGTAATCCGTAAAAAGAAAATGCAGCATCTCTGCACACACCACACTTATTAGAGGATGGCCAACGTCACTTTAAAAGGTCATTAGTGGCAATTCTAAGTACAAGGGAGCCTTGTTAGAAAAGAAATGTTTATCTGCAGGGAATGGGGCATTCCTTAGCTCACTGCTGGCAGGACTGGGGACTAGCTAAATGCTTTATCATATATCTGCATTTATATGGTCTTCACTGTTAACTACAGAAAACATCTTTGTTCCTTCCAAACTGCTCTTGCTTCTGTCGACAATTATATGCTAATTATTACTCAACATAACCGGAGAGCAAAACTGACAGGACTGCAAACACAACCGCAATTTAAGGAGCCAAGGGAAATATGTTGGCAAGCTAAATGCTCACCCAAAAGGAAGTTCGCCTTTTAAAATAATGGTTTGTGGGGAATACTGAAAAAACATGCAGACAAAAAAAATATTCAAAGGTTTGAGTGCGCTCCCAATTATCATGACATTTTAAGGATTAATGGTCTCTTTAAAGTAAAATTTTATCTCCTGCTGTTCAGTGTCATAAGGCTACTGATTGGGTGTCCAGATTTGTGTAGAGAGATCTGAAAGTAAGACAGGATTAACTGGAAGCTACCTGAAGCTGCCTCTCATCAAAAGTTGACTTCAAACAAATTGGACTGAAAAAATCCTTTCATGGCCTAGCAGAGTAAGGTAAGTTTTTGTGCTTTACTTATTCATGGTTCTTTTGAGTTGAGAGAAACTATTTTTTAAATATTTTCAGATTTGAATCACTCGGGTCAAGTAATACACATATGAAGGCTTTGGAGAAAATGCTTGCTTTGTTCTAAAGAAGAGGCTGCTGATGGTAATTTGTTTGCTGCTGTGCAACTGAATGAGCGGGAGCCGCCACCGGAAAGCCTGCCAGTTGCGGCAAATTGGAAGTAGCGTTCCGGTACGATGACATATCCACAGACATCCCCATCTGCTGTGTGTAAGCAGCTGTACCAGCAGCTGATTGAAGGTTAGAGTTCTGGTTCACGTAAGTAGGGTTGGAACCAGTGTCTTGTCCAGTGCTACAAACAAAATTTTGAAAAGAAAACCAGATTTACTTTGCATTATCAAGGTCATGGTCAGAGATCAATCATGAGACAATAAAAATTCCTTTTTCCATCTTTGTAAGTTTATGTAACTCTGCTGTTCCGATTATGACTTCATTATTCCAACTAGCCAACACTGTGAATGTAATTTTTAAATTTGGTAAGGAGAAAGTACTCAAAAATGAAACAAAATATAAGATTATATGGCCTATTTAATTTTGTTTTCTCCAAAATCTATCACTGCAAACATATAAAAAATCTTTTGAGGAGATGCAGACTGTGTTTCTCACAGTGGTATCCTTGGTCAGCTATAACGAGAACCGAACTCCGCTCAAGTATACCTTCAGCCATATTCTCCCTTACGCGGTCTCTCAATCCAGCATGGAGGAGACCACCTCTTTTCCTCACAGACTCTTTACACTTTCCTTTGATAGGACACTTTCAGAGCTGCCCTGCTAACTTAATCTGAACCTCTACATAAAAATAATAAGGGCAAGGCGAACAGTGTAATCCACACAGGACCCTGAATCTACCCTCAAGGTAGTCTTGACCTATAGTTTACTTATTAACACGACACCAAAACAAACAAAAGAACAAGTTGAGAAATCACACCAAACTGCAGGACTCTGCTTGTTCTTGTAATTACCATGGCATACATTCTTTTTTAAAAAAAGCTTTGTAATATGTAATTTCAAATTACTCAAATACACTGCTTACAGTATAGGAAGATTAATGTCTATACCGCTCCAGTTTTTTTCTCCATAATTTCTAGTCTCACACAGAATAACAAAATTTTACATTTTAATTGAACTAAATACCAATGTGAACAGGTTTACTTAATTTTCAGTTAATATCTAAAGTTTATACTTATGGAATTTGGGTGGGAAGAGACCTTAGAGATCATCTACCCATGACTGTATTGAATGAACATTTTGTATTGCTAAGCAAAGTTAATAGAAGGCAATAATTTAAATATGATTTTCAAAACAGAAGTGTTAGTATAAAAAAATCAGACCACAAATTCCACAGCTTACACACACTTGGAAGTCAAAGTTTTCTGATATTCAGGAATGCATGCAAATCAATATGCCTGGGACTACTTTACGAGGCTGATTACAGCATAGTGCTGAGTGTATCATGGGCTTGGTCCCTGTAAGGGACAGTTATCTTTATTTTGTCCCAGGGAACCAGACTTTAGGCCATGTTTGGAGTACCATTTTAGTAGAGGTATCAAAGCTAAGAGCAGCACCATTCTGACTTCATGGGTTTATGAATGGGAAGTTCTGTAACTTCATCTCAATTATTATTATTATAAAGAGGTCAATTTATTCTCATTATGAAAGTGTGTGAAACCTTAATGTATGTAATTACAAAATAACACAGCTCCCCAAAACTTACCTTAAATATGGAGTCTGTGCAGGCTGTGTTGTCACTGAGGAATTTACATTTGGAGGCAGAGATCTCAGTGGACCAATCTGATCTGGTCCTAGGCTGTAGCTTTGGGCCACAGTGACTTGGTGAAGGCTTTGACCCATATAGTTTCCACCATGCGATTGAACTGGGTATGTCTATTAACCAAAGAGAAAAAGTTGACTCACTGATTTCCCAAACATCTGCCTAACATATTTAAAACTTTAAAAAACTTAAATGAAATAAAATGTTACCGTTCTTCAGGGAGCAATCTGGTTCTACCAATCTATCTACCCTAGTACAAAAAGTAGACAGCTTCGAAATTACAGTGCCAAATCTATGGAAATTTGTGATTTATTTGGTTGTTCTTTTATTCTGTGGGAGGTTGAAAGGAAAGGGGGTGGCATATTTTTCAGCAGCAGGCTGGAGTCCATCCAGGTTGCCTATTGCTCAGTGACCTGCCTTGCTGCAGAGCCACAGGAAACTATACACTCCTCGAAGGGCAGCCCATCATCACTTCAAGTCACCATCCAAATGGTGAACTTCACCCTCATCCCAGGATGATTTTCAACTGGGTTGAAACAGGATGATGATTTTCACCATCATCCCAGATGATTATTCAACTCCTTCCTAAGAATGAAACTTGAGAGGATAAGAATAAATGGTATCAGGGCAGGGCGCAGATGCTCTCTAGTAACATCTCCTTTATTCTCTGCCTTTACAACAAATAGGACAAAAGCAAAGATGATTTTTAGGTAAAGGAGAAGATGTATCCTCCCTCAGGAAATAGCAAAATGGTCTAAGTCTCTTTGGATATTTCATGTGCCCTACCTAACTTTCAGGGTAGTATCTCCTTTAAGGACCTGCCTACCAAATATAGCATTCAAAACAATGCACATACTTAATAAATAAATATTAGACAGTGATTATCATCACTCCAATTTTAAACAAAGCTATTCGGTTTTTGTTTTCTTTTTTATCTACATATAAGTTTTTAGTTCACTTACACAGTTATGGGGATTTCTGGAGGCAGTTTGAACTGCACGTAATAAACAAAGCTATTTGGAAAGCCCACTGAAATGAAAACAGCATGCTAGAAGTGCCAAATCAACTTTAATGTAGTTGCAATCATACCGCTTCCTTTGTCAACATGTAACAATCCACTGACAATAAGCTGGGACTGGGAACTGACCTCTGCTGCAGGGTAGGGTTCCTGAGTAGCCTTTACAGAGTCAACTAATGGTGTGTTACTCCAACTTTTTTACTATGGAATTTTCTTCTAATTAGAATAGGAACTTTGAATAGTTTAAATGCTATTATACATAAATAGTATATAAAGAAGTTATGTGAAAAATCAGAGAGACAGACAGCTTAACTTTTTAAAACCCTGAGTTGTGCTTATTAGCAAAACACAGATTGTAAGTAGTATGCAACTAAACACAGAAACCTGATACAAGAATGACAAATAACCCTTTATAGACACACAAAGAAGCAAATAAAACACAGTTCCATCATACAATGGTGGAGACACTTCTTTTTTGTTCCACTTTCACAGGAGCAGCAAATTAACGCGTTGAAAACAGAAGCACTACTGAATAAACTCCAGCTGTCTTTTGCACCCAGAAATCCTTTCTACCCTCACATATAATGATCCTTTCACCATTTTCCAAAGTTTGGGACATGGCATATTTGATAAATGCATCTTGTCTGATGTGACAGTTACCATAGTAACCATTCTTTTTTACTTAATTATGTCATGTCAAGTCATCTAGATTATGCACCCACATTCTATCTTTTCTCCTTGGTGTCTCCTTCACACACTCCTTTACATATCAGTTCCCATAAATTAACATGAATTTTGTTCATCCAAATTCATTCTGAATTCAATTGCTAACTGAGTAAAATTTGAAAAAGGCTTCACAATGCTTGATAATGATTATAAAAATAAGTATTCACTTCAGCAAGAAGCACAGACAAGGTGTAAAGTCCTGGAAAAAGAAGCTGTTCATGAATGGCTTACGGACCCTGCACCTATAGGCCTGCATCATATCCTTGCCACACATGAATTTTTGACAATATAAGTCATTCATCAAAGTAAAAACAGAGAACATGATCTCAGGATAAAAGAAGTTCATTAACTAATAAGCCTTCCACTAATCATGTAAGTCAAATAAACCTTGAGAGAAATTTTTTTTTTTTAACGTTTATTTATTTTTGAGACAGAGAGAGAGAGCATGAATGGGGGAGGGTCAGAGAGAGAGGGAGACACAGAATCGGAAACAGGCTCCAGGCTCTGAGCGGTCAGCACAGAGACTGACGCGGGGCTCGAACTCACGGACCGTGAGATCGTGACCTGAGCCGAAGTCGGCCGCTTAACCGACTGAGCCACCCAGGTGCCCCAATCTTGAGAGAAATTTTAAAAGAAATGGTAAATCTTGCTTGTTGAGCAACAGGAACTGCATCAGTATCTCATAGAGAGGACTTGTGATGGGTCAAGCATTGTCTTAAATCAAAGGACTTAAACTTTTAAATAAAGGATTTGTGCTTTCTCTTTACAAAAGCAAATGAAGAACCAGAACTCCCATCATATATTTAACGATCTCGTTGTTCACATTAAAAATGAACTAAAATTATTTGTAAAATATCAATATCTAATTTCTCCTGGCAAACGCTAATTGTTTAGCCCATATTTTTTTTTTTACTATAAAAGCTGAGTTTTATGATTTTATTCATGGACCACAGACATTTTGATATTATGCTTTAAGACATTTTTTTGAACTTAAAACTGTTTTCCTCATTTTGAAAAATGTGCTCAAAAATACTCTCACCTGCATTGGAACCCCAGCTGATGAAGGTGGGTAATGTGCTGGAGGATGGAGCTTTGAATAGACTGGATATACTGGTGCTTCATTCACCAACCTGTTATATAGTTCCAGGGCTTCCAAGACTTTTACATTCAATTCAGACAATTCTGAATGCTTCCTGATATAGAAAAAGCACTTTAATTTTCTTCAATGCTTTTCAGCATGTATTTAGGAACACAAACTACTTTTTAAATTTAGCACGTTTTCTATTCATATTTTAAAAGGTTCTTTACATACAATGAAATATTCATCAAGAAAAATGGGAGGAGGAATTACTGAATTCTCATAATAACTAGGCTAATATGACTTCATAATATTAGGGAAAGTCCCTTCCACACTTCATAAAAATGCAATCAATTCATAATTTTGGTGCCAGGACAATTCTGTTTCACATGTTATAGGTTTCTCTTGAAATCTCAAGTACAAAGAATAATAATTTCTCAATTTTGGAAAAGCCCAAGCTTTAATTAAAAATCTAAGTAAAAGAAAGTACTCAGGCAAGGTCCAGAGCCTGCTCTGAAGCACGATATGACTGAAATCAAAACACACTCACAAACAAAATTACACATTTTCATTTGCTTATATTCACTAATGGATCCAATGAAAAAATCCTAATAATTATCCTTGAAAATGCAAATGAAAACAATGTATATATAAACTAGTCTCTACTACTCTTGTTTGTTGGTTTCTTTTGAGAAGGGGAGTGAAACCAGATACCTTACTGTGTAAATAACAAATCCAAGTAAGAGCATTCTCAAATTTGCCCAAGGAACTCTAGTTCAAATCCTTCTGACTTGGTACAACTTTGTCTGTTACCCTGGAGAGTAATAAAGAACTCCCATTGCAACTGACAAGTTCATACAAATTAAATGGCCACGTCATGTGGCACCCACAAGCCTATTTATTAAATATAGCTCTTTTTATATATATACAAGGAGGCTAAAAAGAAGCAGAGGCAGATGACCAGACACAGGGCTACCAAATAAATGACCTGGATTGAGTCATGTTAAGACTTATCATCTTTCCTCTCTTATAATCTGTTATGCCTGAAATAAACAAAAAGATGCAGTTTCCTGTCTTCCATGTGTAACTATATACAGCAAGTCAAACTGTTTTCAGAGACATCATTTGTAAACCATACACAAAAGGATGAGAAATTAGTGTCCATGCTAACAAATATGTGACTAAGAATTAACCATGGGTATTTGGTCCACATAACCCAGTATACTGATGAAACACCAAGGAGAACACAGAAATCACCTTTAAAGATTCAAGACATAACCCCAAAGCAATTAAATTTTTACTGAACTGTGTCCAAACACTATACTATCACAAAGAAAATGGAGCAGAAGGTGTGGATCTCCTTCAAAGAGACTGCAATCTATTAGACAAGGCTAAGTACATGGAAAATAGCAAACAATATAAGATGGCATATAACTGCAAAATTATATAAAATTATAGGAAACAGAAGAGTTTAGAGGAGGAGGAGGAGGAGACTAACTTGGGTTGTGGTAAACTGAAAAGGCTTTATGAGAAGCTGGGACTTAAACAGGCACCTGAGGAAGGATGGATAGGCCCAAGTAAAAAGGAAGACTAAGATCAGTGGGACAGTGCAAATCAAGTCAGGCAAAAGGAGTGAGGTTACACAATGGAAGAATGAAAAGGGCAATTTGATCACGGTGGTAGAAAATGATTTTCAGAGGGCAGTAGGAAATAAGGTTAAAATAGTCTGGGATATCGTTAAGTTCAGACTATGGATCTCTTCAATAAATCTATCTAAACTTTTTTGGAGTCAATTTACATGTTTGCCTGACATAATTTCTTAGTGTGATAAAGTCTATAAAATCTCATTCCAAACAATTACAGATAGAAAAGAAATGTAAAATTTCTTATTCTGGCAGTAAAGTTGTTTTTATTAGGGAAAACAAATTGATGGTGATCCAGTCAAGGGAAAAAACGGTATTTTATTCATCTTTGAATGCCTGACAAAGATAAAGAGTCAAAATTTGTTGAAGAACAGCAAGCGTTTTCCAGAACAAGAGCTGCATCTGTAGTCAGTGACCATGGGAAAGGAAAATGCCAGCTGGACTACTCAGAAACTGAAACTGAAGAGAGAACTGGTTAACAGGTGAGCTATGACTCAAAAAATTAACTCCTATCAGAAATGGTCACTCTGATTTTTAACTGTGCTAGACCTTTTCCTTTGAAATATTCCTTTTATCAATAAAAAAAAAAGATTATATATACTGTCGTATCCTCTGCTCTTTCATTACATAGTATGATATCTTTCTATAATCAATAGATATTTATCAGTGATAATGCTTTTTATTGTAGAATGTATGGATGTAATTATTTTTAAATCAATCTCACACTTAAAGACATTTTAGTTACTGCCAACTTGGTTGCTACAAACCTAATTTCAATAATACTGTGAAGAATAAGAGTTAAATCTTTGCGTATGTCCCTGTATACTTAGTATGGGCCTGAATTTACTGGGTTAAAGATTATGGACTATTTTTAAGGTTCAGAAAGGTTTATGATAATTGTACTCCTAGCCACACCTAAGGTAATACTGGCATTTTTCTTTTTTTTTTCTTCTTTTGTAAGTTTATTTATTTTTGAGAGACAGCACATGCAAGTGGGAGAGGGGCAGGGAAAGAGAATTCCAAGCACACTCAGCTCCGCCAGCACGGAGCCCTATGTGACTCAAATCCATGAACCATGAGATCATAATCAGAGCCAAAATCAAGATGCAGACACTTAACCCTGAGCCACCTGGGCGCCCCTGACATTTTTCTTTTTAATCCTCTCCAGTTTTATTATTCACTGACCGTTAACACCCTTGCACTGAAATAAAAATAGGAGATGTGTTAAGTAGACATTTAATGCTTTTTCCAAAATAAAAATATGATGAAACTACCACCATCATTTCATTAATTTTTGATGGGTATTTATTTTTCATTTCTGTAGAAGATATAAGGAATTTAAAAGATTTTTTTTTTTCAACGTTTTTTATTTATTTTTGGGACAGAGAGAGACAGAGCATGAACGGGGGAGGGGCAGAGAGAGAGGGAGACACAGAATCGGAAACAGGCTCCAGGCTCCGAGCCATCAGCCCAGAGCCTGACGCGGGGCTCGAACTCACGGACCGCGAGATCGTGACCTGGCTGAAGTCGGACGCTTAACCGACTGCGCCACCCAGGCGCCCCGAAGATATAAGGAATTTATAAAAAATGTCTCATGGAAACAGATTATAGTCTTCAGTGACTAGAAAAAATCTTGCTGCTATTACCCTTCTCTGGTAAACGCAGATAAGAAGTAGTTCCTGTTCTTTTTGTGCAGTTTTATACTGTAGTTCAATAAACAGATTCCAAAAAGGGATGACAATGGAACACTAAAGCCTTGTCCTTGTCTTCCATTCACCATAGGTTCTCCCTGAGACTTCAGATAGAAAGCTCTGAGGAACCACAGGAGGCAAAAATCAATGAAAAGTTCCAAATGCTGATAGTCTATCCTTCAGTGCTGTTGCTGTTTCTAAGGAAGAGTAAGACTACATGGAATAAGGAGATTAAAAGGATAACAGAAATACAAGGGAGAAAAATGAGGAGAGGTATGTGGACTGGAGTTAGCTTCACAAACCCAAGGGAAATTTCATTTGAAAGATTTACAAATACTACTTCTCATCACGGAGTAAGACAATGCTTGCCCAAAATCCCAGTTCTCAATCTGTGCTCTATTCAGTTTTTATTCCTCATTCCTCATTATCCCTCAATTCCAGTTCAAGTAAGAAAATGAAAGTTGGCACCATAAGAGCAAGAGCCCACAATTCTACGTATACTATATGGCCATGGAAGAAAACTGCTACCAAAATAAAAAGTACCACCTTACTATTCACTTGTAAGAGTTTTGGAAACTGAGAAACAATTTCAACAGATTGAACAGTTCCACAAAACTCAGTCTAAAATTTTGCCAAAAAACAAGCAATCAAAAGAAAATTATACTTGTTATTCCCTTAACAAAGAATCTCACCGATCAATCTCTTCAAGTTTTTCATCTATCATTGGACCCATCTGTTGGCAGATATCTGTAAATACAAAAATACTTTTGAATCTTGAAACTTAAACCAGTTTAAGTCAATTTCAAAAGCTTTTGACAATGGACCACACCAATATACAACACCATGCATAATACAAAGAAAATGAAATTTATGCTAGAGAAACGACTCTGAAAGACCTAATTTTAATACTGTTCATCACCAGTATTAATATCATACAACCAAAGGCAAAGTCACAATCAAAACAGAAATCCCACCATGTCCCACCAAGTAAGTGCTAACATTACAGACTATGAAATCTGGAGTTATCCTAAAATCTGGAAAACTATTATTAGCTACATATATTAACTTGAGTCACAATGTATAAAATATATAATTATGTACAGATTAGATGTGAACTTTTTCATGTATTTAAGCCATTTCAAAATCAAACATTTTGTGCATTTCCAAATGTAAACACTGATACAATGAATAGAGTAGTATCCTGTATTTATAATTAGACTTTATTCTACAAAAAGATTTAAGAAGATTTATCCATTTATCAGAGATTTTTCTGATTAAAGGATTAAAAAAAGGCATAAAAACATTTGTTTTAATTGTTTCAAATTTCTGGGGATTAAAAGGACACAGCATGCATCAAATGACTACATTACAAAATTAACACAGACCATATATAATTTCGCCCTTTAAAATCATGATACAAGAGAATTAAAAGAGAAATAAGAATTGCTAAAATTTTAATTTAATTAATTTAATATGTTCTTATTCTTAATTCTGTCCTTTTTCGGATTGCAAATCTCTTCATCCAGTATCCCTGGTGGGTTTACAGAAAAACAAAGACTTCCTTCTTGAACAGGATAGGCAGGTTTGTAACAACATCTTCCAAATCATATATTTACTATTTTACTATACTTGTCTGTTTTCCACCAGAGAGAGAGTTCTAATTTATAGAAGCAAACACAAAGCAGAAGATATTTAAGACATTATAAATAACTAAAATATTAAATGACAATGAAGTAATCCCTAACACTCATTAAGTACCTTCTAAATCCAAGAGGTCTTGGGAGTCTGGTTTTGAATCTGTTGGATCTATACTCTGGAGTACCTGCAGGGCTCTATCCATCTTATCCTAAAAAAGTAAATGGGCACTTTAAAAACGCAAAAGCTTTCATTTCAATGAACATAAAAATTACTCTTTCCAAGTATTCTCAAGGATAATAGATTTTAAAGTATTGATAGTTTAACTATTAAACAAAAGAAGAACTCTACCTCATCTATATAAACAGGCTCAGGCTCTGATTTCTTAACTTCCTCCTCCTCCTCATCAATTACATTCAATTTGTCCACAGCTGCTATGGAAACAAAGTAAACTTTAAGTTCCTCAGCATTTACTTTGGTATTTTAGTTACTAATATATAAGTAGCCTGTGATTATCCGTAAGAAAAAAAAAAAAAGGAACTCTTCAGTCATCACATTTCATAAGTAACATACATTATTTCATGTGTTCATCCACTCATGCCACAGACATTTATTAGCCCTTACTACTATGTGTCAGGTATTGTTCTAGGCATTGGATATACAGAGTGAATAAAACAGACCAGAATCTCTGCCCCAATGGAACTTACCTTCTAGTGGAACAAGTGAGCAATATTAACGGGAACTGTCATTATAGGCATTTTCTGAAAAACTGAGTGTTTTTAACACTAGGGTTAGAGTCAAATATATGAGCTCCTTCAGTACACTTTCCTTGCTATAAAAATGTATTTCCCATATGAACAAAAAAACACTCGATTTCATCTTCACAATAAGAAAAAAATATCCAATTTAAACCTAACTTTCATAATAGGTTAAAAAAATTTTTTTTAATATTTATTTATTTTTGAGAGAGACAGAGAGACAGAGTGTGAGGGGGGCGGGGCGGGGCAGGGCAGGGCAGAGGGACAGAGACACAGAATCGAAAGCAGGCTCCAGGCTCTGAGCACAGAGCCCAACACCGGGCTCCAACTTGTGAACTGCAAGATCATGACCTGAGCCGAAGTCGGACGCCCAACTGACTGAGCCACCCAGGCGCCCCACTTTGATAATAGTTTTAAAGCAATGGAAAAAAAAAAAAACAAAAAACAAACGCCTTTCATAAAGAGAAGGTTAAAAGATAATTCATAAACATACATATCCAGAAAACTATTTAAATGTTCACTAGAGTGCTGCTATAATGTACTGTATTTTAATAAATTTTGGTAATAAAATTACAATAAAACCTACCTTGCCCCTAATCCAAAAATCTCTGTGCTCTGTAGGCCACAGTGAAGACACTGTGTTCTCTATGAAGAGTATATAAGGTTTCCAAGAAAATGTATAAATACCCCCCCCCCAGAGAAAAAAGAAAAATCTCTATAACCAAAGGATTTTTGAGTCCTGACAGCTGCTTACTTCAAATATGTGGCTAACTTTCAAACAGGTCCTAAGGAGCAGAGCTCAATATAACATGAGGATGTACTGAAAAGCCAGAGTATTTTTTACTTTTAAAACCACAGCTCAATCTCTCCAGCCTATGCCAATGGGAAATTTCTATGTAGGATCCCCTGAGCATGGTCTCACCAAGTTATTAAAAACAGTGCCTCCAATTTTCATAACTACTTAGTTTACAGGAATAAAAAGTACAAATACAGGCAAAGTGCTCAGTCTTTAAATGAGTCTTTACATCTTTCAACTTTAACTGAATGCCATCACTCCATACAAAGATGATATTACACACAATGCACAGAGCTTTCACAATTTAAGTTTTTTCCCTAAAACCGATAATACAGACTAGCACTGACATGTCCCACAAGTCAATTTAAGTACATCTAAGAGCAGACCAGGAGACTTTAGAATCATGGCTCTAGCACCTACTAACCTCATAAACCCTCAGCCTCGGTTTCTTTATCTGTAAAATGGGGTAATAAAAGTACCTATCTCACAGACTTGTGAGGATTAAATGAAATAGTGCAAGCCAAGGACTTTGCACAATACCTAATAAATGAGTACTCAAGAGGAGCCTGGGTGGCTCAGCTGGTTGAGAGTCCAGCTTCAGCTCAGGTCATAATCTCATGGTTTGTGAGTTCGAGCCCCACGTCAGGCTCTGTACTCACAGCTCAGAGCCTGGAGCCTGCTTTGGATTGTGTGTGTGTGTGTCTCTCTCTCTGCCCCTAACCAGCTCGTGCACTGTCTTTGTCTCTGTCAGCTGTTCTTTACATTCAGTTCCCCCCCACCTTCCTGCCTGTGTAACAAACGGAAGCTTTCTCTGCATGGTTGACAGAAGATCTGAAGCAGGAACCTACAGTCTTAATTATACTGCTGTATTATTGCTTCAAGGTCCCAAGTTCCCTGATCAAATCAAGGTGAGAAAAAGTCTAAAATTTAGGAGTACTCCTAACCCTTGTAATCACACTTGGCACTTGTCAACCAGCCCCCCACCATGCCACCTACTCCCTTCAGTACTATGGTTCAGTGTTGAATAAAATCCATATTCTACACTGAACTGACACACACTGTCTCTTAAACCATAATTATGCTGATTTAAATATTTACATGGTCATCACAGATTGTTTTATGCCTTCTATGTAACTATGTACATTAATTCTCAAAGGGTTTAAAATAAAATAAAATAATTCTTGGAAATGACCTGGGATAAATTAACCCCTTAACTTGTTAAGAAGTAAGCTAAACTGTAGTGTCTATAAATAATTTAAAACAAGAGTTAAATGCCAATCTACTTTGTATTCAAAATTGAACCAGGGCACCTGCCTGGCTTAGTCAGTAGACCATCTGACTCTTGATCTCAGGGTTGTCAGTTCAAGCCCCATGTTTGGTGTAGAAATTACTTAAAACAAACAAACAAACTAAACCGTAAACTTAAAATGTAAAAAATTTTAATAGATTTACTCTTCACCCTTAAAATTTAACTTACCTGCCTCAGACTCTATGTTTAAATTAGTTGTTACAAAATTAGATGGGAAGAGTCCTGTTCCTCTGTGATTTTCTCCTTTCCACCAATTGGCATCACTGAAAATACAGTACAAAAATGTCATTTGTTCCTCTACATTTTAGTACTTAATGGCAAGAAGAATTAAAATAAAAATTAAATTTAGCTTATTTTGAAAATAATACCTCATATCCAACTATATTTAAACAGTTCTTATACTTAATAAAAGATACAAAAAAGCACAAATAAAGCAAACATCCATATTCCTATATTAAAATTGAGAACCATTAGCAAGTGATCATATCGGATTCTGGGCTTTAAAATAGTAATAGGGGCGCCTGGGTGGCTCAGTCGGTTAAGCGTCCGACTTCGGCCTGGGTCACGATCTCGTGGTCCCTGAGTTCGAGCCCCGCGTCAGGCTCTGGGCTGATGGCTCAGAGCCTGGAGCCTGCTTCCGATTCTGTGTCTCCCTCTCTCTCTGCCCCTCCCCCGTTCATGCTCTGTCTCTCTCTGTCTCAAAAATAAATAAACGTTAAAAAAAAAAATTTTTTTTAAATAAAATAGTAATAAAAATTATAGGTAACACTGAATCCTCTTTATCAACAACCCCAAGTCCCAATCCCACATCTAACCTGCCAAACCACTACCATAAAGCTGGTATGTGGCCTTCCTGCAAGTGTATTTTTTATTTGTTTAGATACTTATAGCAAAGTCTATAGATATATTAACCATTATAGATTTCTACAATTCACTTTATTATTTTCATATCTTATTTATCCCTTTTAAAGACTCATTATACAAACACAGTATATTTGATTTACTGATCTCCCTAATGATGGACACTTAAATGTTTCCAGCCTTTTACCATTATAAAGACTGGAGTGATGATCATTCTAGATTCTAGTGCACACAAGCAACAATTCTTTAGGCTTATTCACACACATGGACTTGCTGGGCCAAAGGATATAAACATTTTCCATTTTACCAAATATTGCCAAATATTCTCAAAAGTGGTTGTAGCCATGCACCATCCTCCTTCCCTGAGCAACATGTGAGAATGTCTTTTTCCCTCACCTGTGTTAACTGTCCAAGCAACACTTGCTATCAGACAGGAGAGAAATCCTATCTCATGGCTGTGCTCATTTGCACTTCCTGAGCATGTGCATGTGTTGCTGGCCATTCAGACTGCCTCTTCTGTAAACTGCTCATTCAGGTTTTCTGTCCATTTTCCTTTTCCCGCTGAGCCATTTATTTGTTTTTATGGATCTATAGGGGTTCTTTATATATTCTGGATAGCAACTGTTTGTCTGAATTATGTAAATGCCTTCTCTCAAACTGTTACTTGTCTTTTAACATACATTTATGGTTTCTTTTATCGCATGGTGTATTTCGTTTCATGTAATCAAATTTAGCAATCTCTTATGGTTTATAGTTTTCTTAAATCTTTCACTATCCTTGAGCTTCTAAATCTGTTTTCCTATATATTTAATAGTTTTAGGTTTTCTTTTTTATCTCTCCCCTGTGTGTAAGTCTTTAATCATTTGGAATGAAACTGTATGTACTATGTGAAGCTGAATCAAAGTTTTATTTGTACTGTATAAAGAGCTACTAATCTCAGCAAAAATTTATTGAATAGTACATCATTTTTTCTACTGATTTATAATATTCTATCTTAAGCAGGCTGCTATCTGTTCATGAGCAGATGGATCTGGATTCCATTCTGTTGAACAGTCTATATATTTATTTACTACAGCTTGTTAATATGCCTTGATACTTGGCAGGGAAAGTACTCTGTCTTGCATACTTTCATATTTCCATATTAATGTTAAAATTAAAATGTTTTCAAGTTCTCTGGGGAAAAAAAAAATCCTGTTGGGATTTTAATTAAAAATGCACTGGGGTGCCTGGGTGGCTTAGCCAGTTAAGCACCAACTTCAGCTCAGGTCATATCTCATGGTTTGTGAGTTTGAGCCCCGTGTTGGGCTCTGTGCTTACAGCTCTGAGCCTGGAGCCTGCTTCAGATTCTGTGTCTCCCTCTCTCTGCCGCTCCCCCATTAACATTCTGTCTGTCCCTCTCTCAAAAATAAAATAAACATTAAAAAACTTAAGGGGCAACTGAGTGGCCCAGTTGGTTGAGCATCCGACTTCGGCTCAGTTCATGGGTTCGAGCCCCACATCGGGCTCTGTGCTGACAGCTCAGAGGTTGGAGCCTGCTTTGGATTCTGTGTCTCCCTCTCTTTCTCTGCCCCTTCTCTGTTCATGCTCTGTCTCTCAAAAATAAATAAATATTAAAAAAAAATTTTTTGAGTTAAAAAAATAGTAATTAGAAATGCACTGAGTTTATGCATTAATGTGGGAAAAATGACATCTTTAGAACATTAAAGTTTTCTTCACCATGAACATGGTATCTCTCTCCATTTATATTTATCTAAACGGGTGCCAGAGTGGCTCAGTCGGTTAAGCGTCCGACTTCGGCTCAGGTCACAATCTCACAGGCTGTGAGTTTGAGCCCCGTGTCAGTCTCAGAGCCTGGAGCCTGCTTCGGATTCTGTTTCCTTCACTTTCTCTGCCCTTCCTCCACTCATGCGCTCTCTCTCAAAAATAAAAAATAAAATAAAAACATTACATTTATATAAACATATTATATGTATATATTTCTTTATATCTTTCAAAGAATTTTATAACTTTCTACATAAAGTCCTTATATATCTTTATTAGGTTTATTTATCCCTAGATCATCTATATTTTTTATTACTACTGAGAATGGCAATTTTTTTCTATTTTCTAAAAGCTGTGATTAAAGCACCCCCTGATTTCTGTATGTTGAGCTTGTATCCGACAACCATGAACTCTTACCAATTTTAATGGTTTGTCCATTGATTCTCTTGGATTTTCTATATGGACAATCATAGAATCCAGAAAGGATAATTTTGTCCACTCCTTTCCAAAAATTTGACTTATTGAGCAGACATTCTTAAAAATGAAACTTCAGGATGAATTAACTTGTACAATTCTGAAACATAATTTGACTTAAAAAGTACCACAAGGTGGACTCCTGGGTGGCTCAAACAGTTGGGCATCCAACTCTTGATCTTGGCTCAGGTTATGATCTCACGGTTCATGGGTTGGAGCCCTACGTCGGGCTCCGCACTGACAGGAGCCTGCTTGAGATTCTCTGTTTCCCCCTTTCTGCCCCTCCCCTGCTTGTGCTCTCTCTCTCTCTCTCTCAAAATAAATAAATAAACTTAAAAGAAAAAAAAGTACCATGAAGATGCAAGCTATGTATCATCCAAATTTTTAAAACCAGAAAATAATTGATGTATTGACAATTGTAATATATCATGTCTGCTGATGTCTATTTAGAATGAGAAATTCTCTCTTACACACATGCTTTTTTAAATTAAACCTTCCATGTTAAAAAGGACAGCTGAACTCAGAGCAATTTTTATATAAAACCAGAAACTTCAAACCTATGAAATGGACACACAGATTTGAACTTACCAACAATTTTATGTGTAGCCTTCCCCAGGCTTGATGAAACATAAAAGCAGACAAAACAACCAAATGCCATGTCAAAGCATGATGACTCCTTCCTAGCCCTAACCCAGCTCTACATTCTCTCCACTGACAATGAGTTGATTCTTTGGAATGTTAATGATACAAAATACTGTTCAATTTTTAAATTTCTAAATTAAGGTAATTCAGCACGGTAATTTTACACAAACTGATCATTAAACACAGCATTTATATTTAGTTTTTTATATTAAGTAAAAATAAATCACAGCTGAGTGAAAAATGATAAACACAGAAACTTCACTGTCAATGAACTGATCATTCAGCTAACACTTAGAAAAGACTACCAAAGAGAGGACAAGTGACATTAGACTAAGCAATGAAGTTACAAAGCTAATGGAGATAGGGTTTCTGCCCTCAAGAACGAAAATCTAGTGCAGTATTTTTCAACCCTCTCATACCAGTTAAGAACATGTTACCTTGCTTTACCTTGTAGGATTTGTTTTCTCCTTCTCCCTTCCTCTCAAAATCAACTCATGTAGCAGGACAGACATGTAAAGCAGTGACTGCAGTATAGTATGAAAAATGCCACTATGTTCAGGGATGTATAGCAGCAAAGAGAAACTATCTCTAACTACCGGAAACTAACAGCAGAGAAGATTTAAAGGCTTCTAAGAAGATATAAAATCTACATGGGTTTTGAAGATTAAGCAGGCAGTGCCAGGAAGAAAAGGAAATTAGGGTTATGGAAATAAAAATGACATTCTCTATTACCATTATGAATAAGCAAGAAAATAAAAATACAAAGAAACAGAAAACTGCACACTAACAAAAAACAAAGTTATCCTGGCTCATTTTAGGTCTCAAAAAATGAAAGCGTGAGCCTCTCCTTTAAGCTACTGACTTCCCAACTAAGACAACTTATTTACTGTCTTTTGTAATGACAATGGCTGAAAATAACTGATGCTCTATTTATGGATATGATAATCATGTGAAAAAAACAGAAACATACAAGTAGTGAATCTGGAAATCTTAGTGATCTTGTGGGGATCGTTTCCTTAATGTACGTATTTTTTAATTTAGGGGACCAATCCTTCTAAAGCCTGGACTCCCTTGCAAATCTTCCTTGCAAGTAAAGTTCCTTTTCTTTTCTAAATGTGTCTGCCTCTTTCGACAGGAGTTTCCAGGAATAAAGAATCAAATGTGCAATGCCGCAGAGGATCTAATCACAATATGGCATTTTTGGAAATGCAAGAATTCTACTTGATTATTTGAAATAATACATAAAGAGTCAGCAAGGAGTGGTGAAATAAAGCTAAAAATGTAGAAAGTGAAAAGCTTTTTTCGTATACTCTGTTAATAAGAAATGTGTGCCTTTTCTATTAGTTCAGTGTTTCTTAAGCTGAAATCCAAGAATGATGTAGCCTCAAGCAACTTCAAGTTCTGTATGTGAAAATTTTAATTTTGTGCTTTCATTTCCACAGCAATATGAAAACAATGAAAATGGTCATATTCTGAATCATTTAGGTGAACTTCTTTCAACTGAAGACTGCCATTTAACTTTTTTTTATTTTTTATATTTTTTGCCATTTAACTTTAATACCCAAGTTTGCATTTGAGCTTAAAAACCTTTGCAAAGATAATCCATCATCCAGAATGATAACATGTAACCTATTGGTGTTAATGAGGAGGTCTATGGCAATTTTAAGATTGGGGTAGCCAATCAAATGACTGTAATCAACCTACATATTCCACCATATTCATGTTGAGTCTCTTAGAAGTTATTAAAAAGTTCTTTTTTATAGTGTTAAGTCTCCACTGAAAATAGTTTTAGGAGTCTAAGTTGTTAAATGTATTTGTGCCTAATTAAACATGTGTGAAAAGACACATGCAGCACAGCAACATAACCCTTTACTCATGGCAAGCCTGTAGACTATAATAGGAGTATAATGCCACGTGAACACCAAATGATGTCAAGGGATACAGTATGCATGAAGGATTCATGACAATTACAAAAGAAAAAGTCAGAGAATTGAGTTATTATAGCACAGGGTAGTAGAAGCCTACTGAAGATAAGTGATAAAGTATCTGTGCCATTAATCAGTACCCTGTAAGTAGCAATTTATTTTCGAATATTTTCTCACTAGATCAAATACTCAAAATTTGAATCTTAGAGCAAAAACTACTCATTTTATAGTTTTCTTTCCATTTATTTTATAAATGTCTTTAATTTTCTAGTTGCATAACAGTATTTAAAGTATAAACTTAAGTTCCTTTGTAAATATTCTAACTAAAACTACACTAAGAAGCCTGACATTTCAGACTGTCAGTGTTCAGAGCCCACACTACTTAGTCGTCGTCTTCTTTTTTTTAAATGTTTATTTACAGGGGCGCCTGGGTGGCGCAGTCGGTTAAGCGTCCGACTTCAGCCAGGTCACGATCTCGCGGTCCATGAGTTCGAGCCCCGCGTCAGGCTCTGGGCTGATGGCTCGGAGCCTGGAGCCTGTTTCCGATTCTGTGTCTCCCTCTCTCTCTCTGCCCCTCCCCCGTTCATGCTCTGTCTCTCTCTGTCCCAAAAATAAATAAAAAAACTTAAAAAAAAAAAAAAATGTTTATTTACATATTTCTTTAGAGAAGGAAACAGAGAATGAGCAGGGAAGGAGCAGAGAGAGAGGGAGACACAGAATCCAAAACAGGCTCCAGGCTCCGAGCTGTCAGCACAGATCCCGACGCAGGGCTCAAACTCACAAACTGTGAGGTCATGACTTGAGACAAAGTTGGATGCTTAACCGACTGAGCCACCCACAAGCCCATTTATTTATTTTTGAGAGAAAAAGAGACAGAGCATGAGCAGGAGAGGGGCGGAGAGACAGGGAGACACAGAACCTGAAGCAGGCTCCAAGTTCTGAGCTGTCAGCACAGAGCCTGATGCAGGGCTCGAACCCACGAACCGCGAAATCATGACCTGAGCCAAAGTCTGATGCTCAACCGACTGAGCCACCCAGAAGCACCAATATTTATTTACTCTCATTCGGGAGTCATGTGTTCCATTCTCAATGACTAAAAAAAAAAAATTCTTAAAAAAAAAAGATTATTTTCTTGATCACCTAAGAGACCTTCCTTTTCCTACTCTCAATTTCTTGCAAAATTTTTCCTATCCCATCAAAACCAAAGTTCACCTGAAATGAACTCTCAGCTTAAGCCTTCTTTCCCAGATGCTTGCATCCAGTACAAATCTGGTCTTTTCTGGACCCCAACATTGCCTCTTTTATGGCATTCACAGTCTGCATTCCATACTAATACCTGTATAGAAATTTCAACTCCCTTACTTTAGATTTTATGAGACAGAACTGCATCCTCATTCATTTTTTATATAAACAGAGCCTAGTACATAATACTTTTTAAATAACTATTTACTGCAGCAAAGTAACACTATTTTGTGTATATACTCATTTAAAAATGCACCAGACTAAATATCCTTACTAAGTTATTTGTAATGGATACCAAATGCATCTGCAATCTCTGTTCACAGTAATAAGCTATTATGTCCACCCTTTTACTAAATTTCATCAACATTTTTTTTTACGTTTATTTATTTTTAAGACAGAGAGAGACAGAGCACAAGCGGCGGAGGGGCAGAGAGAGAAGGAGACAAAGAACCCGAAGCAGGCTCCAGGCTCCGAGCTGACAGCACAGAGCCCAACATGGGGCTCAAACTCCTGAACCGTGAGATCATGACCTGAGCCAAAGTCGGACGCTCAACCAACTGAGCCACCCAGGCGCCCCTCATCAACTTCTTTTAAAGGCAAAGTAAAAAACAGAATTAGGCCCAATAGAG
Organism: Neofelis nebulosa; assembly: GCF_028018385.1. Taxonomy (NCBI): domain Eukaryota; kingdom Metazoa; phylum Chordata; class Mammalia; order Carnivora; family Felidae; genus Neofelis; species Neofelis nebulosa. The sequence continues at coordinate 79,397,570 of NC_080783.1, read as the reverse complement.
ACAGACCTACCTACCTACCTACCTACATGCATACATTTATTTATTTTAAGTTTATTTATTTTTGAGAGAGAGAGAGAGAGAGAGAGAGAGAGAGAGACAGAGTGTGAGAGGAGGAGGAACAGAGAAAGAAGGAGATACAGAATATGAAGCAGGCTCCAGGCTCTGAACTATCAGCACAGAGCCTGACGCGGGGCTTGAACCTACAAATCGTGAGATCATGACCTGAGCCGAAGTCAGATGCTTAACCAACTGAGCCACCCAGGTGCCCCACGATCTACCCTTTTTTAGAAGTTGAAGTGTAGTTGACATACAATACTATATTAGCTTAGGTGTACAACAGATATATTCTTTACTGCAACTTTAAGTGATAGAGTAATTGTGAGGGAGGGTACAGTAGCAGATTTAGAATTAGAGAAGACCTGAGCATAGGTTTTGGTTGCTTTTACCAAAGATAATATAGCTGTATTTCTTCCTAAATTTTTTTACCAGTTTTTTTGATATACACAACTCCCAGTGCAAATGGATTCAGAGGACCAAATATTTATGCTTCACAATTGTGATAAGTAACATTATTTAGTACATCTTTTATCCAAGACACAGAAAATACTACCAAATTTAACAAAACAATAACAAACTCACATTACCTAGTCTAACTAACTTTTATTTTTATTTTTTAATTTATTTATTTTGAGAGAGAGAGAAAGAGCATAAGCAGGGCAGGAGCAGACAGAGAGGGAGAGAGAATCCCAAGCAGGCTCTACGCTGTCAGCACACAGCCCGATACAGGGCTTGATGTCACGAAGCATGAGATCATGACCTGAGCTGAGCTCAAGAGTCAGACACTTAACCAACTGAGCCATCCATGCATCCCTGATTAAATTTTATTTTAGAAAAAAATTAAGGTATGAAAAGGCTCTATTATGATTTAAATATACTAAGTCAAAGACCTTAATATCCATATTCTAAATTAAGAATATTATACTTAATAACTTCAAAATATTCCAGAAATAAAGATAGAAAACTCACCTGTCATCCAAAACAATAATAATTTCACCGTGTTTAAAAGTAAGTTCATTGTCCTCAACAGCTTCAAAATCGTATAAAGCTCTCACTTTCCTTGCAACTTTATTATTTAACTGAATTTCTGCAGATGGATATAAGGATTTTGTTTCTGTGTGCTGCTGCTTCTGTTCTTGTAATGATAATTCAATAGCTAATTTGAAAAATTAAAATGCAAAAAACAAGATAGCCAAAATTAATTCTGATTTTTTTAAAGCAAAAAAGAAATACTTTTAATGTAATACTTAATAAGAATAAATCAAGTTGAGTATTTTATTTGTCCAATTAAATGCTAAACAGTTAACTTTTTTGGAGTGTGGGAGGACAGGGCAGAGAATCATGACATTTTTTAAAATAAAGTTTTTGCTCATTCCTTATTATCACAGTCTGTCATATACAGCAGCTATTATTTTTATAGCAAACAGATTGTGACATTATAATATGGGTAGCTTTCCATATAGGACAAGCCGTGAACATATTTCTGTGCTTGACTCATAACTTTGGCATTAAAGAAAAGGTGAAATGAAATCTCTCCAAAGGTAAGACATTAAATACGTATTATTGACAATGATTATGAATTAAATCATTCTTGTATCATGTTAATTGTTTTCCTTACTTTTCAGACCCTACTAGATATGAGGCAAAATTGTAAAAGCATACCCAGTTTGATTATAATTTTTATTTAAATAAATTGTTCTGGCAAGGATGTTTTAAGCAATATTAAATTATACACGCTTGAGCATTTACCTTTAGCTATGTCTTCATCTTCTTTGTTTTTGTTCGATGATGAACCATTCTTGGCAGCAGCTGAGACAGTCTGTAAATGTATGAGTAAAATGAACACAACTACTGTTTCAAAGAAAACACAAGCTCTATAATTACTCGCACATGTTAATTTTTAAAAAGCTGACAAGAGTTTCTTCTAAAAGTGAAGTTCTTTGTAAAAATTTAAAGTAGCAGTTTTCAAATACTAAAATAAAATACCATGGTTTTCAAGAAAACATAATAAACTCACAAGGCACAAACTGGCTTACATTTTGCATAAATCTTAGTATATGACACAGATCATGGCATACAGAAAATACTTAAACACAAATCTTTCCCAATTGGACTTTCCTAACCTCAACTGTCCAAGGTATTTTATTCAGTGAGGGACACTGAAGTCTAGGAGAGGCAGCAAGAAGCCATAATAATTACCGAAAAGAAGAGGGTGGATGCAGACAATAGGTGCGGTTCTAGGAATACTTATTAAGCTCTTTTAGTACCATTGTACTTGAATCATGGTGGCACCTCAGGCACATCAGAATTAGGAGGTTCATGCTTAAATTTAAAGGCATGGAAGACAGGGGTGCCTATGTGGCTCACTCAGTTGAGCTTCTGACTTCAGCTCAGGTCATCATCTCACGGTTCATGAGTTCGAGCCCCACGCTGGGCTCTGTGCTGACAGCTCAGAGCCTGGAGCCTGCTTTGGATTCTGTGTCTCTGTCTGTCTGTCTCTCTCTCTCTCTCTCTCTCTCTCTCTCTGCCTTTTCCCTGCTCAGGCTGCCTCTGTCTCACAAAAACAATTTTCAAAAATAAAAAATAAAATTAAAAACAACGTTAAAGCCATGGAAGACAGAGATGTCCAGGATCCTGAACCATCAACCAGTTCGTTAAACACAGGTTTTTACCATAAGAGACTCTCCTAAAGACTGAGAACAAACTGAGGGTTGATGGGGGTGGGAGGGAGGGGAAAGTGGGTGATGGGCATTGAGGAGGGCACCTGTTGGGATGAGCACTGGGTGTTGTATGGAAACCAATTTGACAATAAGTTTCATATTTAAAAAAACACACACACAGGTTTTTAAGGACATGCAGAAAGGACAAAGCAGAAAAATGCTTGCTTTTATTACTTATAAGGTTTTTGTCCCCAAATTCTCCCTTGAACCTAGTTCTGCTCAGCTATAAAGATTCTTTTTGACTGTGTAGTCTACAGTCTAAAGTAAAATAAAATATACAGTACTTCTCTTAGTTTCTTTCCCTAGTCCATATCCCAATATTAACTGGAAGGAAAGAGGCACTGAAGCAAAACTTAAGATAGTGTTTTTCTCCCACACTTAGACAGCCCACTCTTTGGCTTATTATTCTGACCTTCACCCCTGTCCTACTAAAGCTATCTTCCCATCTCCTCAAATAAATTTCTAGTCTTATAGTTCCCCTTATCTATTTGTAAACCATTCCCTGCAGGCATATTCACTCTTCAAAAAATTGGTGTTGAGCTTTCTCAATTCCATAAACTTGTTTGTATCATTCTTCCCCCAGTAGGATCTCCTCTCCTGTGTACATACTGAAATGCATTCCAGTCTAAAAATTCTACCTCTTTACCATCCCAGTCTGTAGTTGCCTTTCTCTCCTGGCATCCTGTCTTTGTTACCCATCCTACCCATCCGTCATCCATATGTGTCACTTATAATTTAGTTATTTTTCACCTGCCTATAACAATCCAACTTTACTATAAATTTCTTAAACATAAGGGCTCCCTCATACATATATGCCTTTTGCATGACTCTAGACTTAGAGTAGCATTAAACAGATTATTTATGGCTGATTCACTTTTCAAAGTTCTGATAAGTATAAGACATTCACTCAAGAGGGGCGCCTAGATGGCTCAGTCTGTTAAGCAGTCGGGTCATGATTTCGGATCAGGTCATGATCTCACGGTTTATGAGTTTGACCCCACACTGAGCTCTGTACTGACAGTGATAAGCCTGCTTGGGATTCTCTCTTTCCCTCTCTCTCAAAATAATAAACTTAAAACAAAAAAAGAAATTCACTCAACAATTAGAACATCTACTAATATAAGGCGCTATTTCAGATAGGCACCCGGAGAGTGGAGGTGGGAAATGATGATTAAGACAGACTTTGTCCAGCCTTTATATGATACGTACCTTCAAAATAGTGTAAGATCAACCATGGGTGTAAGTAAATCTCTTACCTGAGAACCTGCTGGAGGAAAAGTAATTCCTTCTTCTTTCATAGATTTAATAGTTGCAGATATTAGACTAAACTGAGGATCCTTCTGAAATTCTTCTGACCACTCCACCATTAAAGATTTCAGTTTTTCACACACTTTAGGATGAGCCTTTTAAGGGCAATGCAAAGAAAGAAATAAAACTATCGTTAAGTAATGGTTAAAGAACTTGAAACATTTAACAAAGAGAATTACCACCAAAATTAAACATCAACGAAAGTCCAGCAATCCTCAGCCTACATGAGTACTTGGTAAATGCCTATTTTTGCTTTAAGATAGAGTTATTTCTTGTAAAATTACCCTTTTAAACATCAATTTCTAACTCTTACTATAATGACAACAGATTTTTTTATATTCAGAGGTTATTTCTTGTTTTCTTAATATGCTCAACATTAGACTAAGCTTTTTATATCAACCAAACTAAAATTCTGGAATTTTACTAATAGCAAGAGAATGGTGCTTCAGAGTTTCTATCCCAAGGAAATCAATAACAACCCTATTGTGAAGACACCCCCGCCCCCCATCCCGGCCCTGCTCTAAAGTAAAGGCCCCCTTTGCTTGTCATCTCTAAAGTGAATCTGGACAGAATAGTGGTAGTTTGGACTTTGAAGGTACAGAAACCTAGATCTGAACCTCAGCTGTGCTACTTACTAGTCACATGACCTAGGACAAGTTACTCAACTTCTCCCTAAGGCTCAGTTTCTGTATTGATAAAAAAGGAATGACAAGAGAATCTAACTTCTAAAAGTTATTAAGAGCATTAAACAAGATAGTATATGTAAAATTCTTAGAGCAGTGACTGCTTACTAACTCTCAATAAAGAAGAGCTATTATCACTAGTATATATGTTTTGGGAAGAAAAACAGGTTTTGGTGCTTCAAATGAAAACATCAAGTTTTAGAAAAGGAAGTTTATTTCATCTCAAACTTATCTAAAAATTATTTCACTTATAACAATTTTATTAACGCTATATAGTTAAAATGACATACAGTATATGCACTTTTTAATGATTTAAATTCTTCTCTTTTTAAAATTTACCTTATTTTTTATCACAGCACGTACTTCTGTTGCAAAATCACGGGAACATACTTCTAAATGAAATATCTTTCCACAGTTTGCCACACAAGCCCCAAGAAGCTATTAATTAAAATAAAAATCAATATACAAATGTTGAGATATTATCTTATTTAACTTACTGAAATAAATACACATTTAAAATTTGGGTCAAATAATAAATAACATGACTTTTACTTACAGTTAATGCCTGCAGAGCAACATGAGGAACTTTATGATTTACCCTTTTCATTATGGCTTTTAGGCAATCTTTTGCTCTAAGAAAAAAATGAAGAAGGTTAAGGATTTATTCAGAATTTCAACTTAAACATTAAAAATATAAGGCATACCAAATAACTTTAAATTTAAAAATAAAATCCTGCAAGGGCACCTGGGTGGCTCAGTCAAACTTCTGACTCTTTGGATTTCAGCCCAGGTCATAATCTCACGGTTTGTGAGATCAAGCCCCATGTCAGACTCCATGCTAACAGCTCCCTGGAGCATGTTTGGGATTCTCACTCCTTTTTCTGTGCCCCTCCCCCATGTGTGCATGTGCTCTCTCTCTCTCAAACATTAAAAAAATATTTCCTAAATTGTACACCATAAACTAGTATTACACTGTGTATTAAATAACTGGAATTTAAATAAAAACTTTGTCCCCCCCAAAAAATATTTTCCACTGGCCACTTTCCTGTACCTTAATATTTACCAATACCTTCCAGTGATTTAGCACTGTCCTCCCCTGCTTGCTTGCATACACATGTGCACAGGATCTCTTTCTCTCTCTCAAAATAACATTAAGTAAATGAGTAAATAAATAACATCCTGCAAACTTCATTTCATTAAAGGATTAAATCTGTAAAATGATTCTACACAATCTTTCGTTCATAGAACTGCAGAACTCAAAAAAAAAAAAAAAAAAAAAGGAGCTTGCTGTGAATGTTGTATATTCCCCAATCAAGAGCCAAATCATTTCCAAAAGATCAACACAAAAAAACTATGTCATATAAATTACCTTTTTTCTTCAAGACAGGTTTAGTGTTCAGACAACAAATTCTTATCATAAAAAAAATTACCGAGACATAGTCTTCAAAGTTTTCAGTATAAACATGTATGAAGGTACTTTGAAAAGTTGTAATGTTAAAACAAATACTTTCATCAGTCTGCTAAACTTCTAAAGTATAGATCAGTTCAGCTTACTTATTGCATTCTCTCCCAAAGCACTCTTTTTTATATTCACTTTTTCATCATATTATTATTTTCATCTATTCATTATCAAAGAGCTTTTTCAGTATATTACCTACTATATTATTATATTTATCTACTTTATTAAAAGGCTCCCATACATGTCTAAGTCACAGGGGAATTCCCTAAACAACTTTCATTGTTAACACGTGTTCCTATTGTGTAAAAGCCCTAATTACATATTTTAATATGTCTCAGGTTTTCAGTTGAACTCTTTTCCATTTGTTCTTTCATGATAAGGTTAGTCCCATAAATCTGGCCACCAGGATCTCTTTACTTTTGTCCCCCAAAAGTAAACAGTAAAATCCCATTTTCCTCTCAAAGTTGTATCAGGCAAAGAGACAGGTAATTAAGCTCCTAGACATTCACCATGCATGACTGGGCATCTTACCCGTTAGGAGTGCTCCCAACTTTGTCACATATGTCCATAATAAGACTCCAATCTTCTGTAGTGTTGTACTCATTTGTGGCTTTTTCTATAAAATATCAGCACACACAAAAATTAGGACATGTCTCAATTAACAATAAAATACCAAAAAAGGCACAGTAGTTAAAACCTTTTCTTTTGCCAAATATAAAAGAACTACAGAAAAATTTAAGAAGATAAAGTATTCTCAACTTTAAATTGTATAGCTATATGAATTAAATGTTCTAAGGTACACCAATAAAATTTCTTCTAAACAGTGAAATAATACTAAATAAGTTACAAATCAGCAATAATTCTATAAAATTCTAGGGGCGCCTGGATGGCTCAGTCAGTTAAACGTCTGATTCTTGATTTTGGCTCAGGTCATGATCTCACGGTTCACAAGATGTGCTGTCAGCACAGAGCCCGCTTTGGATTCTCTGTCCCCCTCTCTCTCACGCTCTCTCAAAAATAAACAAACATTAAAAACAACAACAACAACAACAACAACAACAACAACAACGCTTTGGGGCTCCTGGGTGGCTCAGTCGGTTAAGTGTCCAGTTAAGCGTCCAACTTCAGCTCAGGTCATCATCTCATGGTTTGTGAGTTGGAGCCCCGCGTCAGGCTCTGTGCTGACAGCTCAGAGCCTGGAGCCTGCTTCGGATTCTGTGTCTTCCTCCCTCTCTGCCCCTTACCCACTCACCCTCTCTTTCTCTCAAAAATAAACATTGAAAAAAAATTTTTTTAAAAACCAATGCTTTTGCAAATAGTGAACAGTAATCCACATTTTCTTATATGATGATATATATTTTTAAGGCTTTCTTTCAAATTAGAATTTGATAGGATTTTTTTAAAGCTTATTTTTTTATTTTAAAAAACAAAATTTTTTTTAACGTTTTATTTATTTTTGAGACAGGGAGAGACAGAGCATGAACAAGGGAGGGTCAGAGAGAGGGAGACACAGAATCTGAAACAGGCTCCAGGCTCTGAGCGGTCAGCACAGAGCCCAACGCGGGGCTCGAACTCACGGACTGTGAGATCATGACCTGAGCCGAAGTCGGCTGCTTAACCGACTGAGGCGCCCCTAAAGCTTATTTTTGAGAGAGAAAGAAAGACAGAGGGCACAGAGGAAGGGCAGAGATAGAGGGAGAGAATTCCAAGCAGGTTCAGCGCTCACAGCATGGAGCCCCCGACATGGGCTCATCTCATGGTTCATGAGATCATGACCTGAGCCAAAGTTAGAAACTTGACCAACTGAGCTACCTGGGTACCCAACAAAAGCATTGTTTTTAAAGGGCAAAAGAGGAAAATGATTAATAAAATAATAGTAAATTCATACAACAGAATATGAAAATTGAGTTATATATAACTAAATGTTCAAAAAATGTATAAATCCCAAAATATAATGATTTGGTTTATACTGAGTTTAAAAAGCTAATGGCAGAATATATGACATTCACATAAACTTTCTAAACAGCTTTACTGAGATACAGTTCACATCACAATACAACTCACCCAATTTAACGTGTACCATTTGATTTTTTTAGTGTATTCAGAGTTGTGCAACTATCACTATTATCTAATTCTAGAACATTTCACCACCCTAAAAAGAAATCCATACCCATTGGCAGTCACAGCCCAATCTCCCCCCCATAATCCCCACCCTAGATAACCACTAGTCTACTTCATATCTCTATAAATTTGCCTAATCTGTATTTCTCATATAAATAAAATCATACATGGTCTTTTGTGACTAGCTTCTTTCATTTAGTACAACGTTTTCAAGTTCATCTATGCTGAAGTATGCATCAGTACTTCAGTTATTTTTATGACTGAATAATATTCCATTTGTAGATCTACCTCATTGTATTTATCCATTCACCAGTTGAATATTTGGTCATTGTTTGGTTTTATTTTTTTTTAACTTTTTGGCTATGAGTAGTGCAATGCTACTATGAACATCTCTGTGCAAGTTTTGTGTGGTTTATACCTCTCTCTTTGGTATGTACCTAAGAAAAGTGCTGCGTTGTATGGTAAAAAAATTCTGTATTTAACTTTTTTAGGAACTGGCAAAAGTTTTCCAAAGCAGTTGTTCCATTTTACATTCTCACTAGCAATATATGAATGTCTCATATAAGGTTGTAAAACATTAAAAAATACACTATAGTCTTTAGTGATACATACATAGGTAGTAAAAATATTTATAGCATACATATAAGAATGATAAATACCAAACTATCCCTCATCCTAGCAAACTAGGATGAGGGATCAAAACTGGGTACACATAGGGCACCTGGGTGGCTCAGTCGGTTAAGCGTCCAACTTCGGCTCAGGTCGTGATCTCGCAGTTCGTGAGTTCGAGGCCCACGTTGGGCTCTGTGCTGACAGCTCAGAGCCTGGAGCCTGCTTCAGATTCTGTGTCTCCCTCTCTCTCTGCCCCTTCCCTGCTTGTTCTCTGTCTCTCTCTGTCTCAAAAGTAAATAAACATTAAAAAAAAAAAAAAAAAGGGTACACAGGGGCTTACTTGTATTTATAAAATTTTATTTATTAAGTTGTACATGAAATACCTAGAGATTATTTTATTCTCAGCATGTTTTTGTGGTCTGAAGTATTTCATAATCAAAATAACAATTAAAAAGTGAATTGTTAAAAAGCATGATGAGAATATCATCACTGAATTATGTTGCATTTTTACTTGATTGACTTTTACAAAATTTCAAAATCAGGAGATACTTCTTTTCTGCTAATATAGAGGGATAAGGATATAAAAATTATGACTTTAGCAATATTTTTAAATCTAATCTCTTTTTAATAAACACATAATTTCGAATATGGTCAAACCTGAGTATTATATTCATATGGACTTATCACGGTGATAAGCAGGAAGGATGGTAGAATTCTAGAGCTGTTCCTTTTTTAAAAGGAATAATAAAAGCCAAAAAATAAACAGGCTTAGCAAACAGCTATACTTTACAAGTAGGAGAGAAAAATACAGAATCTAGTTAACCTCAGTTAAATGCCAGAACTCACTTTTAAAAACCATGCAAACTGCTTCACACTATTATAATGAATGGAAAGCAATTGTTGTGACAAGTGTAATAAAATGACAAGCCAGAGATTTAAGAAACGTAATAGATTTTTGCCTAGTATAAGTTCTAGACTCAAACACTAGGCTATGACATGGAAACTATTCGCGTCCAGCTTTTGTCCTTGTACAAAGATGACTAATTCTTCTACATGGGAAGTCAGACCAGGCTGTATATTTTAGAGGTTTAAAATATTTAACCACTTCTTTTCTTTTCTTTTTTAGAGAGAGAGAGTACAAGCACAAGTCAGGGAAGGGGAAGAAGAGAGAGAGAGAGAGAAATAGAATCTTAAGGAGGCTCCACTCAGCACGGAGCCCAACGCAGTGCTCAATCCCCCACCCTGCGGCTCGTGATCTGAGCTGAAATCAAGACTTGGACACTCAACTGACTCAGCCACCCAGACGCCCCTTAACAATTTTTTTATTTCATATCTAATAAATTCAGGGGGCCAAGATGGCAGAGCAGCATGGAAGTTCCCGGCTTCTCTCATCCCTGAAATGCAGCTAGATCAGCACCAAACCATTTTGCACACCTAGAAAATTGATCTGAGGATGAACACAACGATCTGCATAACTTGAGCCATAGAACTCGGCAGATACAGAGCTCAGAAAGGTGAAATGGAGGAGAGAAAAGCCACAGGGGGTAGGGAGCTGTTTTTGCGGAGAGGGGGCAAAGAAAGCAGGGGAGAGTGCAGGAGAAGCACTCTCCCCAGAAGTAAGTGGAGAGAAAGAGAAAGAGTGGAAACACCCACACGGGACTGAACAAGAAAGGGAGAAAGAGGCTTCAATTCCATTAGGACTCTATAAACAGGGGACAGCAGAGTCAGAAATTCTGTAGCTCAGTATCTAGCAGTGCCCTGGTGGGAAGGGCAAATTCCCAGGAGCAGGCAGTGAGATCTGAGGGGTCCGTGGGCCACACAAGGAGAAGCGGTTCCTCTGCTAGGAGGGCATTTGGTAGAGGCCATATGGCATCCTCACAGGAAAAGTTCCCAGTGGACCCTACCTGGAGAACAGCCACATGTGCTCATATTGGAACAAAGACGCAAGGGTGTGGTGAAACCTGGTGCCGGCTGTGTGTTGTTTTGCCATAATCTCTGAACCTCTGCTGCCGGGCAATTGCACAAACTTTTTCTGGGGCAAGCAGGCACCCAGCCGCAATCTCGGAACCTCTGCAACAGTGACCACACAAACATTCCCAGGGGCGAGCCAGGACCCAACCACTGCTTGGCAAGACCCTCCCCAGAGTGCTGGAGTCGGTCCAAACCACAGGGCTCTCAGAAGTAAGGGGTTTGGAAACAGCCCCATATGAGATATAATTCAGGAGGGAGGTGCTGCTGCCAGACTGACAGCTTGGAAGCAGACAGCATAGATGTGGGGAGTGAATGGAAGCTGAAGACAAAGGAGGGGTGCTTGACTGCTGGTCACAATTGCTGAGCGCAATTATTCTGGTACCAGAGACTGGGAAGCTGGGTGATACCATTTTCACCTCTCCCAAGCATGCACACACACCTGCACGTGCACCACACCAATCCACCTCAGTAAGCTAAGCAGCACCATCTAGTGGAGAACAGCTGTTACGCCAAGCCCCGTCCAACTGCGCCAACCAAGCTCAGGCCCTAGAGGACCACCACAAGTCTCTCCACCTGCTTAGTGCTTCACAGTTGACTTCCAGGGGAAACTAGATGTAATTTCATTCGGATTTCATTCTGTTCACGGGTCCATCTATTCATTTCTTGTCTTTGTTCTTTTCTTATTCTTGGATACAGAAAGAGAAAAATTTATTTTTATTTTCTGGGGTTTTTTAAATTTTTATTTTTTTTTACTATTTTAACTTTTTAAAACATTTTTTGTAGTTTACTTTCTTCATTTCATTCTATTTTATTGCATACATTTTTTAAATTTTTAAATGTTTTCTTCCTTTTTTTCTTTTCTTTCCCACATCTAATGAATTCGGTGAATTCAAAAGTACAGACAAGAAAAAAAACTTCTACCAACCTCTTTTGAAACCATGATGCTTATCTTTCCAGACATTTTTCTACATGAATATGGAAAAATAAAAATATATGTAAACTAAATAAAATAGAATCGTATGTATGAGGTGCCTCCAAAAAGAGCACCCAAAAGCTGATACCTCCTTCCCTGCCAAAGTTATGAACAAGTTGAGAAACAAAGAATAAAATATCATTGCTATTACTAAAAGAAGCTGTAGGTTTATTAGATAAATGGGCTTGCTAATTGTGAACCTCAGAGGAGAGCATGTCTTAGCACTAAACAGGCACAGACTGCTCCCTGCAGGATAAGCCTATGCACAACTTATTCCATGGAGGAGATGACAAATCACTCGATGGCTGTGGAAAGACTCGCTAGCTCTGACACATCAATGAAGTGCATCCACTGGGCCAACTAGTCTCAAATTTACCAATCAGATAAGTCATTACATCAAGGTTGAAATGACTAAGGGAGCCAGAGCAGACTCAGGGTGAACACTAACGGAATTCCCTTCTCAGGAAGGAAACCTCAGAGGTAGAGAAAAAGTATTCCTCACTAATACTTGTGATCATATTAAATGTATTATTTGCTAACTTGCATTTCTACTTATATAAACACCTATGTTCATAATTATACACCTATAACAATATTTTTAAGTAACAGTGTGATGTACCATATATACAGAGTGGCCATAAAATACCTATACAATCAACACATTGATTTTTTTAAAATGCTTTCTCTGCCTTAAGTGCATTGTTTTTTACTATTTTTTTAAGTTTATGTATTTATTTTGAAAGAGAGAGCATGTGCACATGGGCTCATGAGTAGGGAGGGGAAGAGAGAGAGGAAGAGAAAGAAACCCAAGTGTGGAGCCCAATGTGGGGCTTGATCTCACAAAACATGAGATCATGACCTGAGCCAAAATCAAGAGTTGGACGCTCAACAGACTGAACCCCCCCAGGCGTCCCAATACACCGTGATTTTAAATCCACCACGTACTCAGCCTCTCTTATACTCACTGGTATCACTCATACTGATGCCCCACAGAGAAGAAATATAAGATAATTAACAGTGGTCAGGATTTCACACAGAGGCCCTTCAGCATACTTTGTCTTTCATATGTCTCCACCCGACCTCTCTTCCTCTCCTCAACCCCAATAATGAAGGTAAGCTCCATGATGGCAGGAATTTTTGTTTTATTCACTATTATTTCTAGTCCATGGAACAGTCTGAAGCACACAGTAGCTACTCAGTAAATTCTGGTTTGATAAATAAATTGAATGATGCTGGTTGCTCCTCCATATCCTATTACTGTGGGTACAATGATGCCCAATGTGGTCTTTCTAAAGTGTGCACAAAGTTTTGGACTAGCAAGAGCTTCTGGCCAGCTAGTTTGCTGAGCAAACCTCCAAAGGGGCTATACAGGATCAAACTTCACTAGCAACACCATGTGGCAATAAAAGGCAATAGCACTAGTGGGCTTATGAGGTTCCAGTTCTCTGCTTGTTTACTAAAGAGGAATGACAATACCTTTTTGGGAGTCTTAACCAAAACCCAAGGTAAGTAGGGAAGGGACTGTCTCAAGAAGGAGGCAAAGGGCTTCCTGTGCTGTGATATACAGGTGACTTCAATGGAGTCTGGAAAGCAAATCACATTTATTATACATGACTTGCCAGTCTCATGCTCATCCTTCTCTTTGCTTATGACAGGGTTTTGTTTTTGCTGTACAGATCTAACACTCCTTTTTATACTATTATTTGATACAGTGCTTAGAACTACCTGATGATTCGACATTCAGCTATATTCTCTTTTATATATGTATTATTTCTCGTTAATAGGTAAATCTTTAGTCTCTCTGGAATTTCATCTGGTACATGGAAAGAAGCAGGGATAGAAAAATATTTTTACTAATTATTTGTCAGTAGTTCTAACATCTAAGAATCTATCATTTCCTCTTTGATATGAGAAGCCAAGCATCATCATTTACCAAATTTTGTCAGTACACATATGCATACAAAGAATTGAATCTGATTTGAGACCATCTAATAACCTACCCATTATTGATTACTCGACTTTTAATGATTATTTTTTCAATTTCAGTCCTGTGATACACAATTAAATGTGAAATCTATTTAATACCTACCAGAAACCATTCCAACAATTTTAAGTATATCTAAACAGTGTTTTTTATTTTATTTAATTTTTATAGAAAATGGAAAAATCCTGATTTGAATACTCTATCCAGCATAGTTTATGGTCTACAAATACAGGGCTCACTCTTTTAAAAAAGTATAAAATCTGAAGACTTTATAATGGTCTGCCAAAAAGGATTTCATTTTTCAAGTGAACTAAGTAACAGTCAAATTATGTACTTAGGAGCATTTTAAACTCTTGGAAAAAATTTTAAATATTATAATTAAGGAACCATTCTTTTATAGCACTGTCACTTTGCCCAGTGTTGGGGGCATACTTCACATTATCCTGTGTCAAATGCATAGAGTGGGAGAGAGTTTAAAAAGCCCTCCTGCGGCCTAAATTCTAAATTTCCAGGGTTTGGTGGGTGTAAGTCATAATGTTTCATCACCAGGTTTTGATTATTGTATATAGAAAGCCTCAAATATCCTGAAATATTTTAGAAAGATTCTAACAATATCATATTCCGTCCATCAATACCTATAAAGAACAAAAAGGCGCCCCCTCTACACAGTGCATTGTGTTTAGCATAAAACTTTAAAAAGAATTCAAGTCTACCCAGAAAACTTTTAATGAAATAGGCTCTACCAGTAATTTTTAAAATTTAACTATATAAAAGAAAAATGCTCAGAAGAGATTTATAAGGTTCCTCCTACTATGTTTGCAAATAAAAACTCACGACTGGTCTGCCTCCAACCATGGCAGAGTGTCCGCTATCAGATTTGCTATTCTACCAAAAACAAGAACAAAACAGGCCACAATATATAATGCAATTGTGTTCAGGAAATGAATAACAGGCAGTGCAGGTCTGAGATCTTTTGAGGGAAGGGAAATGTGAAGTAAGCCCCATAATGTTCCTAGTTTTTGCCTGGGAACACTTTCCTGTCCCAACACAAGGAGAACTAGCCCAAGTAGAGCAACAGACCAAATTTCTGAGCACAGGGACTTACCATGGGTCCTCGGTCAAGGGCTAGGCTACTTGAGTCTCTAAGAAGTCTAGCAGAGATTACCAACTATGGGGCTGAAAGGCTGTGCAGTGCAGGGAGTCTTTGCAGTTCTTGTTTGTGTTCCCACAAAATTCAGATATTGAAGCCCTAACCCACAGTGTTGCTGTATTTGGAGAATAAACCTCTAAAGGTTAAATGAGGTCATAAGGATGGGATCTTGATCCAATAGGATTAGTATCCTAATAAGAAGAGAACACAGAGCTCACTATCTCTCTCTCTCTCCATACATGCGCCAAGAAGAGGTCATGCAAGCACACAATGAAAAGGTAGCCATCTGCAACCCAAGGGCAGAGACACCTCACCAGACACCAACCCTGCTGGGACCTTGCTCTTGGACTTCCCAATTTCCAGAACTGTAAGAAAATAAATTTGTTGTTCAATTCACCTAGTCTAAGGTAATTTGTTATGGCAGCCCAAGCAGACTAATACTCCACCCAACTAGAGTACAGAGAACATTTCAGGCATTCAGCTGAAACACCAAAAGAGAATAAAGCCCCCCTATAATTTAATTCAATATCAAAACAGACCTGTCACACAAAGAAAACCAAAACGATCCTCTAATAACATAATTACCTGACAGAAAAAACTCAAGACTCTTTAAAGGAAGACAACCTAGCCTCCTTGCAAAGAATAATCATAGTGAACAGCATAATATAAAAAATTACCAGTATACGAGAAAGTATCCCATAATCAAGATAAAAGTAATCAATAAAAAGAGATAATAACATAACTGAAATATCAGAAATAGCAAAAGAAAAAAGTACTTTAAAGCAGGTGTTACCAAGAACTTAAGCCAAAGGCTGGTGAGTGCTCAGCAGGGAAAAGGAAACTATAAAATTGAATTTGTAGAACTAAAGGGTACAATATCAACCAAAAAATTCACCAGATGGGCTTAAAAGCAGAATGGAGACCACAGAAACAGTGAATGTGAAGAAAAATCAATAGCAGTTATCAAATTTGAAGAATAAAAAAATTTTTCTTAACTGAACAGTCTCCATATATTGATTTTTTAAAACTTGCTATGTAACCAATTACTGCAAATTAGTAGTTTAAAACACCCATTATTAGTTCATAGTTGTACAGTTAAAATCTATGTAGCCTTGGCTAGGTTCTATGCTCAGAGTATTACAAGGCTTATTGTTGGTGTTTGATGTTACTTAACTAAAACATGATAACTAGATTCATGCATATTGGAACTATGTAAAGTGAGGCCTACCTGTACATTAAAGAAAGCCAAGTTTAAATCTTTCCTCAAATGTGCATGAACTATCAAAACCTAGAAATAATCTAGGACAATATACATAATATATTCTCTAAATGCAATGCTTTTTTATTAGACCAAATGTAATACCCAACCAGATGGAAATTAACAATGAGACATATAAATAATTAAGACTGTAACAAAGCAATACAAAAATTGTTATAAATAGGATATGACATATCAGTATCTTGGGACATAACTAAAGCAATGCTTAGAAGGTAGGCAAAATTTGTTTTTTATGTATTAGTAAGAAAAAGACTAATTATTTTTATACCTTAAAATAGTAGTAGGAGAATAGGAGAAAACTGGAAAAAACTTTTTTTCAATAGCAAAAATAAACTGGAAAATGGAAAGTAAATGAATAGAATTCATTTTTGGTTTGTAACAGGAAACCACAGCCAACAGCTTTTACTAAAGATATAAACATGTTCTTTCTTTGGACCAATTCATTATGAACTAAATAATTACTGAAAATATAGTAGAGCCAATTCTTTCTAGTTTGTAAATAAATCATGGGGCACCTGGGTGGCTCAGTTAAGCATCCGACTCCATCTCAGCTCAGGTCATGATCTCATGGTTTGTGAGGTTGAGCCCTGAGTCAGGCTCTGTATTGAGAGGCTACTTGGGATTCTCTCTCCCCCCCGTCTCTCTCTCTCTGCCCCTTCTCTGCTCACACTCTCTCTCTCTCAAAATAAGTAAATAAACTTTAAAAAATAAAATAAATCATACATGTTTAATGATTAAAATAACAATATATACTTGTTATTAAGTTTCCAGACCATACAATTTTTGTGTAAATTTAGACTAAAAATATTTAAATGTCCAAAGCCTCAACCTGACGTTTATAAATATTTCACCTCTTTCTCTGACTTCAATAATACCCATACTTAGCATTCTACAATACTTGGGTTTAACATACATTTTCTCATTTACTCCTCATTTAATGTCTTGATTTGTTTGGGTATATTTCATTGCTGTAAATCTTCAGTTTACTCTGGGGAAAGCAGTAATATAAATTTTACCTTAAAATACACTGTTCATGGGGAGTGACTCCGTCAGTTAAGCATCCCACTCGTGGTATCAGCTCAGGTCATGATCTCATGGTTCCTGAGATAGAGCCTGACATCAGGCTCCACATTAGGCTCTGTTCTGACAGCATGAAGCCTGCTGGGGATTCTCTCTCCCTCTCCATCCCTCTCTCTGCCCTTCCCCCACTTGCATGTGAGTGAGCATGCTCACTTGCTCTCTCTCAAAATACATAAACATTGAAAAACATACACTATTCATTATCTTCTAAAATGAAAACCTACTTACCACTCTGAGTGCTGAATGATAGGTAATAATTTTTTTTAATGTTTATTATTTTTGAGAGAGAAAGAGAGACAGAGAACAAGCAGGGGAGGGGGGGAGAGAGAAAGGGAGAGGGAGAGAGAGAGAGAGAGAGAGAGAGAGAGAGAGAATCAGAAGCAGGCTCCATGCTGTAAGCTGTCAGCATAGAACCTGACATAGGGCTCGAGCCCACAGCCTGTGAGATCATGACCTGAGCTGAAGTTGGCCACTTAACCCACTGAGCCACCTAGGCACCCTGGTAATTTAATTAAGAAGTAACAACTTCAAAACATTTTACATATACTAAACCAGTTACACTTCAATCCAACAAAGTAAGGATTCCCCATATTGTAGATGAGGAAACATACACAGAAAAGTAACACAAGAGCACACAACTACTAAGTAGTAAAACAGGGATTTCAATTTGGGAAGTCTAGCTCAGAGTATCCTCTCTAGTGTAAATATTAAACAAACTGCCTCTTGAGTGCAATTTTTGTTCAAAACTGCTAACGTAACTCTTCCCAACAAGCTAATTTTCAGTTTCCCTATATACGAATATTTTAAACATACTGAATAGGACAAACACAAATTCAAGTCTTATTTATAAGGAAAGGATCATCCAGTATCATCTAATCTACAGCCACATCATCTAATAATACAATATATTTATAGCTTCTTGCTCTGGTAGAATACTTAGAAGAGTGACTGCCACTCTTTTGATTTCACGTATTACCACTAACATTTTTGGGGGGGGACTAGGAAGAGTTAGGTGAGTTAGGCACGTAAGGAAGTTAGGGAGGGGGAAAACCACATCAAAATCACCTTTTACTGCCTTCTAATATTACAAACCATCTGTTAAAAAAGGCAAAAGGTCTGGGCGCCTGTGTGGTTCAGTTGGTTAAGCATGTGACTTCGGCTCAGGTCATGATTTCATAGCTCATCGGTTCGAGCCCAGCATCGGGCTCTGGGCTGACAGCTGAGTCGGGACCCTGCTTCGGATCCTTTGTCTCCCTCTCTCTCTGCCCTTTCCCCACTCACACTCTGTCTCTCTCTCAAAACCAAATGAAACATTAAAAAAAAAAAAAAATTTTTTTTTAAAGGCAAAAGGTCTAAGACCAACCTTCAACTTTTTTTTTTTTTTTTTTTTTTTTAATTTATTTTTGGGACAGAGAGAGACAGAGCATGAACAGGGTAGGGTCAGAGAGAGAGGGAGACACAGAATCGGAAACAGGCTCCAGGCTCCGAGCCATCAGCCCAGAGCCTGACGCGGGGCTCGAACTCACGGACCGCGAGATCGTGACCTGGCTGAAGTCGGACGCCCAACCGACTGCGCCACCCAGGCGCCCCTAAGACCAACCTTTATATTCCTGCAAGTTCACTTTCTGACTGGCTATTACTTCCAAGGTCCCATCTCTAACCTGTCAGGTGAGACCCACGCCACCTCCCAACTCCACAAAATGGGCATGCTCATTTCCGCAAACACACTTACATTAGGGAAAAAAGAAGAAAACAGAAAGGTAGTAAGCATAATTGTAATTGACCTATCAGGAAACCTCATGTGCAAGCTGGAAAAAAGGAAAAATGAGTCTCCAAAGTAGCCAAAACGTCATAAGCAGAGGAGAATCAAAAGCAGTTAGACTGGACAGGGGATCACATGACCTCTGCAAACTAAGGAAATCATCATGCATACTCTGTATGCACCTGTGAAGTACACATATCACCCATTAAACACTTAAGACCTGTCTTCTATACACCCAGCTCTGAAACTACCTTACTAGCCTAAGGTCTCTAGGTAGGTCACCTCAGCTCAGACACAAATCTGAATCATGTTCTTATTTGTAAAATGGAAATTAAGATGGCTGCCATGCTTGAAAGAGGAGTTGTGAAAAGATAAGTAGATGAAACACTTAAACAGATACTTCAAAAAAGAGGCTATTCATTCATTCATTTTTTTAAGTAAGCTCTACATTCACCATGGGGCTTGAACTCACAACTCCAAGATCAGCAATCGTATGCTTCATCAACTGAGCCAGCCAGGTGCCCCTCAAATACATATGTTCAAAGGTGTCCAACATCAATAGTCATCAGATAAATGCATATTAATACAATAGTGAGATAACACTAGAATGGCTAAAATTCTTAAAGTATACCACCAGTTACAAATTTCTGACATGAAATTGAAGTCATATGAGCTAAAAATAAATAAATGGCATACTTCAGACTACTGACTATGTTATGTGGGGCACCTGGGTGGCTCAGTCAGTTGAGTGTCTGACTTTGGCTCAGATCATGCTCTCGCGGTTCCTGAGTTCAAGCCCCACATCGGGCTCACTGCTGTTAGCACAGAGCCTGCTTTGGATCCTCTCTCTCCCCTCTCTACCTTTCCCCAGCTTGTGTTCTCTCAAAACTAAACAAACAAACAAACATTAAAAAAAAAAACAAAAAACACTGATTTTCAGAGGACAATGTCTGATCTGTGTCACACTGACCTTCTTAGGTTCAATCCCTAAACTAAATACAAATAAATATTTATTCACTATCAAGTAAAGCAACAGAGCCTCATTAGGCAATAATGTTAAAAAAAAAAAAAAGTTCTTCCCCTTCCACCCTCAAGGGCATAGCACTACTAGGAAAACCAAAACATGTCTATGCTAGATTTAAGCAGAGTTTTTAGAAAAGAATGTTAAGATAATTCATCCCATGACATATGAAAGCAAAAGAAGCTGGTCAGATTACAATAAAAAATCCCTTCTGGTTCAAATGAACTAAATTCTGAGCCACTACAATTATCATGTTGCATGTGAAAATTAATAAATGCTTCATAAAAGAATATTTACTGACCAGAGTCTGAGAGTTTTTAGATACAATAAAAATTTCACTAGCAAACAAGTTTTTTTCATCCTATATCATTACTATCATTTAAAAATTCTATTAAATAGAGATACTGCACATAATACAAATTTTCAATTTTTCATTTCTCTTCATACTTTTATAAAAGACCTATTAAATATAACTTCTGAGGATGCACTGAAAGTCAGTCAGAACTGTAAGTACTTCATGGGATCTTCAGTTTTCAACATTCCTTAACCAGAGGAAACTAAAGAAAATCCTCCTTGAACGGAACAGTGATGGCTGATACAAGCAAGTCTCAATGGTAAAGAAATAGAAGTGTTTCACAGGGTGTTGTAGGAGAGGTGCTTATCCTTCAGACACCAGCAGATATACGCCCATTAAAAAAAATAACGTTAAGGGTGGTCTAAAAGATGGGAGCAAAATTTATTACTCCAAAAGAAAACTGAAGGTGCCAATAAGCCAATGTGAAACTCAGCCCTAAAAAGGAAAGGATACGGGAAAAAGAGGAGCAACATCAAAATGTCTCAGGTTTCTAGAAATATTCTCACCAATGGGGATTGACAAATATTGCTGATTGACAGATACCTGAAATAGGAAAGAAGACTATAGGTAAAAACATTTTTAAAAACTTTGTAAAAGACAAAGTGAAAAACCAAAAGGAGTCAGGAGGGAAAAGGCTAGATCTGGGGATAAAGGCAACCAAGGAAGGAAAAAAATAAATTTGAAAAAAAATACATATCCTTAAGTTTTATTTTGATATTTAGGGGACAGATGCTCAGAATTATCAGTTGTCAAGTAACCAGACTTTGATATTCTATACTACACACTATAAATAAGGTCTACTCTTTTAACACTCAAAACACCTTTACGTTTCTTTCATTTAAACAAAAAAAAAAGTGGCGTCGAGACACATCCACCTAAGAACACTTCTATGGTATTATGTTGTATATTCATTCACTTGTAGAAAAATTATCCTCTTGCCCTCTTGCCTTACTTTCAAACTATAATCTAAGTAAGCTTAGAACTAAATATTATTGTAAGGAATAAAAACATCTATTTTTAATTACCAACATCATCAGTTCACATGAAACAAAAATTATAATGCCTTTTCTCTTAAATTCTAAGAGCATAAAAGAAATTTCCTTTTAGGATTTCACCACTCTGATCATAAACCCAAATGAAAGAACAAAGGCCAAAAACAGCTAAGACAGAGGAACTTGCCCAAGGCCACTGGCATTTCAATGTGGTATTGGTGCAGAATAGATAGAGAATAGTGTAGAAGGACAGGAAGCAGAGACACAGACTTCATAAAAGGAAATGTACTGTAAGGAAAGAGTGTTTCCAAAGTCATGGGGAAAGGACAAACAATGCAATAAGTAGTGATTAGAAACTGATTGTTGCCTACTATACACTGATTATCCAAATTCCTCCTCAGATCCTATGCAAAGATCAAGTCCAGGTGGATTAAAGACCTAACTATGAAAATCAAAACTCTAAACTTTCAGAAAAAATATGAGAAGATCCTTATAACCTCAGGGTACAGAAGGCTTTCTTTTCTTTTTTTTTTTTTTTTTTAAAGTTTATTATTTATTTTTGAGAGAGAAGGAGAAAGAGAGAGAAAGCAAGCAGGGGAGAAGCAGAGAAAGGGAGACAGAGGATCTGAAGCAGGTTCCACGCTGTCAGCACAGAGCCCAATGCAGGGCTCGAACCCACGAACCGTGAGATCATGACCTAAGCTGACGTTCCACGCTTAACTCACGGAGCCAGCCAGGTGCCCTGAGAAGGCTTTCTTCAAATAAGAAAAATGAGGGCACCTGGGTGGCTTAGTGTCAAACTTCGGCTCAGGTCATGATCTCACGGTTCCATGGGTTCAAGTCCCACTTGGGGCTCTGTGCTGACAGCTCAGAGCCTAGAACCTGTTTCAGATTCTGTGTCTCCCTCTGTCTCTGCCCCTCCCTCATTTGCACTCTTTCTGTCTCTCTCTCTCAAAAATAAATAAACATTAAAATAAATTAACAATAAATTTAAAAAACAAGAAAAATGAAATCAGACAGTATCACTGAATTAAAACTTAGATTTTCAGGGCACCTGGGTGGCTCAGTTGGTTAAGCGTCCGACTTCAGCTCAGGTCATCATCTCATAGTTTGTGAGTTCAAGCCCCATGTCAGGCTCTGTGCTGACAGCTCAGAGCCTGGAGCCTGCTTCAGATTCTGTGTCTCCCTCTCTCTCTGCCCCTCTCATGCTCTGTCTCTCTCTGTCTCTCAATAATAAATAAACATTAAAATTTTTTTTAAAAATTAAACTTAGATTTTCTTAATAAAAGACATCAGAAAATAAAACACAACAAATTGAGATATACACCTGCAAATGACATAACCAACAAAAGATTAGGAGAGAATGAACAAGGAACTCTAAACTCAGTAAGAAAAAATAACCCAACAGAAAAATAAGTAACAAGCAGATAATGTATAGAAAACAGAATAACCACGAAATAGATGAAAAGATGCTCAACTTTACTAACAATGAAGTTGAAATGAAATGAAAACACTGCCTACCCTATTTCACACCCATCAAATGGGAATAAATTTTAAAAAAGATGGCAATACCCAGTGTTCGTAATGATGTGGAACAAGAACGAACTTCACTACCACTGCAGGTGGGAATAAAATCTCCCACAAGCACTTGGAAAGGCAGTTCTACACTAATATTTTGCAAGTTTTCACTATCTAAACTTTAATTAAGGCATTCCCCTTCAAGACACAATCCCTAGACAATCTCTCACTCACGTAAACAAGAAAACATGAGTAAGAGCCTTTACTGCACTGTTGTCTATAGGAAAAATGGAAAAAACTTCATGTCCATTAATAGGAGAATGAACAAATAATGTGGTACATTTGTACAGTGGAATATTACACAACTATTAAAATTAATGGAAGTAGAGCAATAAATGTCAACAGAAATAATCGACAAAAATGCTGAGGTGCATTCACAAAATGCAAATAACAAAGAATGACACTTTTTACAAAGTTTACAAACAAATACAATACATACAGTATATTTGTATGTATATTATATCATAAAACAGAGTTGTATCTTTTTGGAGTGTTTAACTCTGAGAAGGAAGGAAAAAGAATTGGATCAGGTAGCTACTAAATACACCAGAGAAATTAAACTCTATCAGGAATTTTTCTTAAAAAAAAAGTGTATAAAATATTAGGCTGGACAGAGTTGGCTGATAGGAAAAGGACTTTAGGTCATAACCTATACTTTATGTTAAAATACATTAATTAAAATTTGTAACTATCTGAAAGCTTAACGCTGTAAGCAAAATACAGAATGAAATTGGCTGTTAAAGCTACCATTCTCATCCATAAGCAAAAAAATTTTTAATTGTAAGTTTTTGCAAAGATCACAGCAACCTCATTGTGTTCAAGCAACTATGTTAATAAGTATGTAAATGTTATAAATTTGAACATATTAAGTAAATTGTATTATAGGAATACTATCCATTTTTTATGTAAACTTTTTTTTTAAATTTTTTAATGTTTGTTTATTTTTGAGAGAGAGAGAGAGAGACAGAGCGTGAGCAGGGGAGGGTCAGAGAGAGGGAGACACAAAATCTGAAGCAGGCTACAGGCTCTGAGCTATCAGCACGGAGCCCAACGCTGGGCTCGAAATCACACACTGTGAGATCATGACCTGAGGTGAAGTCGGAAGCTTAACAGACTGACCCACCCAGGCGACCCTCTTTTTTTTTTTTTTTTTTTTTTTTTTAAAGTAAGCTCTATGCCCAACCTGGGGCTTGAACTCAGGACCCCCAGATAAAGAGTTGCATGCTCCACCCACTGAGCCAGCCAGATGCCCCTATAAGCATTTCTTATAAAACTTCACTGGAGAAGATTCCATGACCAAAAGCCCAAGTTACCTCATGGTCAAGCTCGTCTAACACAAATGAAAGAAACAGCAATATGTGCATTCAAATGTCACTTAAAAAAGTCTACTTTTAAGATGAAAGTTCGCCCTTCAATGCACTGTGTCAGAAGCATTTTACAGAGGTAGAATTTGAGCTCAGCTTTGTGAGACACAAGTTAGTGTATCTGTAAGGGAGGCAATACCAAGGTTGTTGAAAAAAGAAAAAGGTGGGGTGCCTGGGTGGCTCAGTCGGTTAAGTCTCTGACTTCGGCTCAGGTCATGATCTCATGGTTCGTGGGTTTGAGCCCCGCGTCAGGCTCTGTGCTGACAGCTCAGAGCCTGGAGCCTGCTTCGGATTCTGTGTCTCCCTCTCTCTCTGCCCCTCCCTCCCTCCCTCCCTCCCTCCCTCTCTCTTTCTCTCTCTCTCTCAAAAGTAAAGATAAAAAAAAGAAAAGAAAAAGGCTATCACTGAATAGTAAATGGTACAAAGGCAAAGAATGGCAAAAAAAAAAAAAAAAAAAAAAAAAAAGGGAAGAAAAGAAAAAGAAAAAAAGAAAAAGGTTGTCTGGCTTGAGTATCAAGAAAAAGGATGTCCGAGTAAGAACCAGATGTGGAGGTAGAACAGACGTCCTGACTTGGGAAGCAATGTAGGGAAACTGAGAAAATTGGTACAAAATATAAGGAAATGACATCTTCCTTTTTAACACTAACCACTCAATCCTCCTACTGTGGCTCTGTCCCTCATGTTTCACTCTCCCCTTGGAATTCCCTCATAATGGCTGCCCCAACCAGGCTCCACCTCAAGAACGCTTACGCACCTCGGGGGTGACCGAGGATGGTGGCATGTGTGTGGATGTATGTTTTACTTCAGCCCAGCTTCAAAGGAATTTTATGGAACAAAAAATAAATGCAGATTTGAAGAAATCCAATAAAATATTTAAAGATCTCTAATGCTACGACAGCTAACATACCCTTCAGGGTTTATAGGATCTGACTCCAAGAAAAAAATAGGAACCTGCCAAAGATCCTTACTTCCTAGGCTTTGGCCTGCTTCCATCTGACAAGTCATTTACCATCAACAACTTATGAATGCCTTCGTAGACATTCTGACCCACTACAGCTTTTTCTCAAGGTCTGAGGAAAGAATTTCTTCCCCACATGAATAAGGTCAGAAAGAATTCTCAACCTCCAGTGAAACTGCACCTACAAAAGGAATGTAGTTTCATCTCTAAAAACCCTTAATTATAAAATGACCATATACAATTCTGCAGGCAGAATTGCTGTCAGGAAAGGAGTGGGGGAGAGAGAGAATAATGTCAACACCTTTACAGAGAAAGCATGTGCCTGAAAAGTCCTTGCTGTCTCTTCAGGGAAGTTGACTTTTAAAGAAAAAAGGAATGTAAAGCATCTTGTGTATTTCTAGCACTGTATTTATCACACTATATGACAATTATCTTTTTATATGTGTATGTATCCTCCATTAGACTGAGAGTTCCTTGAGGGCAGGGATTTTTGTGTCCCCAGAACTTAACACAAATCTGAAACACAGTAATCACTCAATGCCTGTGTGCTGAATGAAAAGTGAACAAAAGAATGACAAAGAAAATAAATATGAACAAAAGAATGACAAAAAAATCTGACTGAATCACAAAGGGTAAGTGAAAAGGCAACGACACTGCAAAGCAACATATTCCTGTAGACATTTTAAATTAAATAATAACTTTCTTATATTACTTAACTATTTCAAATTTAAAAGAGATTTAAGGGGGCGCCTGGGTGGCGCAGTCGGTTAAGCGTCCGACTTCAGCCAGGTCACGATCTCGCGGTCCGTGAGTTCGAGCCCCGCGTCAGGCTCTGGGCCGATGGCTCGGAGCCTGGAGCCTGTTTCCGATTCTGTGTCTCCCTCTCTCTCTCTGCCCCTCCCCCGTTCATGCTCTGTCTCTCTCTGTCCCAAAAATAAATAAAAAACGTTGAAAAAAAATTTAAAAAAAATAAAAAAATAAAAGAGATTTAAGTTCTGAAAAATGTGATATATAACTTTTCTTCTGTGATACAGAGTTAAGGGCAATTTAAACTCCTTCCTATTTCATTCCACTTTTTCTTCTAATTCCATTCATTTGTCTAACAGAAGTTACCGGTGGGCCTTGATCAAACTTGCTTTTACTATCAAACTGACTTTCAGACGGTGACTTCAATCATACTTAAACTAACAAGGACTTGAAGCTCTGGTTGGTAGCACTGCCCATGAAATGATCTCTACACAGCAGGGCCTCTTTTACTACAGTGGCATTAAACTGTGATCCACTAAGACATTCAGGGACATCAAGAGTCACTGAGGGGAAGGGTTAGGAAGGCAAAACAGGCAGAGCAACTCCGCCCACTTCTACCAGTTTTCAAACAGAAAACAATAGGCTTCCGGGAAAGATTTCCCTTGAAGAAAGAGTTCTACAGATTTTCAAGTCAGAAGATAATTTGTCTTATTCTATTTTGACTTGTTTTATTTCACTAAGACAAAACGAAAGTCTTCAAATCAGCAATAAAAAGGAGAGGTCTCACTGGAACAACAGAAGACGTCCTTAGGTGTTCCTAAAAGCAGAGCCTGTGAGCCTCGACCTGATGCTTCCTAGATTTATGCCAGTCACCTGTGTTAATCCACCAAGAAAAAAGCTGAAAGAAATTATGGAAATACATATTTTTAAAAATTTTTTTTTAATGTTTATTTATTTTTGAGACAGAGAGAGACAGAGCATGAATGGGGGAGGGTCAGAGAGAGGGAGACACAGAATCTGAAACAGGCTCCAGGCTCCGAGCGGTCAGCACAGAGCCCGACGCGGGGCTCGAACTCACGGACCGCGAGATCGTGACCTGAGCCGAAGTCAGCCGCTTAACCGACTGAGCCACCCAGGCGCCCCTGGAAACACATATTTGAAGACTATATAAGGGTCAAAAGATAATAATAAATTTTTTAGGTCTCTAGGAATAGAAGAAGGTTCTAACATACATTGTATTTGACTTTTGAACCTGTTTTTGGAATCACATAACACACCAAAATAGGGCACTTTCTATTAAGTCTACTCATCATTAGAAAAATGTAACTGAAAAGGTGGCTCACCGCTTTGATGTGCTGTATTCTATGCGACTGGCAATTTTCAGCCATGGGTTTTTCCATTCCACTAAGTCCTAAAACTCTACCTAGGGTTCTGTTAACTCCTACTACAGAAATGTGTACGTGGCCGGTTTATTTTACTGTTTTTCTCATTCCACAATCACTAAAGACAGCAGCAGAACTCTTACAACTCCAACAAATAAAATAGTAGTTGTTCTGATCTGTTTTGACATTCTAGGGTTTTCCTTTTCATACCCTAAGACACAGCATCTCGTAGCACTTGCGCCTTCCATGGATAGAGAGTAACAGTCCCAAGCATTGTGAATAAATCCCAAAGCTATGCTATCAGAGCTTGGATGCGTTTGTATATGAGGTGAAATGGGTTTCTCCTATTGAACAGAGGCAAGTCGAGGTCCCTAGTGTTGTGCTGCCTCAGACAGCTGGGTCTGTCCACCGCTGCACCATCTCAAAGCCGGGGGTGAGTGGTGGCGGGAACGGGAATGAACCAACTATAGAGGGAGCAGGAAGTTTGTATCATAAACTCCGCAATTGCTTAATTAGTC
Source organism: Neofelis nebulosa (assembly GCF_028018385.1). Classification (NCBI taxonomy): domain Eukaryota; kingdom Metazoa; phylum Chordata; class Mammalia; order Carnivora; family Felidae; genus Neofelis; species Neofelis nebulosa. The sequence goes on along the minus strand of NC_080783.1, from coordinate 79,369,496 downwards.
CAGTCCCCTGCGAGCCACAGGCTCTTCCCTATTCCTGCGATTGGCAAAGAGAAATAACCTCTTTTTCAGGGTGTCCAATCTCAGGTAAGAGGTACTCTCCAGACTGCCAGCGACGCGCCAAGGTAGCCCCACTGAAACGTCCCTGCGACTAGGCAGCGGCGCCGCCCCCTTCTCTCCCTTTGCTTGGCTTTCCAGTCCTCGGAGTCGCCACCGCCCACTTTCTAGCACGACAAACAGCGTCCTGTGCGCGGGCCCAGCACTTACCCACGTCTTGCTCGAAGGGGTTTGCAGTGAACAGAGACATCTCACCGGTGCCCGAGCCCTAAACGCTGTGGTCTGGCCGAGGCTCGGCGGCTGCTCCGAGCTGGGTGACCCGCGGCTGCCGCTTACTAGACGGCTCCGCTCCGACCGCGTCCTCGCACTTCCGCCACCGCCACTGTCCAGCCCCCGCCTGACAGGCCAGCTGCCGATTCGCACTCCACCCCCTCGCTTCGGCCTAACTCCTCTCCCGGAACGAGGTCCCGCCGGCGCGGGGATTCTTTCAGCGCACCTGTCGCCTCCGCCTCTCAGGAAGAGGCAGCAGCCCTGTCCCAGACTTTCGTGGGGGGTCAGGCGGCCGCCGCGGCCACCTTTCCATCGCTAGGACCCCGGCAAGCCACGGAGCAGGGGACCTTCGGGGCCGGAAGTTGTCGCGCCTAGAACTGGGCAACCCTAGAGGCCCGGAAACCGCTGTGCGTGCGGCGATACCCGGAGGGCCGTGGTGTTGCCGGATTTTCCGCCTTTGGAGTCTCTAGTTCTCGCTAATTTAATTCGTTCCTAAGTTGCAGCCTAGTCCCTCGAGGGCGGACCAGTGGCTTCGTTCGCGTCACAGTCCCGTTGCCCTGGAAATGGATGGAGCCTCCGCGCCCAACCCCTGCTGGAATAACTCTCCTGGAAATCGGTGGTGGACCTATGGCTCTGTGGGGGACTCCCTAACTTTTCGCTTTCCATCGTGTTCTCTGAACACGTGATCACACTGCTTGACTCTGGGAATCCAAAGACGAATGAGGCACAAACTCCCTGTTTTCAAGTTGCAGACAGTTTTGTAGGGCCAGTGTATAGCTTACACAAGACCGTATATTACGATCCTAATAGAGGGGTCACAAACTCATATCCATAGGAGCCAGCCAGATACTTAGATGAATGTAAAAGTGCAAGCATGCTTCCCAACCACACACTCCCTATCCCTCGTACCCCTGCTTTCTTTCTCTGTAGCATTTATCACTTTCTAATAATTTACGTAATTACTATGTTTTCTGTCTCTCCTCTTTAGAATACAAGCTACGTTACCAGTTTTGTTGACTGCATTATCCCCAGCATCCAATACAGTGTCTGGCAAGTAATGGGTGCTCAATAAGTACTTTTCGAATGTACTTGTGACTATCCAACTGAACAGTACATATCTAAAGATGGCAGCTGCTAGTAAACTTTGGCCATTTGTTGCAGTGTGGGCCCCACTAGAACTTAAATGATTTTAAAATGTTTAGAATTACTTTCACATTTTAACAATGGGTCAAACAAAACCATTTTACAACCTTTAGTATAAAGAGGATGTATAGAAGAGTGAACCCTTGCACATGGAATACTTCAGAACAGTGGTTGCATATACTATAAAGATAGGTGCACAAATAAACATTTGTGCTGGTTTTCAAAAACTGAACTTAGGATATTAAAGATCTGTTTGGAGACTTTGTAGATGGTTTTGTCTAGGATTAAGACTTAGTGTTGGAAGGGAAAACTAGGTAAAGAGGAAATAGATTTGTAAGAGCCTTAAAGAAGCTAAGATTTTAATTTTAGCATATAAGGCACGAAATACTCATTTAAAGATTTTGAGCAGCAGAGTAACATGCGAAAAAGAGTTCCTGGATAGTAATCTGACATCAGCATGCATGATGTATTTGAAGAAGCAGACCCTGGCAGAACAGTTTCAGAGGCTATGGCAGCACTTGAAAGCCGTTAGAAGAGGTACTGTAGAGGAGCTCGTGTTGAGACAGGAAGGAGCACAGGGCTGAGGATTAGCAGTGGAAACCATTAACATTTTAAAGACAGTCCTCTGCATCTTTAAGAGCAAGCATACCCAAGAATCTATAGGTATTTATCTTTCTCTGGGTGTCCTCAGTCTCTTCGTGAGTTCCTCCAATTAACAAATTTCCTAATGGTCACTAAGAGCCAGACTCTGTGTTAGAAACGAGAGGATACAAAGATTGTCTGTTGCTTCTTCACCTAATGAAGTTATTGAGGAATTAAAAGATATGTTAGTGACTGCTCACAAATTCTGGTGTGTAAAGAAATGCAACTTTTTCATTTTTCTATAATGCAACCTCTTTTGAGGCCCCTAACAGGGGCTCACTGATAACAGAAAATGATCTTATCAATTTCAGTTCAATTCAGTTCTTTAGTTTTCTTGGTTATTTTGGGTTTACGCTCAACAAATATATAATATCCTGACCTCAGACCACTTTCCCTGAGCATATACCAAGATCCATCCCCAGCCATGTGTGTTCTTCCAGTTCTGCCAGTAAATGTTTGGTGAAGAATCCTTTTTCTTTCAAAACAGGGACAGTGCTTCCCCAGTAAGACCATAATGAGAGCTGACCCTAGTTACTGGTCTAGAAACACTGGAGATGGTTGTGGCAAATCTCAAGAAGGGAATCTTTTGGAAGGCATCTTCATAAGGTGAGACTTCTGTGTGGTCTTCAAAACGAGGTCACTATTCTGTAGCAAGGGTGAGTGTCCCTAGTCCAGAGGACTGAAGTAAATCTATCCACTAAAAATTCTCAAGAGTATCCACCCAGGTATCTCCATCCTAGGTCTTAGGGTGTCAGGGTCTCAGTCTTCTCCCTTCAGAGCCCTGACTTTAATTTAGGAGATATGCGGTGAGTTTCTGAATTCAACCTTCTTCTAAATTCTGCAACTCTCAGAGTCAGGTCCTGAGTTTAATTTTTTTTTTTTTTAACTATCATCTGTCCCTCTGGCTATAGTAAATAAAGCACTCTCATCCCCCCTCCTCATTTTTTTCTTTGTGTTTCAGTTGGATAATCTCTCCCTCTTTCTCTGATGAATGGTATATTCTTTTCCATGAATTTCCAAAGCATTTTGTTTGTGTTATTTTTTTAAATATTTTTTTTTTATTTTGGAATAATTTTAAATTTACAAAAAAGTTACAAAGATAGTATAGAGAGTTCTCATTTACCCCTCATCCTGTTTCTCCTGTTGTTAAGATCTTATGGTTCCATGATACGTTTGTCAAAACTAAGAAACCAACATTGGGTCATTGCCATTAACTAAACTCCAAACTTTATTTGTACTTTACCAATGTTTACATTAATGTCCTCTTTTTTTCCCCAGGTATGTCAGGGTTCCCCAAGACCATCCCAATTTCAAAGACTTGCCAGGACTCAAGAGTCAACATGTAGTCATCCTCATGACGATGATTTATTACAGTGAAAGGATTAAAAAACAAAATCAGCAAAGAGAAATGGTACATGGGGTGAAGCTCATTGTAGATTCAATGCCTAGGATTTTTATTAGGACTAGTCACACAGGCACCCTCTAGCTAACATGCACCCAAATTTCTAGACTCGCAGAAGGAAAGCAGGTGTTCTGCATAAACCGTGTTGTTTCTATAGTTTAGGTGCCATGAGTCATTCTTATAAGGGAATTGTGGGAGTTCTCCCAAAAATCTAAGCTCCCAGACACTAGTCAAGGACCAACCTTGCAAGCAGGCCTTTTATAAGGATAGCAATCTCAAGACTGCAATATTATCTCATTTCTGCATACCAAGGTACCACATATCATTTAGTGGCCATGCCTCCTTAGTTGTCTCTGGTTTGTGGCAATTTATTAGTCTTGTTTTTCATGACCTTGATAGCCTTGAGGAGTGCTGATCAGATATCCTGCAGAGTGTCCCCGAATTGAAGTTTGTCTCGTGTCTTTTTTGTGCTTAAATAGGCATTACAGGGTTTTGGAAAGAATACCTCTGAGGTGAGGTATCCTCATCACATTATTGTAGGGGGTACATGATGTCCACATGATTTCTGGTGATGGTAACTGTTCAGCACTTGGTAAATGTACCAGCTGCCAAGTTCTTCCGCTTTATAGTTAATAGTTTTCTCTTTCCATACTCTATTCTTAGGAAGCAGGTTACTGATGGGGTACTGGGTGGCTCAGTCAGTTAAGCATTCGACTTCGGCTCATGTCAAAATCTTGCAGTTCATGAGTTGAAGCCCTGCATCCAAGCCCTGCCTAGGGCTCTGTGCTGACAGCTCAGAGCCTGGAGCCTGCTTCCGATTCTGTGTCTCCCTTCCTGTCTCTCTCTCTCTCTCTCTCTCTCTCAAAATAAATAAACCTTAAAAAACATTTTTTAAATTTAAATTTAAGGGAATCAGGTTACTGAGTCTAGCCCATCCTTAAAGGGAAGAGAGGGAATTAAGCTTTACTTTCTGTAAAGGTGAATATCTAAATATATTATTAGAATTCTCCTGTAAGGAAAATTTGTCTCTTTTCTCCTATATATGTATTTATTAAATTGTTTAATTATGTCCAGGATGAACTCATGTATTTTATAGTTTGAGTTGAAATCCAATAATATGTTTTGTTATTGTTGCTGTCTTGTTTGGTTTTGCTCAAATTGTTCCAGCTTTGGTCACTGGGGGCTCTTCTAAATGACTTCTAAGTCCCCCCCATTTTTTTTTTTTTTGAGAATTTCTTTACTTTCTGGTACTACAATGCTTCAGGCTCATCTTGTATTTTCTCTGCCTCAGTCTTAGATGCAACCATTTCTCAAAGGAACCCAGGTTCTGAAAGTCTCTTTAAAGGCTGCCATAGATGATTTCTAGCCTTTATGATATGCTTTGAGTAGATAGCTGGCTAACCTGAGCTTGTCATTTCCTGCAGCACATTAATAGCAATTAATAGTAACCAACTCCACAGTACTTATAATTGTCTTCATCTTCCTCAACTGCTAGTTAGAGCTATTATAAAACCAGTGCATGCCCTTCACCTATGCTTAACCCCAATTTACCATGGTCTTAGTAATTGTGATGGTACAGAGGTAATTCTCAAATTTGGCATCCATCAGAACCAGCTGGTGGGGGTTGTTAAAAACACAAATTACTGGACCCTACCTCATAGTTTCTGATTTAGTAAGTCTTTTGTGGAGCACAACCTAACCCCTAAGCAGACAATTATAAAACCTTCCCACTACAGACCTATTTTCTTCAGTTTCTTTTACTTAGCATATCATGTCTGGCTTTCCGCCAATAATTACAAGGTGTACTGAAAGACAAAACCAACACAAAACAGTAGAAAGAGCAAGCATTAGAACCAGACTCAGACATGGCAGGGATGTTAGACATTTCTTAAACTCACAGATTCTTCAGCCATGTCCAGGCTATGGATGACCCCATTAAAAACATTATTTTCTGTATAGTATTTTCGATATTTAGTATTTCTTTTTGATTCTTTCTTCAGGTTTCTGTTTCTTTGCTAACATTACCCATCTGTTCTTTTTTTAAATTATAGTTGACATATAATATTATATTAGTTTTAGGTGTACAACACAGTGATTTGACAATTACATTTGACCTTTGAATAACATGGGGCTTAGGGGTGCTGACACCCTGCAGAGTCAAAAGTCCACATTTAACTTTTGACTCCCTAAAAACTTAACTACTAATTGCATTCTGTTGACCAAGGCCTTACCAATAACATAAACAGTTGATTAACACATATTTGGTATTTTATATATACATTATGTGTTGTATTCTTACAATAAAACCAGAGAAAAGAAAATACTATTAATAAAATCATAAAGAAAAGAAAATATCTTTACACTTCTGTACTGTAAAAAAAATCTGCATGTAAGTGGACCCATGCAGTTCAACTCATGTTGTTCAAGGGTCAACTATATATCCATTACAAAATGCTCACTACTGTTTAGTGTAGTTACCATCTGATTTACCCATCTGTTCTTGCATGACAACTCAGAGCCTGGAGCCTGTTCCATTAGCACCTTTACATATTAATATAGTTAATTTAAATCCTGGTATGATAATTCTAATATCTCTGCCATATCTGGGTTTAGTTCTTTTAAAAAAAAATATTTACCTTGGGGGCTGGGAGGGGTAGAGAGAGAGAAGAAAGAGAGAATACCAAGCAGTCTCCACACCATTATGTGGAGCCCGATACAGGACTCAATCTCAGGAACTGTGAGATCATGACCTGAACCAAAATCAAGAGTCAGACACTTAACCCACTGAGCCACCCAGGTGCCCCTGAGTTTAGTTCTGATGCCTATTTATCTGGTTAAGGGTTAGGCTGTGTTTATTGTTTGCTGTAACTGTAGGTGTCAGAGACTAAGTTTCTTCTGATGTGCTTGTTTTTGTCTCCCCTGTTGTCTTTGGGTTGGTTCCTGAGAGACTTTTTTAAAGCATTTATTTAAGTGTAATTGACATACATTATATTGGTTTCAGGTATACAACATAATTATTCCAATTTGTGTACATTGCAAAATAATCACCACAATAAATCTAGTTAACATCTGTCAGCATACAAAGTTACATATTTTTTCTTGTGATGAGAAATATTTTGAGATTTACTTTTTTTGCAGTTTTTAAATTTACAATACAATATTATTGATTATAGTCATCATGCCATATATATATATATATATATATATATATATATCTCCATGACTTACTTATTTTATAACTGAAATTTTATACCTCTTGATCCCTTTCACCTATTCTGCCTACCCCCTGCAACTATCAATTTTCCTTTTTTTTTTTAGAGTAATCTTTGATTTTAATTTTTATTTATTTATTTTTCTTTTTTCCCCTTTTTTTTAAATTTAAATTTTAGTTAGTTAACATACAGTGTAATATTGGTTTTGGGAATAGAATTCAGTGATTCATCAGTTACATACACTACCTAGTGCTCATCACAAGTGTCCTACTTAGTACCCATCACCCATCTAGCCCATCCCCCACCCACTTCCCTCCATTAACTCATAGTTTGTTCTTTATCATTAAGATAAAGATTGTGTTTTGTTTCCCTTTCTTCTCTTTTTTCCCCACCTTCCCATATGTTCATCTGTTTTGTTTCTTAAATTCCATATATGAGTGAAATCATATGGTATTTGTCTTTCTCTGATTGACTTATTTTGCTTAGCATAATACATTCTAGCTTGATCTAGTTCTGTGAAAAATGCTATTGGTATTTTGATGGGGATTGTATTAAATGTGTAGATTGTTTTGGTTAGTATAGACATTTTAATAATATTTGTTCTTCCAATCTATGAGCATGGAATGTCTTACCATTTCTTTGTGTCACCTTCAATTTCTTTCATTGTTGTTTTATAGTTTTCAGAGTACAGATCTTTCACCTCTTTGGTTAAGTTTTTTCCCATGTGTTTTATTATTTTTGTTACAATTGTAAATGGGATTTTTTAAATTAATTTTACTTTCTGTGGTTTCATTATCACTATATAGAAATGAAATATATTCCTCAACAGAGATACTGTGTCTTACAACTTTACTGAATTGATTTATCAGTTCTAGTAGTGTTTTCATGGAGTCTTTAGGGTTTTCCATATATAGTATCATGTTATCTGTGAAGAGTGGAAGTTTTACTTCTTTCTTAACAATTTGTTTGTTTGCTGTGCCTAGGACTTCCAGTACTGTGGTGAATAAGAGTGAGTAAACATGTTAAGAGTGAACATCCTGTCTTGTTCCTGACCGTAGGGGCAAGCTCTCAGTTTTTCCTCATTGAATACGATGCTCAGTGTGAGTTTTTCACATATGGCCTTTATTATGTCCTCTACACCTACTTGGTTGAGGTGGGGTTTTTTGTTGTTGTTTTGTTTTGTTTTGTTTTTAGTAAGCCCTACTGCCCCATGTGGGGGTTAAAATCATGACACTAAGATCAAGGGTCATATGCTCTACCATCTGAGCCAGCCAGGTGCCCCTTGTTGAGGGTTTTATTTTTTTTAATCATGAATAGATGTTGCACCTTGTTAAGTGCTTTTTCTGCATCTATTGAAATGATCATATGCTTTTTATCCTTTCTCTTATTGATTAGATGTATCACATTGATTGATTTGTGATTATTGAACCAACTTTACATCCTTGAATAAATCCCACTTGATCATGGTGAATGATTTTTAATGTATTGTTGGGTTAGGTTTGCTAGTGTTTTTTTGAGGATTTTTGCTTCTGTGTTCATCAGAGTATCGGCCTATAGTTCTCCTTATTTGTGGTGTCTTTATCTGGTTTTGATATCAGGGTAATGCTGGCCTTATAGAAGGAATTTGGAAGATTTCCTTCCTCTTGTATTTTTTGGAATAGTTTGAAAACCATAGGTATTAACTCTTCTTTAAATGTTTGGTATAATTCACCTGTTAAGCCATATGGTCCTGGACTTTTGTTTGTTGGAAGTTGTTTGATTGCTGATTCAATTTCATTGCTGGCAATCAGTCTGTTCAAATTTTCTATTTCTTCCTCATTCACTTTTTTTTATAATGTTTATTCATTTTTGAGAGACAGAAAGGGACAGGGCATGAGTGGGGGAGGGGCAAAGAGAGAGAGGGAGTCACAGCATCCAAAGCAGGCTCCAGGCTCAGAGCTCAGAGCTGTCAGCAGAGCTGACAGAGCTACAGGTGTCTTTAGCTGCAACCCACGAACCGCGAGATCATGACCTCAGCCAAAGTCGGGCGCTTAACCGACTGAGCCACCCAGGCGCCCCCTTCCTGATTCACTTTTGGGAGGTTATATGTTTCTGGGAATGTATCCATTTCTTCTAGGTTCTCCAATATGTTGGCATTGAATTTTTCATGATATTCTCCTATAATCCTTTGTATTTCTGTGGTATCAGTTGTTATTTCTCCCCTTTCATTTCTGATTTTGTTTATTTGAGTCCTCTCTTCTTTCTCTCTCCCCCTCCATTAGTCTGGCTAGAGGTTTATCAGTTTTGTTGATCTTTTCAGAGAACCAGTTCCTGGTTTTATTTATCTGTTCTATTCCTTTCTTAGTTTCTATTTCTTTTATATCTCCTCTAATCTTTATTATTTCCTTCCTTCCGCTGGTTTTGGGTTTTGTTTATTTTTATTTTTCTAGCTCCTTTACATGTAAGGTTAGGTTGTTTATTTGAGACTTTTCATGCTTTTTTTTTAATGTTTATTTATTTTTGAGAGAGACAGAGACAGAATGTGAGTGGGTTAGGGGTGGAGAGAGAGGGAGACACAGAATCCGAAGCAGGCTCCAGGCTCTGAGCTGTCAGCACAGAGCCTGACATGGGGCTCAAACTCACGAGCTGTGAGATCATGACCTGAGCTGAACTGGGCATTTGACGGACTGACCCACCCAGGTGCCCCAGAGACTTTTCATGCTTCTTAATGTAGGCCTCTATTTCCATAAACTTTCCTCTTAAAACCACTTTTGCTGCATCCCAAAGATTTTGGACTGTTGTATTTTCATTTTCATTTGTTTCAATGTAATTTTTTATTTATTGGTTGACCCGTTCATTGTTTAGTAGCATGTTATTCAACCTCCATGTATTTGTGCTCTTTCTAGTTTTTTTTTCTTGTGGTTGATTTCTAATTTTATATTGTTGTGGTTAGAAATGATGAATGGTAGGACTTAGATCTTTTGAATTTGTTTAAGAGTTGTTTTGTGGCCTAATAGGCCATCTACTCTAGAGAATGTTCCGTGTGCACTTGAAAAGAATGTGTATTCTGCTGTTTTAGGATAGAATGTTCTAAATATATCTGTTAAGTCCATCTGGTCCTGTGTGTCATTTAAAGCCACTGTTTCCTTGTTGATTTTCTGTTGTATTGATGTAAATGGGGTGTTAAAGTCCCCTGCTGTTATTGTATTACTATTGATTACTTCCTTTATGTTTGTTATTAGCTGCTTTATGTATTTGGGTGCTTCCAGGTTGAGTGCATAAATATTTACAGTTTTTATTTCTTGTTTTTGGATTGTCCTCTTTATTATTATATGGTGTCCTTTTTTATGTCGTGTTACAGTCTTTGTTTTATATTTTGTCTGGAGACTCTTAATGATAGAGAACAAACTGAGGGTTGCTGGAGGTGGGGGGCGGGTAAGAGATGGGCTAGATGGGCGATGGATATTAAGGAGGGCACTTGTGATGGGCACTGGGTGTTAGATGTGAGTGACGAATCACTAAAGTTTACTCCTGAAACTAATATTACACTATATGTTAACTAACTAGAATTTAAATAAAAACTTGAAACAAAAAATAAAGTCTGTATTTCCGACATGAGTTTTGCTAACCTAGCTTTCTTTTGACATCCATTTACATGATAAATCTTTATCCTCTTAATTTCAATCTGCAGGTGTCTTTAGGTCTGAAATGAGTCTCTTGTAGGCAACATATAGATGGGTCTTGTTTTTTTAATCCACACAGTGGATTAACAGCTTCTAAGCTCCATAGATGCTATACTAGAAATCTTTTTCTCCCTCTCTCCTAGCACAGGCACCACAGTATTTTGGACGAATGTACTGGAAACCCTGGAGTAAGCGCTAACTCCACTATTTTTTCTAAATTTTTCACTTATTTTTTCAAAACTTTTTTGCTGTTCCCTTCCCCCTTTCTCCTTGCCATTGCTTCCATTATATCCCAGGCCATTGTTTCCTCCATGTCTTACAATTCTTCCTGTTGAAAAAGGGTGCCAAATGTAGGGAATACAAAGAGGCTGAGATCAACTTTATGCTTTGTTAACCAAGTCACAAGCCCATAAGGCTGCATGTCTCTCAGAAAGGTCTTTTCTCTTCTAAAGACCTCTACATAAAACCAACTTAATTATCCTGAAACACCATTTTTATCATTTTGTTCCCTTAGTCAAGAGCTTACTGAATTTTTCCTGCCACAGAAAGTTCAATCTAGGATGCCACTGTCTGGTAAAGAACTCATTTTTCCTTACCCAGTAATTTATTTTCCATGGCTTAGTGCATCTGTTTTTTATTTATTTATTTATTTATTTATTTATTTATTTATTATTTTTAATATGAAATTTATTGTCAAATTGGTTTCCATACAACACCCTGTGCTCATCCCAACAGGTGCCCTCCTCAATACCCATCACCCACCTTCCCCTCCCTCCCACCCACCCATCAATTCTCAGTTTGTTCTCAGTTTTTAAGAGTCACTTATGTTTTGGCTCCCTCCCTCTCTCACCTTTTTTTTTTTGTTTTTTCCTTCCCCTCCCCATGGTCTTCTGGTAAGTTTCTCAGGATCCACATAAGAGTGAAAACATATGGTATCTGTCTTTCTCTGTATGACTTATTTCACTTAGCATCACACTCTCCAGTTCCATCCACATTGCTACAAAAGGCCATATCTCATTCTTTCTCATTGCCACGTAGTACTCCATTGTGTATATAAACCACAGTTTCTTTATCCATTCATCAGTTGATGGACATTTAGGTTCTTTCCATAATTTGGCTATTGTTGAAAGTGCTGCTATAAACATTGGGGTACGAGTGCCCCTATGCATCAGCACTCCTGTATCCCATGGGTAAATTCCTAGCAGTGCTATTGCTGGGTCATAGGGTAGGTCTATTTTTAATTTTTTGAGGAACCTCCACACTGTTTTCCAGAGCGGCTGCACCAGTTTGCATTCCCACCAACAGTGCAAGAGGGTTCCCGTTTGTCCACATCCTCACCAGCAACTATAACAAATCTCCTGATTGTTCATTTTAGCCACTCTGACTGGCATGAGGTGGTATCTCAGTGTGGTTTTGATTTGTATTTCCCTGATGAGGAGTGACATTGAGCATCTTTTCATGTGCCTGTTGGCCATCTGGATGTCTTCTTTACAGAAGTGTCTATTCATGTTTTCTGCCCATTTATTCACTGGATTATTTGTTTTTTGGGCGTGGAGTTTGGTGAGCTCTTTATAGATTTTGGATACTAACCCTTTGTCTGATATGACATTTGCAAATATCTTTTCCCATTCCGTTGGTTGCCTTTTAGTTTTGTTGATTGTTTCCTTTGCAATGCAGAAGCTTTTTATCTTCATGAGGTCCCAATAGTTCATTTTTGCTTTTAATTCCCTTGCCTTTGGAGATGTGTCAAGCAAGAAATTGCTGCAGCTGAGGTCAGAGAGGTTTTTTTCCTGCTTTCTCCTCTAGGGTTTTGATGGTTTTCTGTCTCATATTCAGGTCCTTTATCCATTTTGAGTTTATTTTTGTGAATGGTGTAAGAAAGTGGTCTAGTTTCATCCTTCTGCATGTTGCTGTCCAGTTGTCCCAGCACCATTTGTTAAAGAGACTATCTTTTTTCCATTGGATATTCTTTCCTACTTTGTCAAAGATTAGTTGGCCATACTTTTGTGGGTCTAATTCTGGGGTTTCTATTCTATTCCATTGGTCTATGTGTCTGTTTTTGTGCCATATTTTTATTTTTTTATTTTATTAAAAATTTTTAAATGTTTATTTTATTTTTGAGAGAGAAAGACCGCGCATGAGTGGGGGAGGGGGAGAGAGGGAGACACAGAGGCCAAAGCAGACTCCAGGCTCTGAGCTGTCAGGACAGAGCCTGACGCGGGGCTTAAACTCACAAACTGAAAGATCATGATCTGAGCCAAAGTCGGACGCTTAACCAACTGAGCCACCCAGGTGCCCAGTGCATCTGTTTTTAAAGTCAGATGAAACTTCAAGTTACAGCCCTCCCACTTACTATGTGATTTTGGGAAAATACTTAAGTTCTAGGAACCTCCGTTTTCTTATCTGTAAGTGTATACTTCATCAGTTTGCTACAAAGATTAAATGGGATCAGGAGAGATTTTCATATAGTAAGTGCTCAGAAGCACTTACTGTAGCACTTAAAAAAGAACAATGGTGGATGACAATGGTGGATGTGTCTTATATTTGCACTTTTCTATACAGTAACCATTAGCCGCCTGTAGCTATTGATCTCTTGAAATGTGGCTAGTGCAGTTAAAGAACTGAATTTTTAATTTTATTTCATTTAAATTAATTTAAACTTAAATAGCCACATTTGCCAGAGGCTGGCATATTAGAACAGCACTAGACAATATCATTAACATCATTTGAAGGAGAAATAGAAGTGTTTTTTTTTTTTGTCTGTATCACTTGTGCTTTGTGATATTTCATTTCCAAAAACGCATGCTTTCTTCTTTCCCGTATCTTCATCTTTTACCTCTTTTTGTTTCACACCTGGGAATGTAAGAGCTGATTCAATACCCACATTGCTCAGTTGCTCCCAATTCACATGTCTTCCACGTCTCTGAAACTTTTATTGAACACATGAACACCATTGCACTACTTGGCAATCAATGTTCCTTTAACCTATTGCATGTGATAGTTGTAACTCCCCAAGAGAACAATATAAGGATCTGTGTGGGTTTTTTAAATTAAATTTTATTTTATTTTATTTTATTTTATTTTATTTTATTTTACTTTACTTTACTTTATTTTATTTTATTTTATTTTATTTTATTTTATTTTATTTTATTTTAAAGAGAGAGTGAGCAGGGGAGAGGAGCAGAGGGAGAGAAAGAGAGAACCCCAAGCAGGCACTATACTCAGCATGGAGCCCAGTGCAGGGTTTGATCCCATGACCCTAGGGTCACAACCCAAGCTGAAAACAAGTCAGATGCTCAACCGACTGAGCCACCCAGGCATCTCAGGATCTGTGTGGTTTTTAAATTCTATGCCCCTCCCAAGAAATTAACCCATTTCTTAGAATACTGTGAATACTGAATTATAGATTGAAGGTTTGTGCCCCACCCCCAATTCATACTTTGAAATATAACCCTTAGTAGAATGATACTTGGAGGTGGAACCTTTGGGAGATAATTAGGTCATGAGAGTGGAGTCCTTGTGAATGAGATGAATACCCTTATAAGAAGAGGCCAGGGAGCTAGCTCCCTCTCTTTTCACCATGTGAGGATATAACAAGAACTTTGCACTCTGTAACCCAGAGAGGACCTTCACCAGAACCTGACCATGCTGGCATGCCAATCTCAGACTTCCAGCCTCCAGAACTGTGAGAAATAAATTTCTGTTGTTTATAAACCACTCAGTCTATGCTATTGTGTTATAGCAGGCCAACCGAAGACACACTGAATAGGCCTATGTTTGATTGATTACTTGTCCTTTATTTCTCTAATTCCTTCCTCTCACCTTCCAGTCCTCACTATTGTTCTCCTGAAGTTGGCTGAAAAGAACAAAGAAGTGCCCAAATATTCAATAGAATTCTTATTACTTTTTTCTTTTCTATCTTTGTATTACTTTATTTTCCCCACTCCATCACAATGAATAAAAGCATTTTTCAAGTGTATTATATTTCTCACATTTCATATAGTAAATATTGGGTGCCTACTATTTGCAAAATACTAGTGGTGGGATAAGGGTTGATGCTGAGGAAGCATGAAAATGATATAATAACTGCCCTCAAATGAGTTATATTCAGATAGGAGGAGTGATTTATGCAAATGACCGATTAATGGAAGAGAATACATAGGCAAAAGACAGAGAAATACTAAGTGTTGGTTCAAGTGAACAATGGTATGTACACATTTAAAATATTTTAGTTGCCTAGTTGAGGGTAGTTAGCCCAACAAATATGGTGTTGGGAATAGTTCTGATTGTAATTGAAAAGATGTATCTCAAACTAAACTCTCACAAATTGGGGGCATCTGGGTGGCTCAGTCGGTTGAGCATCCCACTCTTAAACTTGGCTCAAGTCATGATCTCAGAGTTTGTGGGATCAAGCCCCATGTGGGGCTCTGCACTGACAGCATAGAGCCTGCTTGGAATTCTTTTTTTTTCTTTTTTTTAAAGGCTTAAAATATATTTTAATAAGTTGATACTGCATTACTGCTCCATTTCTCAGAAAAGCTCCAAAGATATCAGGAACAAATCAAGCGTGGTACACCAATAAAAAAATGCACAGTGTAACTACCTAAGATAAGCAAGACTAAGAGCTACTGTCCAACCTTCAGCATACAGCAACCCTGTTCCCAAGATTGTACTAGGCCTATCAAGAAAAGCTGTGAACAGCAACATCGTAGACAGAAAAGGGCCATTCCTGGGTTACCCTTACCCAAGAAAAAAGATGGAGGCAACTTAACACAAGATTTTTTTTAAAAGATACACTAAAATGAAAATCTCTAAGAGAAAAAGTCTTCTTTAGGACACGAAGGGGTAATATATGGGATATAACAGAACCATATGTATGTTGTCTGTGACGTCTGTGGACATTTGCCTGAATTCCCACCGGCAAGTGGAGCAATGGGGCTAAGGTCATTGGGGGATGTTTGTTTTTGTGGTGTAGGTGGCAGTGTCTCTGGGTTTGGAGGGTGTAAGAATGAGAAAGCAAATAGAACAGGATGGACAAAGAATGGAGTGAGCAAGATTAACGGGGTCTAACTGGCTCCATTTTGTCATGATTCCCCCACCCTCACCCCAGGCCCTCAACAATCACAGGAGACTTCAGGAATGCACTACACAGAATCAATTAGCTAGACAATATACCACACAGAACCGATTTGTTAAATTTTATCGCCCCCCACCCCTTGCCCTGGGCCTCCAGCATACTCCCTTAGAGTAGTACAGGCAAGGAAGACCTAACTATTAGGAGAAATCCCTAACACTCTTCCAGGACAGAATTCTGGCTAGTCCAGAAAAGGTCCTTCTTTTAAGAGTTTTTGGGAAACGAGACACTGAAATTTTTATTAGTATCGGCGACGTTTGTTTGGAGCAAATTCAGCTCCGGGAGCTGCACGGTTGAACGCAGGAGATGTTCCATCAATGGCCCCAATTCCTTCCATGGTAGTAGCTTGGCCAAAGCGTTCAGTTGTTGGTGGGGTCAATCCCAAGGTTCCATCTGGCATCATAGTGGCAGGTCCTGGAGGAGCTGGGGTACCAGCTGGCACTGGAGCAGGGGGCATGGCGCCTCTGTTGTTTATGCCCAAAGCACCTCCCATAGCCATCTGGCCCATCCGTATCTCCTGTTCTCTGCGTCAGGGAATGTTCCCTTGAATCCTTCCTGCTGTCGCTGCATCATTTCTTCCCGTTGCCGCCGCATCTCTTCTTCATGGCGCCTGCGCTCCTCCTCCTGCCTGAGCTCCAGTTGCTTTCGTTTTTGCAGTTCTTGGTTGTGCAGCTCTTCCCTCCTCCGGAGTTCTTCTGGACGCCTCATCAAATCCTGTCTCATTAACATGACTTGGTGTTCATGGCGAGCAGCCTCCATCTCCATCTCCAGCTTCTCACGAGCTTTCTTGATACTGCGATCCACTTGGTCCTGCTGCTGCTTCTCCTCTCAATGAGTGCCTTCCAGCATATGGCATCCTCATACTCAAAGGAGCCAGGCTGTGCAAATCTGGGTGCCTGTTCTCGCTCCTTATGAAATTGCTGGTTCTTTATAACCAGCTTCTCTGGAATCCCTCTTCATCATCCAACTGGTCCATGGGCTCCACAGCCACAGGCTGAGGAAATGTGGTTAACAAGAAGGAGCCTTCACTGCACCTGTCCAGAGCTTTCCGAGCAGCTGGCTTCCCTGAGAATTCAACAATGCCTTTTCCTGAGGGCCTTCCTCAATCATCCACGAAGACTACAGCCCTTTCCATTTGGCCAAACACAGAAAAAGCTTCCTCCAGCAGTTCGTTGGAAACATACCAAGGAAGGTTCCGGACATGAATGATGCACTATGGCGGGCAAAGCGCACACGCAGCTGCTTTCCACGAAGTGGCATGTTGTCCAGCTCTACTTTGGCAGTCTCCGCTAGGGTTCGCATTTCCGAGTGGATAAAGCCAAAGCCCTTATCCTTATAAATGAAGATTTCACCTGCCTTCCCGTATTTCTCAAGTAGTTTCCTCATCTCCTCCTCAGTGATGTCAGCAGGAAGATATTCACAAAGAAACGGCGACGTTGGGTGAAGGTGTTCTCTCCTGGTTTCCCAAAATTCTTCAGGTCAATAGTCAAGCCTTCATTCTGGCTGCTGGCTTCCTGTCCATTTGCAGGTATTGGTGGCAGTGGTGGCTGTTGCTGTTGCTGTTGGTGGTGCTGCTGGTGATGATGCTGATCATGCTTCCTTGGAGTATGGTTTTGTTTCTCCAAGTTAAAGGTTTTATTGCTCTGCATTTTTGCACCCCTCTACCGACTGTTCTCCTCAGAGTAACGGCAATGCTACACAGCCTCCACCGTCCTGAGACTGCGTGGAATTCTCTCTCCCTCTCTCTCTCTCTCTGCTTCAACCCTACTCATTCTCTCTCTCTCTCTCAAAAAAACTAAACACACACACACACACACACACACACACAAAACTCTCACAAATTGGATAGATTGGATCTTTAGCAAAATAAAAAGAGAAACTGTATGGGAAGTCTAGAAAGAAAAGAAAAAGACCACTTTGGAAATCAGCTTATGGAAAAGTAAAGGATAAATGGACCAATACTAACATTAAAAGGTCCTGATGAAAGGGTTGGAGAAGAGAAAAAGACACAAATTCAGAAAATTGTGTGTGTGCATATGTGTGTATATGTTTTAAAGAAAGATCCTGAGGAATTACAGTCCAAGATGGCAACATAGGAAAACGTTGAACTCACCTTCTCCATGGAACATACCAAATTAATAGAACCAATTAATAGAACAATTCCTGCTGAGGAAGAACTGAGGGCTGACTGAATAGTTACTAAACAACCAATGATAGAATGACAAGAAAACAGCAAGAGAAATGCAAACAAGGTAACAAAGGAAACTTCCAACCCTCTAAACTGTGAACAGCAGTGGGGAGGGATAGTACTGGGGGATGGGAACAGATCCCTCTGCTTGTGCACAGAAAAAATAGCGGTGGTTTAAAAGGGCAACTAGTATATAGAAGACAACAGTAGAGCTTCACCAAGAATGAAGGAACTACAGGAAAGCTCTCCAGGTCAGAGGGACTAGAGAATGACAGAGTTTATGTTCCCACCCCACCTTAAAAGCCCAGACCAGAGCAGGGTCTGGACACCATAATGGGCGGGTCTGATGCCCTGACAGGCAGGCCGAATGCCATAACTGCCAGGTCTGGTTATCACAAGGAGCTTGTAACCTCAGCAAGCCCAGGGTCCACAAGCCCACACCAGCCCTGGTAAGCACTGGGATATAGAAATAGAAGTCTCAGTTTTAAAGGGCTGAGGAGCTGCAGGGATACTCTCTCCCACTTCACCTTAAAAGCTCAGACTGGGACAGGGTCTGGCTCACAGTGACCTTGAAACTTCAGCACCCAGGCTCCATAAGCCCACACCAGCCTGTGTGGTGCTGGAGCACAGAAAATAAACTGTGTTTTTTAATGTTTTTTTTTAAATAAAAAAAGTTTTAAATATGTTTTATTTTTATTATTTATTTATTTATTTATTTATTTAAATGTTTATTTATTTTTGAGACAGAGAGAGACAGAGCATGAACGGGGGAAGGTCAGAGAGAGAGGGAGACACAGAATCCGAAGCAGGCTGCAGGCTCTGAGCTGTCAGCACAGAGCCCGACGCAGGGCTTGAACTCACAGACTGTGAGATCATGACCTGAGCTGAAGTCTTACGCTCAACTGACTGAGCCACCCAGGCACCCCTATATTTTACTTTTATAATTCTAATTTGTCTTGTTTTAATTTTTGTTCTTTTTAATTTTGTTTTCTTTCTCTTTTTTTCGTATTTTCGTACTTTTCTTTCTTCTTTCTCTCTTCTTCATTTTCTTCTTTCTGTAAAACGTCACAGTTCAAAAGAGGTAACTAGCATACACAGCCACAGCTCCAGCCAGCTAGCAAAACTCACCAGGCACACATAGGGACACCATACACAAGATCGCTCCTTCAATTTTGGACAAGTAGCGATTCTGCCTAATCCATAGAAATAAATAGAGAAAGTCAAGCAAAATGGGGACACAGAAGAATATGCTACAAAAGAAAGAACAAGAAAAAAACCTCAGTTGGGGTGTCTGGGTGGCTCAGTTGGTTGAGCGTAGGACTTCCGTTCAGTCATGATCTCAGAGTTCCAGCCCCGAGTCAGGCTTTGTGCTGACAGCTCAGAGGCTGGAGCTTGCTTCAGATTCTGTATCTCCCTCCCTCTCTGCCCCTCTCCTCCTCATGCTCTCTCTCTCTCTCAAAAATAAATAAACATTAAAAAATTTTTTTGAATTTAAAAAAATAACAAGAACTAATCAGAGCTGAATAATACAATAACTGAAATAAAAAGCACACTAGAGGGAATCAACAGTAGATTACAGGATACACAAGAACATATCAATGATCTAGAAGATAGGGCAGTGGAAAGCACACAAGTTGAATAGTGTTAAATAATTAAAATAATTTTAAATATAAAATAATTTAAAAAAATTTTTTTAATAAGGATAGATTGGGGCACCTGGGTGTCTCAGTTGGTTAAAGCATTCGACTCTTGATCTCGGCTCAGGTCATGATCTCACAGTTCATGGATTCGAGCCCTGCATCAGGCTACATGCTGACAGCAGGGAGCATGCTTGGGATTCTCTCTCTCTCTCTCTCTCTCTGTTCCTCCCCTTCTCATTTTTTTCTCTCTCTCAAAATAAATTAATTAATTAATTAAAAAATAAACTTAGATTAAGAGATCTCTTAAACAACATCAAGGAAACACAGATTCACACTTATAGAGGTCCCAGAAGAAGAAGAAAGAAAGGTGTAGAAAGCATGTTTGAAGAAATAATAACTGAAAACTTCCCTAAGCTAGGGAAGGAAATAGACATCCAAGTCCAAGAAGCACAGAGAATAAGATGAAGCCAAGGAGTTCCACATCACAGCACATAATAATTAAAATGTCAAAGTTTAAAAATTAAGAGAAAAATCTTAAAGACAGCAAGAGAGAAACAAAAGTTATCTACAAGGAAAAACTTCAAAGGCTGTCAGCTGAGTTTTTGGCAGAAACTTGGCAGGCCAGAATGTAATGGCATGGTATATTCAAAGTGCTGAAAGGAAAAAAACCTGCAACCAAGAATACTTTACCAGGAAAGTTTATTCAGATTGGAAAGTGAGGTAAAGAGGTTCCTAGACAAGCAAAAGTTAAAGGAGTTTATCACCACTACACCAGCCTTCCAAGAAATGTTACAGGAAATTCTTTAAATGGAAAAGAAATAGTTCTAATTAAACATGAGAAAGTTATGAATAAAAAGATGTAAAATATGACAACATATATGTAAAATGTAGAGAAGGGAGTTAAAAGGGAAGGGAAGAGGGTAAAGAAAAAGAAGGCCCCCCCCCTTTTTCTGTGTGTTTGTGTTTGGCACGTGTTTGAACTTAAATGACCGTCGTATCTATATAGACTGCTATTTACTTCAGATGTTATATATCAACTTCACAGTAACCACAAACCCAAACCTTTGGTAGATATACAAAAAATAAAGAGAAAGAAAGCCAAATGTAACACTATAGAAACTCATCAGTCACAAAGAGAGCAAGAAGAATCGAACAAGGAACTACACAAGTAACTAGAAAATAAATTTAAAATGGCAATAAATACATACCTATCAGTATGCCTAAATACTCCAATCAAAAGACATAGGGTGGGGAATGGATAAAAAAGCAAGACCTATCTATATGCTGCCTGCAGAGACTCCCCTCAGACCTAAGGGTGCAGACAGACTAAAAGTAAAAGGATGGAAAACACTCACCAGGCAAATGGAAGAAAAAAGAAAGCTGGGATAGCAATACGTGTATCAGACAAAACAGACTTTATTTTTTTTTTTTTTTAATTTTTTTTTCAACGATTTTTATTTATTTTTGGGACAGAGAGAGACATAGCATGAACGGGGGAGGGGCAGAGAGAGAGGGAGACACAGACTCGGAAACAGGCTCCAGGCTCCGAGCCATCAGCCCAGAGCCTGACGCGGGGCTCGAACTCACAGACTGCAAGATCGTGACCTGGCTGAAGTCGGACGCTTAACCGACTGCGCCACCCAGACGCCCCCAGACAAAACAGACTTTAAAACAAAAACTAACAAGAGACAAAGTCCTTACATAATGATAAGGGGGTCAATCCAACAAGAGAATATAACAATTGCAAATATCTATGCACCTGACACTGGAACGCCTAAATACATAAAGCAAATATTAACAGACATAAAGAGAGAGATTGATAGTAGTAAAATAATGGTAGGAGAATTCATGAGAATAAGAGGGACGGAGTCAATGGTATTATAATAGTGATGTAACAGGTCAGATGGTAGCTACACATGAACATAGCGTAATGTATAAACCTGTCAAATCGCTAAGTTGAATACCTGAAACTAATGTAACGTTGTATGTCAATTACACTCAAAGTAAAAAAAAAAAAAAAAAGAATAGAGAGGAGGTTTACCTTAAAAGCACACGGCTACAAAGGCCTAGCTTGACAAAACTAGGATCAATTGTTTGGTTCTCAGTAATCCAGTACACTGATGATACAATTGAGGAGTGGTATAATGTAATCACACCCAAAATTAGCTTAATATTTACCTCATAATTTATTTAAAACTGGAAAATTATTCATTTTTCCCTTTATCATCATCATTACCATGGTCTGCACAGTAGGTGGCGACATTGCCTCACTCCTGGAATCAACCAGGATGGCCTTAACTACAATACACAGATGCAAACTTTGAAACAAGTTTCAGGGACCTAAATTGTCCAAAATTAAAAACACTGCCCTTTCGGTGAGCCTGGCTAGCTCAGTCAGTGGAGCATGAGACTCTTGATCTCAGGGTTGTGAGTTTAAGCCCCATGGGCGTAGAGATTACTTTAAAAAATAGCAATAATAAATACATACATACATACATACACAGCCCTTTCTATTTACCTTAAGGTCATATGGATAATACCTCATTATAACACATCAAATTTTTATATATTTTACATAGAGTTTAATAAGTATTTACTGACTAATTCATTTTGCCGGTGAATGTCAATAAACTAGTTTGCTATTTTTAAAAATAATATTCACTTAATCTTCATCATGCGAATGTAATGAACTGTCTTTTTTTTTAGTTTTAATGTAAAGAAATTATTTATTTATACTTGATTTCATTTTGTATTCGTCATTTAATGATGTTTATTAGGCTATGATGATTGAAGTCCATGAATCTCTGTAGAGGTACAGTCAGAAGAACAAACACCTGGGCAGGGCGCTAAAGACAGGTAAAATATCAACACGCAATTGAGATTTAAAATGTCACTTTAAGGCAATAGATAGCCACATTTACAGAGTCTATGGAATAGACAATTATCCTAAAATTTACCACTTTTTACTTTAAAAGATACAGCCTAATTTTAGTATTCAGAATTTATTCAATATTTGTACTCAGTTATATCTTCCTAAGATCCTATTTTTTAAGTCTTTCTTTCTCTAAAATACATAAGAATTATTTTTTTTTAAGTCTGTCTTTATCTCTGTCCAGTTTCGGTTCCTTTTTTTTTGATCCTTTCCATGATCACTGTAGCCTTATTTGAAGTGAAACATTCTAAGTAGAGACATAACATGGTTTTATAACAGGTAGAATTATATTCCTATTTTTGCTTCCAGTAATTTCTAAAACACTAAATGTGAACTAATAGCTTTAGGAAACCAACTTCAAAATGCTAAGATCCTCTTTTGAGGCATAATTAATACACTCCTTCTAACCCAGCATACATGCATCTTAAGTGGATTTTCCCCAAATATCTTGTCATGTTCTCACTTTAGTTGAAGTTTATCTATTCTTTTTCATCAAGGGCAATTGTCAGTTGAAGAACATTCCAAAGATTTACATAAAGAACAAGAAATTGCATTTGTTGCAAGAATTCACCGTATTTTCTACAAGTATATTCACATTTTTAATAAGACATTTTATGGGTCTCAAGTTAAGTGTAGAGACAAGATGTCCTAAAAAAGCTTTAAGTTTTCTTTGCACCAAAAAAAAGGTATATATAATATCAAATAATACCTCTCTAATGTACCAAAAACGTGACTTACAGTTTTGGATCACCTGCACTGAGTGGACATGTAAACAACTGTTGGTTGAACAAATGCACCTGAGCATTCTCCATGTCCTGAGTTGCTTTGATTCCGTCCATGGGCAGGGCCTCAAGTACCCTATTAGAAGCTCCCATCCATCTTCAAGCCTTACATAGAAAGAAAAAAAAAAAGTCTTGCTAGGCATCTCCCTCCTGCTTTCTCTTATGAACTGGCTTATTCCACTCAGTACATCTGATTCCCAGCCTGTGTCACATTCCCTCTACTCTGCTGTTCCCCTTCTAATTACCATTTTGGCAAACACATTCAACATTCATACCAGTTCAACTCTCTGCCAGGCTTGTCCCAGATTTGCTGTCAGGTCTGTGTTTCAGATCTTCTTAGACATCAAATTCTGTGACCGTCACACATTAACCCAGTCTTGGGTCACCAAGGCCCCACACCATCTGGGAGGGAAATTCAGGGCAAATGTATGAAGATGAGAATGAACTAGCAAAAATTTTTTTAATTAATTTATTTATTTTGAGAGAGAGAGCATGGTGGGAAGGGCAGAGAGAGAGAATCCCAAGCAGTTTCCTTGCTCGATCTCATGCACTGTGTGATCATGACCTAAGCCAAAGTCAAGAGTTGGACGCTTAACTGACTGAGCCACTCAGGAGCCCTGAACTAGCAAATTTTAAACAATGGAGAATATTAACGACTTCAGGAGCGGAAATAATTAGACTAGAAATAGAAAATCTGTAAAGATTATGGGCCCAACTAATTAAAAAAGTATAAGGGAAGAAGTTATAAGTAGTGTCAATATAATAAAGGAGGGCCCAAACAAGCTTACTGTAGGTCTCTCTCCTAGAGATATCAGGGCAATCACTGTAAGAAAAGATCAAGGCAAGAATTGGAAGGTTTTCTTGTGGAGGAAACATTTTACCATCTCTATTTATTATTATACTATGTTAAATTGCCTTATTCAATAAGTTTAATAGGGGCACCTGGGTGGCTCAGTGGGTTGAGCTTCCGACTTCATCTCAGATCATGATCTCACAGTTCATGGGTTCAAGCCCCGTGTCGGGCTCTGTGCTGACAGCTCAGAGCCTGGAGCCTGTTTCTGATTCTGTGTCTCCCTCTGTCTCTGCCCCTCCCTCGCCCTTTCTCTGTCTCAAAAATAAATAAAAACGTTAAAAAATTAAAAAAAATAAGTTTAATAATAAATACCTTTAGACATGGTAGCATACCAAAGTAGAAGCGCCATAAATGTTAAGTGACATTGTTGAACTCCATGACAAGCAAATGTAGTGGTGGATCACCCTCCACACTTTAAGGTATTTAAGATTTTTAAAATATTTAATATTTTTAAATAGAAAAGACATTATTTTTTTATCTTATTTTTTATTTTTTAAATTTTACATCCAAATTAGTTAGCATATAGTGCAACAGTGATTCCAGGAGTAGATTCCTTAGTGCCCCTTACCCATTTAGCCCACCCCCCTCCCACAACCCCTCTAGTAACCCTCAGTTTGTTCTCCATATTTATGAGTCTCTTCTGTTTTGTCCCCCTCCCTGTTTTTATATTATTCTTGTTTCCCTTCCCTTATGTTCATCTGTTTTGTCTCTTAAAGTCCTCGTATGAGTGAAGTCGTATGATTTTTATCTTTCTCTGACTGACTAATTTCACTTAGCATAATACCCTCCTGTTCCATCCACGTAGTAGCAAATGACAAGATTTCATTCTTTTTGATTGCTGAGTAATACTCCATTACATATATATATATATATATATATATATATATATATATATATATATATATATATATACCACATCTTCTTTATCCATTCATCCATCGATGGACATTTGGGCTCTTTCCATACTTTGGCTATTGTTGATAGTGCTGCTATAAACTTGGAGGTGCATGTGTCCCTTCGAAACAGCACACCTGTATCCCGTGGATAAATGCCTAGTAGTGCAATTGCTGGGTTGTAGGGTAGTTCTATTTTTAGTTTTTTGAAGAACCTCCATATTGTTTTCCAGAGTGGCTGCACCAGCTTGCATTCCCAATCAACGATGCAAAAGAGATCCTCTTTCTCCGCATCCTCGCCAACATCTGTTGTTGCCCGAGTTGTTCGTGTTAGCCATTCTGACAGGTGTAAGGTGGTATCTCATTGTGGTTTTGATTTGTATTTGCCTGATGATGAGTGATGTTGAGCATTTTTTCATGTGTCAGTTGGCCATCTGGATGTCTTCTTTGGAGAAGTGTTTCTTCATGTCTTTTGCCCATTTCTTCACTGGATTATTTGTTTTTTTTGGCATTGAGTTTGATAAGCTCTTTATAGATTTTGGATACTAACCCTTTATCTGATATGTCATTTGTAAATATCTTCTCCCATTCTGTCAGTTGCCTTTTAGTTTTACTGATTAGAAAAGACATTTATAAATAATAGAGAAAACATTTACTTATTTTCTATAAAACCATACTCTAAAAGCTGTGAAAATAGTTTTATGGTTGCAGTATATTGTACCTCAAGAAGAATGGAGAAACTCTCAAAATAAATCCAGAAAGACATCATCAAAAAAACAAACAAACAAACAAACAAACAAAAAAACCAGAAAGACATCATCAGACTGATAAGCTATATTGGATCTTATTATCTGAAAACCAGCCCAATTATTAAAGCTATAACTTAAGAAACATAGATGTTAAGAAGGAATATGATCAGAGTTTAAAAACTGTATCTCATACATGCATAACCCTATTTTTCAAAACACACAGTCATGCATTATTTTTCATCTGATTATAAAAGTTTAGTAAATAGTAAGTATTATAATCATTTAAAAAACAACATATAAAACTATGACAGGAATTGGTAAATTGATAATATATCTCTTAATGAAATATTAGTGTATTAAAAGTGGGGAAGATTTCTTTGTAGTTTGTAGGAGATACATTTAAGACAATGAGCATAACTTAATTAAAATGAAAGTTATACAAAGGACAATAAATTTAAGACACATTTTAAAATTCAGGCTGGGAAAGTCCTCAAAGTTAAGTGATTCCAAAGAAGGTTAAGGTCAATTTGTAGGGATGACTGGGTGCTCATTCGGTTAAGCGTCCATCTCTTGGTTTCTGCTCAAGTCATAATCTTGCAGTTTGTGAGTTCAAGCCCTGCATCAGGCTCCATGCTGACAGTTCAGAGCCTGCTTGGAATTCTCTCTTTCTACTCTCTCTGCCCCCTACCCTGCCCCCCCCCATCTTGTGTGTTCTGTCTCTCTCTCTCTCTCTCAAAATAAATAAATAAACTTTAAAAAAAGATCAATTTGTAGATGATATATCCATAATGAGTTGCATAATCCATCATGAGGTCATCCATAATGAGAAAATAGAGAACAATATTCTTCCACAAAACATCTCTGTGTCTAAGAATCAAATCTTAGATGCTGAAAACAAAGATCATGAAATCAAATGCCATATTCTTCTAAATACCCTGTATGGGAGTCTTAATCTACTACCAAATTACTATTTAACCTTTTGCCACTAAGATTAACATCTTCCATATTCCACTTAAAATGACGTCGCCTTTGTGTTCCACATTAATTCGCACACTAGCAGAATCCAGGCAAATCAGTTATCAGAGAAACGGCAAAATGAAAACCTAAGTGTAACAAATGAATGACTTTACCACTTGACAAGCACACTTGTCCTTCAGAGGACAAGCACACTTTCGATATGTAAACCAACCAATCCCATGCGCCTACCCACCATCTGCCTGCTTTTATCAGGCTCCTGCACTTCAGGACACAATTTTCCTGCCCGAAACCACCCAAGGGCCAGGTAGCAGACAACCAGAGAGACCACACCTGTAGCCCCGAGCCCACAGAAGTTATTCAAACTATCTGATCCTAAACCTGTTCAGCTGCTCACCCTGCCTCATCTGTTCTGTCCCATGAAAACTGCAATCAAGTCTTTTGGCCATGCTTTCCCCTGGCTTGTTGTGCTTCCACACTGACCACGGTGCTTCCTGTGGCCCTGGGTAGCATGTTGTGCCTCCTCTCCCTGGGAACTGTAAGTAACCCACCATCTTTTCAGTGGCAGTCGTCTGCTGATCAGTTGGCTTTACTGAATAAAAACAACAAAATCCTGGGTTTATTTTATTTTATTTTATTTTGAATGTTATTTATTTATTTGGGGAGAGAGAGAGAGAGGCACGGGAGGAGCAGAGAGAGGGAGAGAGAGAGAGAGAGAGAGAGAGAGAGAGAGAGAATCCCAAGCAGGCTCTGCACTGTCAGCACACAGCCCAATGCCAGGCTAGAATTCATGAACTATGAGATGATGACCTGAGCTGAAGTTAAGGGTCGGATGCTTAACCGACTGAGCCACCCTGGTGTCCCCATTTTATTTTATTATGATTTTTCCCACCCACACAGTGTTTTTATTTTATTCAACTATAGCAAAGAGCAGAATTAACACAACATTCTGCAATTCCAGATTGGCTTTTCTTACACAAAGAGTGACCAGTTTAACAGGCACAGACAAAGATTTCTGATGACCTCTCACCCAGCCCTGCAGTTCATCTACATGGCTGTGCCTTAACTGCAAAGCGACTCTCCCTATTGCTTTTTCCAGTACTGCTCTTGAAAGGAGCCAGAGCAGGACCCTGACCTTTAGTAACCGGTCTGAGATGTACCACATTGGGGGTTAGTGAACAAGCCAGCCTCTGGCTGTCTAGGTGAGACACAGCCATGAAAACACGACTGGCTACACTTTAAAAACAAGAGATACAGGATGCAGAGGGTTTATATAGAACTTGGTTCTTGGAGTGCAGTGTAAAGAACCCTGGGGTGCCTGAGACCCTTTAGGGAGTCTGAGAGATCAAAATCATGCACCTAGTAAAAGATCCTCTCAGAGTGCAATGGATTGTAATGTAGCAGAGTACAAAGACCATCAATTTGGTCTCAGATTACTCATTGTAGCTAATCTTTGAGAAAGTTTACCACTTGTTGAATATTGGTATCAGAAGAGAATATTTATGGTTATCTATAAAGCTTTTAAAATACTTTTCCCCTTTCCAACTGTGTATCTGCATAAGGCCATATTTTCTTCATATACTTGAACTAAAACAACATTGAGTGCAAAACATATCAGAATCAGCTGTCTTCTATTAAGACAACTAGTCAAGAAACTTGCAAAAATAAAAGTGCTATTCTTTTCACTAAATTTATTTAATTTGGAAAATACATTTGGTTTTGATAAAAAGATATTTATAATAGCATGTAATGTGCATATTGTTATTTTTTAAATATTTTTTAAAGTTTATTTTTTAAGCTTATTTTCAGAGTGAGCAAGTGGGGAGGGGCAGAGAAAGAGGGAGAGGGAGAATCCCAAGCAGGCTCCATGATGTCAGTGCACAGCTGGATGTGGGGCTTGAAGTCCTGAACTATGAGATCATGACCTAATCTGAAATCAAAAGTTAGATGCTTAACTGAATGAGCCACCCAGGTGCTCCTGCTTATTATTATTTTTAAACAAGTCAATAAATCTTTTCAACATTTCTCAGTTTTAATTTCAAATATGGTAACTTTCAATAGGTATCAGCTACGCTTAAAAGTGTAAAGGGGTCATGAGACCAAAATTTTGAGAACTGCTGGTGTAAACAAATAGCAACAAATAAAACTGGAAAGGCAATGAATAACCAAGCTACAAAACAACCTGAATTGCAGGCTAAAATTGGGATTTTTTTGTGGAGGTAAGGGCGTTTCAAATAGAGAATATGATGAAAGGAACTCTTTAGGAGGAGAACTTCCATGTATGTGCTTATGTATGTAGGGCAGTTTGGAAAAGGCGTATGTGTCTATTTGGTGTGTTTTAGTGGAAAGGGAGGTGGTGTCTGAGTCAGAGAAACCAGGCAGGAAGCTGATGGAAAATCCTAGACACGTGATAATCAAGGTCTTAATGAGGACCAGGGGCGCCTGGGTGGCTCAGCCAGTTAAGCCTCTGACTTTGGCTCAGGTCATGACCAAGGTCATGATCTCACAGTTTCTGAGTTCGAGTCCCATGTCAGGCTCTGTGCTGACAGCTCAGAGCCTGGAGCCTGCTTCAGATTCTGTCTCCATCTCTCTCTGCCCCACCCCTGCTCGCGCACTGTCTCTCTCTCTGTCTCTCTCTCTCAAATATAAAATAAGCATTAAAATTTTTTTTAAATATAAAAAAATTTAAAATGTTTAAATGTTTATTTTTTATGTTTATTTATTTTGGAGAGAGAGATTGCAAAGAGTGGAGGGGCAGAGAAAGAGGGAGATACAGGATCTGAAGCAGGCTCTGGGCTCTGAGCTGTCAAAACAGAGCCCGACGCAGGGCTCCAACCCATGAACTGTGAGATTATGACCTGAGCCGAAGTCAGATGCTCAACCGACTGAGCCACCCAGGTGCCCCTAAATATAAAAAAGTTTCTTAATGAGGACTGTAGTAAGGGAATGAAAATAAGAACTAGTATTTGCTAAAATTTGTTGAGTGCTTGCTATATGTACTAGGCACTGTGTAAAACACTTGGTTTGGATTATCTCATTATCTTCTCAACAGTCTAGTAGTTAGCTTTATAAATTCTATTTTATTTTTTAAATGTTTATTTATATATTTTTGAGGGAGGGAGAGAGGGAGAGAGAGAGAGAGAGAGAGAGAGAGAGTAAAAACAGGGGAGGGGCAGAGAGAGAGAGGGAGACACAGAATCTGAAGCAGGCTTCAGGCTCTGAGCTGTCAGCTAGAGCCCGATGTGGGGCTTGAACCCACAAACTGTGAGATCATGACCTGAGCCGAAGTTGGACGCTTAACTAACTAAACCACCCAGCACCCCTATAAATTCTATTTTAAAGATGAGAATACTGGGGCGCCTGGGTGGCACAGCCGGTTAAGCGTCCGACTTCAGCCAGGTCACGATCTCGCGGTCTGTGAGTTCGAGCCCCGCGTCAGGCTCTGGGCTGATGGCTCGGAGCCTGGAGCCTGTTTCCGATTCTGTGTCTCCCTCTCTCTCTGCCCCTCCCCCGTTCATGCTCTGTCTCTCTCTGTCCCAAAAATAAATAAAAAACGTTGAAAAAAAAATTAAAAAAAAAAAGATGAGAATACTAAGGCACAAAGATCCTCATGTAAGGCAGCAACTAAGGGATGAAGCTGAGGTCTGCATCCAAGCAGTCTAACTGCAGAGTCTTAAGAGTAGAGTCAGTGCAGCATAAAGGAAGAATCACCTCAAGCATTGAGCGTGGCAGATGCCTTCGGTGTCCTCTCTGATCCCCTTACCAGGTAGTGTACCCATGCCCAGCTACCATGAATGTTGGGTGCTACTGGCTCACAGCTGCACCCCTAAGAGGAGGATGGCACTTGGCTGGCAGGGGATGGTTAGGAGAGCCGGGAGGCTGCTGCTGCTGGCTCCTGGCCAGTCACTGTGCAGCTGTGCAGGAAAGCCTCTGGGGCAGGTGCTTGACTCTTGCTTCATGCTCAAGTGCTCCCAGAAGGGTCTGGCCAGGCTAAGGCTACACCTCTCCTGAAACTACACCCTTGTCTGACTCCTTCCCCTGTCCTCTCTTGCTACCCTCCCTCTCTTACAGTGTCTGGGGAAAGTGCTTTCTCAATAAACCAATTGCACATGAATGCCTGTCTCAGGCTCTGCTTCTAGGGACCTGACTGAGACACTGAGGAAATTCATTTAAAAATTCCTTTTGGAACTCTTTTGGTGGGTCTCAGACTTTATAGCTGTCTCTGTGATGGAGTGACTTTTTTTTTTTAACACTCAGATACATTGAGAAATGCATTAAAATTAAAATCTGAGACACATTCAATCCAAATCGTAACTCCAAATAGAAGCTTTGGCGCTTTTTTTTTCTAATCAAACTATTCTGGGCACTCCAGTCTTTAGCAGAAAAGAATCACCTTGAAGAACTTTCATGCTTTACTCATCTTTATATCCCAGCAGTACCTAGCATGGTGTTTTGTATTTAGGAGATATATACTAAATGTATCAAATAAAAAGAAAAACCCATGGAATGTATTAAATCACTTTACTGTCATCTTTATGTGGAAGAATATCCTTCTGAGGATCTACTATAGTTCTTCTCGCATCTGCCTGAAACTCTCCTGGGGGAGCTTGACAAAAATGCAATTTGTAGGGCCTCATCTCTCCCACCCTCCCTCTTGTGATTTTGATCGTCTAGGGCTGAGGTAAGGTTCCAAATTTACATCTTTAGCAACACCACACACACACACACACACACAAAACATTTAAAAAATTAGAAAAAAAAATCAACACCACAGATTTTAATGCAGGTTGTCTTTGAGCCACACTTTGAAAAACACTGCTTTAAAATACTTAAATATGACCTGAAGCCACTTATTTAAACACACACACACACACACACACACACACACACACACACACAGGATTTGGGATCTAAGGGGCACAACCTTCTCTCACAGTCATGAACATTATCTCTTACCCATAACTATCATTATAAGAAGTACAGGACAATTTCAGGATCTTGGAACATTTTCAGACTTGCCAAGTTTTATTGAGATTACTTTGTTGCTGAACACAGGAACAGTGAAAAAATAATGTTTCTGACAAGCTTGGTATTTAAATGTATGTCCAACATCCTATACAGTCTATCATTAGATGCCTTCTAACATGCTATTAGTACTCCTAGGGGCCTTGGCTATCCCACCACACATTAACCACAGTGATTTGTACAGCCTTCAGGCAATTCGCCCTTCCATCCTTCAAAACAAAAATACAGCAATGAATGCTTTTGAAGTGTCTCTGAGGTAAATGACCTCTGCCACCTAGAAAGCACTATTAAAGTGATGTCTGCCCTGGGAAATTGTTGCTACAACAGTATAAAGCTGTCAGTGACCGTGATGACCGTGAAAAAGCCAGAGGTTCTGCACTGTCTCAGAGGGGTTCGTTCTCCATACTGAAAGTCAGTGAATTATGATAAACCATGCTGTGAGGGACATCTGAAAAGCTTATGACAGAATTATCCCCAGCTTATTCACAGTCTTTCTTGCCTCTAGGAACAACCCTAAAAAGACCATGAGTAGGTTGGCCAGCCATGGCATTGCCACAACAGTGGGGAAAAAAGCACTTTTACCCTCTTATCAATGATTATGTAGTAACATTCCACGGCCTTTTTCTTTTCTTTCTTTCTTTTTTTAAATTTTAAGTAGGCTCCATGCCCAACATGGGGCTCAAACTCACAACCCTGCAATTGTGAGTGGCTTGCCCCACTGACTGAGCCAGGCAGGCACCCCAGGGGGCAGATTTTACTTCTGCCAGTTGTCATCAAATTTTAAGTGTCTATTTAGCAAACATCTTGTCTTTAAATATGACTTTATAACTTAAGATATGGAAAGGTTTCTGTCCTAGCACAGAGGAGTAAGCTCCTAACAGACTGAAATTCCAACCAGATAACAAAAGAGAAAAACTACCTGAGAGCTCTGCAGAGTGAACAAAAGGCAGCAAAACTAGGGGGAAATTAAAATTTGAAAGACATGACCAGTGTGAGGTGAATCCTGTTCTGTTTTACAGCTTGACCCCAGAGGTAGACTGTAGATGAAGCAAGATGTGAGCAGCTAAAACTCTGATAAGTAAATCAGCCATCCTCTGTCCTGAGCAGCCGAGGGACAGAACCTCACATAACAAGGGCTTCCAGAGACTGAGACGGAAACCCCAGAAAAGAGAGAGCCTAAGAAGTGGAACCCAAAATTCCTGTGTGTAAATTCTGCCCACGGCTGACCTCTGAACAACATACATCCGTAGGGCGGACTATCGCAGTGCTCCTAAAATAAAATATCTGAACTGGGATTTGAGCTTCCACTGGTTACAGGCAAGAGAGAGCTTGTGGTATAAGTTTAACCAATTTGTATCCTGCTAAAACAGAATCTCAATCCTCTTTGGAGAACTATGAAAGAAACCAGAGTCCAGAATCCACAGCATAGCATTTACAATATCTAAGATATCACCCAGATTCTCTTGACATTGAATTAAGGGCATATAAGAGAAAAAAAAAAAGTAATCAATGACAGCAAATCCCAGATCCCCACATGTTGGAAATGCCAAAGGCCTTGAAGCAGCGATTATAACTATGCTCAGTCAGGTAAAGCACAATATGATTGGACTGAAAGTGTAGGAGGAAATCACTGCAGAGAAATAGAAGCTATAAACACAAATAAGATGGAAATTCTAGAGTGAAGAATTCAATACGTGGAATAAACATGTCACTGGGTTGACTTCATAGCAGAATGGAGATGACAGAGGAAAGAGTCAGAGAACTTGAAGATACATCAGTGGAAATTATTCAGTCTGAAGAGAGGGGAAGATCAAAAAAATAAAAAGAATAGAACCACAGGGACCTGGGGATATAACAAGCAGTCTAGCATAATGTGTAATTCATAAATAAAAGTTGACAAAATTGACAATTCCGTAAATATAGTTGAAGAGTTTAACACAATTATGGTTGGGGATTTTACACAGAAATTGATGAAAGTGCTAGAAAAAAAATCAGTAAAGACCTCCCGATTATGAACCACACTGCTGACTATCCTGATCTAATTGACAGTGTTGAATGTTACATTTTGGGGTTTTATTTAAATTGTTTTTTAACTTTTATTTATTTTTGATAGAGAGAGACAGAGCACAAGTGGCGGAGGGGAGTGAGAGAGGGAGACACAAAATCCGAAGCAGGCTCCAGGCTCTGAGCTGTCAGCACAGAGCCCCATGTGGGGCTGAAACTCACAAACCGCAAGATCATGACCTGAGCTGAAGTCAGATGCTGAACCGACTGAGCCACCCAGGTGCCCCATATTTGTGGGGTTTTTTTAAAGCTTATTTATTTATTTTGGGGGGGGGGAGAGAGAGAGAGAAAGAGAGAAAATGAATGAGGGAGGGGCAGAGAGATCAGGAGAGAGAGAGAATTCCAAGCAGGCTCCACTCTCTCAGCATGGAGCCCAGTGTGGGGCTTAAGCTCATGAACTGAGAGATCACGAACAGAGCGAAAACCAATAGTTGGATGCTTAACCAACTGAGCCACCCAGGAGCCGCTGAATATTTGTATTTGAAAAGAACTCTGAAATCAATGGCCTAAGTTTTCACTAAGAAACTAGAAAAAGAGCAAATTAAGTGCAAGAAAAGAAAAACTTAAAAGGACAGTGTGAGAAAGAAAATTTACAAGTTAGTATCATGCATGAAGTACAAAACCCCTAAACAAAGAATTAGCAAATCAAATCCAGCTAAAAAAGGATAATGTGTTCCACAAAATCGGGTTTAACTCCAGAAATACACAGTTTAAATGACCATTTTAACAATTGAAAGGAGGAAGTTCATATGATTATCTTCATAAATGCAGAGAATGCATTTTATAAAACATCATTTATCTTCATGATAAAACTCTTAGGAAACTAGGAATAACAGAGAACTTTCTAAATTTGACAAAAAGTATGTATAAAATCACATACCAAGTTTTATTCATGAAACAATGGAAGTTTACTCTGGCATTAGGAAAATGGCAAGGATAGCCACAGTAGCTATTTATATTCAATAGTGTATTGAATATTCTAGGCAAACAGAAAGAAAAAAAATAGAGATGAAAAGGAAGAAACATTTTTTTTTGCAGGTGAGAAGATGATTGTCCACATAACAACCAAGTTTAATCTATGGATTAATCATTAGAATTAATTTCAGAAACTTAGCAAGTTGCTAGGTACATCAATATTATTATGTTGATAAATGCATTTCTATAAAGCATGGGAAGGAGTAATGAAATTGCACCCCGTACCTTATACCATACATACAAAAAAAAGATGGATTACATACCTCATAGAAATGCAATACAATTAAACTTTAGAAGACAATATTGGATAATATCTTTATTGAATTATGGTAGGGAAAGGTTTATTAAAACAGAAAAATATAAAAAACAATGAACCAACTACATTCAAGTTTAGAACTTCTGTTCATCAAAAGACAACATTAAGAGAATGAAAATACATACCATAAGCTGACAGAAGATAATTGCAACACATATAACCAATAAAGGATTCATCCGAAATTTTAAATAATTCCTGTGACTCAGTAAGAAAAATACAAATGCTTCAGTAGAAAGATAACAACAGAAATAACCAGAAATTTTGCCAAGATGAAGCAGACATGGCTCACAAGTACATGAAAAGATGTTCCAAATCTTTTGGTAATCGTGGACCTTCAAAATAAAACCAGAGTATGGAACCACTTCACACACCAGATTGGAAAACACAGATCACTAACTTCATTTATTTTCTCTGCAGATCCATTCCTTGTGATTCGACTGCTTTAATTTTCATGAGAAATTCAACATTGTCTTCAATTCTCTTCTTAATAAATAAGTGTGAGGAAACTCACTTTACGTATTGATGATGCTACTTTCCTGTTTTTACCCGTCTTGATTGCTAAGTGGGAAAAGTGTTGCCAATGCACTTTGATGACAGTTTTCTTTCTACTCCCCCCCCTTTTTTTTTGAGGGAGGTTGGAGGGGCAGAGAGAGAGGGAGAGAGAATCTTAAGCTGGTTCCACACGCAGTGTGGAGCCTGACTTGGGGCTCGAACTCATGACCATGAGATCATCACCTGAGCCGAAATCAAGAGTCAGACACCTAACCGACTGAGCCATTCAGGTGCCCCTCTTTCTACTTTTAACCGTATCTCTGTGCTCTATTTATTTCTAGGCTGATGGTATTTTCTTATTTAACCCCTTAACAGCTATTTCAAAATAAACATTATATAGTTAGACTTATTGTTTAATTGTGATTCTTTTATCATGCTGAGTGACAAAGTAATTGACTTTGCAGAATTTATGTGCCAAGATTTTACCTGAAATATGTTCCCCACATAGGTCTCGAGTCATATTTTTTTTTCCTTGGGAGAGGACTGCTTTTTTTAATGTTTATTTTTGAGAAGGAGAGAGAGAAAGAGACAGAGCCTGAGCCAGTCAGAGAGAGAGGGAGACACAGAATCTGAAGCAAGCTCCGGGCTCTGAGCTGTCAGTACCTAGCCCAACGCAGGGCCCGAACCCACGAACCATGAGATCTTGACCTGAGCTGAACTCCGACGCTCAACCGACTGAGCCACCCAGGTGCCCCAGGACTGCTTTAAAAAAGATTTCTGGAGGGACAACTTCAGGCCACCAAGATCTTAATGTGAATTTATTTATAAGAGTTTCTCCTGCAAAACAGAGAGCATAAAGCCTAAAATGGATGCAAGGTAAAGGAGGCATATGCAGCAAAAGGAAGAAAAGAGAATCAGGAAGCAAGTGGAAACTGCTAAGAGCACAAACCTCATGATGTGCTTAGCCCTCCTCTCAAAGCCTACTCTCAACTGCTGCTTTGTCTCTGCTAATAATCTCCATGAAAATATTGTAGATGAAATAAGTTAAAAGACATTTAAGTGGTAACTTTATCTGAGGAAATGGAAGTGGGTTGCCAGGATATAGGCATGTCCCGACACTGCTGTTTTACAAAATTTTTAATCATATTTTATGATCATGTGGCACACCAGTGTTCTCAATGAAAATAATTCCCAGTCTTCGTTAGCCCAAGATTATATGAATTCTCTTCAATGAAGAAACTTCTTCCTGATCTAAAGACCTCAGTAGGAAGGAATAAACAATTTTGGACATTAGATGATGGCTGCAGTGACATGGACACATGATGTTGCACTAAGACCGTGAAGAAGAGCCTTGATTCAGGTCCCTCCGAAGAGATTATTCCTCATAGATCAAGGAATTCTGATTACAGACTTCAAGTCCCTGGTCTTCCATTCTGGCTCCTAAAACAAGTTACTTTCTTCATGTATACTTGTATTCCCCAAGAGATAGGTGAATTGATTCCCATTTTAATATTATTTTAAAATATCAAACCTACACCAAAGAGCTAGAACATGAAAAACCAGACCAGGATCTTATAAAAAGTACTCCTGGAGTCCCATATTTATTTCATAATATACACCAATGAATCAAAGTTAAACCGTCAGTCATTTTCAAAGAAGCATTCAAGTCCATTTTTATATTGCATTCAAAACACACAACACAAGGCTTATGATTTGACTTTATAGCAAGTCATAATATTCGAAACGTAAGTTTCAGTATTTGATGCTACCCTTATAGCTATGTTGGAACAAAATTGAATGCATTACCAGGAGGATGTCTCAGTGTTCCTACTTACAACAAGCTGGTTCTGGCCCTAGTTACTAGAACGACATACGTTTCTAAACCTCTGGGAATATTTTTTCTGGGTTAAAGATTTTTATGATCTATTCAGCTAGCTATACTAACTGTAAATAAGCAGCAAAAACTACCAGCACATTTTCTATTGCTAAGTATATAGGCAATATAAAAGTTAAAGCTCTTTTTTACTGAAATTACATGTATTCTTTTTCCTTACCTGCAATCTCCAGTAAGTACAGATTCTCTTCACCTTATTTTTTCCAGATTTTGTGTTATTTAGACCAACTTTCAAGATGTATGACCTTTACCATTATCACTTTCTAATCTGACCATGGTATGTCAGTATGAAAAGGCCCATGTTTTTTAGGTTTTATTTTGAGAGAAAGAGAGAGAGAGAGAGAGAGAGAGAGAGAGAGAGAGAGAGAGAGAAAGGTGGGGGGAGGGACATAGAGAGAGTGGGGGAGAGAGAATCCCAAGCAGGCTCCACGATGTCAGCACAGAGCCCGAAGAGGGCTTGATCCTATGAACCACGGAATAATGACCTGAGCCGAAATCAAGAGTCAGTCACTCAATTGAGCCACCCAAGCACTCCTCAAAAGGCCCATCTTTTGATATCTAATTTTTTTGGTAATAGTTTTATTAAGATATACTCACATGTAATGCACCTAATTAAAATGTACAATTCGAGGGGTGCCTGGGTGGCCCAGTGGGTTAAGTGTCCCACTTTAACTCAGGTCATGATCTCGAGGTTTGTGAGTTTGAGTCCCTGTGTCAGGCTCCATGCTGACAATGCAGAGCCTGCTTGGGATCCTGTCTCTCTCTCTCTCTCTCTTTGCTCCTCCCCCAGTTTTGCACATGTGAATTCTCTCTCAATCAAAAAATAAACTTAAAAAAATAAAATGTGTATTTCGATGGTTTTTACTATGTCACTTATATAGGCGACTATTATCACAATCAATTTTAGAACATTTTCATAGCCCTAGAAAGAAACACCTTCACTCTCACTTCTCAATTTTCCCACCCTTAAGCAACTGTTAATCTACCTTCTGTTCCTATAGATTTGATTATCCTGGAGATTTCATATAAATGAAATCATGTAGTATTTGGTCTTTTGTGACTGGTTTCTTTAACTTAGCATAATGTTTTCAAGGTTCATCTATAATTTGTATCAATATTCCTTTATATGGCCAAATAATATTTCATTGCATTCCATTGTATAAATATATCACCTTTCATTTATCCATTCATTAGTTGGTGGACATTCGGGCTGTTTTTACCTCTTTGCCATTATGAATATGCTGCTATGAACATTCATGCACAAGTTTTTGTGGTAACATATGTTTTCATTTCTCTTGGGTATATATGTAGAAGTGGAATTGCTGGGTGTTTAACTTTTGACGAAATGCCAAACTGCTTGCCAAGGAACTGCAGCACCTTACGTTCTCACCAGCAACATGCAAGTGTTGTAATTTCTCCATACCCTTACCAGTGTTCTTCATCATTTCTTTTTGATACTAGCCATTGTCAGTGGGTGTAAAGTGGTATCTTATTATGGTTTTGATTTGCATCTTCTTGGTGACTAATAATATTGAGCATCTTTTTGAGTGCTTATTGACCATTTGCATGTCTTTTTTGAAGATGTCTTTTCAGATTCTTTGCCCATTTTTCAGAAATGTTTATTTATTTTGAGAGAGAGAGAGAGAGGGCAAGCAGGGAAGGGACAGAGAGAGAGAGAGAGAGAGAGAGATCCTAAGCAGGCTCCATGCCCTCAGTGCAAAGCCCAACATAGGGCTTAATCTCACTAACCATAAGATCATGATCTGGCTGAAATTAAGCATTGGGTGCTTAACCAACTGAGCTACCCAGGTGCCCCTTTGCCCATTTTTTAATTGGATTATTTATCTGTTTGTTATTGAGTGGTGGGAGTACTCTACATATTCTAAATACCAGTCCTTATTCAATATTTGAATTGCTAACATTTTTGCCCATTTTGTGAGTTGTTTATTAATTTTCTTGATAGTGTTGTTTGACACACAAGTGTTTTTAATATTGATGAAGTCCAGTTTATTTTCTTGTTGCTCATGCTTCTGGTGTCATATCTAAGACAATATTGCTGAATCCAATGTCCTGAAGATTTACTCCTATATCT
This sequence comes from Neofelis nebulosa, assembly GCF_028018385.1. NCBI lineage: Eukaryota > Metazoa > Chordata > Mammalia > Carnivora > Felidae > Neofelis > Neofelis nebulosa. The sequence continues at coordinate 79,330,107 of NC_080783.1, read as the reverse complement.
TCTTCTAATATTATTTTAGATCTTAGTCTTTGATCCATTTGACTTTATTTATTTATATGGTGTGAGGTAGGGGTACAAAATCATTCTTTTGTATGTGGCTATCCAGTTGTCCTAGCACGATTTGCTGAAAGACTATTCTTTCCCTATTGAATTGTTTTGGCATCCTTGCAGGAAATGAATTAACTGTGAATGTGAGAGTTTATTTCTGGATTCTCAGTTCTGTTCCATTGATCTTTATGTTTGTCCCTATGCTAGCACCACACTGTCTTGATTACTGTTGCTTTGTAATAAATTTCAAAATTGGGAAGTGATTCCTCCCACTTGGTTATTATTACTTTTTAATTAATTAATTAATTAACTAATTAATTTTAAAATTTACTTGTTAGCATATAGTGCAATAACGATTTCAGTAGAATCCAGTGATTCGTTGCCTACATATAACACCCAGTGCTCATCCCAATCAGTGTCTTCCTAAATGTCCCTTGCCTGTTTAGGCCATCTCCCACCCAAAACCCCTCCAGCGACCCTCAGTTTGTTCTCTTTATTTAAGAGTCTTTTATGTTTTGTCCCCTCCCTGTTTTTATATTCTTTTTGCTTCCCTTCCCTTATGTTTTTCTGTTTTGGATCTTAAATTCCACATGAGTGAAGTCATATGATATTTGTCTTTCTCTGACTAATATTGCTTAGAATAATACCCTCTAGTTCCATCCATGTCATTGCAAATGGCAAGATTTCATTCTTTTTGGTTGCTGAGTAATACTCCATTGTGTATATATACCACATCTTCTTTATCCATTCATCTGTCAATGGGCATGGTTATTATTTTTAAAGATTGTTTTAGCTATTATGGTCCCTCATGTTTCCAGATGAATTTTTTTATATAAAAAACTTTTAATGTTTATTTTTGAGAGAGAGACAGAGCATGAGCAAGGGAGGGGCAGAGAGAGAGGGAGACAGAATCTGAAGCAGGGTCCAGGCTCTGAGCTGTCAGCACAGAGCCCAATGTGGGGCTCAAACCTATGAACCGTGAGATTATGACATGAGCTGAAGTCTGATGCTTAACCGACTTAGCCACCCAGGCTCCCCTTTCATATGAATTTTAGGATCAACTTATCAATTCCTATAAATAAGTTATCTTGGATTCCAAGAGTAATTGCATCAAACCTGTAACTCAATTTGGAGATTATTGCCATTTTAACAATATTAAGTCTCCTGATCCATGAACATGAGTTGTCTTTCCATTGTTTAAATCTTTAATTTCTTTCAACAAAGTTTTGTAGTTTTCAAAATATTTTTTTCATTTCTTTTGTTAAACTCATTCCTAAGAATTTCATTTTTTGATGCTATTGTAAACTGAATTGTTTTCTTGATTTCATTTTCAGATATTTGAACTTGATTTCACTTGTTTATTGCAAGTGTATTGCAAAGTGTATTGTAGAAATACAATACTGATCACGTATCCCACAAACTTGCTGAACTCATTTATCAGATGTTTTTTAGTGGATTCTTTAGGAGTGTCTATGTACAATATCTTGTCATCTATGAATAGAGCTGGTTTTACTTCTTTTCTGATCTTTCCTGACTAGAATATCTATTACAATGTGGAATAAAAATGGCAAGAGTGAAGATCCTTGCCTTGTTCTTCATCACATAGGGAAAGCATGTAGTCTTTCACTGTTAAAAATATATTAGCCGCAGGTTTTTTACAGATGCCCTTTGTAAGGTTAAGGAAGTTTCCTTCTATTGCTAGTTTTTTGGGAATATTGTGAGTTCAGAAAAATATCCCAACATATATCCTTTATCATGAAACAGTGTTGGATTTTGTCAAATTTTTTTTCTGTGTTTATTGAGATAATCATATAGGTTTCCCCCCTTTACCTTATTCATATAGTATATTACATTAATTTTCTTTCTTTTTTTTTTTTTCAATTTTAAACCAAGAACAGGGGCTTATATAACATTTATAGTCAAGTTAACTAACATACAGTGTATATAGTGTGCTCTTAGTTTTTGGGGTAGATCCCGTGATTCATCACTGATTGATTCATCCCATGATTCATCCCATGATTGAGCACTGAACACCCAGTGCTCATCCCAACAAGTGCACTCCTCAATGCCCATCACCCATTTCCCCCTGCCCTAGCCCCCCATCAACCTGCAGTTTGTTCTCTGTATTTAAGTCTCTTATGGTTTGTTTCCCTCTCTGTTTGAAACTAATTTTTCCCCTTCCCTTCCCCCATGGTCTGCTGTTTCTCAAGTTCCACATATGAGTGAAAACATATGATAACTGTCTTTCTCTGACTGACTTATTTCACTTAGCATAATACGCTCCAGTTCCATCCACATTGCTGCAAATGGCAGGATTTCATTCTTTCTCATTGCCAAGTAGTATCCCATTGTATATATAAACCACATCTTCTTTATCCATTCATTAGTTGATGGACATTTGGGCTCTTTCCATAATTTGGCTATTGTTGAAAGTGCTGCAAAAAACATTGGGGTGTATACATTATTACATTAATTTTCAAATGTTGGGGCATTATATAACATATAATATATAGCAGTATATATATATATATATATATATATATATATATATATATTCCTTTCTATGTGCTGTTGAATGTTGAATTAAGGTTTTTGGTATTTTATTAAGAAGAAAATTTTCTTTATAAGGGATGTTGACAAATACATAACATTTCTATACATTATAGGCATATAAATATTTAAAAGCAATATTGTATATATATACACACACACATACAATATTGCTTTTAAATCACATAGGAGGAAAAAGATAAAGAAAAGAACATCTGTAATATTTTGTGTCATATTCTTTGAATTTCCTATTGTGAGTTCAGAAAAATATTACAACATATTTCCTTTCAGATTATTATGGTTTGATTATTTCCACCAATAGTTCCAATCCCCATAATTCATTTTGGTGTTTGGTCAGAGATAATAATTATTTTTCAAACTGCTAAGCAACTATGCCAGATAAATCATTGAATAATTCTCCCTTTATTGACTTTCATCATATTATAAAGTAGTATACATAAAAAGATTTGCTTCTCTACCATTTTGTTTGTGGTAGACATCTGCTTTCTTCCTTGATTCTGCCCCTCCACTTTCTACCAAGTTATGGTATAGCTGCCAAACATTTTAACACCACTATCACTGGGTCTAAAATGCACACATGATGATCGGTCACCAATTATAATACTCTAATCCCTTGTTTCAAGAAGTTGGTGCAAGTAGTAGGGGTAGGACCCAAGCAGGTGCCTAATCCATTCCTTGGATTAAGTATAACTTTTTCAGAGAAAGAAATTCCCTCTGAGATTGCTGACTTGGACAGTGTCATTTATATTTCTTATAATCTAGTAGTTTGATCTGGAGGCTTAATCAGATTCAATTTTATTTCTCTAGGCTACTTCATGGGTGGCATTGTATACTTCAACCAGAAGACATCCAATGTCTGGTTGATATTTTTTTGGGCTAAAACCAACAATTGATGTTCAGTGCTTAGATTTGTTAGTTCATGGGGGATATAAAATATAAAAGTGATACATCAATTCTATCATCTCTTTGTCGTATTATCTTGACTATTTTGAAAAAAATATTTTGTGGCTTTTTTAATTCAAGTGTAGTTGACATATAATGTTACATTAGTTTCAGGTGTACAACATATTGATTGGACAAGTCTATATGTTATCTATGTTCACCACAAGTATAGTTACCGTTTGTTACCATACAACACAATCACAATATCATTGACTATATTCCCTATGCTGTATCTATTATCTTCATGATTTATTCTTTCCCAAACCGGAAGCCCATGTTTCCCATTCTCTTTCACCCATTTTACTCAACCATCCACCCCCATTTCATCTGACAACCACTGGTGTATTCTCTGTATTTATCGGCCTATTTATTCTTTTTGTTTGTTTGCATGCTTATTTGTTTTGTTCTTTTATTGTTAAATTTTTAAATTTATATTTGTTTTAGAGAGAGAGGGAGAGAGGGTCAGAGGGAGACAGAGAATGTTCAGCATGGAGCCCGATGAGGTGCTCAATCCCATGATTCTAGGACCATGACCTCAGCTGAAATCAAGGGTTGGATGCGTAACCAACTGAGACACCCAGGCACCCCTGTTTTGTTCTTTTAGATCCCACATATAAGTGAAATCATAGGGTATTTGTCTTTTTCCATTTGACTTCTTTCACTTAGCATGATACCGTCTAGGTCTATCCATGTTGTCACAAATGGTAAGATCTCAACCTTTCTTTTTATGACTGAGTAATATTCCAGTGTGTGTGTGTGTGGGGGGGGTATCACACCTTCTTTATCCATTCATCTATGAAAGGACACTTGAGTTACTTCCATATCTTGGCTACTGTAAATAATGCTGCAGTAAACATAGGGGTGCATATATCCTTTCAAACTAGTGTTTTCATTTTCTTTGGTAAATATCTAGTAGTGGCATTACTGGATCATATGATATTTCTATTTTTAATTTTTTAAGGAAATTTCATACTGTTTTTCACAGTGGCTATACTAATTTTACATTTCCACCAACCGTGCATGAGGGTTCTTTTTTTCTCCAAATTCTTGGGAACACTTGTTCTTTCTTGTTTTTGACTTCAGCCATTCTTACAGGTGTAAGGTAATAGCTCATTGAGGTTTTGATTTGAATTTCCCTGATGATTAGTGATGTTGAGCATCTTTTAATGTGTCTGTTGGCATCTGTATGCCTTCTTGGAAAACACATCTGTTTTAGAAAAATATCTGTTCAGGTTCTCTGGCCATTTTTAATTTTTTTTAACATTTATTTATTTTTGAGACAGAGAGAGACAGAGCATGAGCATGAGAGGGTCAGAGAGAGAGAGGGAGACACAGAATCCGAAACAGGCTTCAGGCTCTGAGCTGTCAGCCCAGAGCCCGATGCGGGGCTCAAACTCACGGACCGCGAGATCATGACCTGAACTGAAGTCAGACGCCCAACCGACTGAGCCACCCAGGCACCCCACTCTGGCCATTTTTAAATTGAATTGTTTGTTTTTGTGTTAAGTTGTATAATTTCTTTACATATTTTGGATATTAACTACTTACTGATATATCATTTGCAAATATCTTCTCCCATTCATTAGGTTGCCTTTTCATTTTGTTGATGGCTTCCTTCGCTGTGCAAAAGATTTTAATTTTGATGCAGTCCAATAGTTTACTTTTGCATTTGTTTCCTTTGCCTGAGGAGACATATCTAGAAAAATGTTGCTAAAGTTGATGTTAAAGAAATTATTGCCTGTTTTCTTCTAGGAGTTTTGTGGCTTCGGGTCTCACATTTAGGTCTTTAATCCATTTGGGGTTTATTTTTGTGTGTATGGTACAAGAAAGTGGTCCAGTTTCATTGTTTTGCATGTAGCTGTCCAGTTTTTCCAACACCATTTGTTGAAGAGACTGTCTTTTCCCCAGTGTATGTTCTTGCCTCCTTTGTCATACATAAGTTGACCAAATAGGTTTATTTCTGGGCTCTCAATTATGTTCTATTGATCTATGTGTCTATTTTTATGTCAGTACCATACTGTTTTGATTACTGCAGCTTTGTAGTATATATGAAATCTGAGATTGTAATACCTGCAGCTTTGTTCTTCATTTTCAAGATTGCTTTGACTATTTGAGGTCTTTTGTGATTCCATACAAATGTTAGTATTATTTGTTCTAGTTCTGTGAGAAATGATGTTGGTATTTTAATAGGGATTACAGTGAATCTGTAGATTGCTTTGGGTAGTATGGATGTTTTAACAACAATTCTTTCCATCCATACACATGGAACATCTTTCCATTTGTGTCATCTTCAATTTCTTTCTCTAATTCTTTTCATCTTTTATAGTTTTTAGAGTACAGGTCTTTCACCTCCTTGGTCAAGTTTATTCCTAGGTATTTTATTCTTTATTTGGTGCAATTGTAAATGGAATTTTCTAATCTTATGCTATTTCATTATTCTTATATGGAAATGCAACAGATTTCTGTGTATTAATTTTGTATCTTACAACTTTGCATTCATTCTAATAGTTTTTGGTGGAGTTGTTAGGGTTTTCTTTAAAAAAATGTTTTTAAACGTTTTATTTATTTTTAAGAGAGAGAAGGAGAGCACAAGTGGGAGAGGGGCAGAGAGAGAGAGGGAGACACAGAATCTGAAACAGGCTCCAGGCTCTGAGCTGTCAGCACAGAGCCCAACATGGGGCTCAAACACATGAACCACAAGATCATGACCTGAGCTGAAGTCAGATGCTTAACTGACTGATCTACCCAGATGCCCCTAGGATTTTCTATGCGTAGTATTATGTCATTTGCAAATAGAATATTACTTCTTCCCTCCCAATTTGAATGCCTATTATTTCTTTTTCTTGTCTGATTGCTATGCCTAGAACTTCCAGTACTATGTTGAATAAAAGTGGTGAGAGTGGACATCCTTGTCTTGTTCCTAACCGTAGAGGAAAAGTTCTTAGTTTTTCACCATTCATGTTAGCTATGGGTTTGTCATATATGGACTTTATTATGTTGAAGTCTGTTTCTTCTAACTCATTTTTTGGAGAGTTTTTTTTATCATGAATAGATGTTGAATTTTGTCAAATGCTTTTTCTGCATCTATTGAGATGATCATATGATTTTTATCCTTCATTTTTTAAAAATTTTATTTAGAAAAAAAAGTTACAGAGAGGGAAGGAGACAAACCATAAGAGATTCTTAAATACTGAGAACAAACTGAGGGTTGATGGAGGGTGGGGGAGAGGGGAAAGTGGGTGATGGGCATTAAGGAGGGCATCTGTTGGGGTGAGCACTGGGTGTTGTATGGAAACCAATTTGACAATAAATTATATAAAAATAAATAAATAAACATTAAAAAACCCAACTTTTTAAAAAAACATAAGTACTTTAAAGGAGTCTAAACACTGTTTTAGCTGTATAAATTTTGATATGTTATATTTTCATTTTCTTTGAAACATTTGCAAGTTTCCTCTCTGATTTCTTCTTTGATCCATGGGTTATTAAGATGTGTGTTCTCTGATTTACAAATATTTGACAATATTGCAGATATCTTTTTGTTGTGATTTCTAATTTAATTTTGTTTTGGTCAGAGAACATACTCTGTATAATATCAGTTCTTTTTAAATTTATTGAGACTTGTGTGATGGCCCAGCATATAGTTTATCTTGGTGAATGTACCGAATGTACTTGAAAAGAGTGTATTTACAGCTCTTGGGTGAAAAAAATCCATAAACATCAATTAAGTAAAAAAATTTTATATTAGAGAGAGCACACAAGCAGGGGAGAGGAGCAGGGGGGCGGGGAATATCCATGCTGAGCATGGAGCCCAATGTGGAGCTTGATTCCATGACCCTGAGATCATGACCTGAGCCAAAATCAAGAGTCAGACACTCAGTCAACTGAGACATCCAGGTGCCCCTATCCTTCATTTTGTTAAATTTGGTGTATCACATTGACTGATTAGTGAATATTGAAACATCTTTGCATCATTGTAATAAATGTGGTTTGCTAATATTTTATTGGGGATTTTTACAACTATGTTCATACTATGTTCATCAGGGATATTGACCTGCAGTTTTCTTTTTTATAGCATCTTTGTCCGGTTTTGGTATCAGGGTAATGCCAGCCTTGTATAATGAATTTAGATGTTTTTCTTCATTTTCTAATATTTGGAATAGTTTGAGGACAATAGGTATTAACTCTCCTTTAAATGTTTGATATAATTTACTTGTGAATCCATTCAGTCATGGACTTTTGTTTGTTTGGAGTTTTTTTTTTAAATTACACTTTGGGGTGCCTGGGTGGCTCATTCAGTTGAGCGTCCAACTTTGGCTCAGGTCATGATCTCACAGTTCATGAGTTCCAGCCCTGCATCAGGCTCTTTGCTGTCAGTGCAGAGCCCACTTCAGATCCCTTTCTCTCTCTGCCCCTCCCTCATTCATGGTCTCTCTCTCAAAAATAAATAAACATTCAAAAATTACAATTTGATTATAGTTTTTAAACTACAATTCAATTTTGTTACTAGTAATGAGTCTGTTCAGATTTTCTATTCTTCCTGATTCAGTTTTGGAAGATTGTTCTGATTCCTGAAATGCACCCATTTCTTTTAGGATTTGTTGGCATATAATTTTTGTAGCATTCTCTTATAATTTTTTGTATTTCTGTGATACTGGTTATTTCTCCTCTTCATGTCTGATTTTATTTATTTGTGTCCTATCTTATTTTACTTGATGAATCTGGCTAAAGGTTTATCAATTTTGTTTATCTTTTCAAAGAACCAGCTCTTGGTTTCGTTGAATCTTTTCTATTGTTTTTTAAGTCTCTATTTCATTTCTTTCTGCTCTGATTTTTATTATTTCCTTTCTTCTGCTAATTTTGGGCTTTTTTTGTTGTTCTTTTCCTAGTTCTTTTAGGTATAAGCTTAGAGTATTTAGTTGAGCTTTTTCTTATTTCTTTTTTTTTTTTTTTTTTTTTTTTTAATTTTTTTTTTTCCAACATTTTTTATTTATTTTTGGGACAGAGAGAGACAGAGCATGAACGGGGGAGGGGCAGAGAGAGAGGGAGACACAGAATCGGAAACAGGCTCCAGGCTCCGAGCCATCAGCCCAGAGCCTGACGCGGGGCTCGAACTCACGGACCGCGAGATCGTGACCTGGCTGAAGTCGGACGCTTAACCGACTGCACCACCCAGGCGCCCCTTCTTATTTCTTGAAGTAAGCCTGTATTGATATAAATTTCCTTCTTAGAACTGCTTTCTCTTATTTTTTAAAGTAAATTCTTCAGGAGACAATTTTTAAAACTTTAAAATTTTCTTTAAACTTACATATGAGACTCCTAAAACCACTTATATGGATGTGAATCTCTTGTATTTAAGGATTTACAGAGATGAAAACTGAATAAATTTAATAACCAATACTAATACCTAACATCTATTGTATGTAATTTTTTCTTTACCTTCAACTAAAATCTGTCCTCCTACAAATAAAGGACATTATTCATTCTTTTTCTTAGATAATCATCGGTTTATCATCCTCCAAGAATTTTATTTTTCAGTTTTCTCTTCATGTCATATAGTGAACCACTGGTTTCAGAGAAACCAGTGGTTTCATTGTTGTGCAAATCAACAATCTAATTAGGCTTTAATTTTATGAGGCAAACATGTAGGCAAAGTCTATGCATATCTAGCAGTCAATTTTAATGTAAAGAATGCCAAATATAGATAGTTATTGCAGAATACCCAATTTCACAGTCTCATGAGAATAGACATTCAACTTCCAATGTGTCCATTCCAAAGCAGGACAATGGTGTTAAAGTCCTAAATCAACTTCCATTCCTGAGTAATTGGCAATCTCTAGGAAAATATGTGAGACTGAGCATGAGGTGATGGTTGGCAATCTCCAAAACTTATGTATTTATCTTTAGCTAACTGTGTCTAAAATATCCAACTACCAGATAAACTTCTACTTCAAGTAATTAGAAACTAAGTAATTTAAAATTTTTTAATGTTTAATTTTGAGAGAGAGAGAGAGAGACAGAGCGTGAGTAGGGGAGGGGAAAAGAGAGAGGGAAACACAGAATCTGAAGCCAGCTCTAGGCTCTGAGCTATCAGCACAGAGCCCGATGCGGGGTTCAAACTCACGAACCTTGAGATTATGACCTGAGCCAAAGTTGAACTCTTACCTGATGAGCCACCCAGGCACTCCAAAACTAAGTAATTTGAACTAATTCTCCTGCTGAGGACAATTCTAACTATTGGGGAAATGCTAAAACCATATCAAACAAAAATAAAGAAAAATGCCTTTTTGCTTAAAGATGTAAAAAGTCAAATGGACTTTCACAGCAATATTTGAGAGAAAATGAAAATCCAAAAATGTGTACTTATCATTTACAGTGACTTTTCTTCTGGAAACATTTGCCAGTTAAAGAAGAGAAACCAAGATTCTGATTGGTTCATTTAATAGCCTAATGGAGCTAGTATGATAAAACTTGGAGTCCAAGATCTGAAAGGGAAGAGTGGCCATGTTAAATCTCTCCCCATGTTCTGGCTGGAATCTTAAAGGGCTGAACCTTGGGGAACTAGTCATCACTGGGATTAGGTTTTATATCATGTTAATCTCCAGAATTTGATTAAGTTTATTTCAGATTAGGGGGTTCCTGGGCGGCTCAATTGGTTTCATGTCTGACTCTTGATTTTGGCTCAGGTCATGATCTCACGTTTCATGACATCAAGCCCCATGTTGGACTCTGCACTGACAGCGTGGAGCCTGCTTAGGATTCTCCTTCTCTCCCTCTCTCTCTGCCCCTCCCATGCATTCTCTCAAAATAAATAAATAAACATTTTTTTGAAAAAGTTTATTCCAGATTGGTAGTTTCCCAGAGCTTGGCAGAAGGAAAATAAAATCACTATGCAGTATTGTAATATTATCCTAAGCATCAAATTATTTCTGTAAGTTTTTCCAGTATAATGTCTAGCACACAATTAAAAGTAACCAGGTACCAGAGTATCAGGTACCAGAGACATGATAACATAATTGAGAACCAGCAGGAACTATAAGCAATAGAAAAAGGCACTCAGAGTCCATTAGCATTATCAGGAATAGACCTTAAAATAAATGTTTATTATCTTCAAGCAGGTAAAAGACAAGACTGAGAATTTTTAAAGATATAGAACATAAAAGACTTGGAAGCCAGAAGACAATGATAACTGTAAGGCACTAAAAATAATAAGTACCAAACTAGAAATCCATATGTAATGAAAGTAGTCTTCAATAATCAAGGGGATATAAAGACATTTTCAGACAAACAAAAACTGAAAATTAGTCATGTGCATATCTGCACTAACAGGAATAATACAGGGTATTTTTTTGGGTAGAAAAAAAAAAAAGATCCCAATTGGAAACGTAGATAAGAGTGAAAACAATGAGGTGTAAACATTTGGATAAATCAAAATGTGTATTTACAACATAAATAGTAATAATAACAACTTTTGGTCTTTAAGATACAGAGAAAATACATAACAATAGCATATTTGTTAGAACAGAGAAAATATCGTTGGTGTTCTAAGGTTTACACAATTTGGGGAAAGAGGGTAAAAGTAGTGATAAATGTCAGATTTTGATAAACCACAAATTCATGTTGTAATATTATGGTAGCCACTAAAAGTCTGATAAAACAGTAAATACTTTTCCAGCTAAATATGAGTCAAGGTTAAATATTGAGATTGAGTTCATTTTAATAATTGGCAATTTGACTAAACCAGAGAAATTTTAATGAAATATATCCTTCAGAAGACATGGCCTCATTTTAGGTAATCAAAATGTGAATAATTGCCACTTCCTTAAGGTTCTATCTTTCATTTATGGCTATTTTATCTTTTCCTTATAATTTCTAAGAAGACAATTGTTTCCTAAAGGATTTGTTTAACATTTTTAAATTTCACGCATTTTATTCTTAACCAAAAATAAAATGGAATTAAGCATGTGCAAAATAACTGAATGTCAAGTAACCAGTTATGCAGCCAGCTCATTTACACTGAATTAGTAATTTGCTCAGTCTGCAATTTATGTTAATTAAGGAAAGATTATCTTATGTTATACATTTACATAATGACATAAATGTCTCCTTCTCTGTAAATGTTATTATTATCTTAAGTTTCAGTTCTTTTTCACTATTAGTGTCTTAGATAATTCCATATAAGCTATTTTCATTATACTTTAGCTGGCACTGTAATTGGGAGACTATTCAACTTAAAAGCTAAATAAGTATTGAAAACACATAACATTTTCTTGATTTCCACAAGCTGTGTGATACTCTGAATAAAATGATTACGACAACCACTATGATATATTCTTTTAAAAAATATAAGTAGGCTCTTATATGCCTTATAAACTTTATATATTTTAATGTAATTATGCTTTTATGAAATCTTTTTGATAAATATATTAATAGTAAAATACTTATGAAATATGTTGGGTTTTCCCCCCTATTTTGCAGAGATTAAGCTGTGGTTTGGTTGTATGTATTTATTCTGAATCTCTAGCTAATTAATTTTATGTGCATAGTTTAAGGCCCCAGTGACTGGTCAGGATGATCAGGGGAGAAGGGAGTGGGGAGGACATTTTATTAGTTGTCTACAGTTCCTACATTCATCAAATAATTGTCATCTTTCTGAAATAAGTGAAGACCAAACTTTCAGTTCCATCTTAGCTACTGACTTGTTTTGTCAACTCAATTTACTTCTTTGGGCTTTTCCATTTTCCTCTTAGTAACTTCTCCTTGTCTATAGAGTCCCTGTCTATTAGAGCAATTTGATCCCGGTAGAAAAGAGTTTCTGCAAATCCAAAGTATATTTGTCATCCTTCATGGAATACTGATATCTAAAGTTTTCAGCTAAACAAAACAAAATAAAACAAGTGTTTCCCTGGGCATATTAAAGGCCTCAGCAGAAAGCTAGACCTAAATGCAAAGCATGTGCAGAACCCAGAAACCTATCTAAATCAATGAATCTGTGGTGTTTGCCATCTTGTTGTCCATTGTTTATTGTACTTGTTGACGGTAAGAGGCTGTTTTTGCAGTATTCCCCACTAACGTTCATTTCTGCTGTCATGGCATCTTTCCACCCAATACCTTGTTGTTTACCGTGAGTCAGAAAAGCATCTGCAATAGAAAACTTAGCTGATCCCACCAGAGACTTTAGGCCCAGCTGAAGCACCAAAGAAGCTTTGGAAGGAGCAAAGTCTAGACATGAGCAGCTGCTAACAGACATCCCTGTGTTTGTTCTGTAGTGCCCAAGGACCTCAGTGACTGCTGCCTGAGCTGTGAAGGCGCCTGGTTCTATGTAAGAGCTGAACTTGCAGAAATTGGAGATGAGTTAAATGTTAAAAATAGATCATCGACACCACTAAATTAGGAGTATATGTAAATCACTAAAATGTGAGTTTCAGAGTCATTGTCAAAAGAGTCTTTAATAGTAAAAAGTGAATTTTTCTCAGTGAAGATAGGGTACTAGAGAGTGAGATCAATAAAGTCACAGAAGCAGGACGATAAATGATATAACTAAAGAAAGAAGTAGGTACTTTAGGCCTAGGAAAAAAGTCATATTTGTGCCCTGTGAGTGCTTATGGCATAAAAAATATCCTGAATATGGGACTTGAGCTTTGATTTTAATGTTTAAGATTAGAAAGTGCCAGGATAAGAAATATTGTATGTACCATTAAAGAAACAGGCCTTAAAAAGTGTTCTAATAATGAGAATAGAGAGGAAAGGAAGGCTTGGGGAAATAGAAAACAGAATCAATTGACATTGCATAAAAAGAGAAAAATATCAAAAGGGAAAGGAATCGAAGGACAGAAAAGAGAATTAAACATTAAATATACTGACGAGAAATGTACATTCATCGTAGTGACTTTGCAGTGTTATTGCTACTATGGTTTACAAGATGCCTTGAACAAGAATCAAGTCATAGAATTTCACCTTCTTTTATATCTGTTTATGCAAGAAGGAGTTTGCTATGTAAGCAAAGCAGGGTGAGCTCGAGGCATACTAACAAAGATATCATGATTCCTCAAAGTTAGAGCCTGGTAAGATTAAGCCATAGCCCAGAGACACTTCTGTCTCAGAGAAACAAAGATGATGGGCTCCCCTGCTGGGATTACTATCCTAATTATCAGAGAACCATTGTTTCTTTCCACTCCTGGGCATCAAATAGGCTAACCCCCTCAACTTCAAATAAACTCCCACCAGTACTGAGAACATTCTCTGGCTCGTGCTTGCCTTCTCGAAAACCAAAGGCACTTGGCTGTAGGCCAGATTTTAGTATTACAGTCCTTGGCACATTTCCATCAGCACTGGATTTTAACACACACACACACACACACACACACACACACACACACACACACACACACATTTTAACATAGACAATTTAAAAGAAGCCTGGTTTACTTTTTTTAAACATTAGTATAAAAAAGAACTTTCTAGGGGCGCCTGGGTGGCGCAGTCGGTTAAGCGTCCGACTTCAGCCAGGTCACGATCTCGCGGTCCGTGAGTTCGAGCCCCGCGTCGGGCTCTGGGCTGATGGCTCGGAGCCTGTTTCCGATTCTGTGTCTCCCTCTCTCTCTGCCCCTCCCCCGTTCATGCTCTGTCTCTCTCTGTCCCAAAAATAAATAAAAAAACGTTGAAAAAAAAAATTTTTAAAAAAAATTTAAAAAAAAAGAACTTTCTAGTATTTCTTTTAACAATAACTTTGATCTCTTGCCACTGAACTGTCTTATAGGAAAAGTCTCCTTATGATGGATTTTTTAAAATGGAAATTCTAAAGTAATATCTTTAAAGATAAGGAACAAAAAAAGAACTCATCTTTGAGCAAATTGCGTTACTACAAAATAGGAACATAAGCACTGTTGATAGCCACGTTTCCTCTGAAATAGAACTTTATCCCAAAATTCTATTAAATCTCAAATATTTTAGTGAAACTGTATGAGGTATACATGCATTTATTTTCTTTGGCCTTAAATGAGACCTACCTTCATCTTTCTCTTCTCAAGAAAAATTCACCTCCCTTATGAAAAAGAGTTACAATTCTAGATATTTGCTTCCTGGGAATAGAATTGCATCCACCAGTGGATATTTGCATTTTATACCTTTTGATAATTTATTTACCACCCACTTTGTTTTTCTTCTTAGTACAGCTGTGTTCCCTCCACACCCAAATATGGTCTGAGTCCTGATACACAAGGGTACACTAACTTCATTACAGCTGTTGTCTGGCCAACTCTTCTCCTCCTCCACCAGACTCCACCCTTCTCAGGGATCCTAGGTCACGACTGATGCAGTGAGGGGTAGCAAAGAGATCTGGAAATCTGGAGTCTCAAATTCCAGTCAGTTAATGAGACCAACTGTCTGTGTCATCTAAGAAGTTCAGTCACATTCATAGGTCTTGGAAAATAATGACATTGGACTGTTGGTCATCTAACATTTCTTCCCCTTCTAAATTCTATGATTTGAACACTGTTTCTTGGTTCCACTGTTTCTAGAAGAGGAAAAAAATAAAAAAATCTGAAAGATGTCTTTCTGAAAAGAGACCATGTAGCAAAGAGAACTCTAATCTTACTATTCATTTACCACTCAACAAGTGTTTGTTGGACATCTACTATGGTCCAGGCACTATGCTGACTAGGCACTGAGTCTTATTTAATTACATTTATGTTTGTTCATTCCCAAACTATTTTATTGAAGCGAATTTTACATAACATAAAACTAACCATTTTAAAACACACAATTCAGAATGTTCACAATGTTGTGCAGCCACTACCCCTATCCTAGGTCCAAAACATTTGGAAGGATGGAAACCCCATACCTGCTAAGCCATCAGTCCCCACGGTTCCCTCTCCCTACCCCTAGTAACCACCAATCTGCTTCCTGTATCTATGGATTTATTTATTCTGTATATTTAATATAAATGGAATCATGCAGTATGTGACCTTTTTTGTCTGGCTCACTTAGCATAATGCTTTTGAGGTTTACCCATGTTGTAGCATGTATAATTATTTCACTCCTTTTTCTGGCTGAATAGTGTTTTATTGTATGTATATACCACAATTTGTTTACCCATTCATTTATTGATGGACATTTGGGTTGTTTCCACCTTTTGGCTATTGCCAATAGTGCTGTTTTGAACATGTGTGTACCTCAAACAACTTTTCAGATCAACAATTATGGCTCAAATACACAGTTTATGGCCAGGACTCTTACAAATACTTTTGGAAGCAGTTAACTGTCTTCCTGAGCTGGATTCAATCAAAGCTGTTACATTGTCATCTAATCTCTGACTTTTTCATTTCTTTGTTCCTAGTTTTATTGCTTAATAAATTGAGAAAATCTATAAAATATCTTCTAATCCTTGCTGTGTTCCTATAAATGTATAAGTATAAAACTAGAATCCAACAAATGTCTTTATAATCAATGCCACATACAGTCATATAAACAAGGAGCCATTAGTATCAGAAAAAGAAAAGACCATGTTTGACTTTAAAATGTTTCCAACTGATCAATTACTTACCAGAAAGGGGAGCGGGGCAAAAGTGCCAGGCTATCTGCTGTTCAGCTCAGTTAGGGCAGCAAAGATATCTGTGTTATTTTTATTCTTTAAATTACAACCGGTGAAAACCATTTCTTTTCTTCATTATATAATAACTGAATAAGAATTGGTTATTTAATTTGTGTTTTTCTGTTCATAGGCCAAGTTGCAAAATCACTTGAACTGATGTTATGATTTTTAGATTCAGCTTAATAAATACTTCGTGCCAATTCCTGGTCCTCAATATCTAAGACATCTGTGGTTTTCTTCCAATTTCCCTGCTTACCAGTCTTAAGGATCCATGTACTGTTTCCATTTTTAGATTCATTGGCTCAGTGTAAATTTGTAAGAGCTAGTGATGACAAAAACCAACCCTCAACATTCACACACACACGCGCGCACCCCGCACCCATACATACACACACATTTAGTTCTCTTTTATTCTCTTCATCGACTTAAAGATTTAGGCTTCACATGATTCACCAATTTAGAACTATTTTTTAAAAAATATTTCCCAATAAGTTCTGGCTTGGATTAGGTACAGGCTTAAAAATGATACAAAGAAATTTTTGCAAACTGACAAAAAGATAGTGCCTTTGTGAGTCAAAATCTTACTATTTTTCTAAAATAATAGACTTCATTCTTTCTAGTGTGGTACATTCACTGCTCTGTCCAGTGATAATTCTTTCAATCCAATAATAAGTGTGTGCTGTCTTTATATACACAAAGTACTACTGCTGTCATCCGTCCGTTCGGGTTTACAGTAAATTAGTAACAAACAGTTTTATGCAATACTTGTGCTTATGGGAAGCCATGCTTTAATTTTTTTTTTTTTTGGTAATGTTTATTTATTTTTGAGAGAGACAGAGTGCAAGTTGGGAAGGGGCAGAGAGAGAAGGAGACACAGAATCCAAAGCTGGTGGGGCTCAAACCCGGAACCGTGAGATCAGGACCTGAGCCGACGTTGGATGCTTAACCGACTGAGCCACCCAGGCGCCCTGGGGAAGCCATGCTTTAAATGTAACTTTTTCATGTTGAATGATCTTAAACACATTAGAGGACCTCAATAATTGAAGAAATATCCTAATATCTCTTATAAAGCAAAGGATCATCAAGAAAAGTAAATTATTTCTTAATTATTAAACTATTTTGCAAAATTAGATTTTCCTATTGAGTTTGTCTCAAAAACAAGGTGCTAAGGGGCGCCTGGGTGGCGCAGTCGGTTAAGCGTCCGACTTCAGCCAGGTCACGATCTCGCGGTCCGTGAGTTCGAGCCCCGCGTCAGGCTCTGGGCTGATGGCTCGGAGCCTGGAGCCTGTTTCCGATTCTGTGTCTCCCTCTCTCTCTGCCCCTCCCCCGTTCATGCTCTGTCTCTCTCTGTCCCAAAAATAAATAAAAAACGTTGAAAAAAAATTTAAAAAAAAAAAAAAAACAAGGTGCTAATATCTTAAGTAATAAAACTTCCATTTACACAGTTCTTTACTTTTTCTCTTGCATTTTCTCACCTGTTATTTTACTCACACAGTTACAGTGCTATTATCTACACACAAGTGAAATACCTTAAGGCCTTGCTGCTCTCAGTGTGGTCTGAGAACCGGCTTTATCACCAAATGAGTTGGTTAAAAACGCAGAATCCCAGGCCCCACCATGGACTTATTGAATTAGAATCTTCATTAAGAAATATCAAGTGGTTTGCCCTGAGTTTTTTAATAGTAAATCTAGGGCCGGATTTTCTACTGAAAATATTCTACATATTTTACTGATCTGCAGCTCAGAAATCTGTCATCTGACTATCCTGAGTGATAATGAACAAGTAACATGAACGTAAGAGAATCAATCTGGCATTGCTACTATGTCCATGATGTATGTCATTGATTACATCAAACAATAAAACTTGTAGGATCCAGGAAACAAGGCCTGGCTGCAGACAGAATGGTCTGATGAATCTTTAGAGGACCATCTGTTTTCTTCGTCAGATATTCAGCAATAATTTTATTAGTACTGAGAACAAAATAACTGCTTTGCTTTCTTTAACATAAAAATAAAGGTAACAGGAATTAAATAGTAAACCAGAAGTTGGAAATAAAGTGCTCATTAAGTTTACCAACTGACTCTGAGCACAAAACAACATACTAGCATTTTCCATGGATCGGTTAATGCTTTTTACAAAGATAATGCTTTCTTTCCTTAGTTTCTCATTGCCATGAGTAAAATATTAATGAGACCCACCTTTCTGAACAAAAAGTTATCTTCCCCTCTGGCTTGCCAAGGTGCTTTTTATGATAAGATTTTATCTCAAGAAACTTCCTTTTAAAATGCAAATATGAGTGCTGATGTATTAATATGATAATGAATAATAATTGCATTTCTGGAGTTTATCTGATTGGTATAAAACAGCGTCCTCTAGAAATTATTCCCAGCTCCAAAGGTTTATAAATGTACATCAGGTGGGGGCACCTGGGTGGCTCAGTTGGTTAAGCGGCTGACTTCAGCTCAGGTCATGATCTCTCGGTTCACCGAGTTTGAGCCCTGACTCGGGCTCTGTGCTGACAGCTGAGTGTGGAGCCTGCTGCAGATTCTGTCTCTGTCCCTCCTCTGCTCATTCTCTCTCTCTCTCTCTCTCTCTCTCTCTCTCTCTCTCTCTCTCTCTCAAAGATAAATAAACTTAAAATTTTTTTAAAAAATATACATCAGGTGGTAGTGGAAGGAGGTGCACAGAGAAGAAAGATGGAAGGTCAGGGGGATCCCTGGGGTTGGTGATAAACAAGAAAGCCATTCAAATTCTATATGGCTTCACACTTTCAGAGTGTTTCCCCTTATTTGCTTTGTGTGGTAAGGAGATCTCTGGGATGCTACTGAAGATAGGGGAAACCAAATGCAGGGCAAGCCTTTGGGTGGGCAGATGCCGGAACCTACCTAGGGAAGACACGCTGCGCATTTGGAACTACCTTTCCCCAGGATTCTGTCCCACAGAGCTCTTTGGGATGAATGCCTGGCTCCTGACCAACAGAGATCCCATGTGCATTCACAGGGGAAAGCACTGCTTCCCAGGTACTTTCCTGTACAGTCTTCCTGCTCAAGCCGACTCTCTCTTAATTGACTCAGGACAGTAAAATTCCCTAAAAGACCATTTGTTTAAAAAAAAGAGAAATGAATATTTTAAGTCCTTTTAGTTTTCTTTTACTGTTTCCTCCTAGTTTACCCTAGAGAAGGGAATCCCAAGAAAAAGGACATTTAAATACTGGAATAGTTTACAAGGGAGGTTGTAAAATCATCATAAACTGAGATATTTAAAAATAAAATAGCATCGAAGGCCTTTGGGATGATAAGATAGACATTGTCTTAAAGGCAGGAAAATGGACAAAATTATTTTTTAGTACTTCGGCTCAGCAACTCACAGAAAAATGCAATGTCTATGTTTCAAATTAGGCTTGGGACGCCTGGGTGGCTCTGTCTTTTAAACGTCCGACTCTTGATTTTTGCTCAGGTCATGATTCCAGGGTCATGAGATCGAGCACCGCGTCGGGCTTTGCACTGGACGTGGAGCTTGCTTAAGATTCTCTCTTTCTCTCTCCTTCTGCCCCTCTCTTCTGCTCACACTCTCTCTTTAAAAAAATACAAACAAACAAAAAAATAGTTTAGTGTTGAGTCCCTAAACATTTTAAAATTTCACAAAAGCGTATGTTTGAGATTTTGTGCTTGATTACAGTTTGGTTTGCAAGGGCTAACTGTAAGTGTAAGGACACCTAACAAAATAGTTTATACATTCAAGATGATTCTTAGGTGTTATGTATTATCAGAAATCAACACTAGTTTTTGTGTCTTTTTTTAAAAAAATCCGGTTACTCTTTGAATGTGCTTCTGTGGTGCTTCATACATTTTAATTATAAATTATATTTATAATTATATAAACATCATATGATAAAAAAGGATGGGATCATAGTGAATTATACGCTAATTAATTCACTAAAATTATAAATTCACTAAATTTATTTATACACTAAAAAAAAATTTTTTTTTAACTCAGCCCTAAAGTCCTTTCTTGCTTCTTGTTCTTTCAGGTCTTAGATACTTTAACTTAACTCTGGTGAGTGACTCAAGTTAATAAATTACTCTTAAATTATAAAGTATGTAAATTTAGCAGATTTGATCCAGGCTGATTTATACATTCTATCAACTTGATCCATTTATAAAAGCTAAATGCAACCTCTTAAAAATCTTATGGAAAAGATTTTAGAAATATATTTAAAATCCCTTTGTAGCATTTTAAGAAACTTCTGTAATACATTCATTAAGATATTTTAATTAATTAAAACAATAAAAGACAGTATGCTATTATGGACTTATTCCTTTTTATTAAAATTAAACTTAAGGTACTTAAATATGAAAAGGAGCCTCTTAAAATATCTTACATATCATATCTGCTTAAATTTTGTAAGTTGTATATGATAACATATTTGGAAAATGGTGTGAATTTTAGTGACTAAAAATATTAAAATGGATGAGATGATCCCATTTTTATATGAATAAATATTGAGAATTATTTTGTTTGGGAAAAATGTGTAAACTAATCAATTTATAGTTCCATGTAAAACTATGTAGATAGAGATGCAAAGATTTTAAAATAACAGGCTGTTTGCTTATAATATTTGCATACTGAAGTCTTCCAAAGAGAGAAGTATACATTAGTTTTACAAATATGCAATGTAAATACATTTGTAATGTACATTTGTGTGTGTATCCATCGCCCAAAATACACACATATACGTGCCATACATCTGCCAAAGTGATGGAAAATGAGTCCATGAATTCTGGACTATTTTTCATCGTTGCCTGGTTTAAAATAGAATCTATGCATTAATTTAAGAAGTAAACAAAGCTAATAATCCAAGAAAGTGCTCACTAGGCATAGATCTTTGATAAGTCTATACTAAGTATGGGAAGTCAAATTAGATGAAGTATTCATTGAGGAAGGCTACCACGTTGGGTATGTCTAGAATTTGACTTAAGATCATAGGATAATTGTTCTGCGCTTCAGAAGAGTGAATGTGACCATTAAACCTTGGCCTGTTGTGATATTATCAATTTGCCTGACATACTCCGGAAAGCAGTTATTTTATAGATTCAGCTTTTATATTGGGTTAGGTTTTATAAAATATCTTTTTACACAAAGTGAAAGGAAGGTTTAGTACCTGACCGGTTGTTTCTTTTTTGTTTTCAACTTGAGATGCACAAAAAGTGAAAGCCCCTGTAACCCCACTATTTGTTTCACCCTCAGCCCTATCCTCCTGCTTCCACCATTTAGCCACACGCCCAAAGAGAGCTCGCCATTAACAATGTGGTACTACAAATTCTTTTCGACCTTCCTCTTTCATACAACTATATTGATCTATCTACACAGGCTTTACAAAAATGGATCAGGCTAGCCATACTGATCTATAATGGGCTTCTTCCCCGTATTTGTAAATCTGGACATCTTTCCGTATCATCATACATGGATTTTTTTTTCACTTTCAATGAGTGGATTGCATACCAGTGTATATCATAATCTGTGTAGCTATTCCCTATTGATATTTAAATTATTTTCAGGTAGATGTTTTTCTTTCATGCTACTGAAATCACCATTTTAGGGAATATCATGTCGCTTTACGTACTTGAGCAGCATTTATGTAAGACAGATTCCCCCATAGACCAGTTCCAGTTCTTGCTCGGGTCACCTTAACTGGGATGCTGTGAGAGCCAATGGTGCTTTTTTTTTTTTTTCCCGCATGTTCTTGACCATTTTCTCTGTTCCTTGGAAGGTCCTCTGCTTTTCCTTCTACCTCTTTTGTAGTTCCTTCTCTATGCAGTTTGCTACTACATTTTCCTCAATGCAACCTCCTCAAGTTCAACCTAGATACTCTTCTCTTTGCATATCATATTCCATCTTTAGACACCTCATCAATGACCAAGGCTTCACTTACCATGTATACAAGAATGACATCTGTATTTAGAGCTTCATTTTAGACCTCTCTGTATTCCAGAACCATGTAGATTGCAACACATTTGTTACTTTTTAGATTACTTTTGATTTATTTTTCTGCTCTGTTCCTTCCTTCATGACCCAAGATGCATAAATTCTACTGCCACAAACTCATTTTATCTAAAACTGAACTCATAATTCTATCAAACCCAGCCTACCCCAGTATTTTCTTTTTTTTTTAATGCTTATTTATTTTTTAAGAGAGACAGAGTGTGAGTGGGGGAGGGGCCGACAGGGAGGGAGACACAAAATCTGAAGCAGGCTCCAGCTTCTGGGCTGTCAGCACAGACCCCGGCACGGGGCTCAAACCCACGAACCATGAGATCATGACCTGAGCTGAAGTTGGAGACTTAACTGACTGAGCCACCCAGGCATCTCCCGCAGTATCTTCTATCTGAGTAAAGGGTATTACCATCCAAATGGTTGCACAGTAGAAATAATTACCCTTATGCAATTTATCACCAAACATAATTTTATGTCCTAAAGATTTCTTCAGTCCATCGGCTTCTCCCTATCTCTACTGCTACCCAACTAATTCATGCTACTATCATCTCTTGTCATTGTAAAATCTTCCTAATTGAGTTCAGCTGCTTATTCTTGCCCAGTTCTAATCACGTTTCCATCAGATTGACCTTCCCTCCTCACTTTTGCCTTTCAGCCATACCAGCCTTCTTACAATTCCTCCAATGTTCTTCTATGCTCCCTCTGTCTGCAGAACATCTTTATTTGTTTACTTCAAGACTCTGGGGTTTTATCAGTGAAAAAGACAGGAAGGTTTTCTTCTTCTAAACCAGCTTATATTCTAGAGGGGTAGAACAATAAAAGATATACAAAAAGTCAATCACAAAAACAAACAAGACAAACATTAGACCAGTGATCATTGTTCATTGTTACTTTATGCTCTCATACTGTACAAGAGAAGACTAACTGGCTCCTCCTTTTTGGGTAAGCAGGGAAGATTCCCTGAAGAGCCCTCTCTTGCAGTTGGGATTTGAATGAAAAAGTAGCCAACATGCAGAGATCATGAGGAAGAACATTTCAGGCAAAGGGGACAGAGAATACAAAAACCCTCATATGAGAATGAGCTTAGCTGTTGGACTAGGGTGGTAGGGGTGGATGTGATGAGAAATGAACAGATTGAAGACATCCTTGTATGTGTTGTCCTCTCTATCTGGAATATTTCCCGTCCTTTTAACTCGTTAACTTCTATAGTCCCTCCTTTTTCCCAGTGTAGTCCTACTCATTCTTTGATCTCACTTCCTTGGGGAGGCCTTTCCTGACCCTGCAGACATGATCAGGTTCCCCATGTACATATATAATGCACTTTTCCTTCAAAACATACATCACAGTGTAGTTTAGTAACATTAATCTCTTTGGTGATTTGATTAATTTTTCTGTCTGCTTCATAAATACTCATTCCATGAGGGTCAGGAGCTGTCTGTTTTGTTCAATATTAATTTCTTAGTTTATAACATACATGAGGCCCTCAATAAATATTTGTTAAAGTGAGATTATTGGGTTAAAGGTATGTGCCTTTTAGATTTCAATGGATATTGCCAAATTACTTTCCTCAAAATGCATACTGCTTTCCATTTCCATTAATCATAAATGAAAGCATTCATTTTCCCTCATCCCCAACAGTCTTGTATGCTAGCATTCTGTTTAATTTCACCACTATAGTAAATGGCCACTTGCATTTTTTCTTCATGAGCACCTACATTTGAGACAAATCCAATTATAGTAAGCTCATGTCCATAGTAGACTTTTAAGGCCAAAATTAATTTCTTAAATTATGGGAATGGCTTATTCCCATCTAACTCTCCAGTTTGCATGTAACACACTGTACATCTCCTATTCCATGTTTGGAAGTTTCTATGCTTACATATGCTATTTTGGCAGCCATACTCTATACAGTAAGGAGAGATTGGGCGCCAGTGAAAGACAGGTGGGTTCTGGGCCTCCAAATGAAGAGATAACAGAGAGGAGAAGTAATTAAGAGGAGAATCCCAGAAAGGGATGAGAAAGAATTAGAACAGAGAAGAGTCTTGTAAAGGTTAGGGATAAGGTCGAATCTAATGGTGTAAAAGCCCTTCGGCAAGTATACATGAGGTCTTGATGAGTCCTTAAGAACTTGATAGAGCCACTATTTCTTCAATATTTATTCACCAAATGAAACTAGGAAGAAAAGACAGATTTGTTGGGTAGTAAAACAGAAGGGGGCCTAAATCTAAAGAGGCTTGGGTTGAAAGAATTAGACAAATATATCTGAAACCAAGGACCACTAAGATCTTACTCATTTGAACAAACTTGAACCTAGATGTTTGTAAATGTGCCCTAATAGAGTCTCAGACTTGTAGTAAGGTTGTGTTCTTGCAAAGAAACAGCACATCATCTTTTTAAATGTTTGTTTGTTTGTTTATTTATTTATTTATTTATTTAGAGTACGCACATGCATGAGCGGGGGAGGGGGAGGCCCAGAGAGAGGGAGAGGGAGAATTTCAAGCTGATAGCACAGAGCCAGAGCTGGGGCTTGATCTCATCAATTGTGAGATCCTGACCTGAGCTGAAGTCAAAAGTCAGACACTTAACTAACCAGGTACCCCACAGCACATCCTCTTTTAAGAGGGGCCTTGGGAAATCCTAGAGGAGGGACTAAGCACCTTAGCTCATAAGTATAAGGCCCCAGAGCCATGGGTGATGACAGAAGGAAGTGTCAGCAAAGTAGTTGTCATTATTTGGGACTTGGCCATAAGGCCTGCATGATCATGGTTGTTTACTTATGGCAACAACAGTGAGCAGGAACCCAGGATTCTAGACAAGGAACCCATGGGTGCAAGTAGTCACTGAGTCTCTATAGCCCTCACCTAATGATGGACTAAATATTAAGGGTCATCAGATTGGGGGTGAGAAAAGGAGTGAGAGGGCAGGGTATTTGAATTAGACTAACGACTGAGACAAGCTGAAATAAGTTATGTACCAAGCTGTTGAAAGCTGGAGAAAGAAGGCAGAGGGAAGTGAGGTGGAGTCCAGCAGTGGCAAAGACCAGTGATACACTGTGGGCTCCCTACTGAGTCTAAATTACTTGAATGTTTTCTATCACCTTCTCTATGCATGATAGCAATTTTAAAATTAATTTCTGCAGGTTTTTGGATTTAATAGTTTCCTGTGTTGTCATATGTATGAGAAGGAATGATTTATCTTGGAACATTAGGTCCTAGAATGCTGCAATGGGGTAAATGTGATGGAACCCCGAAGATGTATTAAGCTTAGTTCATTCATTTCTCCTTTGGGAAGAATTTCACCGTACATTTTCTAGTGCATTGTCTAGGCTGGTTTTCAATGCTTCATTGGTATGGATTTTTTTTTTCTTCACAGAACATACCTCACTATTAAATAAGTCTCACTGCTGCAAAATCCGTTAGACTCCCTGCATTTTCCTATTTTGTTTTATCTCACCACTTGTAATTCGTGATAGTAAATAATTCCCCTCCCAGTATGGCACTTTAAAATAAGCACTATCTATTTTCACAAAGTTCTGTTAAGATTATCTTTTGTGTTTCAGTCCAATATTTTACCTACAAGCTCTCCTGGTTCCAATTATTAACAACCAATTTGAGTCAGCAGATACCCTTGAACACGCACTGTCTGCTCCACCTAGATATTTTTGTAAATGCAGCACCTTTAGAATGGAGTAAAAAATCCTCCAAATAGGGGTGTTGGGTGGCTCAGTCAGTTGAGTGTCCGACTTTGGCTCAGGTCATTATCTCACAGCTCATGAGTTCGAGCCACGCATCTGTCTCTGTGCTGAAGCTTGGATCCTGCTTCAGATCTGTGTCTCCCCCTCTCTCTGCCCCTAACCTACTCACATTCTGTCTCTGTCTCTCTCAAAAGTAAATAAACATTAGAAAATTTTTCTGAAAAAAGAAAAAATCCTCTGAATATCTTGAGAATTATTGTTATTGTAAACGGGAAGAAAAATATGTATTTCATGTTTTTATACATGTTCAGAAATGAGATGGTTCTAGTGAATTTTGACCCTTTAAGAAGTGCTAGCAGCAATACAGCAACAATAATAGTAACAAATATTAACAGTAATAAATCACCCATGGCTTCACTGTTCTGCTTTTGTCATGAAGGCAAATATAATCTTCCTATCATACCTTGTATTCAAATGAATCCAGTATAATTTTCAGGGCTTCTTGGTAGCAACAAGAACATTTCAAATATAACAGTTAATTTTTAAAGACAGAATTAAGAGAGAGTATCTTCCTATAGAGAAAAAAATCAGATCTCTAAAAATGATAACTCACTGTCAAGACACAGAAGCTGGCCAAGTGCTGAAAAAAAGCATGCTGCTATATAGGCAATTTAGTTGGCAATCCTATCACTACCTGCTGTGTGTGTTTGTGTCCAGATGGCCAACATGCCCAGCAACTCTTTGAATCACAGGTGGTGTTGAGATGCTGATTCTGCTTAGGAGATTGTGGGTGGCACCCACCTGCCCCAGCAGGTAGGCTCTCTAAGTGAAACCTGGCAAGACATAGAATCATTGCCATCCATGTGTGGGTGATGATTGATGATGCTGAATGAGGGGATTACTGATTATGCAACAAGGCAGCTGAGTAAATGGGTATTTCCCTTCCCTGAGCTGAGACGATGTTTCTCAAGGTGTGTGTGTGTGGTCTGAGGACCCCTGAATTGGTATTATTTGGGTGTTTTTAAAACTGCTTAGTGGGTCCAACCTCTGGCTTAATCAATCTCTAGAGAGAGTTCAGGAGACTGCACTATTTTAACAAAATGTATTTTTAAGCAAACTCTATGGATGATTCTTCTGAGCATGAGATTTGAGAGCCATTGATTCATTATCAGTGGGATGATACTTAACACATGCAAACACACTGCTTTATGGAATTTAAAGAGAGCACAAAAGCCCATCTGTCCATTGGCACAGCTACATGCTGCCAGTAACCGGGTGGTTAACCACATAGTTTTCTCTGACCCTCAGTAGTCTTTCCCAAACAGTGAATGCCCTCAGTATTTACATATGTACAATGCAATTTATGGCAGCCATACAATTGGGATTTTTCAGGACAGTTCCAATTTTGTGTTATTTTATTCTTTTCAATAAAAGTAGCCTATCAAAATGAATTAATATTTTATAATTCTACAACAGAAAAATACTTCGCAATGAAATCATGTATTTGAAAATGTCATTTGCCCCCGCCCTTTCTGCATCATTCAAGTAATGCCAAGAACACTCCATATGTACTCTTCTCCAGATTGAAGTGACACAGAGAGCAATTAATGAAATTCCTGGCTTTAAGCTTTTAAAAAGACTTTAAAAATACATACGAGGCAAGAGTCTGAGAGCGAAGGCACTTGGAGCCGAGTGAAACAGCGTCAGAGACACAGAAGAAAGGTTTTTTTTTATAAATTATTTTTAATTCTAAAATCTTTATTTTTAATATCAAGAGCCAAGTTTGAGAGAACAGCCTACATGAAAAACCAAGTGGTAAAGAAGGCACCATAATAGTAAAGATAATCTCTTTGCAAATAGAATAGGAAGTACATTTTTTTCCCTTGCTAGGGGTGGGAAAAAAGTTGAGTGACTATGACTAAGGTTGCCATGGATTGTCTTTGAGAAAGAGCCCAGTGTCCTAGGCCAAGTCCTAAAGTATAGAGTTGGGTGGTTTGCTGATAGAGAGAAACTCCAAATAAATTGGGCGATAGTTGAATCTCAGAGCAGAAGAACCATTACATGGCTTCCTAGGGTGTAGCCTGGGGGTTTGCAAAGTCCTCTGTGCTGCATGAATGGCCAGGTCGCTATCTAAGTGGATGGGCCTGGGGGCCTGAATCAGCTGACTTGGAGATACTCAGTGTTGGGTGGAAAATTGCAAAGTGACCTTGCTGGACCCAGAAGAAAAGAGAAAAAGTTCATTGGAACCCTTTAGTCACTGAGGACAATGGGTAGAAAAGTGAAATGAACAACTCAAGGGAGGTCCACAAAGACCAGCACACCCTCTCCTCTATGCCAGGACATGATCTATGTGCTATGTATCTTGAGGCTTTATTTACTTATTTATTTAGCTATATATATCTTGAAGTTTCAGACCACCCTTAAGGAGACAGCAATAGAGTAGAAGAATCTCAAGTTTGCCTAAGTGTTTTTAGACAAAAGGACCCAAGTTTTAAGCTGGAAGTCACTGTGTCATGTAGTCAGTGAAACATCAAATTCAATACAACTTTGTGGAGTTTCATATGAGCAAATTCATAAACCAATAAGAAATTATCAGTCCACATATTCTGATATTTTGGCCTAGAAAATATGGCCATCATGTTTACACCGGGCTATCCTACCTTGTATTTTCCTGAAATTGTTCTCCAAATACTCTAGGCTGTCTAACTTCCAGCTCTCTGACCAGTTTAAGATCACCGTGTCCTCTATTCTCTGTCTTACATCTTCTACATCTCTGGAGGTATGGAAGTAACGAATGAATGAATGCTCTACTCAAATATATGTGGAATCTCAATTTCAACAAATTAGTAGCTGAGGAAACATACTAATGGATAAAATGTGTAGAAAAATATAGTTTGGATATTTTCCATGAAAATTTAGGTGGCCCTTACCTTGGGTATTTGTACAATATATAGGACACCTGAACAGAAATAAAGCACATTAAAGCAACAATCTGTTTAAAGTGTCACTTTTTTTTTTTTTGGCTCTGGACACCAGAATCTTGATAATTATAGTCAGCTAAGGACTTCAAATCTATATCTTTACCTGGAATATTCTTTACATTGAAAATAAAATTATTGGAATTAGAAGAGAGTGGTTGAACACCCACCAAGGCAAAAAAGTGTATACATTTTGCCATAGTATATAGTTTTTTTTTGGTTTATATCATTTGCTTGTCATTTTGTTTCTATGCCTTATGCGGTAGACATTGCTTTCTGATTACCAAATTTTCTGGGTAAGTCCTTTGTAGTTAGGGTTGGCCATATGTTTAATTTCTCATCAATAAAATGAGAGCAGAAGTGACATAGGCCACTTCCAAGCCTGGTTTCTAGAAGACTCCCTCTATAGCCT
The DNA here is from genome assembly GCF_028018385.1 of Neofelis nebulosa. Lineage (NCBI taxonomy): Eukaryota > Metazoa > Chordata > Mammalia > Carnivora > Felidae > Neofelis > Neofelis nebulosa. The sequence continues at coordinate 79,300,875 of NC_080783.1, read as the reverse complement.
TTCCCTACCTGGTTCAATCTAAGTGCATGTTGAAGTCACATGTTGAAGATGGCAGAATAACAAAGTGGAACAAACCTGGGTCCCCGACTCATCACTTGAAGAAGAGTCTCACCAACAAGAAGTATCCATTTTGAGTACTGGGTGAGCAAGAAGTAAACTGTTACATTAAATCATGGAAACTTCAGGGGTTTTCGATTTCAGGAGCATTAGCTACTAATAAGTTCATACATCAGTCTACAAATATTATACGGTGAGATGCAAACTTCTAGTTTTTCCCTCAATAAGAAATTGGGGGGGCGCCTGGGTGGCTAAGTCGGTTAAGTGTCTGACTTCAGCTCAGGTCATGATCTTGTGGTTCGTGGGTTTGAGCCCGGTGTTGGGCTCTGTGCTGACAGCTCAGAGCCTGGAGCCTGCTTCAGATTCTCTGTATCCCTCTCTCTCTGTCCCTCCCCCACTTGCACTCTGTCTCTCTCTCCCTCAAAATAAGTAAACATTAAAAAAATAAATTGGTAAAAACCCTTAATTAGATGAATAGGCTCATATGTTATTCAAGCAAAAATACAAAAATTGATTCAAATCATTTGAGAATAATACAATTGCTACTTCATATTAAGGACCTATATGGTTATAAGCCTTTTTTATTCATCATCTCATTTAATACTTATTTATGGTTTTATATTAGGTACTAAGATTACCCATTATAAACTCAGGGAGGTTAACTTACTAGACCAGGATCACACTACTGGTAAGTGGTAGTGACAAGATTCAAACCCAGATCTGTGGTTCCAAACCTCAAACCCTTGAACATAATGTTATGCCCTTTGTCTTTATTTTGTTTGCTTTCTATCCCAGTGTGGTTTGTGCTAGGGTATTCTTAATGTGAGAGCCTTACTACACTTTGCAGAGTTTTTTAAAAATGAGTTTCAATCTGCAGTTGTGCCAAATTCATTTTATGAATTAGATTTAAACATTTGTATTTCTCTCTCTCCCTCTTTTTTTTTTTTTAGAAAGGTTTAAATTCTTGAAGATTCCCTGTATGTACCTTCCAAAGGTCACATACTTTCCCAGGAATTACTCTGTTTGCTAGTCAATAATGAGGACCCTTTGCTTTCTGACCAACAGACAGGAATGTTGGTTTTTGGTTTGTTTGCTTTTGCTCCTTTTCAAGGGAAGAGCAACTTCATGGTTGGAATCCAGACTGAAAGTGGATACCCACTTTGGGTAAAATATAGATGCCAACCTCACTGCAATCTCATCTGGAATCTTCCCTGGCTATAGCAGTTCAGATATTACCATAAACAATCTCATATCCCATTTTGTGAAGACTGTTCCAATTATCTGCTGCTATAGATAACTAACCAAACAATCAATGATTTTAAAACAATTTATTCTTATCTCCCTTAATTCTGTATACTTATTGGGCTCAGCTGGGTGATTCTGATTTGCAGTCTCTCATGCAGCTGAAGTTAGATGTTGGCTGGGGCTAGAGTTATCTGAGAACCCAACTGGATGTCCAAGAGCCTTATTTTTCTCATATCTGGTGCCTAGGCTAAGGTGGCTTGAATAGCGGGGTAGTGCCTGGACATATCTTCCTACATGGAGCTTCCAAGTGGCTAGCTTGGTCTTCATTACAACATGAAAGTCTCAGGGTAGTCAAAGGTTTCATATGGTAGCTGTCTTTCCCTAATGAGAGCATTCCAAGGGATCCAGGTAGAAGCTGTAAGGCTTCTTCTGACCTAGCCCCCTTGAAAGCCATGCAGCATCAATCCCACTGCACTCTATTGATTCTGTGATAACCAATAGAAGTCAAGACAAGGGGTACACACAGACATGAGTACTGGGAGGCATGGTTCACTGGGAGACCATCTTTCCCCCAGGCTACCCTCACTGAAGGAAAAAGACAAACAAGGAGATGGCTAAGACTTCTAATGCTAATTAAAGTAGATTTCCAAGTTTTCTCCCATCCTTTGACTGGTTCCCAGAAGATGTTCAAATTTTCCACCTTCAACTACTAATGTTGCTTTCTGCCATCTGGTTACTTTAATTAGCAACTGCTTCTGCTGTCTTTATCTCACAGTATGATCTTGTCATTATTGTTGAGCTTTGAACTCGCTTTTGGAGTGATGTAATCCTTGCTGCTTCTCCATAAGGTATGATAGACCTCTGATTTACTTGGAAGAGTCTTTCCAGGGGCATCACTGTTATGGATTTTTTATTAGGCTCTCAAAAGAGTAGTTCATTTCCCTCAAAATCTTATGGATTTTTCCATCACTGTATTTTGGTCAAGTTCCTCCAGGCTAAAGGCATCACTCAGAGACACACCCCAAACTGTCTTTTCCTTGCCATGAATCTGCCATGGTCTTCTGTTTCCTGGGATTCCAATATTTGCACTAAATTCCCTTCACTGCTTAACCCAAGAAACCTCTGACCAGACATGCTATGTGACAGAAGTATTGGGGGGAGAAGGCAGCAAATGTGCAACTTTCATGATACTAATTCATCATTCTGCAATGTTGGGCATTTGAAGGGTCCAAACTGAAATTGCTGAGTTCAAACTATGTAAGTATGAAAGCACAGAGATAAACAGATGAGGATTAAAATGTCAGCTTTATTACTGATTTGCCACTCTAGTTTTAGATCTGTGGCCAGAGAGATTGCTAACAATCTCATGCCCCACCTTACCCAAAGGTTGAATTTCCTCCTGCAAAAAAACAAAACAAAACAAAAAACACAAAAAACTGCCTACTAGGGTTATCATATCATGAAGATAGACCAGAATGTGGGAGTCACATGGCCAGGTTGGCTCCTCAAGGAAAACCCGGAAGGGCCCAGCCCAGCCAACGTGTCCTTCTTCAAAACTCACCAATGAGAACAACCATTTCTGTCATAAGTTAGTGAGAAAGTGGGGAGAAGCTGAAACATTCCTCTTCTACTCATCTGTTCATGCGAAACATGAGAACAAGGGAATATATGTTTTTCCTTATTGTGTACTAGGAAATATGTGTTTTTCCTTATTGTGCATTCTTCCTCTCCCCTGGGATGTTGGAGAAGAGGCACATAGCACTCTGAAATTTCCAACATACATACCTGTCACTGCAAGGAGGGCTGTTGGTGGCCTGTAGTGGCATGTGAGAGTTCCTGAAATAGATACATATATAAGTATCCCCATCCACCTCTGAACCTTTTTATATTGGTTCAAAAATACCGTTGTAATTACCTAACAAAACCACATCTGTGCAAATGAGGTAGAAAGATAAGGATAAAAACAACTTGGAATTCAGATTTATGATGCAAGCCTGATTATACTCAAGTATGACCTAATAATTCCACAATTTTTTCCCGTGATGTTTCATCTGCAGGCCTGTTTGTCGTCGTTTAGTACAAATGAAGCAGGAGTGTCATGTTTTATATATAGATATATGAATATGTGTGTGTGGGTGAATGAGTGTGTAAATTGCTTGTTCGTGGTAGAATAAGCGTATATGAATGCGATGTCTATGCCTTCCTAACATAAATATTCCATTGGTTTCTGTTATGAGTTTTGAAACTGGAGGTTTGGACCCCTGTGAGTTACCTCTCACATGTGATTTGTGCATTAAACATGTATGCATGTTTAGATCTGTGGCCAAAGAGATTGCTAACAATCTCATGCTTCTTTATAGCTCTTTTTATGTATGCTTCTTTATAGCTCTATAATTGTCACATCTACATAATATATGTACTGAGTAAAGAGCTTATTTTCCTTTTGAATTAAAATCTCTAAAGTATAAATCCATCTCTACAAGCAAAAACACTGATCAAAAGATGAAATGAGGGGCACCTGGGTGGTTCATCAGTTGAACCTCCGCCTCTTCATTTTGGCTCAGGTCATGATCCCAGGGTCACAGGATCGAGCCCTGCATCAGGCTTTGCGCTGAGCATATGGGTCCTGCTTAAGATTCTCTCTCTGTCTCTGTCTCTCTCTGTCTCTCTTTCTTTCTCTCTCTCTCTCCCTCCCCCTCCCTCCCTTCCTCCCTCTCCCTCTGCCCCTCTCCCCCACTTGCTCTCTCTTTCTAAAATAAAAAAAAATGAAACAAAACGAGAAAGTTCTACTATAATTATGATGAGCGATAACTTCTGGTGGTGGTTATGGGGAACTGTGCAATGGGCTTTACAAGTCACAACTCTACCACAGTGCATCTGACAAGCAGCTGGACCCTACCCTGGGTCTCTAGTAGTTACCCAACATCCCAGGAATGTTGTGCAAATGAGTTTCAAAGAACATTTTTTAAGATCTTGTAAGTAGGTAAGGAGCAAAAGAGAAGGTCTTTACCATCCCACTGCATTTTATGTTTAATAAACTCTTACATAGCACATATTAGGTATTGTTCTAGGTACTTGGCATATATTAGGACATCTAGTCCTCATAGCTAACTGATAAGTGAGAAACTCCTATTAACTCTGTTTTGGAGAGGGAAATTGAGGGATAGAGAAGTTAAGTAGGTGGCTGAAAGTCAGCCAGCTGAGCCTTGAACCCAGAGAAGCCTGGAGCTAAAGCCTGTGTACTTTGCTCCCTCAAGCCTGGGTGCTCTATTCCTAGTGATCCTACTGCTCACCTAACCTAAAGCAAATTACTTCATCTTACTGGGCCTTTAACTGGTCATCTTTAAATTTTTTTTTTTTTTCAACGTTTTTAATTTATTTTTGGGACAGAGAGAGACAGAGCATGAACGGGGGAGGGGCAGAGAGAGAGGGAGACACAGAATTGGAAACAGGCTCCAGGCTCCGAGCTGTCAGCACACAGAGCCCGACGCGGGGCTCGAACTCACGGACCGCGAGATCGTGACCTGGCTGAAGTCGGCCGCTTAACCGACTGCGCCACCCAGGCGCCCCTAACTGGTCATCTTTAAAAGATAATTTATCTATAGCTATTCTTTGCTAAACACATCTTAGTGATACGGGGAGAATAAATGGCTTAGTGATACGGGGAGAATAAATGGCTTATGAGCTTCTCAGAGTTTTTACTTGAATTCAGGATAGAATTTTAAATGTCTTTGAGTATTTTTTAAAGTTTATTTATTTATTTTTAGAGAGAGAAAGAGAGAGAGCACAAGCAGGGGAGGGGAGAGAAGGAGAGACAGAAATCCCAATCTGCATGGATAGCATAGAGCCCGGTGTGGGACTCAAATTCATGAATTGTGAGATCGTGACCTGAGCCGAGATCAAGAGTTAGATGCTTAACTGCACCACCCAGGCACCCTGAGTATTTTTTAGTATTTGGGGGAAAACTAGTCAGTTGTTGAAATTTCATAAACAAATGTCTGGTCTTATTATGCTATTTCAAACGCAGCAAATAAAATTTGAGGCAAATTGAATTATTTGATGTAACATGAAAAGCCTTTGACAGAGAAGGTTTTCAAACTAGAAGCTCTAACTCCCCTGGGCTATTATTTAGCCTTGTGCATTTGTCTTCTTCGTGTTCTATCAGATGCCTGCTTAGTAGTCTAGCTCCTGAAATGAATCCACCCTCTCAGTTGTGTTCCCAGGTCCAGACCTTAAACTCTGGCCACAATTATTAACACTAATTGGTAGGCTCAGCAGAGAGGCTGAGGGCTGAATGAGCACCAGGAACAAAAGTGGGTCCTCTCCTTAGAACTGTATGAATGAAAAGGGTGGGAAAGTTCAGCTTGCTGCTGCCTGCCCTGAATCCACGGTGGAAGAAAGGACTTCAGTCTGGCACACCTCCCAGCAAACACAATTTAAAAGAAATCCCACTAGGCAAAATTTTCTCTCTAGATTTTATCAGATTATATAGATCCTAGTTTTAGAGAAACATACAAAAAAAGGAACCAACCTATCCCATATCCTCTAGGCCGAAATGGGATCGTGTTTAGACAGTAGCTTTATGAACTACGAACTTGACCTGTGAAGCCCTGACCCTGTGATTTTGATCTACGCAGAGCTTCCATTACTACAGAACCCAGCCAGCAACTCACTCCAGGATCCTAGGGAGGTCTGGTGGTCATGGTTCTAGTGTATTCTGTACCCACGTTGCCAAAGAAACAAAAACAGAAAGAGCAGGAGCAGGACTCCCCAGATTTCAATAAGCAGAAAGAGGCTCTGGACAGCTGCAATGGGAAAAATATCACATGCAAATTTCCTTTTATGGCAGCAGTAAAATTATGAGATAGATAGGTTTAAACTGGAGCACAAAGAAGGGAGACATCTTCCTGTGGAATGTGTGTTCAGGTTTTTGGCCAACAGGAATGCATGGCATGGATTTAGGTTGAAGTAGAAAAGTAAATACCTCATGAATTCCAAGACTATGCTATTAGCTGGTCACGATTAGCTTCAAAATCTGGATAATCTGATTTCTAAAAATTTCTGAATGAGTACCACCAATGTTTTTTTTTTTCCTTTTATCTAGAAGAGATCTAGGTATAAGAAGTAGGATAATATATAGGCTACACCACAACACTTAAATACAGTCCAAAGCCTTTCATCAAATACCTGATCAAAACTGAACACAGGATCATTCAATTCAATCATAATGCTAAGGTACAGAGAAAACACTTTGAAGATGTACCTCAGATCAATCTTCATGAACTCTCTGGTTTGTGATTATTGTGTGTGTGTGTGTGTGTGTGTGTGTGTGTGTATGTGTGTTTAATCAAAACCATGAAACACTTGCAATAGACAAACATGATTCAAAGGCCCATAAGGTGTTGAAGCAAATTTGAATAAGACCATAAACTCAATGAACATTCATGAACACTTTTTAATAATGAAAATAGAATCTCTAGGGCTAACGATATAAACATCGAAAGAATTGTCAATTTTTTTCTAAACCTTGACTCTCATTTTCCTTTGTAATTTATATGATTGGTCGTTCTTTATGCTTGGGTGGATTAATCAGCACCTTTCCTAGACAGATTCCCTCTTTCCTATAACAATCGAGAAACTCAAGAAAGAGTTGCACCTTGGTTTATGATTTCTAATGCCCTGGAATCACTGTTGCTGTGAACACAAAAAGGCTCAGGCAAACTAAGATCTGTGATGAATGATACAGCTTTGGGATTCTTCTGAAATATGTTTTCTTCTTTGTACCATATTTTACAAAAGTCATTTTAGTAGATAGCTATTTTTTTGTTTATTTATTTTGAGAGAGAGACAGAGACAGAAAGAGAGAGAGCATGAGCAGGGGAGGGGCAGAGAGAGAGGGAGAGAATCCCAAGCAGGGTCCATGCTGTCAGTGCAGAGCTTGATGCAGGGCTCAATCTCACAAACTACAAGATCATGCCCTGAGCTGAAATCAAGAGTCAGACGCTTAACCAACTGAGTTACCCAGGTGCCCCTGTAGTAAATATCTATTAATTGACCTCTTTGTATGTAAAGTATGACATAACTAACAATACAAGGAATATAATTCTTTATTTTAATTGCTCCTTTAGTTTTTGGAGACAAAGGTTACATAAATGTAGCATAAAGGGATTTCCTGGAAGCGTTGGCAGCTAGACCAGTGTTTTTTGCCTCCAAAACTACGACTTCATATAAGAATTTTATAGCATATCATAGACATTGCCAGCATCTTTGTTCAGTAAACTGACATTAGAACCCTAAAAAATTAATTTTAAAAGAAGAAAGACATGCTTCTAAAGTTGTGTGGCAAGACTAACATACTAAAAATTTGTTGATTGTAGCAGATGTGCTTCACCTGCCAAAATGATAAAGTCTACAAAGCTTTTATTTCTTCTGAAGATCGCAACAATTTGGCTCTCAGACATATAAGGAGAGTATATTTATAAAAAGCACAAAAAAGACTTTTAACCCAGTGAGTGCTGGCACATTTTTTGAGGTATACCAGCAAGGCTTTCCCTTCCTCAGGAAAACAGCATGAACCATTCCCTTGATCCTACTATCATGGTGGAACTCATGCTCCAACTCATGCTCCGCTATAACAACATTTTAAAAATAAGTTATTATTATATAAGTTGCAAGTGTATGGCTTTATAATTCACACCTGTATACCCAATAAAGTGATCACCACCACAAGTCTATTAACCATCCATCACCATTTATATATAAAATATGGGGATGAAGGAGGATATAAAGGTAAATATTTGGAATATGCTTTAAATTAAGTTGCTATCAACTTAAAACAGACTGCTATTTACATAGGGTGTTTATGTGACCCCATGGTAACCGCAAGGAAAAAAATTAAGTACACAAAAGAAAATGAAAAAATAATCTAACCATAAAACTAGAGAAAGCCATACAACCACAAATAAAGAGAGGAAAAGAGAAAGAAAGAAACAGAGAGGAACTGCAAAAACAGCCAGAAAACAATAAACAAAATGGCAGTAAGTATATACTTATCAATAATTACTTTAAATGTAAATGGACTAAATTTACAAATCAAAAGACATAGAATGGCTAAATGGATAAAAATATAAGATCCATCTATATTCTGTGTACAGAGGCTCACTTCAGAAGTAAGGACACGCACAGGGACACCTGGGTGGCTCAGTCGGTTAAGCATCTGACTTCGACTCAGGTCATGATTTCATGGTTCATGAGTTCATGCCCCTCATTGGGCTTTCTGCTGACAGCTCAGAGCCTGGAACCTGCTTCAGATTCTGTGTCTTCCTCCCTCTCTGCCCCTCTCCTGCTCACACTCGTTTCTCTCCCTCAAAAATAAACATTAGAAAAAATAAAAAATAAAGAAGTAGGGATACATACAGACTAAAAGTGAAGAGATAGAAAAAGATATCCCATGCAAAGGAAATGAAAATATATCTGATATAGCTATACTCATATCTGATGAAAACGACTTTAAAACAAAGACAGCAATAAAAGACAGAGAAGGGCATTCTGTGATGTTAAAGGGATCAATCCAGCAAGAAGATATAAATTTATAAATGTGTATGCACCCAACATAGGATCATCAAGATATATAAAGCAAATATTAACAGATCTAAAGGGAGAAATTGAAAGTGATACAATAATGGTAGGATACTTTAATACTCCACTTTCATCAATGGGTATATCTTCTAGACAAAAAAAATCAATAAGGAAACATCAGCCTTAACACATTAGAGCAGAGACTTAATAGAAATATGCAGAACATTCCATCCCAAACCAGCAGAATGTACATTCTTCTCAAGTGCACATGGAACATTCTCCAAAATAGATCACACATTGGGCCACAAAGCAAGTCTCAATGAATTAAAAAAATTGAAATCTCATCAAGCATCTTTCCCAACCACAATGGTGTGAAACTAGAAATTAATTACAAGAAGAAAACAGGAAAAAACACAAAAACATAAGAGATTAAACAACATGCTACTGAACAGCTAATGAGTCATTGAAGAAATCAAAGGAGAAATTAAAATTTTTTAACGTTTATTTATTTTTGAGAGAGAGAGACAGAGCACAAACAGGGAAGGGGCAGAGAGAGTGAGGGAGACACAGAATCCAAAGCAGGCTTCAAGCTCCAAGCTGTCAGCACAGAGCCCAACGTGGGACTTGAACTCACAAACCACAAAATCATGACCTGAGCCAAGTGGGATGTTTAACCGACTGAGCCACACAGGGATCCCTAAAAGGAGAAATTTTAAAAATGCTTAGAGACAGATGAAAGCGGGAATATGACATAGCATAATCTATGGAATACAGCACAAGTGTTTTTGAGAGAGAAGTTCATAGCAATACAGGTCTACCTCAAAAATCAAGAAAAATCTCAAATAAACCATCTAACTTTGTACCTAAAGGAACCAGTAAAAGAACAAGCCCAAAATTAGTAGAAGAAAGGAAATAATAAAGATCAGGGTAAAAATAAGTGAAATAGAGACCAAAAAACACTAGAAAAGATCAATGAAACTAAGAGCTGTTTCTTTGAATAAATAAAATCACCTAGACTACTAACCAAGAAAAAAAGAGAGAGGACTCAAATAAATAAGTTCAAAAATGTAAGAAAAAAATTTACAACTGATACCACAGGAATAGAAAGGATCTGTGAGACTACTATGAAAAAGTCTATGCCAACAAACTGGTAAAGCTAGGAGAAATGGATAAATTTCTAGGTAGATATAATCTAAGACTGAATTATGATGAAATAGAAAATTTATATAGACTGATGACTAGTAAGGAGATTGAAAAAGTAACAAAAAACTTCCCAAACCTGGCTGGCTCAGTGGGTACAGCATGCGACTTTTAATCTCAGGGTTTTGAGCTGGAGCCCCACATTGAGTGTAGATATTACTTAAAAATAAAATCTTAAAAAAAACCAAAAACCAAAACAAAACAAAACAAAACAAAAAACCCAAACAAACGAAAGTAAACTAAACCCCTCCCAACAAACCAAAGTACAGAAGCAGACAGTTTCACTGGTGAATTTTACCAAACATTCAAAAAAGATTTAAGACCTGTTCTTCTCAAACTCTTTTCCAAAAAATCGAGGCGGAGGAAAGCTTCCAAACGCATTTTATCAGGCCAGTGTTACCCTGACACCAAAATCAGACAAGAACACCACAGAAAAAGAAGATTACAGCTAATATCTTTGAAGAACATAGAGGTCAAAATCCTCAACAAAATATTGGCAAACTGAATCCAACAATACATTAAAAGGATCATACAACACAGTCAAGTGCGATTTATTTCAGGGATGCAGGGATGGTTCAACATCCACAAATCAATCAACATGATTCATCACATTAACAAAATGAAAGATAAAAATCATATGTAGCAATGTTTTAATAGTTGGCTAAGACTCCTTGCTCCACTATGATAGTACTGGGTGAGATGAACAGATCAGACAAACGAGCAAGAGCCCTGATTATCTAACTTCACTTGTGGGATAGAAGTCCCACTGATACGTCATCTTTTTTCTAGATGAGTGCAACAAAAAAAGCCACAACAAAGAGGATATATAGCTCCAAAGGGCACTAAAAAAGATTCATTTCTCTGAGGCATTGTACCTTGCTGACCCTGCTGAAGACTGCCTCACTGTCAAGCCCCAAGCAAAAGTCCCCTGATTGTATTCCCAAGTGCTGATTACAGGCTAATGCAGTCAGTAGGTTAAGTAAGAGTCTACTCAGAATGAATGACCCAGAGAACCAAGAAAATATTAAAGACCTAGATCAGTGCTGGTCAATAGAAATATAATGGGAGCCACATGCGTAAGTTAAAGTTTTCTAGTAATCATGTAAAAAAAATAAGTAAAATTAATGAAAAAAAATTTTTAATGTTTCTTTTTGAGAGAGAGACAGAGTGTGAGTGGGGGAGGGGTGGAGAGAGAGGGAAACAGAATCTGAAGCAGGCTCCAGGTTCTGAGCTGTCAGCACAGAGCCTGACACAGGGCTCGAACCCACAAATGGTGAGATTATGATCTGAGCCCAAGTCGCATGCTTAACTGACTGAGCAACCCAGGTGCCCCAGTAAAATTAATTTTAATAATAGATTTTACTTAATATAACCAAGATAATCTGTAGATCTTAAACAAATTTCACTAACTATGCCACTACTGATATGTTTCTGGTCCAAGATCCAGTCTGGAGTCTCCTTGATCTGGAATGGTTCCATATTTTTTAACCTTTTAGATCTTGACATTTCTGAAGTGTCCTGCCCAGTTATTTTACAAATATCTCTTAATTTCGGTTTGTGTGATACTTCCCCATGATTAGACTTAGGTTATATATTTTGAGCCAAAGTACTAAAGAAGTGACATGATGTCCTTCTTCATGCATCATATCAAAGACACATAGTATCAATTTGCCTTACTACTGGTGATTTTAACTTTTAAAAATTGAGTTGTAATTGACTCACAACATTATATTAGTTTCAGGTGTATAACATAATGATACAACAAATGTATATATTGTGAAATGATCACCACAATAAATCTAGTTAACATCTATATCCGCACATAGTTACAATACTTTTCTTGGGATGAGAACTTTTAAGATCTACTTTCTTTTCTTTTTTTTTTTTTTCCAATATATGAAATTTATTGTCAAATTGGTTTCCATACAACACCCAGTGCTCATCCCAAAAGGTGCCCTCCTCAATACCCATCACCCACCCACCCCTCCCTCCCGCCCCCCATCAACCCTCAGTTTGTTCTCAGTTTTTAAGAGTCTCTTATGCTTTGGCTCTCTTCCACTCTAACCTCTTTTTTTTTTTCCTTCCCCTCCCTCATGAGTTTCTGTTAAGTTTCTCAGGATCCACATAAGAGTGAAAACATATGGTATCTGTCTTTCTCTGTATGGCTTATTTAACTTAGCATCACACTCTCCAGTTCCATTCATGTGGCTACAAAGGGCCATATTTCATTCTTTCTCATTGCCACATAGTACTCCATTGTGTATATAAACCACAATTTCTTTATCCATTCATCAGTTGATGGACATTTAGGCTCTTTCCATCATTTGGCTATTGTTGAGAGTGCTGCTATAAACATTGGGGTACAAGTGCCCCTATGCATCAGTACTCCTGTATTAAGATCTACTTTCTTAGCAACTTTCAGATATACAATATGGTATTATTAACTTAGTCACCATGCTATATATTACATCTCCAGGTCTTATTTACCTTACAACTAGAAGTTTGTATCTCTTAACCACCTTCACCTGTTTCACCTACTCTCCACCTCCCACCTTGGTAATATTGACTTTAATCACTTGAGTCAGTGGTGTCTATCGGACTTCCCCACTGTAAGGTTACTAAATAATTTGTGGGGAGATACTTTGAGACTACAGATGGTCCCCAACTTAATGATGGTTTGACTTACAATTTTCTTACTTTATAAAGGTGTCAAAACAATATGCATTCAGCAAAAGCTTTACTTCAAAGTTTGACTTTTGATCTTTTCCTAGGATAGTCATTTGTGTTCAGTACTCTCAGGATGTTGGGCAGAGGCCACAGCTACCAGTCAGCCATATGTCATGGGGGTAAACAACTGATGTTCTTAAACCATTCTGTACCCGTACCACCATCCTGGTTTGTTTGTTTGTTTGTTTGTTTGTTTGTTTTACTTTGAGTACAGTGTTCAATAAATTGCATGAGATATTCAATACCTTATTATAAAATAGGATTTGTGTTAGGTGATTTTGCCCAGCCTTAGGCTACTGTAAGTGCCTGAGAACGTTTAAGGTAGGTTAGGCTAAGCTATGATGCATGGTAGGTTAGGTGTACAAGTGCATTGTTAGCTTATGATACTTTCGACTTATAACAGGTTTATTGGGATGTAACCCTATCACAAGTCAAGGAAGATTGTTCTGTAGATAGTTTATTATACTTTTTTACTCTAATTTTAGCATCTGTTGATGATTCTTGCCTGAAATAATTATTACTGTGATGTTTGCCAAATGGCAATTTCCTATTTTCACCATTTCTTCCATATTTATTAGTTGGAATTCTACTGTGAGGGAGGACTTTCTCTTCTTCCTCATTTGTTTAATTATATTAGTATGGAGTTGAATTCCTATTTTTATTCAAAGAGTTATAATCCCCTGCTAAGATTATTTATTTTGTTGCTCAAATTGCTCCTGATTGGCCATTTGGAACCCCTTAACATTGTTTCCTGTATCCTTTCAAGATATATTCATCCTTTTTTGAGCACTTCCTTACTTTTTGTCACTGCAAGGTATCCCAGGATCATTGTATAGTTTTCTTGTCCAGACCTGGAATCAACCATTGATAAGGAACCTTGGTTCCTTTTAGCGATGGTATTTAGAAGACAACATCAGTATGTTAGGTTTGCTCATTGCCATGAAGTATTTCTGTTCCTTGGCCCTCTTCATGAACAGAATTAGGTAATACATGTGTATATACATATACATATACATATACATATACATATACATACACATACACATATACATATACATGCACACACACCTGTATTTACATCTATATTTATTTCTGTATATATCTATATAAGCTAAAATCCATAAACTCATGGCAATACCTCCAATTCCAATCCAACACTGAGAGGTTGACTAGTTTTCTCCTTTTCTATACCTATAATTCTTTTCCAACAGTGAGAAACCTAGCCACAATTATTTTTAATGTATTACTCCTTTGATCAATTCTCCTATATGTAACCCATCTCCTAGAAGCCATCACCACCCCTTTTCTTGCATGGATGCCTGCCTCACTACACTTAGGCTGTAACATGCTGTCAGTGTGGTCCTATGAACTGGATGCCTTCCTCATCCTGCTTGGACTCTGACACTTTGTGCCTGGCCAGCCTTCTCAACCCTTTACACTTTAACTGAGTCCATAGCCACCTGTAGAGGAGTAAACATAATCAGGGCTTTGTTAGCAGAAAAGGAGGGGAAAGTGAATTTTGGACAGGTTGCCAACAATGCCTATTATGGTACCCATTCCCATTTTGATATTAGTAACCCACTTTTTCTTTGGAAAACTATGCTTCTCAAATTGTCTTTGTGATCTGAGTGAGGCTCCAGTGAGAGTGGGCTTAACCATATTGCAAGCATTTGACCACTGTGGTTGGTTCAAGGATGGGCACATGACATAAGTCCGGCCAATGAGAGCTAAAAGGATTATATAGAAATAGAATCTCTTTCTACTGGCGTTGCCAAGCCTGGGGCTGCTGATAATCATCTTGCTTATCCATAAAGAAAGCCAGCCTAAAAGAAAAGCAGATCTATGACTTGGAAAGAGAGAAAAATTTCACTTATCATTGTTAGGCATGTGGATCCAGCAATACTGGAGGCTAGAATATGCTGGGCTAGTCAGTTATATGAGCCAATAAATTCTTCCACTTAAGCCTATTTGACATGGGTTTCTGTCACTCACAACCAAAAAAGTTCTAACTGATACAGCTGGGCCTTAGATGACTTTTATATTCTCCCAACAGCTCAGGAGGGCTTAAGTACCATAATTCTTAGCCTAATATAGTGGGATGAGACAAAAATGAAAACATGGAAACTCCATGGGAAAATCAAAGTGTTAATAATGATTTAAAAAAAAAAAATCTCTGTGGACCCTAATATATTTTAAAATTATATGCCAGTCTTATACTTAACCAGTCTGTTTCCTTTCCATGTGTGAAAATGGTGACAACAATACTAAAACTTTCAAATCACTCTGCCCAAATATCAGGCAAGGAATTATGAGCATACATGTTAAAGCAGCTTCAATTCCTCAAGAGATCCAGCTAGGTGAACTCTGCATCCTCTTCTCTACTGTGTTTCTATTCATCCTCTAGCCACGGCCAGAAACAAATACTGTTATTAGACTCTTGTACATATGGCTTACATAACTTTTCAAAAAGCAAACTTCCGCGAGAAAGAGACTTTGAAGGCCACATCTGGGCATCTCAAGAAAGAAGTTCCAAAAGGAAATCAGAAGCCACAAATGAACAAAATGGGTGCTGGAGTCCAACGACAGGGATTTGGTTTTCTATGTTTATGTAGTCATCCACCTGGCATTGAGAGGGAGGTCACCCACCCCCACCCCCATTATGCACTGCAGCATCTTGCCTTGGGGTTAGCAAAGAAAAGCAGACAAAGAGAAGCTGAGTCAGCATGACCCAAATGGCAACTGTGACAAGAGAAATGTGACGTGAAGCAGCTTTTCGTACAGCTGTACATCTGACGTTGTCTCTTCAAACCTAAAAGGAGGAATTTTAGTTTTCTTTCTTTTGTTCTTTAAGATGACAGATTTCTCTTTTCCTTTGTCTCCTGCAATTTCTGCCTCCACCCCACCCTGTGTGTCAGCCCCGCCCTGGCTTGTGGTGGTGGTGGCGGTGTGACCCAGCCCTGTGGCTGAACCCCACAGTGACTACTCAACTGCCATTCAGTTCCCAGTGGAAAAGACTTAACAGCTG
Source organism: Neofelis nebulosa (assembly GCF_028018385.1). Classification (NCBI taxonomy): domain Eukaryota; kingdom Metazoa; phylum Chordata; class Mammalia; order Carnivora; family Felidae; genus Neofelis; species Neofelis nebulosa. Next base: position 79,285,043 of record NC_080783.1, on the reverse strand, counting down.
TAATCCTATAATCTTTTCTTCAGACAATGACTCTATTTCACTTGAAGTAGTTAAAATGAATGGCTTTTGTCATTGAGAGTCTGGGCACGTATGGATTTAAAAAATCAAACCATTAAAATTGCAAAGAATATTTCTTGCTTTGAGGACAAATGTGATCTCATCATATGAAACACATGTTGGAGAGCTGTTTATTCTTATTTCCTCATCCTTCTGAAGTTTTCAGATAGCAAAGCTACTACTCTGGCTCATGCTAATCAGGTAAGGAAGATCGTACTGAGAGGGAATATAGGTGGAGAAAGTTCTAGCCACATGGTATTTTAGAGGTTTGCTAAAGAGAAAACAAATAAAGCTTCATATATGGCTGTGTAAGGTCACTAGCAATTTATTATTAATTATCACAAAAAGAATAACTTTAGTGGGTAAATTTAGATTTTTTTTTTTTTAAGACAGTGGGTCCAAATTTTCTCCTGGAGACTACAAATCCAAAGCCCGAACCCAAGGAAACCCCTGGATAAAAGAGAAGCTTCACGACTCAACTTTTTACTGAACTTTCACACTTCTAGAGTGATCTAAGGAATGAATTGATTTTGCACCCCAGTGAGATCTTTGGAAGAGGGAAAACATCTCTTGGTTCCTTTGCTCCATTAGTTCCTACGTAATCAGTCACCACACCTAACAGAGTCCACTTCCTAAAGAGCTGTGGTGTTGGTTTGCTCGTCTATAGCTCCATTTGTTCAAGGCTCTGTCATTTCTCCCCCCAGTTACTGCAAAAGTCTCTTAGCTGCTTTCCTTGCCACAGTCTGGAATGAGATTTCTAGTCTGTATTCTGTACCGTCCCTCCTTTGCATAACTTTTATCGGTGACTCCAAATTGCATCCATTGTAGAACACATACAGTCCTTTTTGTCTGGCCCCGCTTGTTCCTCCTGCCTCAGCTCCCCCACTATCCACTGCTTGTTACTCCAAGATACTAAATTACTTGGAAGCTGTCTTCCTTCTCTGAAGAGGAAGGAAGACAGCCTTCCTCTCATTTGAGCCTTTCCATTTGCTGCTTCCTCCCCTAGGAACTCCTTCGGCCACTTTGTCGCTGGTGAAATGACTGCTGCTAGAATTTCAAAACTTAGCTGAAATGCCAACGCCTTTCTGACATCTTCCCTGGGTTTTCATCTGCTTCCAGGTGAGAAGCCTTTCCTATTGCATCCTGTGTTCACTTCCGTTATGTCACTTATATTCTCAGTAGTAAATTTTCACTTCTTTGTCTTACACATCTGGCCTGGGAAAGGCTGTTTCTTTTCCTTCTGCACTCCCATTATCTACCAGATTCTTGGCTTATTGGTGGTGTTCCAATGTTGAATGAATAAATAAATGATGTGGAACATGGAGAATTGGCTTGATTATATAAAGTTTAATATTTTGTGTTTGGTTGGTTTTAATTAGGAATGGCAATGACATCTTTAGGTCACATTTAAATCTATTCAGTTGGACATTTTTAGTTAAGTTTTTAGAAGCTTTGAAGTGTATCTTGAGTCTCTGTTTTAGTCAACTGTAGCTGCACTAAATTAAGTATTCAACACAGAACACCGGAAGGCAAACACATAAATTCACCGTATGTGGCCAACAAAATGTGTTGGAAACAAAGGGGAAAGTTACTGATAAAATGTGATGAGGTTTTGAGACAGGGGCAATATTTTCTACTTAAATTTCAGAGACTTTATTCACAATCACCAGCAAACAAAGGAATATATAAAGTATACAGATTTGTTTTGGAGTATTTGGGAGATGGAAATAGTCCTTCTACTCCCGGTACCTGAGTTTTGTGATCAAACTTTATGCCTTACCACTCTCCTATCTGATCTTTATACCCTAGCAGGGCTAGTTTCCTTACTATTTTCTAAATTTATGATCTTCAGTGCAGGCTTCATGTCCTTGCTCATATATTCCTCAATGTTCTATTTTCTATCCTTTGACTAATCAACCTAAGTTCATATCTGTTCCTTATTCTCCAACTGAGTCCTATCACCTTCAAGGAAAACTCCTCCAACTATTCTAGCCCATATGAATAGTACCTTTTCTGATTTTCCACAGCTCTCATGTAGCCTCTTCTCATATCCTGATTCCAACAGTCCGCATACTGGCTGGAATCTACAATTCATTGGCACCTTTACACTGTCCCACATCCCACATGTCTTCCCTTTCTACCTGGTGCAAGTGACCTTCATGGTCAACCACTATAATCACTCTCTTGAATATATTTCAACTGTACTTATGATACTTGCTTAGCAAAACCCCAGTCCAGGTCCAGCACTCTCTGCCTGTGGTACAACTGCGCTCACATAGCTGAGCATGACTAGAAAATGTCACCAGGCCAACAAGTCTCATTTGAATACATGAACACTAACCTTGAATGGGTTCTTAATACTGCCTGGCAATCTTTTTATATTTCCCTATTTGCATTCACTGTCCCATTCTCCTAGACAACTGTATCATGTTGTCATGTGATTATATATTGGCCTGTCCTCTGGTTATTTAAAGAAACCTGTGTTTGCAAGGCTGTATATCACTTGAAGGCAAGAGTCCATTGTCAGAGGCCCCCTTTATATCCTTAATGATGGTAACCAAGCACAGGAACAGCGTCCTGTAAATGGGCCAAGGTCCTTGAAAAGCTCCCATCCCACCCTCAGGATATGGCAAGAAATTCTGAGAGGCTCAGAAGTTCAGCTAAAAGTAGAAGGCCTAGAGCCATTTGAAATTGCCCCTTACAGAGAATATTGATAGTGAGGGTGACAGGAGAGAGAAAAATGAGAGAGTACTTTATGTTCACTGGAGGTTGCCATCAAGGAGGCAAAAAGCTAATTATCTGGACAACTGGCCATAGATTCAGACTGCCTGAGTTTGCCCCATTACAGTTGCTCTATTACTAACCAACCATGTGATCCTGGGTATGTTCTTTTTTTTTTATTATTAAAATTTTTTTTTAATGTTTATTTATTTTTGAGAAAGAGAGAGACAGAGTACAAGAGGGGGAGGGACAGAGAGAGAGGGAGACACAGAATCTGAAGCAGGCTCCAGGTTCTGTTAGCACAGAGCCTGATGTGGGGCTCGAATCCACAGACCATGAGATCATGACCTGAGCTGAAGTCAAAAGCTTAACCAACTGAGCCACCAGATGCCCCAATCCTGGGTATGTTCTTAATTGATCTTCATATCTATTTCCTCTTTGGCAATGAGACTAAAAGTAATACTTAGCACATAAAGTTTAGAAAGTTTCGGTGAGATACACATGTCAAGCACCCGCACATACATTTAAATGTCCAATAAATACTAGCTATAATTTTTAGGAATCAGGGGGAGGCTGAACAGTTTTGCTTGAGCTTCTCCAGCTTAAAAGGCAGTGTCAATCCTCTCATTCTGGTTACAATGAGCGTTAGTATGTTATGGGGCATTACGTTTTTGAGACCCTAGACACTTTGTTAAGCTCTCTAATGCCAGCTTTCTCACTGTCACCCAGTTCATGGACCTTCAGTTAAAGAGGCCTGTGAGGCATATTTGAGCTATTTAACTCTTCACATCAGACCTGGGTCTTCCAGTTGGTAACACTAGCAGCTGGCCTAGGTGATAATAAAACTTGATGGAGTGAATTGGATTTTGAAGAAGGATGTAGGAGTTGACCCTGCCTGCGATAGAAATTTATAGAATTCCCCTCACTTCACATCATGGTAATTTGAATGAACAAACATACAGACAACTTCTGATGAGCAGAGAGAACTCTACAATGGGCCAGTCAAAATCCCGGAAGATGACAGAGCTGGCAACCTGAGCCAAAAAGAGCTTTGATGCTGTTTGGATTCAGTGTATGAGAGTCCTCTCTGTGCATCTGATATGTCCTCCTCTTAACATCTATCAATCTCTTGTTAAGTTTTGTGCTAGGTGCAATGGAGAATATAAACCAATGCACAACATTGTCCTGTCTTCAAAAAACTCACAGCCTGGCTGGGTCAGAGACCCTCAAATTCACGCACTCGGAGTTGGGGATATGGCGTGGAGTCAGGTGTTAGACTATGAGATAGTGCTCAGAGAAGAAAGCAATCAGAGCCTACATGTGGCAGGATTACTAGCAGACCCTCATCCGTAATATTGCTATGTATGTATCTGTTTAGAAGTTTGTGTGTGAATGTCTGCAAAATTTAAGTGTTTGATCTAGAGATCTAATCTTCTGGTAAACACCGGCTAGGATAGTTTTCTGCTTTAAAAAGCAACATGGAGTCTCAAGGGTCCATCAATTTCACATGTATACAAAGTTCTTACCACTTTCTTCAATGCCAGACACACATACAAAGGCTAGACTATCCCATTATATGCCCCAGGGAGAGAATACATTGATAATGTTGTCATGTAATAAAGGGTAAACTCTAGCTGCAGCTCTGTGAGAGAATATAGAGAGAACAGTTGTATAAAATAAGGGAGAGAAATGAGTGGGGACGGGTGATCCAAGGACACACCCCTCACATACACCTTTCCTTTTGCTGCTCGTCTCTGCTGTAGTCCTTAGAGGTGGACTCAATGGAATCGGGTAGTGTTCGTATATGACAAAGTCTCCAGAATCCCTGCCTCCACGGAAAGTGAGGGAATAAGTGGTAGCTTGTGGGTAACCAAGCTTAATTCATTTCTTTAAATCATTCGTTCTTTTTCTATTCAGTCACTGCCTCTCTAGCCTCTTTAATGTTGAAATGTTATATTTGTCTGGGTAAAGATGGAAGGAACAAGTGATATTAATAACTAAAAGTGCACTGTAGAGAGAGGCAGTAATGAGACACATTGTCCTTATAACAGCATTCTTAAAAAACATGCCTGGGCTATAACTTCTGACTGAAGTCACTCATCTCAGTAGGTTTTTCCCTTCCCTATTAACTCTGCCACAGTCTGATAAACTAGTCCACACTACATTTTATGAGATTTCTTAAAGGAAAAAAAAAAAGCAAAACCTTCTTCTGTCCAATAAAAATTTTCCTAAAATTTAATACTGGATGAGGGAAAAGCCAATGACCCAATTAGCGTTATTATATTTTGGGAAGAATCTGAGATCTGCATCTGGTTTGAATTAATTTGGAGCAGTTAATAATCATCATTTAACACTTATTTTGTCAAAGTCATGTCCCAGCAGTTACTAGTCCTAACCTCATCAAATGCAGATGATAATAATACTTGCTAACGTTTTGAGCTCTTACTATGTGCCAGTCACTTGCTGAGCAAGGAGCTCTAATTGTATTGCTGTTGATTTAAGTGAACAGGGGCTTTAGGCCTCGTTTTGAATCAGCTCATCAAAGAGAGTTGACTGAAGTGGAGAATCACCAAAAAAAATGTTGCATATATCTCTTAAAACATTTTGTTTAAGGGGCGCCTGGGTGGCGCAGTCGGTTAAGCGTCCGACTTCAGCCAGGTCACGATCTCGTGGTCTGTGAGTTCGAGCCCCGCGTCAGGCTCTGAGCTGATGGCTCGGAGCCTGGAGCCTGTTTCCGATTCTGTGTCTCCCTCTCTCTCTGCCCCTCCCCCGTTCATGCTCTGTCTCTCTCTGTCCCAAAAATAAATAAAAAACGTTGAAAAAAAAAATTTTAAAAAAAATAATAAAAATAAAACATTTTGTTTAATTAAAACATAGAAACTCATATTCATCTGCCAGTCTTTTGATGCTTACCAATAGCTTTTCTTTTAGTATAGGTCTGCTGCATGGAGTTTTGGATGTTTTTGTTTTGTTTGTTTACCTTTCATAAGCAACACCCATAACTAAAGGTTTGTCGTTTCCACATTTATTTTCTTTAAAGAGCAGCAAGAACGTCGGCATACTTGGGAAGCATCTTAAATGCCGAATCCTTCCAGATTTTTAAGATTGTTCCCCAATCTTTTACAGTCATCCAATTCACATAGCAATTGCTTTCCTTTTTTTCCTTTTCTTTCTTTTTAATTTTTAAAATTTCAGTATAATTAACATATAGTGTTACATTAATTTCAGGTGTACAATATAGTGATGTAACAATTCTATTTCTCAGTGCTCATCATGATAAATGTATTCTTTTTTCAAGTTTATTTATTTATTTGGAGAGAGAGCACCAGTGGGGGAGGGGCTGAGAGAGAGGGAGAGAAAGAATCCTAAGCAGGCTCCATGCTCAGGGTGGAACCCAATGCAGGACTGATCCTATAACCATGAGATCACAACCTGAGCTGAAATCAAGAGTCGGTCACTTAACCAACTGAGCCACCCAGGTGCTGATAAGTGTACCTTTTTTTTTTTTTAATGTTTATTTATTTTTGAGAGACAGAGCACAAGCAGGGGAAGAGCAGAGAGAGAGGGAGGCACAGAATCTGAAGCAGCCTCCAGGATCACAGCTGTTGGCACAGAGCTGGATGGGGGGGCTGGAACTCACACACCAGGAGACCATGACATGAGCTGAAGCGCTTAACCAACTGAGCTACCCAGGCACTCCCCGATAAGTGTACTTTTAATCTTCACCTCCTCCGACTGGAGGTGATATATATATAAAGTGATATATTTATCAGATATATCACTTGCCCCACCTACTCCCCTCTGGTAACATAGGTTTGTTCTCTTGTAGTTAAGAGTCTGTTTTTCTGTTCTGTCTCTTTTTTACCCTTTGTTTGTTTTGTTTCTTAGATTTCACATATGAATGAAATCATATGGTATTTGTTTTTCTCTGATTGATTTATTTCACTTAGCATTATACCCCTTGATCTGTCCATTTTTGTTGCAAATTTGGCAAATTTCATTCTTTTTTAAGGCTGAATAACATTCCATTGTACATATATACTACATCTTCTTTATCCATTCATCTATTGATGGATGGACACTTGGGCTGCTTCTACAATTTGGTTATTATAAATAATGTTGCAATTAATATAGGGATACAGATATCTTTTTGAACTAGTGTTTTTTGTATTCTTTGGTAAATAGAATCCAGTGCAATTACTGGATCATAGGGTAGTTCTAGTTTTTTCAAGGAACCTCCATCTGTTTTCCACAGTGGATGCACCAGTTTGCATTCCAACCAACAGTGCGCAAGGGTTCCTTGTTCTCAGCATCCTCACAAACGCTTGTTGTTTCTTGTGTTTTGATTTTAGCCATTCTGACAGGTGTGAAGTGATACCTCATTGTGGTTTTTATTTGCATTTCCCTGATGGTTAGTGATATTGAGCATCTTTTCATGCATCTGTTGGCCATTTGTATGTCTTCTTTGGAGAAATGTCTGTGCATTTCTGCCCATTTTCAATTGGATTATTTGTGGGTTTTGGTGTTAAGTTGAATAAGTTTTTTATATATTTTGCATACAGATATATCACTTGAAAATGTCTTCTCCTATTCAGTAAGTTGTCTTTTAGTTTTGTTGATAGTTTGTATGCTGTGCAGAAGGCTTTTATTCTGATGTAGTCTAAATAGTTTATTTTTGCTTTTGTATCCTGAGGAGACATAACTGGAAAAGTGTTGGGCAACAGATGTCAGAGAGATTACTGATATGTTTTTTTCTAGGATTTGTATGGTTTCAGGTGTCACATTTAGGTCCTTAATCCATTTTGAGCTTATTTTTGTGTATCGTGTAAGAAAGCGGTCCAGTTTTATTCTTTTGCATGTAGCTGACCAGTTTTCCCAACACCATTTGTTGAAGAGAGTGTCTTTTCCCCATTGCATTTTCTTGCCTCCTTTGTCATAGATTAATTAACCATTTAAACATGGGTTTCTTTCTGGTCTCTCTATTCTGTTCTATTGATTGATGTGTCTATTTTTGTGTCAGTACCATACTGTTTTGAATACTATAGTTTTGTAGTATATATGAAATCTGGGATTGTGATACCTCCAGTTATGTTCTTCTTTTTCAAGATTGCTTTTGGGGTTTTTTGGGGTTCCTTACAAATTTTACTGCTATTTTCTCTAGTTCAGGGAAAATGCTGTTGGTATTTTGATAGGGTTTACATTAAATTTGTAGATTGCTTTGAGTAGCATAAGTATTCTAACAATATTTGTTCTCTCAGTCCATGAGCATGAAATGTCTTTCCATTTGTGTATATCATCTTCAATTCTTTCTTCAATTGTTTTAATCTTTTATAGGTTTCAGAGTACAGGTCTTTCACCTTGGTTAAGTTTATTCCTAGATATGTTATTATTTTTGGTGCAATTTAAATGGTATTGTTTTCTTAATTTCTCTTTCTGGTATTTTGTTATTAATGTATAGAAATGCATTGGACTTCAGTATACTGATTTTGCATCCTGCAACCTTACTGAATTCATTTATCAGTTCTAGTAGATTTTTGGTGGAGTCTCTAAGGTTTTCTATGTATCTGTCATCTGCAAATAGTGAAAGTTTTACTTTTTCCTTACCAATATGAATGCCTTTTATTTTTGTCCAATTGCTGTGGCAAGGACTTCCAGAACTATGCTGAATAAAAGTGGAGAGAGTGGACATCTCTTATCAGGAATTTTGTTTCTGATCTTAGGGGGAAAACTCTCATTTTTTCCCCATTGAGTATAATGTTTACTGTGGGTTTTTAATATATGGTATTTATTATGTTGAAGTATGTTTCCTTTAAAACAACTTTACTGGGGTTTTTTATCATGAATAATGTTGTACATTGTCAAGTGCTTTTTCTGCATCTATTGAAATGATCATATGCTTTTTATGCTTTCTCTTATTGATAGGATATATCACATTGATTGATTTGTTAATATTGAGCCACCCTTGCATCCCAATAATAAGTCCTACTTGATCATGGTGAATGATTTTTTTAATGTATCATTAAATACAATTTACTAATATTTTGTTGTGGATTTTTACATCTATGTTCACTAGAGATATTGGACTGTGGTTCCCCTGAACCCTTTTTTTGTGGTGTCTTTATGTGGTTTTGGTATCAGGGTAATGCTGTGCTCATAGAATGAATTTGGAAGCTTTCCTTCCTCTTCTATTTTTTGGAATTGTTTGAAAACAATAGGTATTAACTCTTCTTTAAATGTTTGGTACAATTCACCTGTGAAGTCATCTGGTCCTAGACTTCTGTTTGTTGGGAGTTTTTTGATTACTGGTTCACTTTCATTGCTGGTAATCAGTCTATTCAAGTTATGTATTTTGTCCTGATTCAGTTTTGGGGGAATGTATCCATTTCTTCTAGGTTGTCCAATTTGTTGGCATGTAATTTTTCATGATACTGTTTTATAATCCTTTGCATTTCTGTGGTGTCAGTTGTTATTTCTCCTCTTTCATTTCTGATTTTATTTATTTGGGTCCTTTCCTCTCTCTCTCTGTCTCTCTCTCTGTCTCTCTCTCTCTGTCTCTCTCTCTCTCTCTCTGTTTCTTTCTCTTGATGACTCTGGCTAGAGGTTTATTAATTTTGTTGATCTTTTCTAAGAACCAGCTCCTGGATTTATTTATCTGTTCTATTGGTTTTTTAGTTTCCATTTTGTTTATTCATGCTCTAATTATTATTTCCTTCCGTCTGCTGGTTTTGAGTTTTGTTTGTTCTTTTTCCAGCTCCTTTAGGTGTAAGGTTAGGTTGTTTATTTGAGATTTTTTTCTTGCTTGAGGTAGAGCTGTATTGCTATAAACTTCCCTATTAGAACAGCTTCTGTCTCATCCCAAAGATTTTGGACTGTTGTATTTTCATTTTCATTTGTCTCCATGTATTTTTTTATTTCCTCTTTGATTTCTTGGTTGACCCATTCATTATTTAGTAACATGTTATTTAACCTTTATGTATTTGTGTTCTTTCCAGATTATTTCTTGTGGTTGATTTCTAGTTTTATAGCATTGTGGTTAGAAAAGATGTATGGTATGACTTTGATCTTTTTGAATGTATTGAGACTTGTTTTGTGGCCTAATAGGTGATCTATTCTGGAGAATTTTTCTCATGCATTTGAAAAGAATACACATTCTGCTGTTTTAGGATAGGATGTTCAAAATACATCTATTGCATCCATCTGGTCCAGTGTGTCATTCAAAGCCACTGTTTCTGTGTTGATTTTCTGTTTGAAAATCAACTGATTGATTGTAGGTGGGGTGTTAAAGTCCTCTACTATTATTGCATTACTATCAATTACTTTCTTTATGTTTGTTATTAGCTGCTTTATGTATGTGGGGACTCCCATTTAGATGCATAAATATTTATAATTGCTTTATTTTCTTGTTGGATTGTTCCCTTTATGATTATATATTGCCTTTTTGTCTCTTATTACAGTCTTTGTTTTAAAGTGTCTTTTGTCCAATATATGTATTGCTATCCCAGCTTTCTTTTCACTTCCATTTGCATAATACACTCTTTTTCATCCCTTCACTTTCAATTTGCATGTGTCTTTAGGTCTGAAACAAGTCTCTTGTAGGCAGCATATAGATGAGTCTTGTTTTTTTATCCATTCTGTCACCCTACGGTTTTCAAATGGAGCATTTAGTATATTTGCATTAAAGTAATAATTGATAGGTATGTACTTATTGCCATTTTGTTGATTTCTCTCTTGCTGTCTTCTCTAGAAATTGCTAGATTTCTTTAGTGAGGTACTTGGATTCCTTTCTCTTTATTTCCTGCATATTTATTACCAGGTTTTGATTTGAGGCTACCATTAGGTTTATATATAACATCTTATACATACAGAAGTCTGTATGAAATTGATGGTCACTTAAGTCTGAGCCCATTCTTTACTCCTGACCCTCCCCCTACCCACATTTTAGGTATACGGTGTCATATTTTACATCCTTTCACTTTGTGAATCTCTTGACTGATTTTTATAGACATACTTAATTTACTGTTCTTGTGCTTATTTTTCTTACTCTTGCTTATGGTTTTTCCTTTCCACTCAGATCTCCCTTTAACATTACTTGTGAGGCTGGTTTAGTAGTAATGAATTCTTTCAACTTTTGTTTGTCTGGGAAATTCTTTATCTCTCCTTCTATTCTATATGATAGCCTTGCTGGATAAAGTATTCTTAGTTGCAGGTCTTTTCCTTTCAGCACTTTGAATATATTATGCCATTCCCTTGTGGCCTGCAAAGTTTCTGCTGAAAAATTAGCTGATAGCTTTATGGGATTTCCCTTGTGTGTAACTGTTTTCTTTTTTCTTGTTGTTCTTAAAATTCTCTATTTATCACTATTTTTTTGCCATTTAAATTACCATGTGCCTTGGTGTGGACTTCCTTTGGTTGATTTTGTTGGGGATTCTCTGTGCCTCCTGGATCAGGGTTTCTGATTCCTTCCTGAAATTTGGGGAATTTTGAGGTATTAATCCTTCAAATAAATTTTCTGCCTTCTTCACTGCCTTTTCTCTCCCTCTGGGATCCCTATAATATGAATGTTATTATCCTTGATGGTATCATTAAGTTCCCTGAATCTATTTTTCTTTTTTCTTTCTCCTATTTTGCTTGATTACTTTCCATTACTCTGTCCTCCAGATCACTGATCCATTCTTCTGCTTCCTCTAGTCTACTATTTATTCCATCCAGTATATATTTTTTAAAGTTTATTTATTTTGAGAGAGACAGTATGAGTGGGGGGAGGGGTAAAGAGAGAGGGAGAGAGAGAGAATCCTAAGCAGGCGCCACACTGTGAGCACAGAGCCCAACACAGGGCTCCAACTCATGAAACCATGAGATCGTGACCTGAGCAGAAACCAAGAGTCTGATGCTCAACTGACTGAGCCACTCAGATGCCCCATCCATCCAGTATATTTTAAATTTCAGTTATTGAGTTCTTCACCTCTGATTTGTTCTTTTTTATGTTTTCTATCTCTTCAGTAAGGATGTCACTGAGGTCCTCCAGTCTTTCCTCAAGTCCAGTGAGTATCTTTATGACCATTTCTTTCAATTCTCTACAAGGCATCCTACTTATCTCCATTTGGTTTAGCTCTCTTGCTGTGATTTTTGCCCTGTTCTTTCATTTGAGTCATATTCCTCTGTCTCCTCATTTTGTTTAATTCTCTCTGTCTGTTTCTATGTGTTAGCAAAGTCAGCTATATGTCCTGCTCCTGAAAGTAGTGGCCTTATGAAAAAGAGGTCCTGTAGTGCCCTGCAGTGCAATGCCAACTGTTCACCAGAACCTGGTGCTTCAGGGGTATCTCTTATATGTGTTGCATGCACCCTACCATTGTGGTTGAGCCATGTTTGCTTTCAGTCCAGTCATCTGCAATGCCTCTGTTTGCCTGTTGTAGGAAGGTTTGTATCCCTGTGTTGTTAATGGACCAGTCTGGAGTCTCCCTGGGCTCAAGCTGGGTTGGACCACGTGTTTGGCAGAGATACAGTAGCATGGAACTGCATCTTGCCCCTCATATTTTTCCTTGAGAGGTTTTAGTGGGCAGGCCCTGTGGTCAGATCAGATGTCTGCCCCCCAACACTGCAGGGGTGCAGTTGAACTTGTATATGTGGTTATTTTCCCATCTTCCCAGGGCAGAAGTCACTTTGGAGTAGTGCTGCCCCCTGTCGGAGCTGCTTCCATACTGCCACGCTTGTGGTGGCACTTTGATGGACTCCTGTCAAAGATTTGTTGGAGGGAGTGGTTCTTGCGTCTGTGTATCTAGGCTGGGGAGGGAAATTGTGCCCACCAGGTCTTTTGTTATTGGAGAAGTCTACAGATCTTTGCCCCTCCAGTACATGTTCTGAAATTAGTAAATAGATTTCCTTCCCATATACCCTGGGCATTTTTAAAACTGCCGCTTCTGTGCTATACTTCAGCGGGGTTATTTGTTATACTGTCTCTTTAAGGGTGGGGACTCAGTTTCCTATTGCCCTCTAGATCTCCCAGTGTTGAGCCCTACTGATTATAAGAGCTTATGAAGTTAAGCCCCTCTGGTTTTCAAAGCCAAATATTATGGGAATTTGTCTTCTAAGTGTGGGTCTCCTGTGTCTGGTGTGCCTGGTGTAGGGTCTGCTCCTTTCCCTTCCTTGTGCTTTCAGTGTCCCTCACTCTCACCGACAGTCTTGCAGTTCCTGACAGTTTGATTCCTGACCATGTCTCTGCCCTTCCGATCCTTTTGATGTGGCCTGCTGTCTACATTTAGTTGTGGACAGACTGTTCTGCCAGTCTTCAGGTCCTTTTCTGGGTTATTTACACTGTTGTGGGTGTTATCTAGGTGTGTCCATTGGACAAGGGGAGCTTTAGATCCTCCTACTCTGCCAACTTCCCAGGAAGTCCCCCACATAACAATTACTTTTCAGTGATTTGCCTTTCCTGAAATTTTTCAAAAGCATTCAACTTGATTACATGCATTTTTTACATTAAATTTTTTACAGTTTACATGTATTTTTTATCTCTTTAATTAAATTAACTAATTGCAATAAGTACAACAGTCATAAACAGGTTTGGGAATAAACACAATGACTTATTAAGAATTATGATTTAATTGGTGGGGGCAGAAGTGTGCATGCATGCAAGAGAGTAGATTACTAGCTTCAGCCAATAACTCTGCAGTTACCCCAAGATCATTGAGAAGGGCAATTATTTAGCCTCTCTTAACCTTAGTTTCTTCATCTTCAAAATGAGGAAGATAGTCCCTACTTGTAGGATTGCTACTGGGATCAATGAAATAATTTATATAACATATTGGCACACAGAAGGAGCTTAATAAATACTGCCTCAGAGGAAAAAAGGGCCAATGAATTCCTCCCCTTTGTTCACCATTGTAATTATAACAGAGCTATTTTTCTTGCCTGAAGTGCCATTCCTCTGTCATGGTTCATCTTATTCCTAATTCCTACCTATTGCTTCGTTTGGCTGGGTTATTCCATATTTATTCTTCCCTTTTAAATAACTTACCATATACACCACATTTTTTTGCAGTTCAATTCAATAAATGTCAAATTCTTACCATAAATAAGACTGTAGTCATAACTTCAAGAGATATAATGGAGAACAAGACACAGACTCTGTTTTCAACAATTTCCAGTCTAATTAGTGATATAAAAGATGTACACAGTTGGACGTCATTAAAATTAAAAACATCTGTCAAAAGATGACATAAGTGTTTAAAAAGGCAAGCCACAAACTGGGGATATGTTTTTTGTAGAATATATATCTGACAACGTTTACACCCAGAATATATAGAATTCCTACAAATCATTGAGGAAAATAAAGACTTGACTGGGTACTTCACAAAAGAGGATATATCCAATAAAAGTGTGCTTCACATCATTAGTCATCAAGGAAATTTAAATTAAAATCACAATGTGATACCACTTTGTATCCAACAAAATGGTTAATAAAATATTTAACTGAATATTTAATTGTTAAGGATATGAAGCTACTGGAGCTCTTTTCCACTGCTGGTCAGGGTATAAATCAGCACACCCCTTTTGGAAAACTGTTTAGCAGTATCCACTACACCTGAATGAACACTTACCCTATTACATATCAGTTCTACTCCACAGACACACTATCAAAAATATGTATCAAATATATGCACCAAAACATATGTACAAGAATGCTTATAACAGCATTATTTATAATATCACCAAACTAGAAACTACTCATAGCAGCATTATTTATAATATTAACAAACTAGAAACCACCCAAATACCCCTTTTAAAGACAAATTGTGATGTATTCATAACATAAAATGTAATATACAACAATGAAAGTTTAAAAAATTGTTGCTACACTTAAAAACATGGATGAATTTCAAAAATGCAATATTGCGTTAAGGAAGACATACATAAAAGAATCCAAACTGTATGATTCCATTCCATAAACTATAAAAGCATTTAAACCTAATCTGTGGTGATTAGTTACCTTTGCAAGCAGTGACAAAGAAGGGAATTAAAGGAAGCTTCTAGGTTGCTGTGATATTGATCTGCATGGTTGTAACACAGATGTGTTAACTAGTAAAAGAATCATCAAGCCATTCACTTACAACTTGTGTACTTTTCTGTATGTATGTTATATATCTATAAGAATCTTTACCAAAAAGGGAAAAGAATTAGCTCTTCAGGGAGAAAAAAAAGATGAGCACAAGAGAAAACATGAGAAGTGCCATAAAAAGATTACAAAGTGAAATGCTGTGGAGTAAGAGAGACTGTATCAGGATAGACAAAATCATGGAAGCTGAATTTAGTTTGCCTGGGAAGGACAAGGGTGAGATACGACAGGGCAAGAGTATTTCCACTGGGAGAGATAGCAAGCATGAAGATATAGTACATGTCCAGGGAACCACAAATATTCCAAGTTGGCTGGAGTATCACAAGAGGAATAATGGGGGAAAACAAAGTCTGAAAAATAGGTTACAATTCCATTGAGTGAGGCCTTGACAATCTGGTTCAGGAATATGCATTCTGTTCAATAGAAAATAGAGAGCCATTGAAAAATTTTGAGCAGTTTACACCTTTGTACAATCACACGAATGGTAGTAGGAGGAAAACGTAGGAGCACAGGAAGTAGAAGCCAGGCCATCAGTTAGGAGTTTATCTCAAATGGACTTAAACCTTAGGACTTGAACAAAGTTGGAGGCAGTATGCATGGAAAGGAGATGTTGAGTGCAGGTGTTGACATAGAAAGACACCTCATAGAACTTGCAAAACTGATTGGACATTGGAGCAAGGGAGACAGAGTGGTCAAACACAGATACCCAAACAGTCTGTGCAGCAGGATAAGGTTGTATTCACTGTGAGAAAACGTTAAACTATTAAATCTTCTTATTTCCCAATGTTCTATTTCAAGCTTCAGATTTTCTAAGAGCAGAGCACATGTTATAATTTCTTATATTCCCAATTCTTAACCTGATGCCTTTCATATAAAAGTATTCATAAGGACATTTGTTTTTGATTGTTATCATGACAGGGACAGCATGTGGCCAAGGCTTCCCCTCACTGCTTCTAGGTAGACTACAAGTGTGACTTTGCTTTCAGTTTTAGCATTGCCAAATTCAATAGTGCTCTGGCCCTACAAACTAGTTGAGCAGGAAAGTATTTCCAAAAACAATCCAAGAGTTATCACGTGTCAAACACTCTTGAGTTAATACCAAAAGTCATCTGGATATATGAGTCAGGATTGTTCTCCCCAAAAAGTTCTTTATTCAACCAATATGTATTAAATATCTTCTATGTGTCAGGCACTTTAAGGAACCCACAAGATTTGTAAAACTCTTTTTAAGTGGATTTATGGGGTTTCAGATTTTAGACATCAGAAACAAAGATGTCAATGGGTACCATTAATGACACTTGGTTGGCAGAATATCCTTAAGTAACCATATGTTCAGGCCCCAGGGACAATTTAAATTTGTCCTACAGTCATCTTGGTTCACTGTTTTGTAAATATAATCCTTAGACTTTGTATTATTTTCTTTAACTTCAGCACCTGGGCTGTTCATTAAGCCAGAAACTGACCTTCTAAAATACCCTCTGAAAAGCTGTGTTGAGTATTTGGTCTACAAAAACAACTTTGAATTGTTTCCTAAACAAGACTGTGGTTTTTGTTTTCTTTGGATCTTACAAGCTAGACCAGTGCTGTCCTAAAACATTCTGTACTGATGGCAGATGTTCATTTTGAGCTGGCTAGACAATAGCCTGTAGCTACCACTAAGCACTTAAAATGTGGCTAAGGTGACTAAGGAACTAAATTTTTATTTTATTTAAATTTAACTATATTTAACTTAAATTTTAAATAGCCACGTGTGACTAGTGACTACCATATTGGACAGCACAGCCCAGGGTGTTAGTAGTTAGCTCTCTCAAGGGTGCTCAACCATCCTACCAACAACACAGCTTAATGTGGAGTATATTCTGTGCAGAAGATGCTGAGCTTTCGTGCTTAGTATCATGCTGAAGTTTCTCGGGAACCTGGAGGAATAATAAGAACTTCTGTGTAGTTCATTGATTTGACTCCACAAGCAATTGTTGGCCACTTCCTCAGTACTGGACCCAGTACTAGTAAAATGGTTCTTGTTTGGAGGAAGCCCACAAACTAGATAGAATCAAATAAGCAGATAATATACATTCAATGTGGAAAAGGTAGAAGAACACAGGAGGAGAATACTTCACCAAGCGCTTTCTGGTCAATCCTGAACTGAATCTTGAAGGCTCAGTATGAGTAAGCCAGGCAAAGGGGCAAGGGATAAAGATGGAAGGAGAAGAGTATTTAATTAAGGCAAAAGGAGAAGTATGGGCAAAGCTCAGTGCTGAATCAACATTTTGTTGTTGCAATGAAAAGTACAAGGAGAAGAATGGCAAGAGACGAGGCTAGAAATGTAGACATGGACCCAGATTCAAGGGGTTGATTCATTTTACAAATATTCATTGAGGACCTGCTATGTACCAGACATTATTTGAAGCTAAGTTCTTAGAACACAAAGATGATCACATGACTTGTCCTCGGAAAGCCCAATATCCATTAAGGAATACAGAAACATACGCAACTCTACAAAATTGTGAGACACTGCAATAGACTAAAAACAAGATGCTTTGAGGACACATAAAAGGGGTACATATCCAACATCGGTGTGGGGGAAAGCCTTCCTCAAACATTCCCAAGAGTTACAAAAAGTCAAAATGAAAAGGCAGAGGTTGTAACTCTTGTTGGAGAGAGAGTTGGACAACTTTCCTTAGCGGCAGGATTGTGGAGTACAGAACAAATGGGTACATCCCAAACAATATTTCACTTAATTTTCACTTATATATGTAATGTATAAAAATTGCACTGCCCATTAATTCCTCTGGTATTTTGGATAATTCAATATCCCTGCTATAGACTGTGGAAGGAAAAAGAGATCTAGTAACTGATAGACAGTTGGGACTTTTGAAATAAAGTATCTTTTAGGTATCATCTCTTTATTTTCACCAAAAATTGCTCTATGACTTATGATTATGTTTGAAAATTAAACCACTAAGTTCTCTCATTTGTATATTGCTTCATCCAACATTTGCTGAGGGCTTTTTTTTTAATTAGAGCTTTTTGAGGACAGAAACCCTATCATTCACCTCTTTTTCCCCAAGCCTGGAGTCCAATATACAGAGTTCAAATAATATTTGTGGAAAAAAATGAACAAATAAGTGAAAGAATGCCAGACAGGCACTAGATGTTACAAATATAAGAGTTCAATATAATGGCTTCCATTGACAAGCTCATGGTCCAAGAGGGAAACCGGAGACATACTTCCATCTAATGTAAAGTTGCATTTTTTAGAGTGTGTTTTATGGAACTTTGGTCTTGAGACATGATTTAAGAAAAGATAAGTCCTGGGTTAATTAAGTATGTGGAAAGTCATGTGTAACATATCTCTTCTTTTATGGATTTGCAAATCACACTAAGATATAAAAAACCTTGAGAACTCCTGTGATAAAGAAACCTGTTTAGCCAACCATTTGCCAAACTAATGTGATCTATTCTTTTTGCATAATATCCATTAACATGCCACAGAGCTAATGTCCTAAAGAGAACATTTTGGGCATTTCTGATAAAACGTGATAGACACCTTTTTACACTTTTCAGAGATATCATAAATATATAATGATGTTATCTGTTTTTATGAATGCAATGTTTATTTAACATTTAAAATGCAAAGTAATTCACCATAGTAACAAACTAAAAAGAAAAACATGTGATCATCTCACTATATGCAAAATAAGCATTTGACAAAATTCAGCACATTTTAATGATAAAATCTCCTGGCAAACTAGAAAAAGAAAGAAACTTCTTTAACCTGATAAAAGGCATCTATGGAAAACCTTTAGCTAACATCTAGACCAAATGCTGATCTTGGTAATCACTTTATAATGCATATGCTTATGAAATCATCACATTGTACCCTTCCTATATTTTTCAATTATTCTTCAATAAAGCTTGGGGAAAAAAGACTAAGTGCTTTTTCTAAGCACTAAGATCAAGAAGAAGACAAAGATATCTGATCTCACTGCTTCTATTCACCATTGCACTAGAGGTCCCCAATGGTCAATGAGGAAAGTAAAAGAAATAAAAGGTATCCAAATTGGAACAAAGAAGTAAAATTCTTTATTCACAGATGTCATGAAACTCTATGTTGAAAATCTGACAAAACCAACAAAAAAACCTTTTAGAACTAATAAATGACTTAAGCAAGATTGCAGGATGTGAGATCAATAAATAAAATTCAATTATATTTCTATATGCTAGCAATAAAAACCAAGAACCAAGTGATAAAAATATCACTTACAATACCATCAAAACATAAAATACAGAAAGATAAATTTGGCAAAGATATGCAAATTATAGAACATTGCTGAGAGAAATTAATGAAGAGAATAAGTGGAAAGATATAGTCTGCTCAGAGATCAAATAGTCAATACTTTAAAAATACCAATTATCCCCCCGTTTAATCTATAGATTTGAGGCAATCCCAATCAAAATACCAGAATTTTCTTGAAGAAATTGACAGCTTGATTCTAAAATTCAAAAAGAAACACAAAAGACCAAGAATAGCACCCCCCCCACCCAAACCTTTATAAAACAGCAACAAAATCAGAGGACTTACAATGCCCAATCACAAGATGTATTATAAAACAACACTAATCAAGACATGGTATTGACATAAAGATATTTGAATAGATCAACGGAATAGAGTATATAGAGTATAGAAATAGACTGACATATATAGTTAATTGACTTTTGACAAAGATGCAAAAGCAGTTTAAAGGAGAAACATGTCTTTTCCACAAATGTTGCAGGGATAACTCGAAATCCATGTGTAAACAATCTACTTTAGTCCGTACTTCACGCCACATATAAAAATTAATTCAAAATAGATCATAGGCCTAAACATAAAAACTGAAACTGAAATTTCTAGACAAACACACGGAAGAAATCTTTGCGATCTTGAGTTAGGCAAAGATTTCCTAGACACAACACTAAAAGGAAAACGTGATGAATGAGATTTCATCAGAATTAAGAATTTCTGCTCTTGGAAAGACACTGGTGAGAAAATTAAAAGATAAGCCACAGACGCTAGAAAATATTCACAAATCAGAAATCTGAAAAGACTAAAATCCAGAATGTATATGAGTATCTCAAAGTTCAATAGTAAGAAAACTCAATTTTTTAAGTGACTAAAAGGTGTGAAGAAAACTTCATCAGACAAAATATGTGGATGATAAATACGTGGATGATAAAAAAAATGCTCAACATAATTTTTTACTAGGGTAACAAATTAAAGCCATAATGACATACCACTGCATACCTTTTAGAATGGCAAAAATGAAAAAGCTGATCATACCAAGTGTTGTGAGGTTTTGGAGTGACTGGAAACTCTCATACACCACTGTTACAAACTCTTACCTACCACTTTGGAAAACAGTTTGACAGTTGCTTAAAAAGCCTATCTAGTCCAAAGAGATGGAGTCAACGTACTTTTTCCTATTCCTTCCACTAAGTGCAGCTATAACCCCTGCACATTATGTATAAAATAAACATAATAAAATTCTGAAAAGGTAATGAGAAAACAGACTGGTTAGGAATCTTGGACCTGGTGTGGCAGTGAATTCCCTGGGTTATTTGTTTGTTTGTTTATTTTTTCCTTCATATACCTGTTGCAAGAAGCTTATAAACCAGAAAAGCCACTAAGTATGGTCAAAACAAAAACAAAAATGCCTCAAGAAAGGCCTGATCACGCTAGCTAAAGAACAGGAGAGGGGTATCCTAACAAGACAAAAAAAAAATTACATAATAACTGCTCTATTGCAGCCAAACACCACAGAAAAACTATGACCCTATCCATGACCATGTGGAAAACCTTGCCAGGCTGTAGTGAGGTACCCAAATGCCATTGCTGGGATGGTGTCAGGAGGCCAAGTATGGAACTGGGACTTTCATCTCTGCTGGATGGTAATGAGGTCCTTCTTCCTCTGCAATATCAGTAGAGACTCCTTAAGGAATCTGGACTTGTACCTCCACACAGAAGTGACAAGATACCCCTCTCCCTTTTCACTAGGTGATATCCAAAAAAGTCGAGGGCAAAGTTAGGAATTTCCTCATAGCCCAGGTGCTAATAGGGCACCTCTTGTGGTGTCAGTAGAGACCACAGTGGAGAGCTGGAACTACTACCTCACGTAGCAGTAATAAAATTGAGTGTGGAACCTGGATTTCTACCTTCATCTTCCAATAGTGAAGCATTACCCTCTTGCCTTCTCCTACTGGATTAGTGTCAGAGGAAGTCAGCTAAAACAGAATGTTTTATCCAGAGTCTCATAATATCCTAAATATTCATATTTCGATTGGAAATCACTACTCATATCAAGAACTAGGAAGATCTCAAACTCAATGGAAAAAAAAACCTCAGTAGATGCCAACATTGAAATGAAATTGAGATGTTAGAATTATCTGACAAGGATTTTAATGTATCCATCATAAAAATGCTTCAATAAGCAATTATAAATACACTTGAAACAAAATGAAAATGTAGCATCTTTCTAAAGAATTAGAAGAGATCAGCAAAGAAATAGAAATATAAAGAAGAATCACATGAAAAATTTAGAACTAAAAAAATACAACAAACCGAATCGAAATGTCAGTGGGTGAGCTGAACAGCAAAAGAGAGGGGCCACAGGATGAAGATAGAACAATAGAAGTCACCCAAACTGCACAGCAGAGAGAAAATAGACTGAAATAAAGAGAGCTTTAGGGACCTACAAGATTATAACAAGAAATCTAACATTCATGTTATTGGTATCTCACAGGGAGAAGAGTACTATCCCAGTACTTGTTTTGGTTTCCACAGGACCTTCCCACCATGCAACTGAGATAACCAAACAATAGTTTCATGGACATTAAAAGAAGCAGGAGATTAAAACATAAAGTTGGGCGTTCTCTTGCAAATGAGCACCAACATTCAAAAACTGAGCAGTGCGTTCTCAAATGTTTAACCCTATGAACAGCAAGGATGTAGGCCAGTGTTTCCCAAAGTCTGGGACATATACATAAGGACAGGCTGAAAAATAGGGGTTGGAAACTTTCCAAATTTAGCAAAAGATATAAGCCTACAGATTCAAGAATCTTGGTGAATTCCAAACAGGATAAATTCCAGGACATCCATACTAAGATGGAGTAGAATCAAACTGCTGAAAACAAAGAGAGAACAGAAACAAAATCTTGTGGTATTTGGTGGGTTATAGGACTACAGGAGGATAATGATATTTGTCTAACCCAGGAGGAAAATTATAAATACATAATGCTTTGAGAACCTTCATGTAAATCTCCATATTCTCTTTCCAAGCTTCTACTATGGTTTTGAGGCATGTGATAGACACTGACCAGTGCTAATCATAACAAATAAAACTATTCATTGTAGAGATCACTCACTTAGAAGTAAAGGTCGATCTAAATGCAGCAAATTCAAAAAGTCTTTTTAATAATTTGTGCTTACCAGGGAAGGGATCAAAGACTTGGAACAGAACTGAACCTATTGTATTACATAACCCATTGCATATGAAGTATCTTCTAAAACAGTCCTTCTTCCTGGTAGTAATTGTTGGCATCATATTTCAGGCCACATGAATTTCTAATATTGACATATGAGCCATAAAAGCAGGCTTTTAAAAAATGAAGTGATACCTCTATGATATATGTGCTGAAGGCCATAGCTATCAGTTGCTTAACACTTACTGTGTAGGTAGAAACTGCTTTAAAAAGAGCATTATAAATGCTGGTTCTTTCTTTTTTTCTTTATCCCACCTCTGGTATTATTGGCAACAGTCGGATAATTGAATTCCTTACGGGAAAATTCTTGTTCTGTTACATGTTCTGGCTTTATTGATATGAAAATCTCAAAGGCTTTCCCTTACTGAGGCTTTGGCTGGGTGACTTCAACTCTGAGAAGATGCTTAATCATGAATGGCTGTGTCCAAATTCCATTGTTAATTTTGTGATTTTGCTGTGAGCCATGGTGGGGTTTTGTGGAACTGTCATGGGGTTTTTTTTGTTGTTGTTTGTTGTTTGTTTGTTTGTTTTGCCCTTGAAACTGCTTCCAGGTTTTACTTCATTTGTCTGTAAAACATGGACTATGTCCATGACTTCCCATGCTTCGTAGCTTGTGATGATCATAATAACATCATGTATTTTATATAGACCATTATATATGCATAGATATTTATTGTCTTCATACTCTTCAAGGCAGAGATTTTGTAATTTATCCAAGTAACACATTAAGTCAATGGCAGAGCCAAAATATGAGCTAGAATTTCTTCAATTGCACTGCTTTGCTCTTATCACAACCCTGATTTTGCAGACATTGAAAATAAGAATAAGGAAGAAAAGATGAGGCAGCTTACCAGATTGAGGTAACAATGTTTTCCTAGTGACAAAGAAACTTCTAATGAGAAAGAAATACAAGGTCCTGCCCAGTCTCCAGCTTCATCTCTTGCACTCTTGCCAGTTGCTTTCTAACTGGCCTTCTTTCCATATTCTGGAAATAGATCAAGAATAGATCTGGAATAGATCGAGCTACTTTCCACGGCAGAACTTTCAAACAAACTATTTGCTTCAGGTGGATGCTCCTTTACTCCCTCAGCCTCCCTCACCTGACCTTTCATGTTTTTGTTGACTTGTCCCTAGTTCCCAATCTAAGTAAGACCCATGTCACATTTAACTCAAATTTCCACCAGAGCAGAGCTAGAGACAAAGACTATTGTATAGTAGGAGTGAGAACAGGAGAGTAAAAGAGGGAGTGCATTACTGAATTGACCGCAGCTATGGGCGACTAGTTGCTTGGTCACACAGGACTTTCTGGGAATCTTACGAAATGCATTTGGCCGCTTAGCCATTGACTTCTGTGGGGCATTGGCTGAAAGAGGTTTGGCCAGTAGCTCAATGCTACATGAGGTTTAAAATCTCTAAATAACACTCTATTTTTAAGATAGTGCAATCTCGAAAACAGTTGGGACTGCTGATCACTGGGATCTCCTATACCTTTGGGCCTCTCAGCCATAACTAAAGCTGTAGCACGTGGATAGAACCAAGACCTGCAAGTTCTACAATCCTTTTACTTACCATACTACATATTGCTTGTGTTACACCTACCACACAACCCACTGGTTCATGTTCCATTTGAATTTCCTCCAAGTCACCAAAAGTAGTAGTCTCAGTAATTGTGATGCTATGGTTTATCAGCACACTACCAGCAACAAGTTGCTCATTGCCCTCTAATTGGCAAGTTGACCTAGCTCCAAGTTCGCATTCTTATCCTTGGTTTCCCTTCCACCCAAAGCACAGTCTAAGATAAAGACTTTTATATGAATAAGGAACAATGGGATGCTGATGAATGTTTAACAACCAGCTCTCCAGAAAAAACATATATGTATATACATACATGTGCAAAAGTACTACAAATTTTTATGGACATAAATGATGCACAGTAATTCCTCCTTATCCGCGGTTTCACTTTCCCCAGTTTCCGTTGCCTGCAATCAACCACGGTCAGAAGTAGATGATCCTCCTTCTGACGTATTGTCAGGTCAACAGTAGTCTAACGCTACGTCACAGTGCCTACATCATTCACCTTGCTTCATCTCATTGTGTAGGCATTTTATCAACTCATGTCACAAGAAGAAGGGTGAGTACAGTACAGTAAGATATTTTGAGAGACCACATTCACTTACTTTTTCTTGCAATATATTGTTATAATTATTCTGTTTTATTATTGTTGTTTGATCTCTTACTGTGACTAATTTATAAATTAAACTTTATCATAGGTATGTATATATATATGAAAAAACATAGTAAATATAGGGTTTGGTAGTATCTGCAGTTTCTGGCATATCCCTGCAGATAAGGGGGGGCTACTGTATAGTACAAAATTCCCAATTTATGATAAAATGTACAGTTCTCTTTACAGTAAATTCCATACAGCTTATTGACCCACAGAATGCTTTCATTGATTTTTGCAGAAGTTTTATATCCATAACCAACCTATGTTTGTAATTGACAAGAAAGTGCAGTTTCAATATGGCGGTTGATTTATTTATGCTAACAAGTAAAATAAAAGGGAAACTGGGAAGGTGTGTTCAATTTCATTCATTCATAAATTATGTGAATGACTTGCTGAATCAAGTGATAGTTTAGGACGCAGTGTTATGTGCTATTCACAATGTAATTGCAGGAGACACAACACACTTCTAAGTTCAACCTACATTATTAGCATTTTCTCCATCATTTCCTAAAGTCTAGACAATCAAAAAAAATCAAATTCTAATTTGTAGCGTTTGCCTATTTCTGTGATACAGGTACTTCAGCTATAGCTAATATCAAGCTACTAACATAATGTCACTGAATATGCAGGTGGGAAGAGATGCAACATTACACACTGTTGTATAGTATTTCCACCAAACAGATACAACAATAGATGTCAATAACCTCAGAGCACAGATAATAATAAGATGGAATAGAATAATTAGGAACCTTGAATATTTATTTGTTTTTAAACATAATTTAATTTTAAATTTGTATGAGTTAATTTTAAATAATGCCTGTGTTTACCACCAAATGGCAAAATTCCTGAGATTTGACAACTGGCTCTCGCCCCACACCGCTGGGGTAGGGGAGTGAATGGTGGAATGAGGGAGAGACAATACAAGGATGCATTACTGAGTCGAACACTGCTATGAATGACTGTGTACTCAGTCTCACAGGACCTTCTGAGAATTCTTTGAAATGTGTCTCGAAAGTTCCTGCCATCAGACTTCAGAAAGAGGGAAGCATTGATGCAGTGGCTCCCCACATGGCATTAATCCTCCCACACTCTCGGTTGCGCATGCGTGAGTCTTCAGTGGATTCTCAAAGTCATGCTACACCATGAAAACTGAGAAGCTCCGGGTCAGGAGCCTGGACACCAGTAGCACAGGCCTGGTAGAGTTGCAGTCACCGTTGTACTTGCATGGAACTCGTTGAAGCCTGCCTGGAACTAATTACCATAGCAGTCCCTGGAACAGGACATGAGGCCAGATGGATTTGAAGTGGCAAACAGGCAGCACCTGATTAAACCTTTTACTCTCTCACAGCACACAGCTCTTTCCTTTATTTTTTTTCATGGCACTCATTTATGGCAGTAGTTTTTTTTTTAAATATTTGTTAAGTTTGAGAGAGAGTGTGTGTAGGTGCACCCACACAGCCACACCCCCCACACCTCCCCCCCCACCACACACACACACATAAGCAAGGGAGGGGCAGAGAGAGAGGACAGAGAATCCCAAGCAGGCCTCGCACTGCCAGCACAGAGCCTGATGCGGGGCTCAACCCCGTGAACCTGAGCCAAAATCAAGTGCTGGGGGCCCAGCCTACTGAGCCACCCAGGCACCCCTCAGTATTTTCTTTATTACAGTCATTCCACTGCTTGGCTATAAGTTCTGTGATGTCAGAACTCTCTCTTTGCCTTCTATGGCCCCCAGTACCTGGCACTTGCACTTTCTCCATTATAGGTGATGAATACATTTGTTGACAAACAAATACATAAATAGGACATGACAGGAACTCTTCAGTCATCCTTTAACCTCTCCTTCCCTCCCACAGTTACCTTCCACCTTGATAAACAACAGCACAAAAATCAAGTTTTGGTATGTAGTAAACATTACTAAAGTTGGGAGTAATGAAAAGATGCAGCCACATCTGTTTCCTCCTCTGTCCATTTGGGCGGGGGTGGGGAGGTGGGGGTGGGGTTCCTGTCATCAGGCTCCTCCCACTAATGGGAACGCAATTAACCTTTCTTCCAGTAGTTGGCTCCTTCTCCACTCCCAGAAACACTAACATGCTCTGCCCAGCAACAGTGAATTTGCTTCCTGTCCCTGTCTCTAGAAGCACAGAAACCTCACCAGGAGGATTGAAATTCCCTTCTTTTCATTTTCTTCCCTCTTTCCCCAGTCTCCTCTTGGAAATGAGCAACACGGAGATTTATTTCCCCACTGATGTGAATTATGATACTTCCACCAGTGAAAAAAATTCCAGAAGGAAAAAGCACCTATGGCTAGTTTGGGTTTGAACTGTCAAAATTTCCAGTCTTCATCACAAATGCCTAATACTTGGGAGAGTACTTCACACATAGCAGAAACCAATATCAATTCTGTTTACTTTTGCCAGTGTTTCTCAAACCTCAATCATTCCCATGCAATTTTCACATTTTTGACATATTTGTATGCCACCAGAAAGACTGCTTGTTTCACAGTTTCTTTCAATCATGCCACTTTTTTATTTAAATAAGTTTATTTAAGTGGTGAATTGTATATGCCTACCATAAATAGAGCTTTTTGAATTACCTGTTATAACTAGAAAGCAACCATAAAACATATTGTTATGGATTGAATGTTTGTGTCCCTCCAAAATTCATTTTTTGAAGCTCTAACCATCAATGTGATGACCCTTGGAAGTGAGAACTTTGGGAAGTAACTGGATTTAGATGAGGTCATGAAAGTGGAGCCCCTATTATGGGACTGGTGTTCTTATAGGAAGAGGAACAGGCCAGAGCTCACGCTTTCTTGCTCACTAGAGTGCTCAAGCTTGTGTGCACATAGTCTCTCTTTCGTCTCTCTCTCCTTTCTCTCCCTCCCTCCTTCCCATGTGAGGATAAGTCTAGAAGGTACCCATCTGCAGACTAGGAAGATGGCCTTCCCCAAGACCTGGATCTGCCAGGACCTTGATCTTGGACTTCCTGGCCTCCAGAACTGTGAGAAATAAATGCCTGTTGTTGAAGCGCCCCCCCCCCCCCCACTTTTGGGTATTTTGTTGTAGAGCCTGATCAGACTAAAACACATGTATATCATGGCAAGCAATTCATTAATCAAGTACTAGCTGGATAAATACCTGATAAGTGCCTGGAGTGTGATGCCTGTTCTCTCATTGTTTAAAAAAATAGGTTAGCAAATGTGAGAAAAGTTTTTAAGAACATGGGAGATTTTTCTCTTGACATCATCAGAAAGATTAAAATAGAATTTAAAAGGGAGTGACTTCCCCACTTGGGAGGCCTATGATTTGTAAAATTGTATTTGTGTACTCCCCCAAATTGTCTTATGCATGCATATGTCCCAGACTTTGGGAAACACTGGCCTACATTCTTGCTGTCCCTAGGGGTAAACATTTGAGAAGGCACTGCTCAGTTTTTGAATGTTGGTGTTCATTTACAAGAGGACACTCCAACTTTACGTTTTAATCTCCTGCTTCCTTTTTTTTTTTTTTTTTCAACGTTTTTTAAATTTATTTTTGGGACAGAGAGAGACAGAGCATGAACGGGGGAGGGGCAGAGAGAGAGGGAGACACAGAATCGGAAACAGGCTCCAGGCTCTGAGCCATCAGCCCAGAGCCCGACGCGGGGCTCGAACTCACGGACCGCGAGATCGTGACCTGGCTGAAGTCGGACGCTCAACCGACTGCGCCACCCAGGCGCCCCATCTCCTGCTTCCTTTAACGTCCATGAACCTATTGTTAGATTCTCTCAATTGCATAGTGGAAAGGTGCTGTTCTAAACCACAACACATACTGGCAGGGAGGGGGGCCTGTCCTTCCTTCAGGCTACATAAAGTGAGCAGATCCCTGAGCTAGCTTTGGTTGCTCTGCCTATAAATGAGGTGTCACAATCAGTGGGAGAAATGAGGCAAAATGACAGGAAGGGGATGTAGAGATTGATCCTACCCCATGTTCTGACTGATCTATGTCAAAGCTTTTAAAACAGCTACGTATAACCATGGGAGAGTGCGTTGTTGTGAACCTTATCTATCACTAGTATTGTAGCAGAAAAGCTGCTGAGAATATGGAACCAAATCATTATTCCCAAAATGTGACAGGCATTGTTTTGCGAACTGATTTGGGGTGGCACACACGTACAAACGTATCCGCAGTCGTAATAGTTCTGCATCAGTTTTTACAACTGTCTTGCTAATTATGGAATAGAGGAAGTTTCTATTTAAAATGAATGCACTTAAGGGGTGCCTGGCTGTCTCAGTTGGTACAGCACGCAACTCTTGATCTTGGGGTTGTGAATCTGAGCCCCATGCTGGGTGTAGAGGTTACTTAACAATAAAATCTCGGGTGCCTGGGTGGCTCAGTTGTTAAGTGTTTGACTTCGGCTCAAGTCACCATCTCATGACTCATGAGCTGGTGCCCTGCTTCAGGTGAGCACAAGCCTCACTTTGGGTAAGCTAGAGCCCACTTGGGGTGAACAGGACCCCCGCTTCAGGTGAGCCCCTCTTCTCTTTCTCTTTCCCTCTCTCTCTCTTGCTCCTCCTGGGATTCTCTCTTTCTTTCTCTGTCCCTCACTCAGTTGCACCCCCCCTCAAAAAAAATCTTAACAAGAATAAACAAGTAAATAAAACTCATGCATTTAAGTAATACAGGTGAGTCAGTTTAAAGAAATACACTCCACTGATGAACTAGGCATGACATGTGAATATGACCAAATCTATGAGGTGGACCTCAAACAGCTGAAGCTTAGGAAATGCCAGCTCAATCTTTAAGACACTTTTCATCTAAAGCAGTAAAATTCTGTGCCTTAGTTTCCCCCAAAGTATAGTAGAAATTAAGACACTCATCTATTTTCTAAGATGCTGTGAAAAGTAATTAATAAAAAATAAGGTTGCAAGGGCAGGAGGCTTATGGGAACTCTGTACCTTCTGCTCATTTTTGCTGTGAACCTAAATCTACTCTCACAGATAAAGTCTATTTTAAAAGAAACCAAGGGGTGCCTGGGTGGCTCAGTGGGTTAAGTGTCTGACTTCATCTCAGGTCATGATCTCGTGGTCTGTGAGTTCAAGCCCTGCGTCGGGCTTTGTGCTGATAGTTAAGAGCCTGGAGCCTGTCTCCAATTCTGTGTCTCCCTCTCTCTCTGCCCCTCCTCCACTCACATTCTGTCTCTGTTTCTCAAAACTAAATAAACATTTTAAAAAATCAAAATCAATAAATAATAAAAGAAACCAAAAAACAAAACCAAAAACCAAAAAGTGAATGGTAAAGCATTTCATGTTATAGGCACAGAAAACTTAGTAACAAACACTCTCCTACTGCAGTTACATGAATAACCCTTTGTTACATAGAGAAGATATGTGTTTTGACCTCCAAATATGCAATTTTAATGACTCACTCTTTACTGTATAATATTCCTCCGAGGTTACATAAGGCAATGTATGTATGTATGTATGTATGTATGTATTTAGTGCTTCTTTTTTATTTTTTTAAATATTTTTTTAATGTTTATTTATTTTTTATTTTTGAGACAGAGAGAGACAGAGCATGAACAGGGGAGGGTCAGAGAGAGAGGAAAACACAGAAACTGAAACAGGCTCCGGGGTCCGAGCTGTCAGCACAGAGCCCAACACGGGGCTTGAACTCATGGACCGCGAGATTATGACCTGAGCCGAAGTCGGATGCTCAACCGACTGAGTCACCCAGGTGCCCCAGTGCTTCTTTTTAAAAAAAATGTTTATTTATTTTTGAGAGAGAGACAATGACAGAGAGTGAGTGAAGGAGGGGCAGAGAGAGAGGGAGACACAGAATCCGAAGCCGGCTGCAGGCTCTGAGCTGTTGGCACAGAGCTCCATGTGGGGCTTGAACTCACAAGAACTCACAAATGGTGAGATCATGACCTAAGCTGAAGTGGGACGCTTAACCGATGGAGCCACCCAGGCACCCTATTATTTATTTATTTCTAAAAAATGTTGATTTTTTTCTTTTGAGGCAGGGGGAGGTGGGGTTGGAAAGGGCAGAAAGAGAGAGAGAGAGAGAGAGAGAGAGAGAGAGAGAGAGAATCCCAAGTAGGCTCAGCTGTCAATGCAGAGCCCAACATGGGGCTTGCTCCCACAAACCATGAGATTATGACCTGCGCCAAAATCAAGAGTTGAACGCTTAACTGACTGGGCCACCCAGGCACCCCTACTGTTTATATTTTCCAATGCCAGTGTTAACCATAAGAGCATGAACTCCTACACAGAATCTCTGAAATTACACAGTTCTTATTTCATGGCTCCTACATGCATACGCATTTTGTTCTTACCAGAATTCTAGAAAAGCTGCACAAAACTAATTCAACTGTTTCTATTTCACTTCATGATATTGGCACATTCTACCAACACACTACTTTGCCTTACTGGTGAGTAAGGAAGAGCTGAAAGGAAAAGGATCTATGGGTTACCTTATCTTCCCCTTTCCTTCTATGTTGTCATTTCGAGTGTCAGTGGCTGGCTAACAGGGAAAGTCCTATGAGGGAGAAAGGATGTGATAAGGTTCCTTGGTTTTCACGTTAGAATGCCATCACCTTCGGGTGCCTGGGTATCTCAGTCGGTTATGCGTCAGACTTTGGCTCAGGTCATGAGTTCATGGTTTGAGGGTTCATGCCCCGTGTTGAGCTGTGTGCAGACAGTATAGAGTCTGCTTGGGATTCTCTCTCTCTTTCTCTCTCTGCCCCTCCCCCATTTTGTCTCTCTGTCTCTCAAAATGAATAATCTTCAAAAAAACCTAAAAATATAAATACTAAAATTCATGCTAATAATGAAGAAAGCTTTTTTTACTTAGAATAACATTAAATAGCAAATAAAAATCATCACAAGTGAAAAGAGAGATCACAAAGAAAGGAAGAACCTTTATATTTCAGTACCTTTAACACTACTTTTTTTCCTCTTTTTGAGCAAAGGGTTCCACAAATGATGTAGCTTCCCTGTTTGTGAGAATGGTGTATATATACAATCTTGGCTAAACACAGAAAGATAGTGTGGTTTCTAAAGATACTTTTCAGCCCAAATATTTCCTAATTCCTTGTACCTTAGGTAATTCTCATGGATCCTTAAAGGATCTTCTAGGCCTGCACTACTGTATGGGACGTTTAGAGGCCTTCTGAGCATCTCTGCCCCAGGAGAAAGTTAACTAGTACCCCTCTGTGCTGCTACTGTACCCCCTACTCAATTTTACTGTTGTACTTAGAATAAGGTGTTATAATATGTTTATAGATGTGTTTTCCGTGATAGGCTTTGGGCTTCTTGAGGAGAAAGACTTAATTTATTTATGTCTGTAATCCCAGGAACCTGGCTCAGAATAAATACTCAGTAACTGTTTGTTAATAAATCATTCAAATTATTTTTTAATTACTTATGTATAGAATAGATTAAGGAATGTCTCTAGAGTAGGTTATTTCTCCCCTGAAATATCTGTCCATTTGTGCCAGAACAGCTCTGGACAAGCACAATACCAAAGAAAGTGTTACAGTGGGATTTGGATTCTAGTGTCTCCAAAACCGATATTCTTTTGACTATATGGCACTGTTTACAGTCAGGGGAGAGCAGAATAGAAAAACAGGAGACTGCCGATTGTGGTTCTTACCCTTGGCTAGAGCTTTCCATATGGCTCAGGGGCCCGACGGTGACCTCATCTGTCTTCAAGCCTGCCCTATATAACAAAATGGAGGGTTGGTTAGAGACATCTAAACCCCACACAGTGTTGAGTTGAGAGTCAACCCTATTTCAGTCTAATGTCTTACATTTGGAAAAGGTGCTCATTTGTTAAAGTTATGTTAGCTATCAGAAATTTAGGTAAATCACGCACATAGTGTGACTTGCATGGGAAAATGCAAATGGTATCGGCGACAAAGATATCTCAGAGCAATCCAGGAGCTGTGGAGAATAGTCAGGCGGCCTCATGTTTTAGGGCGTTTGGACTTAAAGTTAGCAACAGTCAAGAAGGCATTTCTGAATGTCTTGTCACCACATAGATGATATGCTTCCTGTTAGTCTAACCCCGTGGTGGCAGAAATAAGAGCTGAGTGAGCTCTCAGTGGAAAGGAAAGGTAAAGGATGGGATTAGGCAGACCATCAGATCCCTATCTAAGATAATACAGAGTGAGGAAATCATGTTATAATCCAAGTTACCCAGTTAATAAACCAAATCATTATGCCCAAATCATTTTTGGCTTGACACACAGAAATAATTAAATCAAAAAATCAAAATAAAAAATAAAAATAATTAATTCATTCTTCCCTTCCGTCTGTGAGTGGTAGAAATGGATAAATCCTAACACTTTGCAGAGAGCTCTCTCTGATTTCTGTGTGTAGCTGTTCTCATGAGGCACAAATCATAACACCTTCTTGGAATCCTATAACCCCTGGTACAAATGAGCAGTAGCTTTTCTATCTCTCCCCCTTTTTCTTGTTTCCTTCCATCTCACATCCTTAGCCTAAATATATTTACATAGATGCTGTAAGCCAGGTTCACTTTTGTAAAGTAATTATGTATATTCCTTTAATGACAAAATATCTGGTTCTTACTGTCGTAAAAACGAACGTCACTGGACTTGATAAATAATAAAACATCCACTGCAGCAAACATAACTTTTATTCTCAATGCTCCTTTCAAGGTAACAGCCTTGGGCATACTAATAGGCTCAAGTCAAGCAAAGCCAGGAAAATTCCATTGATGTAGCAGATAATTTGCCCCTGGCAAAATCCCAGGCCTAAGACCAGTGTTGACTTGGCAAATCAACCTGTATTTTTCAAGTGCTCATTAACTGTAAGTCTTTTAAAAATTGCTTGGTTAGTGTATTTTAGATCACAACCTCCAGGTATAGGCTTAAGAGGACAGCACGAGAAATGGTAGCCATCATTAATGGTAACGCTTGGATCATCTTCATACTCAAAGTCTGTGGTGTGTGTGTGTGTGTGTGTGTGTTGTGTGATAGAGACAGAGACAGATAGGTAGGCAGGGGAGGGAGGCAGGGGAAGAGAGATAGCCAGTTACCATCCCACGGTTCACAAATGGACCAGCTGTCTTCACAGCAGCAGTGCAGCAGGGAGAAACCACCAGACTTGCTCTCAGGAGACTTGGGCTCTGGTTCTGCCTCTGCCACAAGATGTCAGGGAGTCTGTCAAATCCTGCCACTTCTCTGGGACTCTGATGTAATGAAGAGTTTGAATAAAATATTTGAGTTTCCACCAGCATATAATATTCTGATCACTAATTCTGAAATTATTGAAGAGACTTCAAATTCTCTTCTTTCTGTGCCTAGTTCATCCCACTCCAACAGGAGGTTCAAATTAGCATAAGGGGGCTTCCTTCGTCATTATTCCTCCTGCCTGTGCTTGCTCCCGCACCCCAATCTGATTCTGAATCTTCTAATTTCTCACATACGTAGACTATATTACAATGTACTTTGTTTCTGAGCCAAGAAACAATTTGCAGAAGCCTCT
This sequence comes from Neofelis nebulosa, assembly GCF_028018385.1. Classification (NCBI taxonomy): domain Eukaryota; kingdom Metazoa; phylum Chordata; class Mammalia; order Carnivora; family Felidae; genus Neofelis; species Neofelis nebulosa. The sequence continues at coordinate 79,250,912 of NC_080783.1, read as the reverse complement.
CTTCCCCAGTTAGGCCAGGCTTAGTGTGGCAGGATGTGCTTCTAGGCACCAAAACGTGGTGCCTGGTACTAACCACGGGGCACTTTCACTGTGCTCCACGTTGCAAGTGCCCTAACATTCTCAAGCTTCTTACAATAGGCCCCTGAATTCCTTCTCTTGACTACCAAAAATTTGAAAAATTAAAGGAAAAATAGAGAAGAAACCATAAACTGTAATCCCATTACCCAGGCAACCACCCTCAAATTTTTGGTGTTTATCTGTAGCAAATTGTTGCAGCAATGTATCCCCACCTCCCTGTAGGTGCAGCCTTGGGTATTCCTTTCTCACCACTGACTCAGGGATTGGCCAATGGGACAATAGCTGATGTATCACAAGCAGAGACTTAGAAAATGCTTATAACTGTGCTTACCCTCTCTTGCTGCCCTTGCAATGTACTGCCATCCTATAAATCAGCCAACGCTAACCTTCTGAGTGACAAGAGATACATGCCTAGTTACCCCTGTCACATCAGCCAACACTCAGCAAATCCCCATAAGCAGAGCTGCCTAGGGGAGTGGCAGGTGAACACAGACACTTTAGTGAACTCAACCAAAACCAGCAGAAGAACCACCAGTAAGTCCAGTCCAGAGGTCAAATTCCCTGAATCCCAAGCTAAATAAATGGCTCTTATCTAAACCAAGAAGTTCTATAGTCTGTTATGCAGCAAAAGCTAACACAAAATAACCCTTTACTCTTTTCATATATAATAAAGTCAAGTATACCATACATAGTATTCTACACCAGCTTTTTTCCACATGATATTTCCCATATCTTTCATAGTATTTTCCTTCTCACATAAATTCCACCAGAGTGAGGAATTATACCTCTTTTATGCAATGCTGTATTTCTAATATATAGAACATACTGCAAACATAGTCGGAACTCAATAAACATTTGTCGAATGAGTAATAGAGGATACGATTTTTTTTTTGGATGATTAAATAGTGTTATACAGAGTTAATCACCTTTGCCACGTTCTGAGTTCTTGCTGCTCTAATAGAGTTGGTGTCTCAGTTTTCCACTCGCACTGGAATTCAGCTGTGTTTTTCCTATCACCTAGAAACTGGACTTTTGATCCTAGATCATAGCCAGGAGGAGGGCTTTGTTGAGCAACCTTCAAACTTCGGTTCAAATAGCATGTCCTGTGAGGGTGTACTTGTCCCTTATCAGGGTTTACATATTGTGTTATACAGATCTCTACCATGGCAAGTACATGTCATTGTATTTAATTTATGAGTCTATTTCTTCTACTGCTTTGTGAATTTCTGAGGGTAAAGACTCAGCTCCCAAAGTGCCTGGGACATAATAAGCACTCAATCAGCGCCTGTGGGACAAAGGAAGAAATTAATTAACACATTGCAAAGGACTTCTCTGACAGCAGTACACCTGCAATTTCACTCATTTTTTAAAAATGTTTATTTATTTTTGAGAGAGAGAGTGTGCACATGCACGTGAGGAGAGGAGGGGCAGAGAGAGAGAGAGAGAGAGAGAGAATCCCAAGCAAGCTCCATGCTGTCAGCCCAGAGCCTGATGCAGGGCTTGAACTCATGAACCATGAGATCCAAACCAAGAATCGGACACTTAACCAACTAAGCCACCCAGGTGCTCCGAAATTTCACTCTTTTTAAATAAGAAATGCACGTTTACTACAAACAATAAATACATTAAGGATTATAATAACATTGTGCAAAAGCATACTTATATCCAAAAAAACCTTAAATAGGAAATACCACCAAGGAGGACATTTCTTCTTTTTTCTTAAAATTTTTTTAACTTTTATTTAGTTTTGAGAGACAGAGAGACAGAGAGAGAGGGAGACACAGAATCTGAAACAAGCTCCAGGCTCTGAGCTGTCAGCACAGAGCCCAAAGAGGGGCTTGAACCCACTAACCATGAGATCATGACCTAAGCCAAAGTTGGATGCTTAACCAACTGAGCCACCCAAGTCCCCCTCTATTTGGATCTTTTTAAAGACATGAGGAAATGAAACTCAGAAAGGGGGAAACAGAAGTGGGACATAGAAAGAGAGCCTAATACTCTAGTTTAAGTTTACATGGTCCATTATCTGCCATCGATAGGAGGCAGACAATATCAGTTTGCATATTGGTTTAAACACAATTAAAACATAGAGGTTAAAGCCTGAACTCAGGCTAATGTCAAACAAAGGGGATACTAGGTCTCCAATTGATTAGAATTCTTTTTGGGATTCTTTGTTGAAAAGAAAATGCCGTGCTTTTGTGAAAACAACCATTCTGTGAAAAACTATCTAAGAATAGGACTTTGCCAAGGAATGTTAAGACTTGCATTATTCACGCACATGTACACATGTGAAATTCCAACACATTACTCTGATTGCTGTAATAAACTTAAAAGACTTTGGTTTAGACAAGAACGGGGCTTTGTTATAATAAGCATAAACTCTAATTAATTAATGTGTTGCAGTTCTCTCCTTTTAAAGGACATTGGCTTAAGTTCTGACTTCAACTGAGTATAATTCATACACGTGAACATTTTAATATACTCACCATATGTAAGTCTATGCCAACAACATTGTTGGTCATTCTTTAACTATCAGAGGGCCGAGACAACATTCTTTGAAACTCTCTTAGGCCATGGAAGCAGCATTTACTAAAAGCCAGCTTTGGTTCCAGCCAGGGTTTTATTTTATTTTTTTTTAATTTTTAAATGTTTATTTATTTTTGAGACAGAGAGAGACAGAGCATGAGCGGGGAAGGGGAAGAGAGAGAGGGAGACATAGATCCGAAGCAGGATCCAGGCTCCGAGCTGTCGGCACAGAGCCCGACGCAGGGCTCGAACTCGTGAACTGGGAGATCGTGACCTTAGCCGAAGTCAGATGCTCAACCAACTCAACCACCCACGGCCCCTGAGTTTTATTTTTATAGCATAAAAATGCTTTTATTGTATTTTAATTATTTATTTCAGTTACTCTTTGACATACTCAGTTCAAGTAAATTGGTAATTCTATTTAAAAAATAATAAATTAAATGGATCCAGGAAACAGGAAACAAGAAAGGGATGGAGTTAGGAAAAGATTTTAGTTGTGAGAAAGAGATGAGTAAGACCTTTCAAGTTTTTATCTGGAAGTAAGTGTTGGTTAGAGCACTGTAAGTACCAAGATGCTAGCATTTGATCTTAGAGATTTTGATGCTGATTTCTAACTTTGTGCTCATTTTGACAAAACAACAGAACACAAAATTTTCAGTTAGCTCACTTTTTTTTTTTTAATTTGTCACTCAGGTTTAATAACTTAATATTTGGTATTGTTTGCTTCAGATTTTTTTTTACACTTTTAAAAAATTGCAGTACAGTTGACACCTAATGTTACATTAGTCTCAGGTGTACAATATAGTGATTCAGTAAGTCTATACATTAGGCTACACTCACCACAGTGTAGCTACATCTGTCACCATACGACACAATACCACTGCCTATATTGCCCGTGCTGTACCTTTATACCTGTGAGTTATTCATTCCATAATTGGGAACCTGTATCCTCTACTCCCCTTCACCCATTTTGCTCATTCCTCTAACCCCCTCCTCTCTGGCAATAATCAGTTTGTTCTCTGTATTTATGGGTCTGTTTCTACTTTTTTCTTCTTTTTTAAAATTCATTTTATTTTATCTTATTTGTTTAATTTACATCCAAGTTAGTTAGCATATAATGCAACAGTGAGTGATTCCAGGAGTAGATTCCTTAGTGCCCCTTACCCATTTAGCCCATCCCCCCTTCCCCAACCCCTCTAGTAACCCTCAGTTTGTTCCCCATATTTAAGTCTCTTATGTTTTGTACCCCTCCCTGTTTTTATATTATTTTTGCTTCCCTTCCCTTATGTTCATCTGTCTGTGTCTTAAAGTCCTCATATGAGTGAAGTCATATGATTTTTGTCTTTCTCTGACTAATTTCGCTTAGCATAGTACCCTCTAGTTCCATCCACGTAGTTGCAAATAACAAGATTTCATTCTTTTTGGTTGTCAAGTAATACTCCATTGTATATATATATACCACATCTTCTTTATCCATTCATCCATCGATGGACATTTGGGCTCTTTCCATACTTTGGCTATTGTTGATAGTGCTGCTCTAAACATTGGGGTGTGTTTGTCCCTTTGAAACAGCACACCTGTATCCCTTGGATAAATGCCTAGTAGTGCAATTCTTGGGTCGTAGGGTAGTTCTATTTTTAGTTTTTTGAGACATCTCCATACTGTTTTCCAGAGCGGCTGCACCAGCTTACATTCCCACCAACAATGCAAAAGAGATCCTCTTTCTCCGCATCCTCGCCAACATCTGTTGTTGCCTGAGTTGTTAATGTTAGCCATTCTGACAGGTGTGAGGTGGTATCTCATTGTGGTTTTGATTTGTATTTCCCTGATGATGAGTGATGTTGAGCATTTTTTCATGTGTCAGTTGGCCATCTGGATGTCTTCTTTGGAGAAGTGTCTCTTCATGTCTTCTGCCCATTTCTTCACTGGATTATTTGTTTTTTTGGGTGTTGAGTTTGAGAAGTTCTTTATAGATTTTGGATACTAACCCTTTATCTGATAGGTTGTTTGCAAATATCTTGTCCCATTCTGTTGGTTGCCTTTTAGTTTTGCTGACTGTTTCCTTCACTGTGCAGAAGCTTTTTATTTTGATGAGGTCCCAATAGTTCATTTTTGCTTTTGTTTCCCTTGCCTCTGGAGACGTGTTGAGTATGAAATTGCTGCAGGCAAGATCAAAGAGGTTTTTGCTTTCTCCTTGAGGATTTTGATGGCTTCCTGTCTTACATTGAGGTCTTTCATCCATTTTGAGTTTATTTTTGTGTATGGTGTAAGAAAGTGGTCCAGGTTCATTCTTCTGCATGTCGCTCTCCAGTTTTCCCAGCACCACTTGCTGAAGAGACTGTCTTTCTTCTATTGGATATTCTTTCCTGCTTTGTCAAAGATTAGTTGGCCATACGTTTGTGGGTCCATTTCTGGGTTCTCTATTCTGTTACATTGATTTGAGTGTCTGCTTTTTTGCCAATACCATACTGTCTTGATGATTATAGCTTCGTAATACAGCTTGAAGTCCGTGTTTCTACTTTTTGTTTGTCCATTTGTTTTGTTGTTGTTGTTGTTGTTGTTGTTTTTTAATTCCACATATAGATGAAATTACATGGTATTTGTCATTTCTCTGTCTGACTTGTTTCACTTAACATAATACCATCTGGGCCCATCTGTATTGTCACGGATGCCAAGATCTCGTTCTATCTTACAACTGAATAGTATTTCATTCGATATATACATTACATCTTCTTTATTCATCTATCAATGGACACTTAGATTGTTTTCATATATCTTAGCTATTGTAAGTAATGTTGCAATAAACATTGGGCTGCATATATCTTTTTGAATTTGTGTTTTCATTCTCTTTGGGTAAATAAGCAGTAGTGGAATTACTGGATCATATGATGATTCTATTTTTAACTTTTTTTTTTTTTACAAGTCAAGAGACCTCTATCAGATCCTTTTTGCCACGTTTATTTCAGACCTTGTCATTTTTTAAATTTATTTATTTTTTAATTTTTTAATTTATTTTTTATTTTTTTATGTTTTATTTATTTTTGAGACGGAGAGACAGAGCATGAACAGGGGAGGGTCAGAGAGAGGGAGACACAGAATCGGAAACAGGCTCCAGGCTCTGAGCTGTCAGCACAGAGCCCGATGTGGGGCTCGAACTCACGGACCATGAGATCATGACCTGAGCCGAAGTCGGCCGCCCAACCGACTGAGCCACCCAGGTGCCCCTATTTTTAACTTTTTGAGGAAATGCCATACTGTTTTCCACAGTGGCTGCACTACTTTACATTCCCACAAATAGTGCATAAGAGTTCCTTTTTCTCTGCATCCTGTCAACACTTGTTCTTTCTTGTTTTTCGATTCTAGCCATTCTGACTAGGTGTAAGTTAATACCTCATTGTGGTTTTGATTTGCATTTCCCTGATGATTAGTGATGTTGAGCATCTTTTCATGTGTCTTTTAGCCATCTGTGTTTCTTCTTTGGAAAAATATCTGTTCAGGTTCTCTGGCCATTTTGTAATTGGATTTTTTTTCATGTTAAGTTGTATAAGTTCTTTATATATTTTGGATACTAACGCCCTTATCAGTATATCATTTGCAAGCATCTTCTCCCATGAAGTTGAACTGGATTCCAGCCAGGATGTCCTGGGATGCTCCACGAAGGGGGTGCCCTTGCTAGGTGGCTAGACCCAAGGTGAGGCATGGACAAGGGGTTTTAGGGTACTCCATGCAGGGGGTGTCCTAGCAATTGCCACCCAAGGCTTTTAATTGTTCCAGAAGAGTTTAGGGGAGTTGTTTCACCTCCTTTTCCTGGATTCAGGCAAGCAGCTCTAATGGTATCTAATTCATTTGTTTACATTTCCTCATAAAATTTCATTCAAAGATAAAAAAGGTTTTATGCCCTGGGTGCCAATAAGGATAAAGGCTTCAACAGAATCCTTCCAACTGCAAGTTTGGCCTGTGGCTGCAGTCCCATGACCACAGGCTGCACCTGGAACCCTGGCTGTCCATTTTGTAAGCAAGAACCCTAGACTCACAAGAGGATGAAGAAGAGAGGCTGGGTCAGAGCAGATGGCAGGGAGGCCAGGCTAGAGTCCCTTGGCTGTTCTTTCAGTACCAAGATTGGAAATAATGGGAAGCACCTGTACGGTAGACACTGTTAGTGATATAACATACATCTAGTAAAAACAAAAGGTATTACAATGACATTGTAAGGAAGCATATTTATATCCAGAAAAAAAAATTAATTAGGAAGTACCATCAAGGAGGAGATTTCTCCACTTCTGCCTTGCTAATAAAACTTTAGTTTAGTTCAGGGCATCAGTGTTCGCAGTCCCGGGCAAAAATAATAATGACTGATCTAAGTCATTCTTGGCAATCCTATTTTCTCCTTTCTCTGCCTTTTGGAGGGGGCAGACTTTATTTTTTAGGATAGTTTTGGGTTTACAGCACAATTGAGCAGAAGGTGCAGAGACTTGCCATATACCCTCTGTCCCCACATATTTCCCACCACCCCAACTATTGACATCCCACACCACAGTGATACATTTTTTACATTCAATGAACCAACACTGATACATCATTATCACTCACAGTCTATAGTTTACATTAGGGCTCATGCTTGGTGCCGTGCATCCTATGGTTTTTGACAAATGCAGAAGGACATATATCCACCATTTAATATCACACAGAGTAGTTTTATTGCTCTAAAATCCTCTATGCTCTGAATACCCATCTTTCTGCCTCCTCTCCATCCCTAGCAAGCAACTATTCTTTTACTGTCTCCATAGGTTTGCCTTTTTTCAGAATGTCATATAGTTAGAATCATGTAGTTTGTGGCCTTTTCAGATTGGCTTGTTTCACTTAGTAATATGCATTTAAGTTTCCTCCATATCTTTTCATGGCTCAACAAGTCATTTCTTTAATTTTTAGGGTTTTTTTAGGTCATTTCTTTTAAATGCTGAATAACGCTCCATTATCTGGATATACCACAGTTTGTCCATCCGTTCATGTACTAAAGGGCATCCTGGTTGCTTCTAAGTTTTGGCAATTATGAATAAAGCTGCTATAAACATTCATGAGGTTTTTATGTGGATATAAATTTTCAATTCATTTGGGTAAATAACAATAAGCACTATTGCTGGATGGTATGGGCAGAGTATGCTCAGTTTTATAAGTAACTGTCTTCCAAAGCAGCTGTACCATTTTGTATTCCCACCAGCAATGAATGGAAGTTCATGTTGTTCCACATTCTACCAGCATTTAGTGTGGTCAGTCTTTTGGATTTAAACATTTTAATATGTCTATGGTAGTGTCTCATTGTTTTAATTTGCAATTCCCTAAGGACATATGATGTTGAACATCTTTTCATATGCTTACTTGCCGTCTGTATATCTTCTTTGGTGATGTATCTCTTAGAGTATATTGCCCATTTTTCTAATTGGGCAGTTCATTTTCTTATTGCTGAGTTTTAAGTGTTAGTGTATTTTGGACAGCTGTCCCTTACCAGATGTGTCTTTTGCAAGTGTTTTCCCCAGTCTGTAGATTGTCCTGTCAATCTCTTGACAGTATCTTTTTCAGAGCAGAAGTTTTTAATGTTAATGAAGTTAAATATCAAATATTTCTTTCATCAATTAATTTCTCTGGTATTGTATCTAAAAAGTTATTGCCATATCCAAGGTAATCTAGATTTTCTCCTATGTCATCTTCTAGGAGTTTTATACTTTTGCATTTGTTTTAAGTTTTACTTTTTTAAGTAATCTCTTCACCCAACTTGGGCTCAAACTCATGACCCTGAGATCAAGAGTCATGTGCTCTTCAGACTGAGCCAGCCAGGTGCCCCTCTACTTTTGCATTTTATATTTAAGTCTATAGTCCATGTTGAGTTAATGTCTATGAAGGGTGTAAAGTCTGTCTAGATTTATATTTTGCATGTAGATGTCCAATTGTTATAGCATCATTTTTTGAAAAGATTATTTTTGCTCTGTTGTATTACCTTTGCTTATTGTCAAATATCAGTTGACTATATTTATGTGGCTGTATTTCTGTGCTCTCAATTCTGTTTCATCAAGCTGTTTATTTCTACTGATTTATTCTTTCACCCATATCACATTGTCATGACCATTGCAGCTTTATAGCAAATCTTGAAGTTGGGTAGTATCAGTTCTCAAACTTTATTCTTCAATATGTGGTGGCTACTCTCATTCTTTTGCCTCTCCATATAAACTTTAGAACCAGTTTGTTAACGTTTACAAGATACCTTTCTGGGATTTTGATTGAGATTGTACTGTATCTATAAATCAAGTTGGGAAGAATTGATATCTTGACAATATTGAGTCTTTCTATCCATGAACATGGAATATCTTTTCATTCATTTTCTCATCAAAGTTTTGTAATATTTTTAAAAATTTTTAAAAATATTTATTTATTATTGAGAGACAGAAACAGAGTGTGAGCAGGGGAGGGGGAGATAAAGAGGGAGGCACAAAATTCAAAGCAGGCTCCAGGCTCCAGGCTCCCAGCTGTCAGCATGGAGCCTGATGTGGGACTTGAACTCATGAACCATGAGATCATGACCTAAGCTGAAGTCAGACACTTTACTGACAGAGCCACCGAGGCACCCCATGTAGTATTTTTTAATACATAAAACTTATACATATTTTACTAGATGTATACCTAAATACTTAATTATTTATATCAAAATATTTTATTGGGGATGCTAATGTAAATATCTATATTTTAAATTTTATGTTCCACTTGTTCATTGCTGGTATATAGGAAAGCAACTGACTTTTGTATATTAACTGATGTAAAATGCTGGGGTCTGGGAGCAAACAGTCAAGCAAGAATTCTTGAAATATCCTCAGTGCAAAAAAGGTGGGTTTTATTAAAGGACAGAGACGGGACCCATGGGCAGAAAGAGCTGCACTGGGGTTGTGAGGAGTGGCTGATTATGTACTGTAAGTTGGGAGGGGGCTAGAGGAAGCATAAGTCTTTAAGGAATTTGGTAGCAAGGTTTCCAGGACCTTGAGGGGTCATTTACTACTGTCTAGTTAAACCTTAGTGATGAGACCCATCAGATGTATATCAGTGGGCCATATGTTTGGAGGATGATTGCTAACATATATCTTGAGGTGGGTAGAGATAAAGGAAGTTTCCAAAGGGGGATGTTCACATGTTAAAGAAGACTTACAGGATCCTGGAGTTTGGGCTATTGTCAAGCTAATGTTAATATTGAGGCAGTTGTGTTACTGGAGGAAGGCCACTCTGCCTGTATCAAGTACTTGACAATGGGCTGTAAGTTGTAAGGAAGCTTTTTTTTTCTCCTATATTTATTTTGCCTTTGTTTTCCACATCATTAACCTAGTATCCTGAAACCTTATTATAATCTTTTATTAGTTCCTGGAGGGTTTTTTTTGTTGTTGTTGTTGGTTCTTTCACATTTTCTACATAGTCATGTCATCTACAAACAAAGACAGTTTTATTTCTTTCTTCCCAACATGTATGCCTTTCATTTCCTCCTCTTGTCTTACTGCATTAGCTATGACTTTTAGTATGATGTTGAAAAGGAGTGGTGAAAGAGGACAATCTTGCCTTGTTCCTGATCTTAGCAGGAAAGCTTCTTGTTTCTCATTATTAGGTATAATGTTAACTTTAGAGCTTTTATATATGATGATCTTTACCTAGTTGAGGAAGTTTCCCTCTGTTCCTAGTTTGCTGAATTTTTATCATGAATGAATGTTCAATGTAAAAAACAATTATTTTAATGTTTATTTATTTTTGAGAGAGGGAGAGACAGAGTGCAACAGGGGAGGGGCAGAAAGAGAGGGAGACAGAACCCAAAGAAGGCTCCAGGCTCCCAGCTGTCAGCTGTCAGCACAGAGCCTGATGCGCGGCTTGAACTCACAAACCCTGAGATCATGAACCAAGCCAAAGACAGACACTTAACCAACTGAGCCACCCAGGTACCCTGGGTGAGTGTTCACCTTTGATAATGCTTTTTCCATTGATATGATAATGTGATTTTTATTCTTTAGCCTATTGATGTGCTGTTTGCCCTAATTTATTTTCTTCCTTTTTAACAGCTGGTTGGTGGTGGGCCTTGTGACCCATTCTGTTCAACATGGCCCTAGGGGAAGTCTGCTGGGCTTGTATAGGAGGATGTGTGAAAATACCACTGCCACTGCCCTTTCCTCTTTCGTTTGGTTTTGAATGTGGATGCAATAGCTGGAGATACAGCAGCTGTCTTGTTATCAAATGGAAGGAAAAAGTAAGGGGATCAAAGGTGGCTCAGTCGGTTAAGCATCCAACTCTTGACCTCAGCTCAGGTCATGATGTCACAGTTTTGTGGGTTCAAGTGCCGGGTCGACGGTGCAGAGCCTGCTTGGGATTCTCTGTCTCCCTCTTTTTTCTGCCTCTCCCCCACTTGTGCTGTCTCTGTCTCTGTCTCTCTCAAAATAAATAAATAAACTTAAAAAAAAGTCAGTAGAATTGCAGAGACATTAGCTGTGAAGTCATTATGGAATCTTGTGTGAACACTGACTTCTAAACTTCTTGTTATATGAGAAAAATAAACTTTTTGTTTAGTGACTATGGTTGGGTTTTATGTTATGTGCAGCCAAACCTACTTTCAATGAAACTCATGTCATATCTATAACAAGACAAATGGAAGTCATCAAAGAAGACTACATTATTGCTTTGTTTCTGAAAGTGGTACTCTATATTTGTGCAAGACTGGCCATGAAGAAGCTGACAGGGTAGGAAGGAAAGTGTCTGAGTAACAGGAAAACAATAGAGCATCTGATTGCTAGGGAACTCCTGGGTGAGACCAATTCAGAATAGGAAGACTAACACATGGCCAAGAATAAGGCACATGTCTTGGGGAGGGCAGAAAGGCGTTTGAGAGGTCGCAGAATAAAGTGAAGAAGCAACATGGTAGAGTAGAAAGTAGATGAGCCTAGGGACCAAAGAAATGGTAAATTAAGTCCTGGATCTGCCATTTCTTAGCTATATAATTTGGTCCAATCATACAAACATTATTAGCCTTATATTAGCCTATCTTTTCTATAATATGGGAAGAAAACAGTATGCCTCACAGTCACTGCAAAGATTAAAAACAATGACATATTTGGAGTTCACAGTTATATCACATTTGCTCCATTTCTCTCTTCACATGTTCAATGTCAAAGTAAGTTTAGCGAAAAGATCAAGGTGACATCTGTTAGGAAAACAGACAGGAGGGAAACTTGAGTGTTAATGAGTTATGCTGATAGGAACTAAAGGTCTCTTAGAGTCAGCAATCCAAAGTGTCTACCTGGAGTCATCCAGCATTGAATGACTTGCAACTAGGGAGCATAAAGAGCTTTCAAACTTAACTGAATCAAGAAGTCAAAATTAATATTCCCAGAAAACAATAAGAAATCATTGGCTTCCTTGTACGCACTGCCTGTGAAAACAATCTGAACATCTAAGTACAGTCAATATTTGTTGAATTAATGATATGTTAAAACACTAAAACCTATTTAGTAGTCCCTATAACAATATTTACCTGGCTTATAAAACCGTTTTGGTATTTCCTTACAGTCATAATTGGAGAAAACTCTTATAGCTTTTACCTAGGAGGAGGTCTAAACCAAATTAAAGAACACCTTGAGAGTTTTGAACCAGTTTGATATGATATTTCATCACAACCAATGTAAATTAAATTACATTATTTTAGGAAGAAGCAAAATCCAAAGGAGATTTAAGCAGTTTAACCCATGAAGGAATGAGGATTATCCTAATTGAAGTTGGTATTATGGTCACATTTAGTGATAATTGCAAATATTTCCTTAGAGTAGGGAAGATTTCCCATGACTGGATTTCCTTCTAACATTAGATTTATTCATTCTTTGACCCAAGAAGCAATTAGTGATAATCTTCCAGGTGCTAAGCACAGACTGGAAGTACTTGGAATATAAAACAAAAAACAAAAAAAACCACCTTATGATTATAGTATCTGTTCTTACAGTACAATGGTCCCAAGCTCTGTATGCATAAGAATCACCTGGCAGCTTATTAAAAATGCATTCTAGGGGCACCTGGCTGACTCAGTCAGTGGAACATGCAACTCTTGATTTCAGGGTTGTGGGTTCGAGGCCCACATTGGATGTAGAGATTACTTAAAAATAAAATATGAAAAAAAATATACTTCTTGGACTTATCTTAGAAATTCAAATAGAATTTTGGGATGGAGCTAAAAATGTTTACTTTCATAAAGCACTCCAGATGATTCAAGGGCAGATGGACTGAGAATCACAATGTGAAGCACATTGTTCTACAGGTAGAATATATAAGCTAGTTGGAAAAAATAAGAAATATATATTTCAGGAGGTCAAGAACACAAGATGGCAGATTAGGATGAAAGGTGTCAAGACAGAGGCAGAAAATCAGAACAAGCTGGTTTGGGGAGCAGATGTACCTGATATTTTCTGGGAAGCTGCGATCATGAGTAGCTTAGAGCGAGACAAATAAACAGTCTCAATTAGAACATATAATAATCCTATAAATTAGGGCAAAGCAATAATTGAGACTAAGCAGAAAACCAGAAGAACCAAGGGCAGTCAAGAATTACAGATTTTTTTTTTAAAAAGACTAAAAATAGACTCTGATTTGGGTGATAGTTCAGTCCTATTGAAAAAGTCCTTACAGGGGTGCCTGGGTGGCTCCATTGGTTGAGCAACTGACTCTTGATTTCAGATGAGGTCATGATCTTACATTTCATGGGGTTGGGTCCCACATCAGGCTCTGAGCTGATGGCAAGGAGCCTGCTTGGGTTGCTTTATCCCTCTCTGTGTGTCCCTCCTCCACTCATGCGTGCTCTCTCTCTCTCTCTCTCTCTCAAAATAAATAAACATTTTTAAAAACTACTAAAACCCAAAAGGTCCCTACAGGCCTCCCACTGGGAAAGAAAGCAGTTCTGGGGTGAGGCTTGCCAACAGGAACAGAGGAGTGGTACAGAGAAGAAAGTGAAGGATTGAAATGGAACCATGGAGCCTGCTCACTTTGGGAGAGCAAGAAGGAAAGCAGCCTGGGAAAGGGAAATATCCTCTGGCTTGAGTTTAAACTCCTTCAGTGTGGTAATGTCCATTTCACCAATTTAGCAACCAACCAGTAACTAAGACATGCTGATGGACAGAGGTGGCAGAGAAAACTGAGGAACAGCCACTTCTCTTAAATCCAACGGGCCAACTGGGATCTCGGTGAATAGTCTTCTTTGAAGGTAGATTTCAACATCATTCATCAGTTTCCTCATCCGCAAAATAGGAATAATACCAAATTCATCTAGTGGCAGTAAGTATTAAGGATGTAAACCACTTAGCTTCCTGCCTGGCCTACCACTTAGCTTCCCAGAAAGCCTGGCCTACAGTTAGCACTCAGGACAAACTGTTTATTTGTTATTAACCCTGCTTTGGGTTTCCACTTTTCACCATGCTTGAGGTTTTCCTCAGGTTAAAATTGTAGTCAAGTGTCAACTTAATTTGGGGATATTTTTCTTTTCTTTTTTTTTTTTAAGTTTATTTGGTTTGAAGGGGGGAGAGAGAGAGACAGAGGGAGGGAGGGAGAGAGGATATGGGTGGGGGAGGGGCAGAGAGAGAGGGAGAGAGACAATCCCAAGCAGGTTCTGCTCTGCCAGTGGAAAGCCTGATACGGGGCTCAAACTCACTAACCACGAGATCACGACCTGAGCCAAAATCAGGAGTAGGATGCTTAACTGACTGAGCCACCCAGTGCCCCAGGATATTTTTCTAATAAACAGTGCCAAAGCTTTGTCACATCTTGTCTTTTGAATGCCGGTCCCACTCCTGTAGCTTACTCTACAGGACCTCAGGTCTAGGGGTGCTTACTGGTTGACATTTATTGAGTTCTGTCCATGTGTTGTGTCCAGCATTCAGTGATTTGTATAATTTATCACAATTTGGGGTGCCTGGGTGGCTCAGTCCGTTAAGCCTCTGACTTCAGCTCAGGTCATGATCTCACAGTTCGTGAATTTGAGTCCCGCATCAGGCTCTGTGCTGACATCTCAAGGCCTGGAAACTGCTTTGGATTCTGTGTCTTCCTCTCCCTCTGACCCTCCCACTCTCATGCTGTGTCTCTCTCTCGAAAATAAATAAACATTAAAAATAAAGGTTTAAAAAATTATCACAATATTCCTCACAAAAACCACTTGAAATAAATTCTACTACAATTACCTTGATTGTACAAAGAAACTGATTCTTAGAGAGTTTTGAAAACTGTCCAATTTACCAACTACGTTGTTGTTAAGTAGGATTTCCAGACTGATCTTTCTCCCCATCTCCACCTCTCCACTTTTACATCTGCTTCTTTTCTCTCTGCTTATCAGTCACCACTGTCATCAACCACATTTCAACTTTATAGCCTATGGCTTCAGCCACCTGAGAAAATGTAATCTGATATTTTTAGCCCCAAATCCAAAAATCACAAAGGAGGGAGAAATCCCACCTTTCAACAGGTCAACTGTGGCCAAGATACCCACAGAAGTATGGCAGCTCCAGGGATCTGGGTGGCTCAGTCCGTTAAGCATCTGACTTTGGTTATGATCTCAGGGTTTGTGAGTTCGAGCCCTGCATCAGGCTCTGTGCTGACAGCTCAGAGCCGGGAGCCTGCTTCGGATTCTGTGTCTCCCTCTTTCTCAATCTCTCTCTCTGACCCTCCCCGGCTCTCACTCTGTCTCTCTCAAAAACAAACAAATGTTTAAAAAAAAATAAAACAAAAGAAGTATGGCAGCTCCTTTATTAATAATAGCATGAAATAGAGGGAAGAGCAGTTTGTCAAAGAGGGTGGTTTTCTAAAAAGGGGTGTTGGACAGCCAAAAAACACATGTCCACTGCATCAATCTGGGCTATGCATTCCCCACAACCTCACTGCATTTTTAATGTTTTGAACTTCCATTTTTAATCATTTGCCAGTGCAACAGAAACTTAAGAGAAAAAAATACAATGTTTTGGTGACTTGCTTCTTTCTCATAGATTTAAATTCAGTATTTTGAATGGTTTTTTAAGTAATTTTAACACCTTCCATTCCCTAAAACTGACAAAACAAAGGAACCAGGCAATGAGAACTGGACCTGAGACAAGTCTGTCTGGCCCCAATTGTAAGCACTTTTCTAATAGAGTTGGATAAGGTTAGCGGAGTTCAGTTCTCTTGAGGGAGGGTAAACTCTGCAGGTGTTTGTCACCAGTGATTACAGAGCAGGCAAAGGGCTTGATCCTTTGAGGGAGATCTTTTAGCTCTACTAATTAGCCACCCAGCCCTCTTCCCTTCCTTCCACGAGTGAATTTCCCTTTGATCTTAATTGTGTATGGAAAATGATTGTGATTAGAATGATATAGTACAACAAACATTTGCTAGTAAAATAATTTGATAAGATCAAAATGCAAAATGGTCTAAGTAGCATTCAGTAGCTCTGGACAATTTTAGTTCTTCCATGCATAATGTAATCTTTGGCATCTATTCAGTCTATTTTTGCATATAAATGTGAGTTTGAGGGCAAGAAGAAAACAGCATACCCAAAATTCCTCCTCAAAATTTGGACACCTGACAAATCCTCTTCTGGATAAGTCACGGACAATTTATACAATGATGCTTTGTCCTCTCCCAAAACGTAAAAAGCACAACAAATACAAATGTGAAAAAGTAGTGACATTCAAAAAAACTTTAAAAATTTGTGTAAATGTATTCTAAATGGAACAATCCCTCTGATTGAAATAATAGCTAATTCAATTTTTAGAGCAGTGTATATAATTATTCAATGGCTTTAAAATAACTTGGCATTGTTCCTTAAGCAGAGGCATTATTGCTTAATTGCAGATGAGTCATTTCCCAAGTCCCGACTAATTAATCAGTGTTTCCTAAACTTGCCTAAAATAGGAACCATCTGGGGTTTTTGTTAAACATACAGATTCCCAGGCCCACCCTAGACCTACTGAATTAGAGTTTCTAGGGAAGGCACGTGGGAATCTGCAAGTTCAATAAGCATCCCAGGTGGATCTTATCAGACAGGTTTGGGAAATAGTTTGGATTCCTTTGCCAGTGGTATTAAATTTTTCAATTACTATTGTACTGGGTCACCAGAATAGAGCTTTATCATTGGAAGAAAAGAAAGCACTCGTGGGCTGTAAACCAAAGCATGTTCTATTTTATATAAATATATCTTCCTATTGGGGCGCCTGGGTGGCTCAGTCGGTTAAGCGTCGGACTTCAGCTCAGGTCACGATCTCACAGTCCGTGAGTTCGAGCCCCGTGTCGGACTCTGGGCTGATGGCTCAGAGCCTGGAGCCTGCTTCCAATTCTGTGTCTCCCTCTCTCTCTGCCCCTCCCCCGTTCATGCTCTGTCTCTCTCTGTCTCAAAAATAAAAAAATAAAAAATAAATATATCTTCCCGTTACCTAAAACGAGTACTATGTGTTTATGTATTTTCCCTTTACCCATTCAGGTACTCAGAAGTTGTTATTGCTTTATGAATAACCCCGAGATTAAATTCACGACCATCTTGAAGAAAAGAGCATAAGGAGGAAAATATGTCTTATTGAGACTCTCACCGTACATCAGGCATGATTTTGATAGTTGGTTTACATAAGTTATTTCCCTTAATCTTAACAGTAACGGGTGGTGTAAGTATTTACTTTCATTTTATAAATGCAGAGGGGCACCTGGGTGGCTCAGTCGGTTAAGCGTCTGACTTCCGCTCAGGTCTTGATCTCGAGGTATGTGAGTTACAGCCCCGCTTTGGGCTCTGTGATATCAGCTCAGAGCCTGGAGCCTCCTTCAGATTCTGTGTCTCCTCCTCCCTCTGCCCTTCCCATGCTCACGCTCTGTCTCTCTCTGTCTCTCAATAATAAATAAACTTTAAAAAAATTAATAAATGCAGAAATTGAGGCTTGAAGAGATTAATGGATTTTCCCATGATCACCCAGTAAGCAAGAGAAGCTGGTGTCAAATCCACTTAGCACTTGCTCTTACCATGATACTGGCCTTCAGTATTTAAGTTGGAAGTCCAGGAATTCAAATTTCACCAGGCAGAATAATCATGGGTTTGTGAAAATTTCTTCTCTTAAGGTCAAAAAAGAGCAATTTTTTTATATATTTGGGCTGAGCCGGAGAGGGAGGAAAAGACAAATTTCTGAAAGGCTGATTGCCTCTTACAGGATGATAAGCCTCCTTTTTTCTTGTGATCAGAAAGAAATCTATGGTTCTTCCCTAAAAAGTAACTCTCCCAAAGGGCAAATGAGAAAAGTAAATAAAATTGTAAATCTAGATGCGCTCTATGTGTAGTATACATCTGTGGAACTAGATTTTACTCTATCCAACTCATTCTCTGTCTTATTCTCCCTGTGCTGTTTATTCTGGTTGAAATGGTTGCAGCCGGAAACAAAAATGCCCCCTTTGGGCTTTCTTGTTTTAAAAAAACCTTTTTTAAAGGGTTTGTTTTCTCAGGCTTGGAAGCTGTTGAAAGGTGCCAGATGGATAGCCATGGAGGCTGTGAGTTCTGTGTTTATCTGCAGAGCAGGCCGGTGTGGATGGGGCTCCCTGGGCTTCCCACGCAGCCGGGCTTAGGAACACTGGCCTCCTTGATGACAGTTAATATTAAGTTGGGAAGCTGGAGGACTCCCTGAAATAAAAGCAGACACTACAGGTCAGCAGCACATTCCTTCATTGTTGCCATTGTTGGTATCACAGGCTAAGACCCGGCCATCCAATCATTTTTAAAGTAGGTTGTTAAGGAGGATTTTGGAGGAGGTAATCCAGTACAGGAATGCAGGAAGAAGGGAGAGAGTAGGTGACAGAGGGGAGAGGATGGCAAAAAATAGTCTGAACTTGACTTTTCACACCAGGCTATCCATGTTTTGTGATGCCTGTTTGCCTGCTTGCCTTTCTCTCCCTTCTTTTCTTACCTTCTTCCTTCCTTCTTTTCTCTTCCTTTTCTTTCTTTCTTTCTTTCTTTCTTTCTTTCTTTCTTTCTTTCTTTCTTTCTTTCTTCCTTCCTTCCTTCCTTCCTTCATGTATTTTGATTTCTATAGAGATATACCTTTTTAGTATATTAGCTTTTTTATTCTTTTTATTTTCATTCTTTTGAAAAAAGTTTCAGTATGTTCTTTATATATATGTGTGTATATATATATATATGTATATAAACAAGTGCATATTAAACTTATATAAGTGAAATTAAGTTTCTATGTTACTATTTCCATATCATTCAAAAATGACCCAGATGGGAGTGCCTGGCTGGCTCAGTCAGTAGAGCATGGGTGACTCTTGATCTCGGAGTTGTGAGTTAAAGCTTCATGTTGGGAATAGAGAGTACTTAAAAATAAAATCTTAGAAAAATAAAAAGACCCAGATGGATTTTTACCAAATTTGAAGATATGTTTATGTGACATGGTGTATACTGTGGGGCCTAAAGGAGGTGGAATTGCAGAGATAGAGTCAAATAAGAGCTGGGATTTGAAAGCCTACAAATAGTGGGGATGCCTGGGTGGCTCAGTTGGTTAAGTGTCCAAATCTTGATTCCGGCTCAGGTCATAACTCACAGCTCATGGGTTCGAGCCCCACATTGGGCTCTACTGACAACAGGGAGCTGGCTTGGGACTCTCCCTCTCGCTCGCTCTCTGCCCCTCTACCACTCGGTCTCTCTCTCTCTCTCTCTCTTTCTCTCCCTCAAAATAAAAAAAATAATAAATGTTAAAAAATAAATAAAATAAAAGCCTAAAAATAGTTAATGATTCCTGGAACAATGTTGGAGATGATAGAACCTACTAAATTTTTTTTAAATTATAAAGGTGGCATTATTTAATGAAGATACAGTTAAAATAAAATTCCTAATGCCTATTAAAACAAACCAACACAAAAGAAGCAGATGATAGGTTTCTATCAAAATGGTGAACAGAATATATATCTATTTTTTTCTCTCTTCCCCAAATCTTTTAGAATGATGGAATAGAGCAGTATTAAAAAAGAACAACCAGGGAGTAAAGTCAATGATATTGTAATAGTGCTGTATGGTGACGGATGGTAGTTACCCTTGCGGCCAGCATAGTGTAACATAGAACTTGCTGAATCACTAAGTTGTACACCTGAAACTAATGTACCATCGTGTGTCAACTATACTCAAAAACATTATAAAAAAGACTAAAAAATAATAAATAAAAGGAAACAGGCAGACCTGGCAAAGAACTGGAACTTCTACTAGAAAGTTCTTCAACTAGAGCTTCTACCAAAATATCATCAGTGATGTTTAAATCTCCATGAGTAAGGAAACCAGAAAGAAAATGACACAATATCTGTGTTTAAACAGAAATCACAATTACAGGGACAGTAGATTTCTCATCACCAACGATGAGGGCTGGGAGATAATGGAAAGATGTCTTTAGATGGAGAGGGAAAAGAACTTTCAGCCTGACATTCTACAACCAAATAAACTATTCAAGAGTGCGGGCAAAAAAGACGTGGTTAGATAATTTTGTCATTCACAAACTCTTACTGAAAGACACACTAAAGATTGTTCTTTAGGAAAATGAAATATAAATCCAGAAGAAAAAAGGAGAATGAAAAAAGCAAATGAATTTCTAAGCATGTTGGTCAACCTAAGGATTGGCTATACTGGTAATATTACTACTACTAAAGGTTAATGTGAATAAATAAAGAGGAGTTAAAATAATAGACAATATTAACATGGGAGGCAGGAGGGGAGAGATTTGTTAAAGTTCCTAAGTTCCTTGAAGGATGAGGAGAGAGAAAATTATTGACTTGACTTTTATTTTTTGTAACAGCTTTACTGAGCTACGGCTAACCAACAGTAGACCATACATATTTATAGTTTATACTTTGATAGATTTAACATGTCTGTACTCATGAAGTCAGCACTGTAATCAAGTTAATGAATATATCCATACCTCCAAAAGCATTGTCTGGTCCTTTGGAATTCTCCCTGTCTCTTTTTCCCAAACAAACATTAGTGTGCTTTCTGTCCATATAGACTAATTTGCATCTTCTAGAATTTTATATAAATAAAGTCATACAATATGTCCAGTTTTTTTGCCTGGCTTATTTCACTCAGCATAATTATTTTGAGATTCAACCATGTTGTTTGTTTATTTTTGACAGAGAGAGAGAGAGAGAGAGAGAGAGAGCACAAGTGGGAGAGAGGCAGAGAAAGAGGGAGACACAGAATCCAAAGCAGTCTCCAGGCTCTGAGCTGTCAGCACAGAGCCTGATGTGGGGCTCAAACTCATGAGATCATGACCTGAGTCCAAGTCAGATGCCTAACTGACCGAGGTCCCTGGGTGCCTCAGTAGTTCATACTTTTTTTTATTGCTGATTAGTATTCCATTCTGTGGATATACCAGTTTCATCTGTTGATGGACATTATCTTCTATGAACATTATGTAAAAGCCTTTGTATGGACATATGCTTTCATATTTCTTGGGTAAATATCTATGAGCAGAATGGCTAGATCACATGGTAGGCGTAATGTTTAAATTAAAAAAAAAACTCCAAAGTCTTGTCCAAAGTGGCAGTTTACAATCCCATTAGCGACATATGAGAGTTCTAGCTGTCCCACATCATTGCCAACATTTGGTATGGTCAGTCTTTTTAATTTTTGCCATTTTAATTGATGTGTAATGGTATCTCATCGTGGGTTTAATTTGCATTCTCCTGATAAGGCATGATGTTGAACAGCTTTTTATGTGCTTGAAGCTATGGATGTGTGTGAAGTGTTTGTTAAAATTTTTGTCCATTGTTTTCTTTTTATAGAGTTATAAGAATTCTTTATGTGTTCTGGGTACAGGTCCTTTATTGAACATACAATTTACTCACATTTTTCTCTTAGTCTGTGGTAGGTCTTGATTCTGTTAATCATCTTTCAAAGAACAGATGTTGCAAAATTTGATGAAGTCTAATTTATCAAATTTTTTCTTGCTGTTTTTTCTAAAAAATCTTTTAGATTTTTCTATTCTACATTTTCTTCTAGAAGCTTTTTAATTTTATGTTTTGCACTTGGGTCTCTTGTCTATTTTGAGTTGTTTTTCAGATGGTGTGGGGTAGATACTGAAGTTCATTTTTCAAATGTAGATATTTAGTTTCTCCACAACCACCATTTCAACCACTTGTTGAAAAGACTATGATTTCTCCCCAGAATTGTCAATACACTTTTGTCAAAATCCATTGTCAACGTATGTGTGAGTTTGTGTGTGTGTGTGTGTGTACTGTCCATTCTATTCCATCAATCTATCTGTCTATCTTGATATCAGTAATCAGTACCATACTCTCTTGATTACTGTACCTTTACAATAAGTCTTGAAATCAGGTAGAGTTAATCCTCCCATTTTGTTCTTTTTCAAAGTTGTTTTGGCTCTTCTAGGTCCTTTGCATTTCCACATGATTTTTTATTTTTTTATTTTATTTTTTTTTAATTTTTTTAACGTTTATTTATTTTTGAGACAGAGCATGAACAGGGGAGGAGCAGAGAGAGAGAAGGAGACACAGAATCAGAAGCAGGCTCCAGGCTCTGAGCCATCAGCCCAGAGCCCGACGCGGGGCTCGAACTCACGGGCCGTGAGATCGTGACCTGAGCTGAAGTCGGACGCTTAACCGACTGAGCCACCCAGGCGCTCCTCCACATGATTTTTAGAATTGGCTTGTCTATTTTTACAAAAAAGTCTGCTGGGATTTTGTTTTGTAATACGTGAAATCTATAGATCCATTCGGGGGGAATTGGCATCTTAAAAATGTTGAGTCTTCTGACCAATGAACACAGTATACTGTAGTTTTCAGTGTACAGGTCTTGCATATCTTTTGCCATATTTATGCCTGGCAAAAGGAGAAATTTTATGTTTTATGTTTTTATATTTTTGATGTTATCATAAATGGTATTTCATAATTTAAATTTTTGAAAGTTTCATGCTGTATAGTTATAGCATATAACATTTTTTCCACCCTACAATGCTATGAAAATACCACTGACTATATTCTCTATACCTTTCATCCCCATGAGTTATTCATTCCGTAACTGGAAATCTGAACCCATTTTGCCCGTCCCCATATTTTCATTTCATATATCAATCTTGTGTCCTGAAACCTTGCTAAACTCACGTATTAGTTCCAGTTACTAATTTATAGATTCCTTAAGAATTTCTACATAGAAGATCATGTCATTGTAAACAAAGGCAATTTACTTCGTTTTTTCAAAACTGGATGGCTTTTTGTTTGTTTGTTTTCTCTCTTATTACACTGGCTAGAACCTCTCACACAATGTTGAATTAAAATGCTAAGAACAGGGATACCTGGGTGGCTCAGTTCTTTAAGCATCTGACTTCGGTTCAGGTCATGATCTTATGGTTCACAAGTTTGAGCCCCACATCGGGTTCTCTGATGTCCGTGTGGAGCCTGCTTTGAATCCTCTGTCTGTCTCTGCCCCTCCCATGCTTATTCTCTCTCCCTCTCTCTCTCTCTCTCAAAAATAAATAAACATAAATAAATAAAATGGTGAGAACATATATTCTTCCCTTTTGCCTGATTTTAGGAGAAAGCATTTAGTCTCTCACCATTAATTATGATATTAGTAGTAGGTTTTTTTGTACATGCCTTTTATCAAGTTGAGGAAGTTCCTTTCTGTTCTGTTCAGACATCTGGAGTTCTTGCAGCTTTTTTTCCCCCAGTACTCTATCCTGAGAACACTAGCCTTCTTAGGTTCTCTGGACTCTCACCTCTGCCTTCTCAAGTCAGGGATTCCGGTAGGCCCAGTCTGGGTTTCTTCTCTGTGCACCGTGATCTAGAAACTCTCCAGGAAGTGAGCTGGAGTGATTGTAGGGTTCACTTCATTTTTTTCATTGCCTCCCAGAAGATAGAGTTGCATTCAGTCTTCTTTGTAAAACACTGGGAACAAGGCTGTTATGGAGGAATAAGATAGCTACAGTCAAAGATCATCTCTAAAGCTTCCCCAAATACTCCTTCTATCTCACGTAACTCTTGAGGGACATTGTTTAACATATTTTGTCCTGTATTTTATTACTTTCAAATTCAGTCTGGTCCCTATTACTCTATCTTGATCAGAAACAGAAATCTCATTATGCTTCTAACTCTAAATGATAATTTTAGAGAACTACTTTTTAAAAGTTTATTTATTTATTTTGAGAGAGGAGGAGGGGCAGAGAGGGAGAGAGAGAATCCCAAGATGTGGGGCTCCATCTCATGAACTGTGAGATCATTGGCCTGAGCCAAAATCAAGAGTCAGACAATTACCTGACTGAGCCACCCAGCTGCCCCAAGAGAACTATTTTTTTTTTTTTTTGAAGAAAGGATACTGGTTTGGGAATCAAAATACATAACTTGTAACTCTGTCACTTGTATAAACTAGGGAAAAATCACATTGTTGAGTTTAAATTCCTTGTGTTGTATTGACAGGATGAAATAAGATCAAGCAAGTAAAAGTATTTTGTAGAATATGAAGTCCTATGCAAATATAAAGTCATATTCAAAGATGTGAAATGTGGGGGTAGGAGTTAGAAGATGTTGCTGTCTCCCCATTTCTTTTTTTTTTTTTTTAATTTTTTTTCAACGCTTTTTTATTTATTTTTGGGACAGAGAGAGACAGAGCATGAATGGGGGAGGGGCAGAGAGAGAGGGAGACACAGAATCGGAAACAGGCTCCAGGCTCCGAGCCATCAGCCCAGAGCCTGACGCGGGGCTCGAACTCACGGACCGCGAGATCGTGACCTGGCTGAAGTCGGACGCTTAACCGACTGCGCCACCCAGGCGCCCCTCCCCATTTCTTACTCATATCTATTCCCTTTACCTTTTATCTGAACCTTGATTCTATCCAGTTGAGGAAATGTGACCCTCCCCAGGTTTTATCTCAGTCTCTCAGGTCTTCCTGTAGCACGGGATGACTGTCTCATTCAGTTCTGGAACATGAGGAATAACGGACTTCTGATCTCCTGATAAAAGGAACAGACCTCTGAACAGACCTGAAATCACCTCTTCCCCACTAGTTGTCCAGAGCACATCCTTGATTCATGGCACTGTAGCAGCGATTTTGTAAGCATGTAGGAAAGACCAAGTCATCACAGAAATACTGGTCCTAGCCTTCCTAAGTTGCACTAACACTAGCATCCACCTTTTTCAAGATTTCAAGTTTAATGAGAATATATTATTGAAGCCATCACTCCTTGGGTTTGGAAACTGAATACACCATGTTTACACTTTGTTTAAAATCAATGGGAGTATCAGGTTCATAGTAAGCGCTCAATAAATATTTAAAAAAATAAATATAGATAGATAAATCTTTCAGGACTCTTGTGGATGTAAATTGACATAAAGCAATCACTCTAAAATCCCAGCTATCACTGTTTCACAGTTTTGATTCAGGGCTATTGATGGCTTTGTTTATCGTAGGGTGCTTGTCTCATTTCTTATAATTATACACACAAGGAGAATCTTCTGGGGTGCCTGGGTGGCTTGGCCAGTTAAGCGTCCGACTTCGGCTCAGGTCATGATCTCACGGTCTGTGATTTCAAGCCCCGAGTTGGGCTCTGTGCTGACAGCTCAGAGCCTGGAGCCTGTTTCAGATTCTGTGTCTCCCTCTCTCTCTGCCTCTCCCTTGTTCATGCTCTGTCTCTCTCTGTCTCAAAAATAAATAAACGTTAAAATAAATAAATAAAAAAATTTAAAAAAAAGAGAGAATCTTCTTAGACCAGTGCCTTTTTAAGAAGTTAAGTGAATTTAGCTATAGAGCATTTCCTTACATTTAACTTGAGATACCAATGAAACTCAGCTGACCTTGTATGAGGAGTATTTGTTTTGAATGATGGAAGAGCTTCTTTGAAAGCAATTACACCATTATGGGGGAATTCCTGATCAAGCCATCCTTGGCATAACTTGCAAATGCCTAGTACATAGAATATAAAGTTCTAACATTTCATTTTCCATGGAAGGTGAATGGATAGTTTTAACAGTTAATTTTTTGCCAATATTTTGCAACAGCAGCTATAACAAGTCGTATGTCTTAATAATCAGAAAATGAAATACATATTTAAAAATGATCACCCCGGGGCGCCTGGGTGGCTCAGTCGGTTAAGCGTCCAACTTCAGCCTAGGTCGTGACCTCATGGTTTGTGAGTTTGAGCCCCATGTCTGGCTCTTTGCTGACAGCTTGGAGCCTGGAGCCTGCTTCGGATTCTGTGTCTCCTTTTCTCTCTCTCTGTTCCTCCCCCACTTGTACCTAGACTCTCTCTCTCAAAAATAAATATTTAAAAAAATAAATAAAAATGGTCAACCAATTTAAATTTTGTGGGGAGAGTTTAAGAGTGTTACAGTCAAAGAAATGTCTTCTTCCTCCTCCTCTGAGCCCTCCTCCAAATATTGTTTGATAGAAATTCTTACATAAATTGTATAATATAATGGAGTGTTTTATTTTTATATTTAATAACACTCACAAATAATAACCAAATATTAAAGATTGCAAACCTTGAAATGGCTGAGTTCTTTTGGTTCATGGCTTTGCACACTTTGTCCTTTGGCTCCTCTCAAAGTGTGACATTATGAGAGAGACTAGATGTGATAAGACTTAAGGGGAGAAAAAGGTCCTGGTTACTGGCAGAAATATGGCCAGAGGGAGTCATAAATGTAATAAAAAAGGATTTCTCAAGTGCAGAAAAGAACTCTAGCTTCTCCATCCAGACGGTCAACCCCCTGGGTGGGCTGATTTTGTGTCAATCAGATCCAAAGTATATGTCTAGAGATTGGAAAGAAAACAAATACATTTGTGGGTCAGAAATGTCTCACTTGGTTTGAACTAACTGCTTTTCTTTCTCACTCATTTTCACTAGTTGGGGTATGTGTATGTATCTATATTCCTATTTTTCTTTCTTTGATGGGTAACATGCTTACCGTTAACTTTGATACAATATAGTTTTGAAATACAGGCTGCATCTATTCAGACTTTTAATTTGAATTTATTTATCCTCTCTTCCTTCTTTTTAAAAAGACCAGAAGCCATTTATTTAATAGATGATACCCACACACGAAGAATTTATGTGTGTATTTGCTCCATAGGCTTTTGGTGAAACCCATTTGTCAATTCAACAAATAGTCATTGAACATCTGCTATGCTCAAGGTATCTTGGGCTTTATAAAGCTAAATGAAAAATGGGGTCCTTGATGTTTAGTCTTGGTGTGTTACCTTCTCCAGAAGCAGTTGCTTTTTAACAACAGGGTAACAACCTTGGTTGCATATCAGAATGACCTGGGGAGCTTGTTAAAAATACACCTGTCCATGCTCCAGCTCTCAGCTCAGGGAAATTCTGAACAGGCAGGGTCCAAGGTGTGTGGAGTTTCCACAACAAGCTCCCCAAGTGAACCTGATAAACCAGGATTAAGAAACACGGCTCCAAGCGCAGAAAGAACGAATTACAGTTGTTCAGCCACAAGTCAACCAGGTGGATGCCCTTGAAATCTACAACATGGGCACCTGGTTAAAGTCGTGTTTATAAGGTTGGTTCTATTTCCACTGCTTTAATGTCGGATAGTGATAATCTGGAAAGCATCCCAGAGATAAGGCTGGGTCCAATCTTCTTTGTAAAACACCTGGAACAAGACTGCTATGGAGGAATAAGGTAGCTACAGCCGAACGCCACCTCCCAAGCCTCCCCAAATACTCTGTCCTCCTTTCTATCTCACATGAGATATGGTTATTTGTGTAAAATTTCTCCTGCACTACACTGTGAAGTATTCCGGAGCAGGAGCAATCCTCTTTTTCTCCCACGAAGGAACCCAGTAACCCATACATAATAGCTATTGACCGGTGTTTTGAATCGAACTGAATCCTTCTCTTCCAACTTCTAGCGTCTGACCATATATACATATAACTATAACGGATATTTATAAAGAAAACCCATACAAGTATGTAATTGTTTAGAAAACATTTCAATCACACAAAAATGATTTACATAAGGAAGAAAGAACAATCAAATAAGCATCCACGGACCCACTCCCCAATTCATGAAGCAGGACGTTGCCAATACCTTTCAGGCCACCTGTTAAGCTAGAGCCTTTTGAACAGTAACAAGCTTCTGAAATTTAAATCAGAATGCTTGCGTTCAATCACCGGTTGATTGGATCATGCATTCACTTGTCAGGTGTGCCTTCTACGTCTCAGAACCCACGTAGACGAGGTGGTTATTTCTACCGTGGGAGTGAGGAGGGGTCTAAAGGGACGTAAGCTGCAGCCAGAAGCGTGCACACTGCCTCTGCGGCCAGCGGTCCTAACCCAGCTCGGCCCTCTCCGGAGCGGGCGGGGTTTGCTGTGCGGACACTTTGGGCAGAAACTACGCGTCCCGGCAGTCCGCGGGGCGAGTGGGCGGGGCCGGGCCGGGGGCGGGGGCCGGGCGAGGGGGGGCATTGTGTCGGGAGCGCCGAGCAGCATTTGTCTGCTCGAGGTGCTTCGCGAGAGAGCGTTGTTTTCGCCGGCCGGGGGTTGCAAGTGTCAGCGGCGGCCGCGGCCCGGCGCAAGACCGAGTCCGAGGACGCACGCGCCAGCTGGCCGCGATCGTAGGCAGGGGGCGGCGTGCCAGAGGAGCAACATGCAGATAGGCGCCCGGCGCCCTGACGACCCCTCCCGAGGCAAAGAGGCCGGGGCGGCGCTGGGGCGGTGGAGAGCATGAGGGAGGCCGGGGGGCGGCTCGGCTCCGAGCGCTGCTAGGGAGCGGTGCGCGCTGCACACTCGCCGGGGCGCAGCCGAGAGCGGGGAGCCGGGCGGGTCGCGCCACGGGGCGGGAGCCGGCCGCCGGGAGCTGTTCTGATTTCCAAGGCGAACGCGAGGGGCCCGGAGCAGCCCCCGGCCCCGGCGTGCAGCCAACATGGGCAACGCGGGGAGCATGGATTCGCAGCAGACCGATTTCAGGGCGCACAACGTGCCTTTGAAGCTGCCGATGCCCGAGCCAGGTGAACTGGAAGAGCGATTTGCCATCGTGCTGGTGAGTGCGCGGCGGGGCTCCGGGCGGGTAGGCGCAGCTGACCCCCGCCCCCTCTTCTTTTCCCGGCGCCGGGAGCGAGCCTCCTGTCTCAAGGGGGAGGCGCCCACTTTCCCCATTGTGGCCTCCCCAGCCTTACTCTTCTCCGCTCCCCTCCAGCCCCCGCGCTCAGCCCTCTCGGGGTCCCGGGATGGGGCCGGGGGCTCGGGGCGGGCTGCCTGGCCAGCCCAGAGCCCATTGTCTGGCGGGAGAAGCACCACGCAGCGAGTGTGCCGGGGAGGTGCGGCGTTGGCGTGAAGGGAAGGTGGCGCGGGCCGGGGAGAAGGGGGTGGCGTGCCGCTAAGGCTTTTTGTTTAAGAAACAAAACAAAACAAAACAAAAAAACAAAACCCCAAATCCCCGCACCCCCCGAGTCCCTGCGGACCGTCCGGCGTGCGGGGTCCCGGGCAGATGGGTGCATGTGGCCGGCAGCGGGTGGCGCGCAAAGGCGAACTTGGAGGCGGACGTAGCGGCTTGGCAGTGGGGAGCTGGCCCGAAAGGGAAAGATAAGGAACCCGCGGCAGTGCGGCGCCCCGGTCCCTAAGCTGGGAGGGGCGGGATCTGAAACCCGGGCGGGAGAGCAGCTTTGCCTCAGCTCGTTCCTTTTGGTCTTAAACCTTAAACCACAAGAATGTGCAGTTTTGTGGGGACGTGTTTCGAGCTGTTCTGACATCAGGGTCGACCCCTTCGATTCCCCGCCCCCCCCCCCCCCCCCCCAATCCCCGGCACACACAGCAAAATCCCCGGCTCCCTCTTGAAGTCTGCTTTTAGCTTTTTAAATCCAAGACACTGAAGACTCCCTTCTTTCTCCCTTCTGCTGGGACTAAGTTTCTGAGCCCCTCCCAACCACAGCTTGTCAGTGCTGTGAGCTCCAGAGGGTGTGGCGGCCTCCCCCTCGACCCAGCCAGAGTCTGTACTACAGCTGGTCCCCAGACTTCCGATTTTTAGTGATCCAGCCTCCTTAAAGGGATGTTGGAAGGGAAACAGGCAAGATCCGACGCGTTCCTATTCCTTACACTTGTACATTTACCTTTTCTTAGCTAGTTACCTCTAAACTCTACGAGGCTAGGCAGCAAGAGAAACTTGTGCTCAAGGCAGTCAAATTTGCGTGTGCCTGCGGGTGTTTGGTGTGTAACCTCCTAACTTTGGGAAGGGTTCTGAGTCTGAACACCGGGACATTTAAATTTGCCTTTCTTCAGGCCTTTTAAAAGGGCAGGTTTGACAGGGGGTATAACGTTCTGGAGGCTAGGTTAGCTTTGTGCTCTTCAAGACAACAGAGGGCAAAAGCTTTTTTCACGCCACCCGGAAAGTCTGGTGTGGCAGTCGGGAGATAGATGAGGCCGCCTGTCTTGCTTTGCATCTTCTGTGATCTCCCACAGCTGCTCCCATCGTTGTGCAAGATGGGACACACTGAAATGAAACAGCGTAGGCTTAATTGCTTCTCAAGGCAGTCTGGGTGCATACTTGACCTGTCTTTCCAGGGACAAACGTTTTTATTCAAAATCCTCTTCCTTCCAGACAGATGGTTCCTACCTCCTAGCTCTGGGCTTTCTGTCTTTTCATCCTGTGGTGCTGTGTGTATGTACGTGTATACTGGAAATGGAAGGGCCAGTGACACAGGAAAACCAGATCACAATAATGCAATTAAGTTCTGCTCAATTGGGATAGCGTGTTTTGCCTGAGATTTCAGCTATGCTGTTGATTAATAACACATGATATGAATTAATCTTTAGAAAAAATGTTTCATCATTAGCATGGTGGATTTGTGTTACTCTTAAGTCTAGCAGTCACAGACTTAGTATGTCACATTTATGATTCTACATCACAAACTCCTTGGGTCAATGGTTGGTGGTTGTGGTTACTTTTACTCTACTGTGTGTCACACACAATTGCTGGATGTGGTTCTTAATTGTTGATGATATTTAAGCACCTCACAACAAAAAACGAAACCAAAAAATATCAGGCTGACCTTTTCGGAATAGAGACAAAGCTTTTGGAGAAGTCTCAGCTTGGGGACTGCCTTTTTGGTGATGCACTTGGACGTTAATGTGTTTATTGTAACTCCCCCTAGTCAGCTCTAGCTGCTATTTGGAAACCTACAAGAGGAATTAAAAGGTGTCCTCTTTATGCGCTAATGGAAGTCCAGAGTTAAGGTGATTTCTCTTAAGATAATTGTTTTTTTCTCTGAAGTTATACATGTGATGCTCTCAACTTTGGTTTTCTTTGTGAATTGCTTAAGTGGTCAACTCAAACCATCTAATTCTAGAGATCAAGGTAGAAGGATAAATTTTAGGTGGCATATTTTGAAGTACATATGTGGAGAAAATTCTTTACCCTGTGGCACAGGGAATCATATTGGCATTATTGATACTAGACTTATTTCCTTATATGATGAACATCATATATGTGATTTGGGAGGAAAACTGGATAGTAGTACTGTATGGGAAAGTATACAAGCACCTCATTGTAAGTAAGTATGGTTTACGTCAATAATTAATGAGACATTTCAGACATGGAAAACAATTACACTCTCAAGCTCTAGAATACTTAAAGCATTGGGAAGGAGTAAATAAAAATGAAAATGACAAGTCCATCTATTTCTGGAAAATCTTGAGACCAAACCTACTCAGACTGTTTCCTTACCCCTTCATCAGTCTAAGTTACATTGTATGACTCTAAAAAACTAATAGATATAAATGGAAAGAGGAAAGGAGAGAGTTAGAGATTGTGGAATTAAGATCAGTGGAGGGGTTAACTAAAAAAAATAGTAATTTTTATAGGAAAAGTTTTGAAATAGATTTGAATTCCTGAACTTCCTGTAATTAAAGACTAGTAAAAATTGGATCCAAATCTTAGGAGCTTAATCTTCCTAAGGAGAGTCTCTCTCCTTCTTGAGCTTGTCTTCAGCACTGTCCTAGTAGTTATAAAATGTATTTCTGGGAAAACATTACTCCTTGTATACATGTAACTGTTTGCATCTTTGTACCTACCTTTCAGATAGGGCAGTAAAGTGATGTGCCTTTGTGCATACGTGTGTGATGTTTTTGTTAAACTGTTGGATAGAAGTATTTCATAAACTCAGTCACCTACTTTTATTCCTTTAGGGTATGTATGTCACATATTTTACAGGTAACATTGGTGTGTATTTTTTGGGTCCTACACATTTATAATTAAATATCCATGTGGCTCTTCATTGTATTAAACATTGCCTAAATGTTGGAAATATACATACATACACATACACCCTCCTCTGCCCTTTATTTTCAAAGATGACGCTATGAAGTTTATTTTGGGGTGGGGTGAAGAATTGATGGTCTCTGTCCAAGAACACCTTTTTCTACATTAGACATTCCGTACCACTCACTAATTTTTGGCTTGAAGTCATTGTTTACAAATAAAATATAACTTCCCTAATGCCTTTGTCAAGGAGCTGTCGGATTCGTTCTTTGAATGTCAGAGGAGAGGATAATTTTAAGCCCTCTATCCTAGCTGCTATATCTCTGTGTGATATCAGATATCAGGCTGCTGTGCAAACAGATTCAAAAAGACGGATTAGAAAGTGATGGTTTAGGGCAGTATTATGTCTGATACTGAGAACTACTTGGGTGTGTGAATAATTTGAGTCGATTTCTTTCCAGTTTTTTTTCCTTCTTGCCCTGAGGTTGAACATAGTCATTCTGCTTTAGGAAGAAGTAGGAACGTTTTCTGAGTACCTAGTATGAGTCCCGTCCCCCCCCCCCCCATGCTTACATTATTCATTTAATCCTCACAATCATTCTGGAAATAAAATTACCTAAATTGCCCACAGTTCTACAGATATGGAATAACTGATCTAGGATTTTTAATCCAGATTGGGCTCTCTGCCCCCTCTCCCCCACCCCATATTATATTATACTTCCTGAGGTCTTTGAACTGGAAAGGGGGAAAATGCCTGGAGCTAGCAGTAAAGCTGTTTAAGAAAAAAAAAAAATCCCTAAATCTGATAAATGCAAGTTTCAAGCTGTATAAAATAGACAAAAATGTCTTAGAAGTGACCGCTGTGAGGTGCGCTTGATGTTTTATTTTCAATGTCAAACATTTTGGCATCCTCACTATGCCGTTCCATTTTTCAGGCGTGGAGTTAAATACTGATTTGGTCTGAAAGTGTGCTCTTTGGTTTTTTCTATCGAGGCAGACTTGAACTACCTTGGTTGGGAATTTAGGATTTCCAAATCAGAGGAGAGACAATCTGTCAGTGCCATGCATATACTGTGAATGTAATTACTTGTGAAAGGACAAGGAAAGTCAAGTTTTAACGTTTATTTCCCTTTGCAAGGTGTTGTTCTCTTGTAACCACTTCCAAGGAGAGCTCTTGCCATGCAGTCTGCTGAGCAGATGGATGGGTGAGAGTGTAGTTAGGTCATCGTCAGATGCTTGCTGATTTTTCTCACATCCTTTCTCCTGTTACAGAAAGGAGGTAGAGAAGTTGGGCTGGGGGCAGGGTGGAGCGTTGTAACTTTGAGCCATTCTAGCTCATCCTAGGTACTATCAATGAGCCGCTTTATTTCACCAAAGTTGGGAATATATGCTTCTTATTGGGGTGCATTCCACCTCCCATAATGCCAGTATATTTGGATATCCAGTACAGAAATCAATCAGAGGTTATTATCTGAATACAAATGTTTGGCTCCAGTAAGAGGCTGGCAGCAACACAAACTGATGACCTTTGGGAAGAAAAGGTATGCATGCCCTTAAGTCCTTAGGCGATAAGAATTACTTTTGCTGGTGGCCTCTCATTTAGCAAATAGCATTGGCCTGGGAGGCAGGAGACCTAGTTTCTAGAATTAATCTGCTGCACCAGGTTGAGCAAGTTAAAATCTTTCCTCTGGTCCTTGATTTTCTTCCTCTGTAAGTTGGAATAAAATTTGACACAACTGGGGCGCCTGGGTGGCTCAGTCGGTTAAGCGTCCGACTTCAGCTCAGGTCATGATCTCGCGGTCCGTGAGTTCGAGCCCCGCGTCTGGCTCTGGGCTGATGGCTCAGAGCCTGGAGCCTGCTTCCGATTCTGTGTCTCCCTCTCTCTGCCCCTCCCCCGTTCATGCTGTCTCTCTCTGTCTCAAAAATGAATAAACGTTAAAAAAAAATTAAAAAAAAAATTTGACACAACTATTAAGATAGATTTTTTTTTAGATGCTAGCACTTGAAAGTGTAAAATTTCCAGAATCTACCATCCTGTGCTCCATCAGCTGACTTTGCATTTTGAAGAGCTTTGTGGAGGACTGTGTTTTAGCTGTATTCCGTGTGGTCTAGAGAGTAGAATTTCCAGGGTCATTGACTGAAAGTCCCCTAAGCTTAAGGAAAAGTATATTAACATTTAGAGTTGTCAAAGAAATGAACAGTGAGCTCTCTGTTAGAGTTGCTCACACAGAAGCTGTGTGAAGAATACTGGTGACTGGAAGTTCTTTGCAAACCCAAGACCTGGCTAGTGCATTATTGGCTTCAGTGGTGCCCTCTTTGAGGTGAGCCTGCTGTCGGCAGTTTCTCGACCTAGAATCCTAGCACCTGAGAGTGGGGAAGGATTCCCGCCCCCCCCCCCCCCCCCCCCCCCCCCCACGTAGAGTCCTCCTGGGCTTAAGAAAAAAGTGTGGGCTCATGTTCTGGAAATTCATTTTACTTTACAAAAACTGTTGCTTGAAGGGCTTGGTCTTAGAAGTGTGCTCCTTTTTTTCATACTTAGGACTTGGGGCTAAAGGGCAAGGTGAAGTGGGCTTCGTTATGCTCACGGGTAACATGTGGCATGAAGATGGCTGATAGAAGCAGCACTGATTCCAGATGATCCTTTCCACTTGGCAAGAGAGTGCTGGTAGTTGGAAGCCTCTTAGGAACAAAGCACAGACACCTTAGAAAAGAACAGACTGAATTGCTTAAGAGTGGGGGAGTGAGTTGCAAACTGTCTCTTCCCTTCTAGAATGGGGGATGTTTCTTCCTTTTCCCCACCACGAGAACTGTGTCCCCAGGCTTTGGGGTCATGGTTTGTATAGAGAGGCTTCATGCACCTGGTTCGCTCTCATCTACTTGAATACTGCTGGCAGAGATAACTCCTGTCTTTTCTTTCCTTTAAGATAGTGTCTGCACAGACTGCAGGTGGTCTCCCCCTTTCCCAGTCACCCTGTCCTCTTTTCCCGGAGCTTTCAACCAAACACCAAGGTGTATGCAGTTTCCATTGGATATAATTTGGAAGCAGTGTCTAGGGAAGAGCTGGTAGGCTGGAGAGCTGTGATGCAGCAGAGGCCCACAGATGTGGGCCAGGATGGCTGGGAATTCCTACTTGAGGTTTAGTGGTATTTGTTGTAAACAGGAGAAGTGTACTTTCTGCTCACAGTCTTAATAAAATAAACTGAGTCACATCTTCGTGCCCACCACACACAAAACAAAAACCCATGACCAGTGGCAGAGCTTACAGATAGTCACCTCATAACAAACTTTTTCTAGTTTTTAGGACACACCAAAAGTGTTCCTCAGATCACATTTTTGGTGTTCTTGTGCAGCCTGTAATGGGCTTTCGTGACTTGGAATTCACACATAGTCTACTTTGTTCTTTGAGGAGTTGCTGTTTGTAAGCCCCTCTGTCCGTTGCTACAAAAGCTGAAAGCTTTGAGGTGTTTAGATCCTGCTATAGCCGCAAGTAATCTCTCTCGACTGATTTTTGTGGGGTAAATGGTGCCTGTGCCTGGTTTATACTAAGAACTTGTTGGCTTTGGGAAAGGTGTCCGATTGTTTACATTTTTGGCCCTGTGGCTCATGTTGGGCACTAAGGTATGCCTGTTACCTAAAGGTCCTGCCTTGAATTAAGGATTTGCTCTGGAACCTGACTTCTTTTCTGTGTTGTTCTTTTTTTCCCTTGGGAGTTGCGCTGAATGCTTGAAGGCAGGATAATGAAGGGATTGACAAACCGAAGTGGTAGTCCTCAAACTTGGCTGTATATTGGCATCACCTGGGAGCCTCAAAAAACCATAGATGCCTGGGTTGATAAATTGGGTGTAGTAGGAAAGGAATTGTTTAAGAAGTACCAAAAATTATGGGGAAATTAGGCTAAGTGGAGAAGAGGTTAAAAAGAAAATAATAAAAAATAACAAACAAAATTTTCCCCCCAAAATCTGAAAGACCTTTGATTCATCTGAAAGCATCAAGATGAGAAATAAGAAATGGGTCAAAGTCTGTTGAATTTTAGACTCATTTAACTATTTAAGAAATGATCATCAAATAATCATGATGAAAATTGACGGAGAAAGTTCTATATATTTATTATAGCTCAAGAGTGAACAGTGGCCCTGAGGTGTACTTCTGGAGTAGGAAAATCAATAAATCAATTGTATTTTTGCTTAGGCCTCTATTCTCAAGCTTAATTGTTTGTTGGTTCAATGTAGGCCCTTTGCTTTGATCTCTGGTTTTACCACTTACAAAGACTTGATGAGCTTGGCTTCCCGGAGAGAAATTCAAATACACTTGTGAAATGTAAACAACATTCATTTATTAAGAATCCTATAATCAGGGCAAATTGGCATGCTTATATAAGCAATTAGCTTTGAGAATAGAAAGATAAATAGGATGGTAGGTCAAGAATGAGCTGATTGTTCTCCATGCAAGACTGTAGTTATTTCTTCAGTAGTTATAACATAAGCAAATAGACATTCCTCTTATTCATAATCTTTAGCATTTGTGGTTTGGGATTTGAGGACAGCGTATGTGGTTTTTTGAATTGAGAGGATAGAGGCAATTATTGTCTCATTTTCATCTAGAAATATAAATAAATCATTCAAGGAAATGTAGGTAGTTTATAATCAGATAAAACTTTGCAGTAATTGGGAACAGGGCAAGAGAAGGTTTGGATTTAGATGGGAATATTAAAGAATGATAATGGAGTTATTTTTATTTTGGTGGGGAAGGTAAAGACGATGACTTACAATGGCAGAAAGATGGAAAATAAGCTCATTTATTTACTTTTAGGGAGTGTGTGTGTGTGTGTGTGTGTGTGTGTGTGTGTAGAAGAAAGCATTAGGCTAACTAATAGGAGACGTTGGTAGGACACAATTAGATTTGTTCCATGGCAACATTGCCCGGTGAAGTCAGTACTGCCCCACCTCATCTCTGTGAAAGCTGGGGAGCCTATTTGCAAAGGCTAAGAATCCGGTCAATGGGTTTTGTAGGTTACTTTCACTTCTGGCCCTTTTAGTCCCCAGTATGGTCAGTCTTGTGGTTCTTCTGAGGAAGCTGTCTCTTTTTAGTGACAGTGGGCTATCTTGAATAATTGGGATTTGTTATCCCCAAGGACTTCGGCCTGGTGAACTTAGAAGGCCAAGTCAGTCCAAATGTCTTGGGACCGGGAAGATATAAACTTGG